>NC_138537.1:40075395-40790088 GCF_964234715.1 Podarcis melisellensis
GAGATAGGGAAACAGAAAAATATGATTTGTTACACAAATAATCTGCCAACCGAAGTAGCTGTAGTTTTCTATACAGTAGCTACACCACTGCTTGATATGTTTGGGGCATCCAAACATGTACAAATGGCTAGAATGCATTTATAGGATCCATCACTATTCACATAACCAGCATGATCACTTATGTGACCAAACTAATTGCTTTTTCTATGCTCTTTTTATAATTATACTTTTTCAAAGCTGGTAGAAAAATGGATTTAGGATTTTTAAAAAAACCAACAGGTAATTTTAGATGGGAATTCACGGGACAAAATTCTTTTTACCTGATAATTAGTTTACTTATAAAAATAATCAAGAGGGAAAGCTGAGGATCAAACAAGGCAATTTTCAGAAAGGTAATTTTTAAAAACCCATCATGAAATACAAATAATACTACAGATGGCTTAGTTTGAAGCTTCCATTTCATAAACATATATTATCCTTAAAGAGGCTTTCTGTCTGGTCCTAAGTGAAAAACTTTCTGTTTTATTGTAACAGCCCAGATCTCTGAGCCTTATCCTCCACAGTTTCTCCTACTTTAAGTTCTAAATTGCAATACTTCAGCAAAGCAGATTTTCAAGAGTATATTTGAATGAGATGTTGGGAATCTCATGGAAGATTAGGAGAAACTCTTTGTTCTATGATGCAGGTAGTATCACCTAAGTTGTGTGATCTAAGATTATTGGTGTATCAAATGTCATGTTTGTTGACAGATTCATATGGAGTACCCAAAACAGTATTTATAGTTTAATATAAAAACAGACTATTTCCTAAAGTAATAAAGGAGAACTTTACTGAAGCCCAAAATAAAAGTTTAGAGTTCAGGATTTCTTCAGAGTTAAACTATTAGGTAATAATGCATCCAAAGTCAAACACAAAACCAAACCACAAACTCTTTACTTCCTAAAGTGTAATAGTCTCTGAATGTTTGCTATTTATTTTCTGTATTGACATCAAGTCAGGCTACAAAGCTAAAAGAATTACTAGGTAAAGTTGTGTGATCTAAGATTATTGGTGTATCAAATGTCATGTTTGTTGACAGATTCATATGGAGTACCCAAAACAGTATTTATAGTTTAATATAAAAAAAGACTGGTACATTAAGGAATTTTATGAGTTATAAGCTAGCTGAGTATGATGGATTTCTGGAGACTGGGTCTATCATAGTACACCATCCCTGATAGTCATTTAGTCCACACAAATAGAACTAGGTAGAGCTGTGCTATGTAGGTTTGGCTGTTAACATCTATGCTAAGGCTGCACCCCAAACAAACTTAATAGGGAGTAAAATGAGTGTGAGTCACTTCTGAACAAAGATACTTATGATTTCACTATACAAGTTTTAATCTATAGTTGATTAAAAACATAATTTGCTTACCTGAGAATTCTCCTTCTACTTGTTTGCCAGACAGTGAAGAAGGCGGTCCAATGTTCTGGACCACTGGACAGCAACAAGTAGGGAGAGCTGACTTTTAACACCTGCATAAATAAAACTGTGCCATCTTTCAGTGCCTTGGGGCTGGTGGAAGAAGTTGCTTAAAGTTACCTATTTAAGTTTTCCTATCAACGTTCTGAACAATTTTTAAAGCTGGAGTCCACAACACAGTGTGTGCTGTCACCCTCAGACACACCCTATGGGACTGCCAAACTCCCCTGCCCCTCCTCATTTTTTATTTTCAAAAGATAGTGATGGAAAGCTTTTTGTTTGAGGGTTTGTCTGTCTGGGAGAATACTGTCTGACTTTTTGTCTGTGTCTTATTTGTTTGGGGGGGTGTGGTTTGGCAGCTTTGCAGGGTTCTGAGCATTGTCAGTTTTTCTTCTATAAAACAGGTATTCTGTGGTGCACACAACAGTTCCTTATATTTCCAAATGTTCTTGAGCCCAAAAAGGTTAGAAATCCCTGATTTAAAGGCGTTATATACCAAAAGCATGGAGGAAGACCTCTATCAAGGTCAATCTTTTCTACTCACAAGTAGGAAGGAGCAGGATTTTTTTTTTACTTAGCAGGAATTACATACATATATGAAGAAGGCTCTAATAAACACAAATTGTTCTATTTATGACCCAAGTAAGTTTCCTTAAACAAAAACAATTTATGTGTAGCTAACTATGGGGAACCTTTGTGCCTCTCCCATGTATGTTGTTGGACTCCAAGTCCCATCATCTCTGTCTGCTGATGCTGAATGGGACTGAAGTTGGGACTTGGAAATCCAACACCTAAAGGGTCACAGACTATACAGTCTAACACAATTTGATGGAACTTTGCATCAACTACCATTATTATTATTATTATTATTATTATTATTATTATTATTATTATTATTTTGAAATTGTATACCACCCTTCATCTGTAGATCTCAGGGTGGTTCACAGCATAAAAATACAAGACAAAAACACGTAATTAAAAAAAGAACAAAATTAACCAATAACCCCTGCTCCCCCCCACCCCCTGCACATTTAAAATAGGACGTTAATCAGCCAAAGGCCTGGTTGAAGTAGAATGTTTTCACCTGGTACCTAAAGGTGTATAATGAAGGTGCCAGGCAAACCCTGCCCTGAGGAAAGCATTCCACAAATGGGGAGCCACTGCAGAAAAAGCCCATCCTTGTGTTGCCACCCACCAGACCTCCTGCGCAGGAGGCACATGAAAAAGGGCCTCACGAGATTATTGCAGGGTCCAGGTAGGTTCATATGGAGAGAGGTGGTCGTTGAGGTACTGCAGTCCCAAGCCATTTCAGGCTTTATACGTCAATACCAGCACTTGAACTGGGCCTGGAAACTAATTGGCAGCTAGGCCAGGATCTGTGCAATATGCTCAAACCGTCTTGCCCCGATGAGCAGCCTGGTTGCCGAATTGTTCACCAGCTGAAGTTTCTGAACTGTCTTCAGAGGCAGCCCTATGTATAATACATTGCAGTAATCTAACCTAAAGGTTACCAGAGCCTCAACAACAGTAGTTAGGCTATCCCTGTCCAGACAGGGGTGAAGGTGGGGCACTAGCCCAAGATGGTGGAAGGCACTCTGCACTACCAAGGCCACTTGAGACTCAAGAGACAGCAAAGGATCCAGAAGTACTCCCAAGCTGCATACCTGCTCCTTCAGAGGAAGTGTAACCACATCAAGAGCAGGTAATTTCCCATCCATCCAGTCTAGGGAAACCTCCAACCCACCCCACTAATAGTGCCTCAGCCTTATCTAGATTCAGCTTCAGTTTGTTGTCTCTCATCCAGTCCATTACTGAGGCAAGACAACTGCCATACCTGCAGATGTAAAGGAGAAGTAGAACTGTGTGTCATCAGCATATTGCTGACAACATACTCCAAAACTCCGGGTGACCCCACTCAGTAGTTTCATGTAGATGTTATACAGCACAGGGGATAAAACTGAACCCTGAGAAATCCACACTGAAGGCTCCACGGGGCTGAAAAGAACTCCCCAAGCATCACCCTCTGGAAATGTCCATCCAAGTAGGAACAGGAAGCACTGCAAAGTGGTGCAACCCATCCCTAACTCAGAGGTCATCATACAGGGCCACCAAAGCAGTTATGTGCCAAAACTGGGCCTAAACCCCAATTTAAATGGATCTTTGTTTAATTTATAAAGGTGGGGTGGGGGGAGAGAATAAAGCTTATATGCCAAATCCCAACAGTTTAGATTCTAATTTCTGTTGTTCATGGAACAGGGCTTTCCAGCCTTCTCCTTCCCTCTGCACCCATCAGCACCCTCTCCCCAAATCTGCTTGGAAATGGTTGCAGGATAGGCTGCAGGAGGTTGCTAATGGCTGGGGGAGTAGGATGAAGTTGCATCTTTCAAGCCTCAAATGTTTACACATTTCTGTAAGTCTTACAGAACTCAGTTGAATTTACTTCTGTGTAAACATGCATAGAATTAGATTGTAAGGTATTATTTTTACAAGTTATTTTGTAGCAGAATGAACCCAGTATCAGGCTCTAAGAAGATAAGGGAGGAAGTACATCTGCATATGCTTCTCTGTCTACTGCCCCAAAGTTTTTAAGAACAAAAGTAGGGTTTACAGCATTGTAAATTTAGCATGTTTATTTCTTTTGCTTCCACTTTTGTATTTCAAATAGAGGTAGTATATGCATGGCCTACAAAAAGTGAGACAGAGCTCAATGTATGGATTGTATCCTGTGTGTGTATATTATCTGACAATTATGAAAACTTAAGAAACTGGAGGAAGGCTGTTTCAGATATAATTCTGAAGAAATGTTTCTCATGAATGATTTCTATTTCCTAAAGTAATACAGGAGAACTTTACTGAAGCCCAAAATAAAAGTTTAGAGTTCAGGATTTCTTCAGAGTTAAACTATTAGGTAATAATGCATCCAAAGTCAAACACAAAACCAGACCACAAACTCTTTACTTCCTAAAGTGTAATAGTCTCTGAATGTGTGCTATTTGTTTTCTGTATTGACATCAAGTCAGGCTACAAAGCTAAAAGAATTACTAGGTAAATTTTCCTACAAAATGAATGAATACTAAAATACCATGTGATATAATGAAAATGAAAGCAGTGTTGCTACAATCCCTGTTCCTCGCTGTCTAGTATATATTTCAAATTTTTGTAATGTAAACCACTTAAGAGGTTTTTGTTAATTAAGCAGTATATAAATCTTGTCAAATAAATAAGTCTATGAATATGTTGACAACTTTATTTCTTCTCAGTAAAAGATGTATTTTACCTAACTTTATGCTATTACTTAGAAACAGTAATTCATTCCCTAAAACTTTGTAGTGTCCACACCATGTGGGAAGTCAGGGAATTCCAAGGATGCTGTGCTTATATGGCATTTACTTGATGAAAAGCTGCACTTTCCATAAGGTGGCACAGTCTGATACAGGCACATGAAAATGGATAGCATCAACAAGTTACGTTTTTGAGGGAAAATACCCCTTCTTCTTGAGAAAGTGTTTCTGGTATAACTCATTACAGTTGTTATATACAGAAATGGGCACATGAAACTGGGCATTCAGCTTGCTTTCCTACACAGATGTTTCAACAGTCCTAGGGGTAGGGAATAATCATAGTACACAATGCTCCAATGTTAAAGCAATTTAAACAGATCATAAACAGTAACTAATAGGTTTGTAAACCTTGTGATACAACTGATTGAATTATTAAGGATGGGGTGCTGGAATTGGAGGTTTTTGTATAGTCCTTATGTAGGCAACTACAAATAATTTCCCTCTATTCATATATCTCAATCAGTACTTTCTGGTACACATACCTCGAAGAATTCTCTCCTCATGGCAACGTAGAAAGTCCCAGATTCTAACAGTGCCGTCATCAGAGCATGTAGCAAATTTATTATCCGTGGGTGAGAAACTGTTACATGAAGACACACAGCAGGGGAAAGAAGTCAGCATTTAACATATCTAAACTTCTCAGACAGGGCAAAATTTAGCTAAGGTGTTAATATACTGATGGAGAAATTGGAACATATTGTGCCTGGAAAAATATACTTCAATCCGTTGACATAATTGAGTCCGTTTGCATAACTGAGAGCTCAGCTTTGTACTTTGATGCAGCAAAAGCACTTTTTCCTGCATTTTGTTCCCCAACCAAAGGGGAACTTACACTTTGCACTGTTCCACCCGCAGTTGAATAGATTTGCAATTCTCTGCATCATCTGTATAAAATGTGAAACTGACAAAAGCATGCATTCCATGCTTTTGAAAGAAGGATGGAAATAGGCAATCCCAAGAGTGTTAATACTAAGCTTATTTCTTCATCCACAGATAACATTTCAAAATACAAGGGGGTGGGGGAAGACAGGTAAAAGTATTTGCTTACTAAAAATAAGAATAGAAACATATCATATGGCCTATATATGCAGAAAAAGTTACTGAGAAGAGATTTGCCACTCCAGTGAAACATTAGAGTCACAGAATATGCTTCAGAACTTGAAAAGCTTGTTGTAAATTGTGGAGAGCCAGACATCAGTTTCTTATTGAGCTATGTTAGGCATTTGGTTGGACCATCATCAGTTACAGATGGGGAGCCGCATCCTTTGTGATGCAGTGAAGAATCAAGTAATGCTCTTGTTGAGATTATTCAAACAGTCATTCCCCCTGAAATTGCTGGAACGTTTTATATATGAGATAAACTTTTTGTTTGGAGAAATCCACTTCACAGATACAATAGCATACACCTATGAGGGCACATCTTGTTAAACTTTGCCAGAAAATCCTGAATCAAAAGGAAAAATGATAAATTCAGCAGAAAGTGCTTCTGTGGTAATGAATCTTCTTCTCCAATGGACAGCACCAAAACTTTTGAGGTAGGTCTAGTTTCCTCTTCAGCTCCTCTTCAGACACACTTTAAATGAGTAAGATTTTTTCCACTTGCATTATTTGCTAAAGACTGTAAGCATTCTTCACATGCATCTCAGCAAGGAAATCTCAGTTCACTTGTTATACTGAGCATACATTTGCACAATTGGAACACTTGACACTGAACCAGGTAGATGTCCTAAAGTTGCCTTGTCAGCTTTAGATTCCAAACTTGAATAACCCATTCAGTATTAATCATAACCTGGATGTGGAAATTGGTGTGGGTCCTACATGCTACTGTAAATCTTGGACTCACCAAGTCAAGCAGTTCTTCACTTTATTTAGCTCTTTTATGTTGTGAGAACTATGCAGCTGCTTTATTTCTGGATTATATTTTATTCAATTATATTATTAAATACTGAATTCTTTATTTGGAATGAAATTGTCATCGTACACAAGTGAGCATAAAAAGAGAGTAACTGATACACATTGTGATCATATATAAAAAGAAACCAATACCAGTGCAAAATGCAGCAGACAAACACATCTCTAACATATTGCAGAGGCAGATACCGGGACAACACTATTTCAGAGATATGCCAGCAAATCAGTGAAATTGTGGAAACAAAAGAAAATATGTGTATGTGGTGCAAAACATTTCCCAGAATCTGACAATACCCATGCATATCTGCACCCAGAATACACTTAGAGAACAGTCTAATCATGGAAATAGGAACTACAGAAAATGGTATATTGTGTATAAACCTGGCCTCTCTAATCGCCTCCTTATGTGCCTGGAACATCTTGACGTTGTTCATGTTCGACTGCCAATATTTCACATATCCCCCATGGTCTGCTGTCAACATCCACATGTCATTATGTGACCAAGTCATAGCTCTCACTGGACTGTCATGAGCCTACAAAGTCAAAAATAAAGGAAGACCTCTAGTGAGCATACTCAAATGATATCATGCACCATCACTTTTCTTTTAATACAATTTTTTCTAATTTCAATTTAGGTAGATATAAGAATGAAGACAATGCCTTATATATAGATCCATACATTCATTTTATGAGGACTATTATCAAAGCTTCAGCAGCATTATAGTAAGTATTACTTAGTAATGAGTCTGTATTTTGTCTACAAATTTGATTTCCCCCCCCCACCAATGGAATGGAAATCTCTCTCATATCAGAGAATGACAAAAATGCTAAGATTTAAATTAATCAATCAAAATCTCAATAGCCAAAGGCAAGAAGCAAAAATCTCTAAACGGTGCTGACTCTCCATCTGTTTACAGTGGCAAGAAAGCAGATTACTGAAAGAAATACTGATCAAGACAGCTTTGATAGTGATTTACCTGTAATATTGTTTCAAAGTTGAAAGTAAGCCCATTCCATAAGGTGAACTCTCCACTAGAAGCCCCAGTAACTAAGCGCCTCCCTTCTGGAGTCCACTGGAAGACAAGAATTAAGATGTATTAGAACACAAATTGTTGCCCTGACACTATAGCAGAGTCTATCACAAGGAGGAGACAACATGTAGTGTGCAGTTCTGCAGCTCTGCTTGTATTGGGTTCACTTACACACTGTCTGTACACCCCTCAATCCCACATTCTGGTATTTATTTGTTGCCCCATGCCCTGCTTCCAGTACTTGAATACTGCTGGATGAATAATCTGTCCATTTCTAACAAAAATACTTTGCACTGTCACCGTGTCCCATAAAAAGATATCCATTCTGAAAAGTTATTATTATTAACATTAGAAGTAGTAGTAGTATCTATTGTATCTATAAATCACAATGTAGTACACGCCAACAGACAACAAAAGATAAACAACAGAATTATATCACTGATTAAAACAAAAAGAGAACTAAAAAAAATCCATAAAACAGCTAATACTGGCATGCTATATTCTTAGCAATTCATCACTGTGCCATGAAGTGTAACACTATACTTACCCTAACAACAAATACTGGACATTTTACTTTATTGGTAGATGTCCTAACAAATTTTGTTGTTACAGCATTCATAGGATTGTTCAACATTCCTATAGGAGGGACCAGCTAAAAGAGAGGAAAAATTGTTAAAAGTTATTCTTGGTACTTAATACGTGGAAACAGTCTTTTAAAAAATTGTTTGCAAGCTTATGTTCTTGAATGAGTAAGCCAAAGAATCTCAATTTGGTGGAGACACTACAAAAGCATACCTAACATCATTCTGATCTTCAGAAATATATTACAATATGGCTTGGATCCAGAAATCCCACCATGAGAACAGAAGGCACTTCTGCTTCGATAAAAACCAAGGAAGTAGTCCTCCTATGCAGTCCTCTCTCACACATACACACAGAGCCAAAGTGGCTTCTGCTCACATAATAGGGTCTTTGAATCCATGTCTAGAGCTTTAGCAGGATCATCATGCAGTGGTACCTCGGGTTACATACGCTTCAGGTTACATACACTTCAGGTTAGAGACTCTGCTAACCCAGAAATAGTACCTCAGGTTAACAACTTTGCTTCAGGATGAGAACAGAAATCGTGCTCCGGCAGCACGGCAGCAGCAGGAGGCCCCATTAGCTAAAGTGGTGCCTCAGGTTAAGAACAGTTTCAGGTTAAAAACGGACCTCCGGAAATAATTAAGTACTTAACCCGAGATACCACTGTACTAGAATATGACTAAATGAATTCATCTTCTTTCAAACCCACTTGTGAAATCAAGTTTCTATAGTACAATTAACGTTGTTATTCACTTCCCCCACACTCAAATAGAGAATTACAGCTTAAACCAATTTTTCAGTCTTTCAGGAAGAAGAAAAATGTTTTACTGTCCAGGGGATAAATAAACATGTGTACTTACATCATTATAATACCCTCCATCAGGCTGAATTGCCCGCATATCCCGTTGGTCTCTTTGCCATACTCTGTTCTGGAAAGATGAAAAAACATTTTCATTTATACTCTTGGTTAAAACATGCTAGCTCGCTTGTACCAAATAAGAAACAATGTTTGCCTATTTGTGCCTGCAGGGTAGTGCTATTTTTGGAAAAGGAAAGCAGCGTGTTTCATTTTCTAAAAGGAACAGGCAATTTCCTTCTTCAAATCAGTGCAAATCAGTTCAAGAACTTGAACTCAATGTCCTGTTCTGGGGCAGGAGTAGCTAACTTGTGACACATAATATATATGTTGGATCCAACTCCCAAGGCCAACCACCATGGTTAATGGTCAAGGATGATGGAAGCTGTAATCTGGCAACATCTGAAGGCCCACAGGTTAAGACACCTGTGCTCTAAAGAGATTAGACCAGTTAAAGCTTAGTGCTTGAGTCTTAAACGTTCATTAGTGAGGGCAGGAAAGTAACCTCTCACTAGCAGGAAAAGTAAACAACAGTCCTAAGTGTTACCGTTTCCCTAGGTTTCACATACCTGAAATGAAAGATGAACTGGTGTTTCTATTAGTCTTCTGAGGGCTGACAATAAGTATAATTTTTGCCCTCTTTCTAGGGCATTTTTGGTGTGAAATGTTTAACAGAATCCCTCCTTTTCCATAGCTACTCTCAACATTTTAAGCTATTTTTCACAAAATATTTGGCAAAATCTCTACTAACTAGAAATTCATGCTTAGTAATTCTTTGTTTATTTTGCCTTTTAAGGGAAAATATTTTGTAACAATTGCAGGTACAACAGGATCTGAACATACCTCCAAATACTTGATTACAGAAGGATTATAGTCTATAGTTTTTCGGTTCACAGCTTTTCTCATACGTTTTCCATCAAAAGTGAGCTGCTGCATTGCCTGTTGCTGAGCAAAATCAGGTCTCTTATAGAACAGTTGTCGAGGAGCCTGGTGTTGAAACCTTGGCATATGGAAAAACCGCGGCGGTGATCCAATCTCTGTAGCCATGGTGTCTTTTGCTTTGGAAGATCTAAAATAAAGCAATTAAAAGTGAAGGTTTCAGCTAGGAATGCCAAGATATAAGAAATCTGAATAGTACTATAATTTCTAACATAAATAAGGCAGCTTTTTTAACATGTGCAACATTAGCCCATCATTAATAGGAAATTTAAAACTTATGAAAAAAATATTTCATCCATCCATCATCATCAATCCACCCTTCACCTTAGGCCCCAGAGCTGTTACAACAACTAAAACGCAATAGTAAAAACAATTAAAACAACTTACAATCACAGAAATAAGGTGGGACCTAAAAATATACATATCAGCTATCCAAAGTCTGGGTAAAGAGGTGTGTCTTCAGCATTTGCAAATGCTATATAAAGAAGATGCCAGACACATCCATGCAGGGAGGGAGTTCTGCAACTTAGGGGTTGCTACAGAGAATGTCCTCTCCCACTCTTATCCCCCAGCTTCTGAGAGTGGTGGAACAATCAATAGGGCCTCCTATTGTACAACTAATGTAAAATGCAATACTGAAAACAGGATATGGCTTCCCAGAATAGGTTTGTACTCCCTTGTGAGTCAATTAAAACGATTAGTAACTGATCTCACACACCACAGAAGCAAAGTAACACAGTAATTACCTTGTAGGTGGCAATGCACAAGTTACTAATACTATATTAAATAAGTATTTAGCTACAACCAAAGACAAATATTGACTTCGATTTTTGAGAAGGACAACGTATGAATTTTCTTACACTCCACTTGTAAAGTGAAAGCTCATTTCTTGTTTGTTAAACAATTGTCAGTGTTAAATTAAGGCTATTTTTTCTAATTTAAAATGTTTCTGTTGGAGGCAGGCAGGCAGGCAAATACACCATCACTACAAGCTCCTGGGTTCAGCTATGATGTCACCTTCCCCATCACAGCAGCACTAGCTTCACTGTAAGAGAGAACTCAGGGGATGAGGCTGCAGGCAAAGGTCCCATTATACACCTACTTCTGAACAGCTCCAAGCAGTCCCTTCTGCAGCTCCCTTCCAAATTAACATATTCTATGTGTGGCAGGATTTTTTTATTTTTAAACAAAAAACATTTCCATTCTGCTCGGTATTCCTGTTTTCTAATGTCTTTTCTCCCCCACTCACACTCACTTCTCTTGGATTAACTTATTTTTTATGCTTATTACACTGTAAGGCTTTTAACAGAACTGTGGATGTTATAAGCCACTTCAAGGACTTCAGTGAAGAACTGGAATACAAATTTAAATCAATAAAAATACATATGAAAAATGGTTTCATCAGTCTGGCCTTTTATCTTTCCCCTAAGAAAATACAGGACGTTATCTAGCCCAGTCGTGGGAAACCTCAGGCTTCAGAGCCAAATGCAGCTCTTTGGCCTCTCTCTCTGGCCTTTGAGCTCTCCCAAGGCCACCCGCCTCACTGGCGCCGTATCACATCTAAGTGTTGTTGCATGGCTGGAACATGTCCTCGTACTCTGATACAGTGGTACCTTGGGTTAAGAACTTAATTCGTTCTGGAGATCCGTTCTTAACCTGAAACTATTCTTAACCTGAGGTACCACTCTAGCTAATGGGGCCTTCCGCTGCCACCGTGCAATTTCTGTTCTCATCCTGAAGCAAAGTTCTTAACCCGAGGTAATATTTCTGGGTTAGCAGAGTCTGTGAAATGAAGCATCTGTAACCCGAGGTACCACTGTAACGCCTCTTGGAAGATAGAGAGGTAGCAAACGATGGTATTAGATCCTATGACACACTGTATCTGGAAGAGGGCTGAGGAGGAAGGAGCCAGCTACAACTGCCTGGTCAGAGTGCTTGAATCCTATAAGGGCTGCATCTAGTGACTCGTACATACCAGTTCAGCTCCTCCCCCTTCCCTTACAGCCCGGTAAGTAAAGGTTGTCAGGACACACTTAACTTTCCCCCTGTCTCATAGTCTGGCACAGGAATGCATCCATGCTGCCTAATCTGTATATATAAAGGCCATATGGGGACAATGACACCCTCTTTAGAACCACCAACAAAATCAAAATGGCATTTCTCTAGAATATTTTGTGACAGCCACCTTTATTTTACCTTCAGGGAGCAAATGTTAAGGTGTATGTTTGAAAGAAAACTGGTAAGAAGAAATAAGTAAGAAAACTAAACTTCTGGGTCACCCCAATAATATCAATGGCAAGCCATTTCTAAACAAAAGGGACTAGACTACTGTCAGGGAACTGACATCAGGGCCGGAGGGAGAGAGCGGGCTCCAGAGGGATTCCAGAGAGCATCCCGGGATGGGGAGAGGCAGCCCATCTTCTGGGGAAGGGAATCAGCATACCACCAGTGGAGAAGGGGGGCAGATGGGGGAATCGGTGAGGCGGTCCCATGACTCCTTGCTGGGGACCAGCGGGGAGAGTAAGGGTCCTTCACTGCCCACACCCTCCTTGCTCAGAAGGCTTCCGCGCAGGGAGAGTAAGAGGAGACTAGGCATCAAAGAGCTTCTTTGCTGGAAGAAGTTCAAGAAACGCCCACTGACGGATTCTGACAGCGATTGAGACAGCCACGGGCAAGTGGCTGTCCAGACAGAAGAGGTTCACTCAGGCTACCCAGCCAGGTGTGGCACCGGTTTACGCACGAGCAACCCCTAGAACCATTACAACTACTTTTGCAACCAAACTATAAAAATGATAATTCCAGTTATTTAGTACGTACAAGTACCATTTCCCATCTTTGTTCTAAACAGCTTATAATTACAGAATTTACAAGATTCAAGAAACAGGCTAGAGTGAAATAATTTTGCAGTTATTATTTATATGAAACCATTTAACCATCTGTTGCAATACAACAGTGTTAAAATGCCTAAGTTCCAAATTAGTCATCTGCTGTATTTCTGCTTGAAAATTCAGATGTCAAATTTCAACAACTTTGATGTCATGTAAAAGACCTGCAAGAGGCTACTTGTTTAGCTAAAATATAGCTAACATGGATTAAGAAGCCAGTGGGTATACCAAAGGTCTTGTCTGGGTTCAAGCTTCACCTTGGTCATGGAAGATAATTGTCAGATGCTCTTGTGGTTGCTCAAGAGTAACCAGGCAGGACTCCGACCTGTCTTTTACAGGCTTTATTTTGTGCAAACTATTTACAGTGAAGAGCGTCATAAGTTTATGTCTGGCTCAATTGCTAGCAGAATCCAGGAGCGATCTTTTTTTTTACCCCCCCCCAACATATAAGTTTCATCACCCTGCGCCTTTTCCGCCCCTCCCTGCGCCTCAAACTACTGTGCATGACCGGGGATGGCAGGGGTGTGCTTCCCTCCTCTCCAGCTTGCTCAGGCACAGTGTTAAGGCTCTCTCTAGCATCCTCTGCCCCTGGCACCTCTTCTCCATGGGAGGTTGGGCTTTCCTCCTCACCGGAAGAGGAACTGCTTTACAAGATTTTCGGAGGCTCTCTGTAACACATCTCCCCCTCTATCTCTCGCCTCTGAGCTGATGGCAGTTCCCTGGCAATAATCTTCCCCAGTTTCCAATCTGTAGCAAAGAAACAAGTGTCCTGATCAGAGCTGTTGTGAATGTGTCAATAGAGATTACAGAGTACTTTATAAAATTAAAAGTTTTATATAAATGATGAACACTAAGTACCAGTAGTACAGTACTATCTTCCTATAAATATTATGCTGTCCTTTATAAACTGAGATTTCATTTAGTTTGTTCAGTTTATAAATGATAAAAAGTGCATTGTGTTAGGAACATAGGAAACTTCTTATAGCAGTGGTAGCCAAACTTGGCCCTCCAGCTGTTTTGGGACTACAATTCCAATCATCCCTGACCACTGGTCCTGTTAGCTTGGAATGATGGGAGTTGTAGTCCAAAAACAGCTGGAGGGCCAAGTTTGGCCACCACTGCCTTATAGTGTTTTCCATTGTAGATATGTTGCATAAATATCACACCAGGAGGTTACAGCTTGTGGTTACTTCAAACACAGGATAACCATAAGCCTCGGTTCAGATGACATGCTAAGCCATGGTGGAGCTTGTTCCTCCGCATTCTGGCAGTGGAGGGACTCCCTCTACCACCAATGTCTGGCATGCCAAGGTACCTCATGGCTTAGTCCTCCCTCGGTTTGAGGGCCAGCGCGTGATGGCACCTTCACCCAATGGTACATTGCCAGTGAAACCTCAGGAACAGTGGTAGTTTCACCTCTGATATACCACCAGGTGAAAGCACCATCACACTCTGGCCCTCAAATTGGTCCTGGGTGATGTATCAATATGTCACCCAGGCCAACCACATACATACTTCCTAGGGACCATTTCTTTACAAAAATTAATCATTCATTCATTATGCTATGGATTTATTTCTTTTTTTGCAACAATACTTTTTTATACAAGTCTTTGTCAATGGAAAATGTAGTAGTGGCAAATTTTCTTCTGCGCAACACTGTTGCGATTGCAAGCTGAAAGTGCCAACACACAAGTAAAAAAAAAAGTCTTTTTTTGTAAAAGATTTTTTTGTAGATTTTTGAAAACTTTGTTAGGCAATCTGTTTTTTGGGGGAAGAAACACCCTATGTATTTGCTTTATATATATCATTTACTTTTTATAAAATAACAAATTATTATTATTTGCATTCATTTTTGGTGGTAGAGTATCCAAAGGGATGGAGCAATGTGTACAAGCTGCTCACACAGACTTAACATCTCAATGAAGCTGGAAACCATGTAACACTAGTATTAGAACTGGCTTTCTACAGCCTACAAACTCAGTACAGAAATAATTGCTAAACAGCCTTACATAACATTACCTGCATTAAGTGCAGACCAACCAATCACACTCATCTGAACTGTCTTACAAAGAATTAAGCAGAGGTGACTAGTGATCTTCTCTTTCACTACTCAGGTTACTGCTATTTAGTTTTTCCTTCTCTACCACCAAAGTTCCCACATAAAATTGTGTGTAATGGAAAAAATCCTAAAGAGATTTTTCTATTTCAAGCAATGTCTGATACTGTATAGGAAAATTGGGCAGTTTCAAAGTTTTAAATAACTTTTTCAGATTACTAGCTTTAAGAGTCAAATATGAAGATGAAGTAGTTTTTTTAAGTATGTTGAAATTAGTATGATAAGTTTCCTGTGCCTTATTTTTCCCCCCAAACTGTAATCAATATAAGGAAGTACCGTATTTACTCAAATCTAATGCTCACCTTTTTTGGCCAAATAACGTTGCAAAAATTAAAGTGTGCATTAGATTCAATGGCACATTTACATTCGCCAGCAAATACTTTTTTGGTTTCAAGGTTCTGAAAATTGAGGTGCGCATTAGATTTGATGGTGCATTAAAGTAACTATGGTATATACAGTGGAATCTCAGTTCCTGAACGTCTCCATCGACGAACAATTCAGAACCTGAACATCAACAACCCGGAAGTGAATGTTTTCGTTGAACGGCTTCCAAGGCATGTTTATCCATTTTTTCAATGGATTTTGCTGACCACCCCTTGATCATCGGTTTACGAATGTTTTGGAAGTCGAACAGTTCCACTGTACTACAGAGTTTCCATTCTGGGGAATATTTATAACTGTTACAGTAAAAATAATTTCCAACTAAAGTTTTGGATTTGTTTAAATATAAATTTCAAATAAGATTGTGCATTTTCAGTTAAAATATTTTTTGGCAAATTGATTTTTTTGATATATTTATATAGCACATAAAATCAGAATTTCTTTTTAGTTATGCTTACTAAATATATGAATAGGTAATTAACAAAATTATTATACCATGTACTGTGTAAATAAGCTAACTCAGACTCTAATATATTTAGAACACCAGAAAAATTTCCAAAAAAACCAGTGTTACCAACATCAATCCTGGAATTGCATCAGCAAGGGCACAAAAACACCTGTGTGAAAGTTGCATACAGTCATACCTAGGGTTGAAGTTGCTTCAGGTTGAGCGCTTTCGGGGTGCGCTCCGCGGCGACCCAGAAGTAATGGAACGCGTTACTTCCAGGTTTCGCCGCTCACGCATGCACAGACGGTCAAAATGATGTCACGTGCATGCGCGGAAGCGGCGAATTGCGACCCGCGCAGTCGCGGATTGCGTTCGCTTCAGGATGTGAATGGGACTCCGGAACGGAACGAATATAGCACAGTATATTTTCCTTTTAAGATGCTTTGTTGGGTCTTTGAGAACCAGAAATAAGTAAATTCAAAAATGAGAAGAAAGGAGGTGCTTGGACCTCACATTTGTAGCACCATATAGATAGTAAAATTATAGCCAAAGTACACAGAATTGTTCCTTTGAATCATGGAATCATAAAATTGTAGAGCTAGAAGAAATCCCGAGCGTCATCTAGTCCAACCCCTGCAATGCAGGAATTTCAACTACAACATTTGTGGCAGATGGTCATCCAACCACTGCTTAAAAACATTCAAGGAAAGAAAGCCCACCACCTCCCAAGGGAATCTGTTCCACTGTGAAACAGCTCTTACTGTCACAAAGCTCTTTCTGATGTTTAGACAGAATCTTTCTTGTAACTTGAATCCATTAGCTCGAGTACAAGCTTGTTCCATCTTCCATGAGATACCCCTATAGATATATAGGTGGCTATCAAGTCTCCTCTTAGGCTCCTCCTTTTCAGGTTCCTTGGAACTCCCTCAGCTCTCGCTCATAAGGCTTGGTTTCCAAACCCTGGGTCACCTTGGTTACCCTCTTCTACAAACGTTCTAGCTTGCCAATGTACTACTTAAATTTTGGTGCCCATAACTGGACACAGTATTCCAGGTGTGAGAATAGAGTGATCTATTACTTCCCTTGTCCTGGACATTATATTTTTGTTGGTAAGCCTAGAATAGCATTTGCTTTTTTCTGCTGCATCACACTATTGACACATGTTAAGTTTGTTGTCTACTAAGACCCCCTAGATCCTTTTCACATGTGCTACTGGTAAGCCATGTGCCCATCTGATATTTTTGTTTTCTGATTATTCCTACCTAACTTTAGAACCTTACATTGGCCCCTAGTGAATTTCATTGTGTTAGTCTGGGCCCGGTTCTCCAATTTGATAAGGTGATCCTGAATCCTGATTCTGTCTTCTGTGGCATTAGCTACGGTATGCTTCCCAGTTTGGTGTCATCTGCAAATTTGACAAGTATCCTCTCAATTCCTTTGTCCAAATAGTTTATAAAGACACTGAACAATGACCTTAGGACACTAATTTGCCTCTGGGCACTTATACAAGCCATGGTTTTAGCATCCTGCTATAAATGAATATTGATGGATTATAATGAATATTACTAGTAAAAATATTGCAGATTCGAACAGATTCTCTGCAACAGATTACCGTATTTTTCGCTCTATAGGACACACTTTTTCCCCTTCAAAAATGAAAGGGAAATGTGTGTGCATCCTATGGAGCGAAGACGCCATAGCCCCGCGACCCTCTCCCGGCTGGAGAGGTGACGTGGAGAGGTGACGTGCGGCTATGGCAGGAGCCTCTACAGCCGCGTGTCACCTCTCCAGCTGGGAGAGCGCGCGCGGGGCTAAAGAAGCACCCCACGACCCTCTCCCAGCTGGAGAGGTGATGTGCGGCTATGGCAGGAGCCTCTATAGCCGTGCGTCACTTCTCCAGCCGGGAGAGCACGTGCGGGGCTAAAGCAGCCCCCTGCGACCCTCTCCCGGTTGGAGAGGTGACGCGCAGCTATGGCAGGAGCCTCTCCGCTGCGCCTTTCCACTGCTCCCTGACCTGCTCTTTGGGGCTGGTGGTGGGCTTCCCCCCATCAGCCCCAAAGAGCAGGTCGAAAGGAACCTGAAGCCTGGAGAGCGAGAGGGGTCAGTGCACACCGACCCCTCTCGCTCTCCAGGCTTCCAAGGTAGCCGCCTGAACGCACCTTAAACGGCACCTTGTTTTAGAGTGGGAAAACAAGAGGGGGAAAGTTCTCCCCCTCTCTGCGCAGCGCCTCCTGCCGCTTCGCTGAAGGGGCGCTGGGCAGAGAGGGGGAGAATTTTTTTTCTTGTTCTCCCCCCTCTAAAAAAAGGTGCGTCCTATTGTCCGGTGCGTCCTATGGTGCAAAAAATACGGTAATCAGTAATTTGATTGCACATAAGCTAGTCCACCGATGAATACTATGTTTCACATTTCCTGCTTGAGAGAAGTCCCATTTTAGGGGTTAAGTGTGGGATGCTGTACCACTGAAATCTGACTTTAAGTGTTCATGGCATAGTTTAACACACCTGGTATCTGCACCTGAGCAAGTTCAACATATTTCTAAATCCTAGCACTTGTTGCTTAGGCTGCAATCCTAGCCCTACTTACCTGAGAGTAAACCCCATTAAATTCAATAGGACCTTCTTCTGAATAGGTATGATTAGGGTTGTGCTGCTAGTCAGGATTCTCGCGTATTAATATTTATTCTTCATGTGCAATCACTTTCTTTAAATAGAAATAGACCTGAATTTTACGCAGACAAATGTCCGAAGTGAAATATCCCATTTTATTCTTCAATGAACTGTTCTGCAGACAATTTGAATTTTGTCATTTTCTTATTATAAACCCTGCATGTCTTAGGAACAATGTACGTGCCCTCATATAATCTCGCCAGAGTGCAGAAGGTAACTTAATTATGAAGCTCTCCAAAATATTTGTAGAATGAGGTGGAAGATAATGAATCCCATCTAACTTCAGAAAGCCAGGCATTTCCCCCAGACACTAACTGTTTACAATTAGAAGCAAACTGGTTTTAAATCTCTACAGACTGCAACTCCCAGGGCTTCTTTCTTACTCTGGAGCAGGCTCCTTGAAGACTGCTAGAAAGCCAGCTTTTCTGCAAAGCCATAATTCAAGTAACTGGTTCTATTCAGAGAAATTTGTTGTAATGTGTTTTTATTTAAAACCTTTAGATCCTGGAATGTAAAAAAAAAAAAATGTAAAAAAAAAAGTGACTGGTCTAAAATGCTTTATGGCTTAGCAGGGATTGGAAACTGGATCTTCTCAAACCTAGTACAACAATCACCTCACTTCACAGTGTCTCAATACACTGTTGAAGACAACTACTTAAGAAGTCACACCAAATCTCATTTTCAGGGGAATGATGAAACTGTGAGACAAATTTCAAAATTGTAATATGCATCTGCTAGATTTGATTCCTCATCTAATTAGTTGGGCCTTTCTAATTTTTTATGCTCAGATTATAGTCTTAAAGATATTGTGCTTATAATAAAATAATTCTGCAATTAATTGGATCTTCAAGTAATTCTATTTAAAATAAACAATGACTCTGATCTCCTGTGTGCCTTGAGGTGACCCACAAGACCACAACAAAAAATAGAGAAAAAAGTTAGACATCTTCCGGACCAAACAATGGTATACCCTGAATCACCCTCAACTCCTTCTGCATTCTGATGCAGGATGGGGTGAAGAGTGGAGCAAACCATTGGTAAGGGACTTCCAAACAGAAGACATTTTGAAAGTATCAGTCAGGAACAGCAGCACTCCAACTGATAAAGTTCTCAGTAACAGAGCATGTGGCAACCTAAATGGCCTCGGCCCAGTATACCTGAAGGAGCATCTCCACCCCCATCCCTTAGTCCGGACACTGAGGTTCTCCTTTGAGGGTCTTCTGCTAGCTCTCTCACTACGAGAAGCGAAGTTAGAGGGAACCAGGCAGAGGGCCTTCTCGGTAGTGGTACCCTCCCGGTGGAATGCCCTCCCTTCAGATGTCAAGGAGATAAAGAATTACACAACTTAAA
Organism: Podarcis melisellensis; assembly: GCF_964234715.1. Taxonomy (NCBI): domain Eukaryota; kingdom Metazoa; phylum Chordata; class Lepidosauria; order Squamata; family Lacertidae; genus Podarcis; species Podarcis melisellensis. The sequence continues at coordinate 40,095,368 of NC_138537.1, forward strand.
TAAACAATATTCCTTTTTTTTAAAGACTTACACAACTTTTAGAAGACACCTGAAGGCATTCCTGTATCAGGGTTTTATTTGATGATGTTGCTTTTATGATGTTTTTAGATATCCTGTAAATATTATTATTATTAGTTTGAGTAAATATATGCATGGTTTTTTCCTCCATAAAGCAGAGAGGAACTGTCTGTGAGGCAAACCAGCAGGTTAGATCCAGTTCTGGACACAGGAAGGGTGCTCCTATCATCCACTGACTGAAGAAGGGGTGGGTAAGAACTTTTTGCCAATTCCCCATTCAAATATATTCAAGAGGGTTGGAGATCCCTCTGGAACAGTTGAAAGGGCACTGAAGGCGGGAAAGGAGAACTATCAAAAATCACTTCTCCCATTACGAAAGTCTCTGTGGGACCAAAATTCCTTCCATTCATAGAAAGCAAGCCTCTGTGAGCAGAAAGTCACTACTGGGTTTGCCCGGCATTGTTAGAATATTTCAGTAAAGTGAAGGCATAACTTAATGAGCAGCAAACTTGTAATTTAAAAAAATTATAGAGCAAGTTTGATTCAAGTGGATAGTATTGATACTCCTGCTTTTTTTTTAACATATGGATAACTAAAGAGAGCATGCAATGTGATGGTATTCATCATAGCTTGTTTGACAAAGTGAATATTTCAACATGTCAAAATTTAAATGTGCAATCCTAACCCTCAGATACACCAGGTGGGAGAGATTGGGATGAGACATAACTCTCCACTTGCTGACTGCACACTTTGGCCAGTGCACATTACTTACTCTGGCATATCTACTAACTCTGGCAAAGGGAGAGCCCTATTGAGGCAAAATAAGCTACCAGAATTAAAGGACAAAATAGTGTATGTTAAGGGTGCGGATGGATGTCTTGAACAGAGAGATAAAAAAGTTACATGGTGCCCTAATTTCATTCATTCATTTGTCCCATGCACAGAATTTGCTTTAATTTACACCACCAAAAAAGCAACTGTAATTACTAGAGGCAAGGAAAGGTCAGAAAATGAAGGTTTATACTGGACCCCCAAACTCTGGCTGTGCCACCATGGCCAGCAGCAGTTAGGGTGCAATTCAACTTACATAATATAGACATCAGTGTGTCTGTTTCCTGGAAATCCTTGCATATATCCATGCCTAGTTAGGATTGCTCAGTAAGTGTACCAACTATGCATTCTCTGGGCATTCCACTTCCCATTGGATTTGTTTGCAGAACAACTGAAAACTGTTCATGCAATTAATACAAATTAGCTTTATATCCAAATTTCAGGAATAAAAATAAAAGCTCAAAATTAAGAAGTCAAACTAATTCCTTTCGCAGAATTATGTAACATGGAATTTAATACATGACTATTTCAAAGGGTATCATATTTACATATTTGAGATGTTAGCTACTATTTCAACTAACAGATTAAACTATTCCATTTGAAGTGTAAGCTATGTATGATTAATAAGCATTAGAAATGAACAAAACTATGGCTTACCAGCAAAAATGTAATGTTTATCTCAAACATTGTTGTGTGAAATGTTTCAGTGGTACAGGAAGGTAGGATGTAAGTTTTAAAGTAAACTTACATCCTAACTTCCTGCACCACTGAAACATTTCACACAACTGAAACATTCTGTAGTATTAAGTTTCAGTTAATTCTAAAGTAGATACCTGTGTTCTGAGAACATGTGAAATTTACTTTAATACTGAATATATTAGAAACTAGAAAGTTACAGGCTTTATAACAAATGTTTATATACAAACTTTTATAACAAATGCATGTATGTCAAGTAGTACATGGCAGGAATGTTGTCTGAGCATGATCCTACTCACACACTGGCCCTACTCACACAGTGAGTATTTTTGAAAATTGTGGAATCATGACTTCTTGATAAAATAAATTAGCAAGTACTTATTCAACGTAAGAGTGTAACTGGTAAAAAATCTGATCCTAACCAATTTCTGGAACTTGCATTGAATTTCTCAGTGCATATGCTGTTCTAACATTTAAAAAATGCAAAAGTATTAGTCTTTCCTAACATATTCATAAGATTCCTGCACAATGGAAATATATATCTAATATGTTTGCATTGTTAATACATCTTATCGGCTCTTAAACTAACAACTGACAGCAACAGCGCAATCCTATGCATGCTTATTCAAATTAGGTCCCATTGTAATCATTTGAGCTTCTGCCAAATAGTGCACTCGGGAACACAGCCTGACCTTGTTCTTACAGTTATAGGTGCTACTTGTTTTGCTTAAATCGAATGCTACTTGAAACCCTGCATGTTCGTACACCAAGAAGTTACACTCCCAAATAATTATATGAAGCATGTATTTATCATCTACCTAGCATACATTAAAGGTCTCTAAATGAAACCCTGCATGTTTGTACACCAAGAAGTTACACTCCAAAATAATTATATGAAGCTTGTATTTATCATCTACCTAGCATACGTTAAAGGTCCCTAAAGCGTCCTACACATCTACAAGTGATTGGCCCTTACAACACCCCTGTAAGGTGGCCTATCATAATCACACACACCCGTCCTTTGCAAACGAGATGAGGTTGGTAAGGCGGCGTTGATCTTAGGGACACCTAGCGAGTGAGTGGCTGAGGGGCGCTCTGAGTGGAAAGGATCCCAAAGCGCCGATCCCCCACACAGCTGCTACCCTGCACCCAAGGCACTCTTCAGCTACTCTTGTGGATCTTAGGGCGAGGCCGAAATTACTTATTGCGCCCGAAACAGCAGGGCAGATGGATGGTCGGCTTTCCCCTACCGGGCTTCGACTGAAGACTTTGCGGCTCTTTTGAAACTTTCGTTCCTAACCCCACGCCGGCCTCTCTCCCGCTCTCCTCACAACGTCCTCCTCCTACCCCGGCTTTCAGCCACAGGCCCCCTCCGCCGCCAATAGCGTAACAGCGGCACCTCTCGCGGCCTAAAGATGGCGGAAGCCGCGGCGGTCTTCCGGGTCGCCGGGGTTCCTTCCCTCCCGCACCCCCGCCTCCCCACCGCCAATCGCCTCAAGGAGAAAAACTCACAAAGCAGCCGCTCACAAGAGCCCCGTACGCGGGGCCCAAAAACCTAGAGCTCGTCTATCCCGGAAGCTGCTGCCTCACGAGCCGTCGCCACCATCCGCCATCTTCCCCACCAGCGACCGGAGGCGGTGCACATGAACGACGTCATCGCGCGCGCGCGTGTGAGGGGCCAGCCAAAGGGAGGGAGGAGAGCGAAGGCGCTGAGCATGCGCGTGCCTCTTCTGAATAAGTGACGACATCTTCTTGAGACGGGTTTCCGGCTGCTGTGGCGGAAAGGGAAGGGCTTACCATGGAAAGCAGGCCGGGGAGCCGGAGCGGCAGCTGAAACCCTTATTAGACTTCCCAAAAGGTCTCCAAATAGTGGTGATTCTTTGACTTTTAGAAGGATTATGTCTGTGCTGATTATAGTCCAGAAGAGGAATGAGAAAAGGAGGATTCCAGCCCCAGCCAGCATGGCAATGGCCAGGGATGGTGGAAGTTGGAGCCCAATGACACCTGACCGACCACAGGCCCCCCTCCCTTGATGTCCTGGCAGGAAAAACCAAGATTGGGGGTGCAGAGAGAAGAGAGAAAGCAAACATAAAAGCGGTTTTTAAAGAGGAGAGGGTTGTATGGTGCAATAAAAAAGCCCGCAAAGTAGTTTAATAAATGCGTTATCTCAATCATCACAAGAAATCAAGATAATACCTCAATGGTTTTCTATCATCTCTAATGCAGTCAGTAGACTTAGGCAAGCCTAATAATTCCATAGGTTTGGGATGTAAAAATACAAGATGGGAAGGAAGGCCAATTTGCACAATTTTCTGCAGCAGATAAAAACTAGGGGGTTAAGGATCCAATCCTAACCATAACAGGTAAAAAGGTAAAGGTAACCCTAACAAAACAGCTTAAAGGGCCATAGGTAGCCAGTGCAAATGGAGGTGAAGTATCAAGACCACACTGCTTATGGAAACTTGGTGTGTATTGCCAATGGAGTGAGACAGGGCGGTGCAAGGTTGCCACATTCTAAGTCTCTTTGTATCCCTTATATATGCTCCAGTAACGAGCACAAATCTACACCAGCCCTTGGTCTGTCTTCTATTGCAGTCAAACTACGCAATCCCTGCTTTCCATGGCAGTAAAAAGATGTGCTGCCTACTCTGTCAGTTGGTAATCAGTCTTCTGCACAAGACAATTTAAAAGCCTCAGCTTGGTATGGCTGGGAACTAATGCAGAGCTTTCCAAACTTTTCATGTTGGTGACACACTTTTTATACAAGCATCATTTCGTGACACAGTAATTCAGTTTTACTAGCAAACTGGAGGTTAAACTAATCCCTTATAAGAGATACGGAAACATACATAAATTTAATAATGAAATGTATAGGGACACACCTACACGCTGCAGCTGGCACACTAATGTGTCACAACACACAATTTGGAAAGGGAACTAAGAGAATAGGAAGCATCTCCAAAAGGGCAAAAGAATCTGGCCACTAGAAGTGTGATATAAAGTAGCTCTCATTCCCTAAATTTAGTTTAATATTTGCATTGGAATAGCCCAGAGGGTTCCAACTTTTACTAAGAGAGGTGGAAAAGGTAGAATCCAAGAAGTTTAGGATTTTATGTTTACAAATCATTATGCAGAACAATTGGGCAGCCCCCCCCCCAAAAAAAACCCCACATATTTCAGGCACAAGATAAAAAGCTTATGGAAGATGTTATGACTGGTGGTATTGCATGAGTAGTTTTCAAGCAAGATTCAACGGGGGGGAAAATTCAATGTGATTCTCAGTAGATTGAGATCAGACCGAATTTTACAAGGTTTTACGTCTTTTAAAAAAAAATCTTAACACTCCTTGACAAATTAATGCTAGGTTTTTGGTACAAAAACAAGTGGTTTCATATATAAGCTTTTCCAGTGTAATCATTCCACTGCTGCAGCTTGTGAGTGATGATTATTGGTTACTGTCTAGCAGAAAGAAGATTGCTTCAACTTGTTTGCTTCTGTACACACTGATATTTTTTACTAAATGCTGAGGTTATGACTCCTGACTTTCGCCTGTTTTATTCACTTGGTCAGGTTTGAGTAAAGAGACTAGTTCAACAAACCTTTAACAGCTTATTGCTGTATTTTAATGTTTTAATGCTTGTAGGATAAGGTTATTGGGTGGCATATAAATGCTGTTAATAAATAAAAGTAATGAATAAATAAAATAACATTAGAAGTGATTCTGCAGGTGGAGGGAATGGAGTAAGCCAATTCATTCCTCAGTCACTGTTGCCAGCTGGATGAGGGACATCTTATCATTTATGACAGCTGACTGACGTAACATGCAATTTCTGCAGCATTAGTGCATTTCCGCCTAAGTGTAGGGAATGGATCATGTTTCTACCTTTATGAGCCCCATGATTCTGCCAGCAGTTTCCTTTCACACTACAAAACTAAGAAGTGCTACTTATGGTAGCTCATTCACTCAGTTTGACATTTCCAGTCACACTTCCCAAAACACAAAAGTATTATTTTTTTCTCTCCGACATACATACATTGTATGTGCAATTATTGTTTATAGCAACGTATGTATACAATAAATAACTTTACATCAATTTACCAACATACAGCAAAAATATTATATGCAGTTTAATAATCCAACAAATTCCTTCAGCTCCTTGTGTGCAGAGTATTTCCTCAAGGCAACAGGACTTTTGTATAAACAATGAGTGAATGAGAACATTCACAAATCACAGACCCCTCATTAGAAATACTATACTTTAATTCACAAACAATTGTACAAAATTATTGTTGAAAAGAAAAACTCAGGCTTTTGATAAAAAAAACCACACAAATTTATCTATCCTGATTCTACTATTACAATTCTCAAAACATAATAGGAAAAGTTTCTCCTATGTATGTTCATTCTGGGCCATGTATGTTCATTCTGTCTGCCCCATAAACATTTTGTATATTCCCAGGAGGAAGACAAAGTTTGGAAACAAATATTAAACTAATCAAGGCAAACTTTTCAGAGTTCTGTGGCTCATGCCACATTAGTCTTGCCAACTCATTCAACAAGTCCAAAGAGCTAAGAAACCCTTTTTAAAAGCATGTCATCACCCTACACCAGCTTCTCTTTTCTATTGAGAGATAAGTCAGGACTGATCCAAAGATGTATAGAAACAAATGAACATTCTTAGATTTCTCTTTTTCCATGTTCAGAGTTTGGAGGGTCTGGTTGTTCCTTCTAATACTGAAAACTTCGCTTGGTCTGAATGTCATCAAGAATCTGCTGCAACTCTTCATCTTCAAACCGACCCTCTAAGCTGAAAGACAGGAGCAAGCAATGGTTAAGTTTTTCTCTCTTTTTTTTTAAGGGTTAATGCTCAAGCTTTCCTGAAAGGGAAAAACTATGAATAATGTATTAAGTTGCATGGTGAGGGGGAGTGTTAAGAGCACAGGGCTCATATCTGATTTGATTATGGTCCGGAGGATTGTCTCGGTGTAGCCAATGGCAGGTAAGATTTCTGCAAATGTGGGTTGTACTTTTGGGCATTATCCTACAAAGGTAAATCTATAAATTACATTTAAAAAAGAAATAAAAACAAAACATAGTAGCAGCAATTATTTAAAAAAGATAACGAGTTTTTAAAAGACAGTTGAGCTAAATAGGCAGCAGGCCACTTCTTCAAGCATCAGGGCTTCAAGAGATGCTTGATCATGGTCAAAATAATAGGCAGTCAATTGAAAATATATTGACCAGTTAACTGGCTGGTATGCTAACCTTAAATCCAACTGTAGAACCATTACTCTGACTTTTTAGTTGTTCATGCTTTACAAACCCTTTGGAACATGAAGTGAATCCTTTCACCTGGGGTGACTCACCTGGGAATTAAAGCTTTGGCCTCCTCAGCTGTCTCAGGACATAAATTAGCTAAACACGCCAATTCAAATTTATGGAGCTTCTTCTGGAGTAACAAACTGCAGGAACAAATAAAATAAACTATGTATGTAAAAAATGGAATACAGAAGAGAACAGAAGTTGCAGAAAAAACAGTACAGCTACTCAAAAAGGATTAGGGATTTATTTTTATCAGGCATAGGCAAACTTGGCCCTCCAGATGTTTTGGGACTACAACTCCCATCATTCCTGATCACTGGTCCTGTTAGCTAGGGATGATGGGAGTTGTAGTCCCAAAACATATGGAGGGCCAGGTTTGCCTATGCCTGGTGTATATATATAGTCTATGAAAAGATCACAGAAAAGTATCACAAAAATACTAAAAGTAAATACATGGCTTTATATTGTAACATGCTTCAAAGAAAAAGTAACAGTAGCTTACTATTTACTCCACCAAAATTAGTATTCCTAGATAGATCACTTTAACTGAAAGTTACTTCTTTAACAAATCTGGTTAGGATTTCAGAAGGATGGCATTCCCATCAACAAGAGGGAACCCACTAGATTTCCAAATGTTTCTGTCAATTCACACTGCTTTTAATAAATGTAAGTAAGTACCAACTCTACATCTATTTAGGCAGCAATTCTGTTCCCACATACCTTTGAGTAAGCCCCATTGAACTCAATGGGACTTACTTCTGAGGAAATATACAGAATTACAAAGAAGAAACTGCTTGGACAAGTATCAACCCATTGCCTATAACAACTTTGAAACATAGGGTTTATCTGAGTGCTTTGACATAAAATAATAATTTATTTGAAAAATTATTCACCTGCGGACACTAGCAATAGTCTCCCGGTTTTTGAAGCGGCTGAAGCGAGCAGTGTAATTCAAGGTTTTCATGAATACTTCTGAGAGCTCCTGCTCATCTTCTGCACTCTCATTCTGCTGTTTCCGATGTTCAAGAAGCATGTGCACTTCTGAGTTTAGAAGGGTTTCGGCAGTCTCAAATTCTATATGCAAAGATGGGTGAGGAAGAAACTGATAGTTCAAAAGGCACAGAGAAACACACCACCACTGGTAACACTTAAGCTGGGGTACACATATGGCGGTAGCACTTCAGGTGGTGGGTAGAGAATACTATTTTTGAATGATCTGACACATAAAACCGACTCACTCAATTGAGAAAACATATGAAAGAAAGATTCTAGATGAATCCTCTCTTTGCTGTACCTGTGGGAGCATTCAAACATGTGATTGAAGTGGTACCATTTATTCTACTACCCCATATTAAGATCCAGTTATACACAGATTATGCCTCTTGATGTAAAAACAATAATAATTATCTGGCCCATCCTGCCAAATTTACAAAAAGGAGATCATTCTCCAGCTCAATTATTTGTGCAATACAGTCATATGCTTCTCCAGAATACTTCAACACACATGTAAATGTGAAAATATTTCCAAAGTACTAGCATATATAAAACTTGAATCTTAAAAAAGGGCCTCAAATTGCTTTGAAAGACAAAAAGCAAACAAAACAAACAAACATACTGTTTTGTTGCTTGCTCAAGGCAGCTGTTCTGAGAGTGTGAACTATAAACCAACAATCAAAGTAACTGCATGGCATGGACTCCAGAAACAGAGCCATATATTTATCTACAGTTTATATAACAATTGTATATGTAGCATACAACAGAATACTAAACAGCCTCCCATCCAGGGAAGGGCCAGAGATGCTCAACTTCAAAACTGCTGCACACTTCCCTCGGATAACAGGAGCGGAGAGGAAGACTCGCATGAAACGCACATTCGCACCGTGCATTTAAAACCAGTATGGTGCCACGTTAAGCAAACAGGGCTTCCCGCAAACAATTCTGGGAGCTGTAGTTTTTCTAAGGGCGCCGAGACCCTTATTCCCCATATCAGCATTTCCATAGTTCCCTGTGAAGAACTGTTGGTTAAAATCACTCCGAAACCGTAGCTCCGTGAGGCGAAATAGGGGTGTCTCCTAACCAGTCTAATTACCCTTAACAAACCACAGCTCCCCGAATTATTTGGCGGCGGGGAACCATTATTATTATTATTATTATTAAAGCGGTACCATGTCGCTTTCAACGTATGGTGCGAGTGAGGCTAGCGATACACGAGCGCTTTTTACAGCCAAGAATGAGGAATGTTGCTCCCCTCCAGGCAAGGCTCCTGCTGCCTCTTTGCTCCCTCACAAGCCGAGGTCTCCTCCGGGACAAGGCCGGGAGCGCCACGCGTCTCCTGCGCCCCCCCGAGGGCCCAGCCGCTCACCCTTGGGAAATAAGAGCTGAGAAGCATCCTCCTCCACATCCACAGCATCGGCGCCTCCGGCCGCCATCGCCTCAGCCAGCCCCGGAAACCCGAAGCGCCCGGCCGGCCGGAAAAGGAAGGAAGGAGGCCTGAGCAGGTGCCCGCGACGCCCTCTGGCGGGGAAAGAGTCGGCCCGGATGCCGCCTCGGCTTGTGCTGAAGGAAAGAGAAAGGGGGGAAAGTGTGTCGAGCTATACTGAACATGGCGAGTTCTCTCTCCGGAGCAGCTTCGCGGAGGAGAGCGATAGGGTCGCAAGGCCTCAAAGCGCCCGCTCCCACTGGATCCCCTTACTCCGAAGTAAATGCCATCACGTTCAGAACGGCTTACTCCCCAGCAAGTGTGTTCAGGATTGCGAAGCGTGAATCCAGTGGGGTTTACACGGTTCCCGCGATTGTTAGCAAGATCCTGTCAGTAAATGATTCCAGACCTGACAGACAACGCCCGATCGCCCGCAACCATAATTTTTTAAAATTGTATATATTTAGTGCTCCTCACAAGGGAAGCAGGTTTCTAGGCCAGGAAGCAACGCAGAGCTGAAACCCCGCTGAAGCGTCTTGGAGTACCCAAAGTCTGCAGGCTAGGAAATGGGGCAGCCCCCCAAAGGCGCTTAAAAGCGCGACGGGTAATAAGCAGCCCTCGAGGTATCGCACTGCACTCCCCTCAAGCGCAGCCGCCATGGCCGATAGTCAGGGGTTAGAGTCCTGCAAAATTGTGTGCTCACGGCCCCCATCCCTCCTCAAAACTACCTAGCTGGCAGGGAGCCGGTTCGTAAACGGAATGTTGGGTTAGATGCAACAGCGTGACCCACGTTCAGAACCCGCAGGTAGGCCAGGAGGCTGGCAAGAGGGAGAATGTGGCATTGGAAGGGTCCCTGTTTGTTGTGGGTCCCCCCTGTCTGCTTCAAGCTCACCTTCCTTCGTTTGCAACTGATTTGCTTAGGGCGCATACGGGCGAAGGGGTTCTCCCCTCAATACTTCTAGGCCAGCAAGCAGAGCTGCGTGAACCACAGGCCCTGGTGCATCCAAGTGACAGTCAAGACCCAAACATTGCCCTAACCAATTGTTTCTCTCTCCTTCTCTAACTACGCCACTGGAACTGAGCAGTACCACTGCTGCTAAAGTGACAGCAGAGAAGGGAAAGCCCTGCCCTAACCCAACTGCCTTTTGCAGCGAAGGCACCCATTAGACGTCAAATATTGATGTGCAATTTCCATGCTGTCCAGGTGAAAAATGGACAAGTGGCAAACACATTTCACTCTCTGCATTACCCATTGATAAGAGAGGAAAAAAACCCAAGTGAGCATGCACCTCATTGAGCAGAAACTTATTCACGTTGTTAATATAATCCTAAAGAGTTTAACTCACAATTCCCTCTGAATGGGAGTGGAAGGAGTCACTAATAGGTAAAAAGGTAAAGGGCCTCTGGACAGTTAAGTCCAGTCAAAGGCAACAATAGGTAGGGTTGCCAGGACACTCCAAAAGTTGTTGAGTTTTTTTTTTTTTTTTTTAAACGAAAGCACCTATTTGCCTGAGATCCAGTACAAAGTGCCAAGTGCCGCCTTTTGGTAATTCCCCCCCAGATGTCAATTCTTCCATTTAAATCCCGCTCCTAACTAACCATATCTGCTGAGAAGTGCCACTGATTTCATTGGGGCTTACTCCCAGGTAAGTGGGGTTAGGATTGCAGCCTTTGAGCAAGTGTGCACCTGTAATAACATTGAGTTCAGGAAAGCATGATGCATTACAATTTCCAAGAGCATGCATATTTATATGATTGCTTAAACAATCAAAGGGTCGGGAAGTAATTCTGACAATCCTAAACATTTTTACTCAGAAGTAACTCCCAATGTGTTCAGTGGGACTCAATCCTTAGGATGTTTAGGTTTGCATTATGAGTACCCTATTGTTCCAGCCCTACTTGGAAATAAGCCCACTTTAAAAACCAGTGGAACTAACTTCTGAGTAAACATATATAGAATAGGTCTGTTGGTCAAATGTGCATTAAAATAGTATCATCAATAGCCCTATGCACTGGATATTGTGTCTCATGCACACAATGTGCTCGAGAGGTTTAAATTCAGCTATCAATTGATACAAGCCAGAATTCACATTTTATTTATGTGAATTCACAAATGTTCTCTGTTATCCAAGAGTCACGCATAAATGAGGAGTCTTTCTGCAATAGCCATGACCACCCCAGCAATAACCAGGCTCAAATTCTGCATGGTAACTGAGGCATTGAAGCCAATGGGTCATTCCCATTGTGAACAATAGATATTAGATAATACTGTATTTTGTCTCTTGCTGGCTTATCCAGGTCTGTGTTTGAAGCAAAAGTAACGTACAGTAAATCACAGGTCCCAAATATATATTGTAGCTTATGATGAGAAATTAGATTCAAAGAATTTTGACTAGCAGCTTGATGAAACACTCTTTACTCACTTTTAACATTTTACCTTGTTCATTCATGGCACTGGGGAAGGTGAACACTCGGATCACAAAACACCATACTTTCATAACTTTACTAGTTTTGAAAAACAAAACTTTCCAGAGCTTGCCCAAGTAGAATCCAATTGTCTTATAAGATTAAGTGCTTTAAGGCAGTGTTTTTCAACCTTTTTTGGGCAAAGGCACACTTGTTTCATGAAAAAAATCACGAGGCACACCACCATTAAAGGTAAAGGTAAAGGTACCCCTGCCCGTACGGGCCAGTCTTGACAGACTCTGGGGTTGTGCGCCCATCTCACTTAAGAGGCCAGGGGCCAGCGCTGTCCGGAGACACTTCCGGGTCACGTGGCCAACGTGACATCGCTGCTCTGGCGAGCCAGAGCCACACACGGAAACGCCGTTTACCTTCCCGCTGGTAAGCGGTCCCTATTTATCTACTTGCACCCAGAGGTGCTTTCGAACTGCTAGGTTGGCAGGCGCTGGGACCGAGCAGCGGGAGCGCACCCCGCCGCAGGGATTCGAACCGCCGACCTTTCGATCGGCAAGTCCTAGGCGCTGAGGCTTTAACCCACAGCGCCACCTGCGTCCCTTCACACCACCATTAGAAAATGTTAAAAAATTTAACTCTGTGCCTATATTGACTATATACAAAGTAATTCTCTTGAATAGGAATCAAATAAACACAAAGAAAGTATTTTATAATTACTTTATTATGAAATAGTCAGTAAACAGAAATATGAAAAATTATAAAATACTTTATTTTAAAATCTTTTGAATTTTTCAATTTCCCCCACAGCACACCAGGCAACATCTCGCGGCACACTAGTGTGCCGCGGAACAGTGGTTGAAAAACACTGCTTTAAGGGATAGAATAATCTATTTATTAGAGAATGTTTGATTCCAAATCAATGCAGCAGCAGTAAAGCAGAATGTATCCTTCCATTAGAAACATTACTGCTCATTCTGCACATCAGGACAGGTTAGTGGTACTTGTCTTCAGGCCAAACACCCTCAAGCAAGAAAGAACCGCTTAACACTTAATTGGTATAAAATCACAATAGTCTTTTCCTGTTGGGATTTTTTGGTTGGTATTATCAACTGAAGATGATCTGGGACTGTTGCTGGCATTCTTTACCAAAACACAAAGGAAATACCTATGGCACTTGCTACCTATGAGTCTGACAGGCTCAGCTTTCTTTTTTTACAGATATATTGAGTTAAGACTATTGCTATGCATAATCTAAGTGATACAGAACTGTAAACGCTTTCTCAGCATTTATGTTGCAGCTGTGCTTTTAAAGCACTTTGCATACATAATTTTGGTAAATGTCAATTTCAAAATGACCACCCTGAAATCACTTTTTATCTTCAAACTAATGAGAACAGGCAGTTCACCACAACCAGATAAGCATGAAAGTTTTAATTTAAAAAAAAACACAAGTTCCAATCTCATTACTTCTGAGCATTTCCTAATTTTGTTAAAGAATCCACACTGCTTGCCTTTCAACTTTAATTTTCCTTGTAGGATTAAAAAGAAACAACACAAAATGAATTATTAGTATTAGATTGTAATGTGAAAAGTCAAAATCGGCAAAGACACCAATAAAAGAGGAACAAGATAAAAATGTATCCATTACAATTTATTTTCTACAATACTTCATTAGAGGGTAAAGTTCAATGATTTACACCCAGAAGTTATATAGCTAGGAGGCAACCAAGTGTAATAACAAAGAATTGGTCTGACATCTCTGCATTGAAGGTCAAAAGAAATTCCTTGCTTTTAAAGGAAAAAGAAAAGAAAAGTAACAACCCCAAAATGTCACTCATTTTGGTGCTAGAAATCAAACAAAACAGCACTCAGTCAATGAAGACTGCAATGTTAACAATGAATCGGGGAAAACAATTATGTGCAAAACTTAAAATTTTGGTTGAAATGTACAGATTACTTCGCCTTTATGGTCTTCAGGTGCAGTTTTCTGCTGATCTGATATACTGACCATAAAATCTTTCTGACCAAAATGCCTCTATCAAGATAGGCTCGTTGTCATTATGAAAAGGGGTGGGGGGGAACAGTGAGACTCCAGTGATCAAAGACATTATCTGCTGGAGAGAAAAAACAAAAACAAAAACCATACACTAAAGATACATGGCTGCAGCAAGGAAGATTCCCAACTACAGTTGTCTTGAAATAAACCCATCTAGACCAAAAGGCACTTGCTTGTAGCTAAGGATGAGCCAGTTCCCAATCAGACCAGAAGACTATTGCTAAGGTCTTTATACAATCCTGCTACTCACTAATCAGCTGAAAAATACAACTGGTTACGGCTCCAGAACAGGCTGTTCTCTTTTAGCTATTTTGTTGGTTCCCACATCACTCAAATATCCGTGTTGGCTCATCTTGGTGCATCACTGCTATGTATGAGCCAGATATAGTGTCATCTTCTGCAGACGACTTATTCTGCCCCATACATTTTGCAGGAATGACACAACTAACACACTTGTTCAAAGATACTGTAACTGAACTCCATTATGAGACCAACGCTGAATGTTCCCATTTCTCAGGACTATTTCGTGCTTCATGGCCTGCTTGCTGTTCCACTTAGTACAAGAAAACACCACAATCCAACTTTAACAGAGGCATTTCCATTTATACAGACTAGGTGGTTGGATGGAAATAAGGGCAGGGAATGAGACCACCTCTCACTCCAAAACCAATTTAGCTTACTTCAGTGAAATGGTTAAATTAAACCAAGTAGGTCAAGTCACTCCTAAAAGTCTGTTCTTTAAAATGGCAACTAAGGTCCCCACCTGGCTCCTGAACTCCCACACCCATTAAAATGAAACCAAGTAATTAACACTATACACTGTTGAAGACACGTAACAGGGCAAACATTTTTTTTTTAAAAAAGCAATATTGAATAGCCTGGCACTATATGCCTGCATGACCAGTCTCACCGAATGTGCTCAGGGGTGAAAGATTAGCACCATTTTTATTCCTTTTTGCTTTTAAAAATATCTTTACAATTTAAATTCTAAAGTAGAACACTTGAATAGTAATTAGTGTAGCCCTATGTTTCAATACTGTCTGAGAGCAGAGATGGATGGCATGACCACAGCTGAACTCTCCTCTCCCATCTACAATCTCCCATCAGTCCAGGGCACCTGGAACATTAACTACAAATCACTCTAATTTGTAAGAAGACTGATTTATTCTCAGTAGCAGGAAATCATGAAACAGTCCCTTCACATTCAAACACATTTCATCATCATTAGAAGGGAAAAAAGTGGTAATCCATACAAATGATCTGATACAAAACCAAAGCTGGGGCAGTACTGCAGATATCTGGAATATGAGCTCCTCTCTCTCTCTCATTCCCACCCATAACCATCTAGATATGTGTTCATTGACAAGCAAAATTTTAAGGTTAGGTTTTCTTCTGAGACAGGAGGAATAGTGGTAGAAAAGTAAGTAATTTGGAGGCTTCCTAGATTCTCTGAACAGTCCTTTTGCCAGGAAGATAATATGATTGCCCTCTTCTAGCCAGCAGTTCACTTAGATGCAACCAAGCCAGATACTGGCAAATAGTGCTCACCAGTTCATATGGGCTATTCATGTCTACCTCTCCAGTAATCCAACATCTATTCAGTCTGCCTTTGAGGCTTTGCTTCAAGATAGAAGGCATTAATCTCCCCTCACCCTCCCCACCAGGGTAATGTTCATTCACCAAGAATCTGGAAACTTGCATCCCACAGTAAAAGATAATTCCCAGATAATTCCTGGCTTCCCATAAGCCGTCCATAAAAGCTACTGTCCTTACACATACTGCATATAAGGTATCAAATTCTCATAATGCTGTGCTCTCCGCCTGCATTTTTTTTAATCTATCAATGCTGATTACCAAGATTTCCACAAGTCCTGCACTACCATTTTATAGTCCCTGTGGATTCATTTAAGAATGCCTGCATTCATGATAACACATAGTGACTCACACAGGAGAATTAGGATAGTTGAATGGGAAAAAAGAGCTTTCCAGTTATGATTTGATGTACCGGCTATTCAGCAACAATAGGAAGGGCAATTTTAAAATCCACAGGATAGTTAAACATGGTTGTGAGTTAACTTTGCGGGGGTAGGTTGGGGAGGTATGGGTTGAAAATATTCCTTAGGTTCCAGTTCTAAGTACACTTATCTGGAGGCTATGTACTTTTAAATCAATCTGAATGACTTCCAATTATATGTATCTAGTATTGAAGCACCAGTGCAGCGATGGCACCTATATTAGATAACCACTTATAGGCTAACATTTACTGTGTATTTCATTACCTGGATATCAGGGTCATGCTAAATAAAACTGCTGCCAGTTAAACACAGGTCCCATGGAGTGTTTCCTATACACAATTTTCACGTCCTTTTTGAATTGCTTTAACGATGGCTTTGTGGGGAATAATATCAGCCCCAATCCAACAGCAGACCATGCTGCTTGTATTTCAAGTTAGAAACCCAGGGAAAACCCCCAAAGGAGAGGGAGATTGTACTTCCAGGAGACAAGGAAAAGCAAGCTATTCCCAAACATAACCCAGAACAGTTCACCTTCATTTATGCATTACTGTCCTATCTAGTGGGCTACTTTCCTTCTTCGTCAAAACCAAGAGCAGCTAGGTGTGCGAACTGAACCCTCCTGGATTTGTGCACGCAGTAAATTTCATCTGCAATAATTTTTGTTTCCCCTTTCAATTGCCATCTTCTGCGAAGAGGAGGAGGGAGGAATCTTTGCTGACATACATCCTTGTAACACGTCATGTCATCTGCTCGCCTGGGGTGTATAAGGACTAATCAGCTCATGGTAGATAAATATCAGAGGTTAAAAAAATTAAAAATAACCTAAAAATATGTTGTTGTACTCCGTTGCCCAGACTGCCAGGAGAACTCTCCTACTTAATCAAGGGGGCTGCCACAATTAACAATTCAAATGAACACAGTGCAATTTAACACACAGAGCAATCTGAAGCGGTACTGCCGTTCCTCAAGGTTCTCTCTACCCAACTGCAACTGTTAGTCTTGGAGCCTCAGTCCAACTGAACCCTCATTCTGAAGGAAGGATGAGGAAAGGCATGGGCCCCTGAAGTTCAGTTGCACTCACTGGTATCCCCCATCCCTCAGTCAGCTGGAAGGCAGACTTGGCAACGGAAGCTAGCATCATAAAATGGTGCAGTAATAGAAGTAACTGGACCAGGAAGAGGAGGCATCTGCCCCAATGATGTCATAGCCGTTAGTGGTAGCTGGGGGGCGGGACTGGTCATGCAGCCTTGTGTCAGGAGTAATGATTGTAGAGGGGCGGGGCATGAAGAGTGCCATTCTGAAAACAATGCTGACGAGAAGCCATGTATTCTGCATAACTGATTGTCACCTTCTCACTGCGGTATCTGAAAGAAAAAAGCATTGGATCTTTAAAAAATATATATTTGTCAACGAAACAAAGTCAGCAAATCACCAACAGCTGTATTCGGAATTCTGTTGTAGCAACAAAAATTGTTTAACCTTTCAAATTATTTATTTCAATTCCAGCTTAATACGGATGAGGCCCACAATCCACAGGGGCTCAGTAGTCATTGCCGACTGGAGCCCTTCTAAATGGCTGCAGAGTGATGGCAGGTCCTTCTCTTCACTGCCAGATCCCTCACTCACTCATTTCCTCTGTGCTTGCTTCGTCTTCCTATTTGCCTAAATCTGCTGATAGCAGAGGTGAGAAGCAGGAGCGGCTTCCATTTGCTTCCTTACTCTCTCCCTCCAGGCATAAGGAGCTGGAAGTAGATGCTGCATCTCGTCTTGCTGCCTAACCATCACACCAGTGGGCCCAAAAAGAAAGCATACAAAGGAGGAAATGGTAACTGATGGCAGAGAAAAAGAAAGCAGCCATCACTGCCAGCAGTGGGGAGGAGTGTGTCCCAGCCAGCCCAGTAACCTGTGTGTGTGTGTGTGTGTGCGCGCGCACACACACATTGCCCAGGCAAAAACAAAGTTGGCTCTGGCAGCCAGTATTTGTTATTGTGAAAATTAAAAGCAACAATTTAAATACAGTGACTGAACAAAACAACATGATTTAGGCACCACTGTTGGGGGCAATGAGGAAATTCAGAAAACTGCAGGATCTGGAGCACAAAGAGCAATCTTAAAACTTACCATCAGCAATGAAAGTAGTAATGACTTTAGTTGCTGACAACTACCAAAAAGTGAAATATGTCATTTACCTGGTGAGTTTAATAGTTTTCCTAAAATCATTGGTAATTGGAGCCTTAAAACCACCTTTCCTGAGCAAGGAGTCTATTGTCTGAATCTGATCCCAATCTGTTAAAAAAAAAGCAAGCAGCAGTGAACTAAATACAGGCTCATTTCAAGAAAAAGGGATATGCTCTCAAAAGAAAGATAAGCAAGTTCAAATTACTGTTCCAACTGTTCCAACAAATTCAGTTCCAACTGAAAACAACAATTTAGTTAACAAAGTCATATGACATTTCCAATTATCCTATTTTAGTCATATATAGCAATCAAGTTAGTCACATTTTCAAAGTAAGACACAGCTGCACATCAAACACAGTATAAATCCACTACTCTCCAGTAATGGTGCAGTGCGGAGACCTGATTTAATGAATTACACTTTGGTCTTTTGACTCAATTCCAGGAGGAGATGTGATCCTCTGAATGGTGGAAGAAATGTTTTGAACAATTACAGTGGTGGCAACTGCTGGATTCGTCAACTGTTGTCCATGTTTGCAGCACAAAACCTAGTGCTGAGGGAGGATAGAAGGGTCATCTGACGTTGTGCTTGTGCGATCAGGTGAGGCTGAAGAGGAAACCCACACACAATGTTGAAAAAAACCTCACAAGGGCCAAACCTGATTCAACAGTAAACTAAGCCAGGCATTCTTTATGGCAAGGGGATGGGAGGAAGAACACCAAAGTCTTAGCAGTAATAAAGAAAATTGCTTTTAAGACATGGTTGGTCTTAGGGGGAAAAACATGTGCCATTGAATGAATAACTAGCACTGTACCTTTTGAGCATTTTAAAGGGCAGATTTTAAAAACAATTCAGCCATATATAATTAATGGCTTTAGGTGACCTCCACTGCTGCTGTATAAGCCAAAATCCACAATCCAAATCCTGATATTTAGACCACTTTCCTTCAGTGTAGATTGTTTCAAACTCACCTTGTTCCTTAGCAACCTCAGGTAAATATGTTGCTGTGCGTTTGACACCTTTCTCATTGATGAACTCAATTCTGATTCCATGGATTCCCACCTAGCAATGGAAACATAAACGTCAACTGAGATGTAGTTCCTGTAACAATGTACAAAACATTTTCCAGCTGCCATGCATCCTACCAGCAGTCCAACCTTGTCAGGATAAAGGCCTCCACCTTGCTTCCATTTCTTGCATCTGCGATATCATAAGTCATTTCCTAGGACAACTCTATTGTGTACTGCCATCTCTTTTGGCCCCAGAGGCAATTTCTCCAAGGCAGACCAAATTAATTAGTTTCAGCAAGCCCCACTATTTCAAAACGTAAAATATATGCCCTTCACCCCATATGCCACTATAACAGTATGGTCTTATGCTTGTAACACAGAAGCAAGTCCCAAAGCGTTTAATGAAATTTACTTTCATATAAATGTGCACAGGATGACCCTGAACAGTGCAATCCTAATCATGTCAGGAACTTTGATGGGACTTACTTCTGTTGAATTCAGTTAAGTGGAATTAGGATTGCAACGTTAGTCTAATAATTACCTTCCCTTCTCATACGCTTAACTGAAGTAATATTGATATATTACTCCACTTTTGCATTCTTTGTCAGTCTTCCATCTTTCCAACCTCATTTTTCTAGCTATATAACCACAATCTACCCTGATAATAAAACAGACACATTACCATATACTAACCCGAACCCAAATGGTATGAGACAGTGATGCAGAGATCCAAATGCACCTGTTCTCACCTCCCAATCCAAGTAGTCAGTGGCATCCTCAAAATTAGTGAGGAGGGAGACAGAGCAGAAAAGTTTAGGCAGCTCCTCACGAGTCAGGGGTGGAAACCTGCTGTCCTTAAGTGCACTATAGAAGGGGAACAGAACACACACACACAACCAAAAACAAGCACCATAAGGTTTAAATCAAGCATTTTCTTACATTTGCAGCCTCATTTCATCCCAGGACAAGGGGCATCACTTTAGGTCAGAACAGGTTGAAGCACATTACATGGAGAATTAAATAAAATATAAAATGGAACACCAGATAAACCAAAGGTAGAGCCATGCACTAAGATTTCTGTCTATGACTATTACAACGATGAAATGGGAAGAGATTGAAATGCTTTCCCAAAACACTCACATTCTGCCAAGAACCAAGACAAATTGGATTTGATGCTAGTAGAAAATACCTTGCCTTAGTAACAAGCATACCGTTACTTTATGCAGGCTATTGACCTTATGCAGGCTACTGGCTCAAGTGAACTGGCCACCTAGTGACGTGGCTGCCTATCTCAGCAGCAGGGTTGCTGCCTGCTATTCGGTTCTGCTATGCAGCCTTATGCCTTCTTCCAACCATATTCCCCCTGGAGGAGGGGTGCTTTTGCAAAGTGGGTGTGCACCCTTGAAACCCCCATCATGGGTGAAAACAATAAACCACTAACTTACATTGTGCCTGTAGGTTATAGGAATCCAGTGCACTGCTAATCAAAGAACTGCTATACCATGCTTTGAAGATGGTTTTTCAGCCCCAAACAAAAGAATGCAGTGTACCATTTAACTGGAAGCCATAGTACAATATACAGCCAGCTACAACAGTGACTCCTCAATTCTAATTTTGGGTAGCAGAAAATTCTGGTGGAGAACATCTGCCTGAGCAGCAGGATACATGATGCCTCAGACAAGACATAGGAAATCACAACATGGATGCCCCACTGTGCCTGGTTTCCCATCAGACTTGAGGCAGTATGGATGATGTCTTTACCTGGTTAATGTGTATTCCCTGAGTCCTGAGTGAAGATTCATGGCAGAGAAAGTTCCGATGCAGCCCCGAAGTCTCTTGTCTCGCCCTGTCTTCCATGTCACAAAGAGTGGACTGAAAATGCATAACACAAAAACTCCATCTTCAAATAATTCACTACTACAGCATTCCTGATAGGTAGCCATCCAGCCTCTGAGAAAACAGCTCATACTGATAGGAAGTTATTTGTTCAGGTCCTACACTCTGAAGTGGCAAAATAATAAATTTGCTGCACCTTTCAAATATTTTAATATTACCTCTTAATAATCTCTTCTCCAGGTTAAACACACCCAATCCATTCACACTTAATTTTATTACAAATTAATCTTTGTCCACAAATGTGGAAGACCTTCCTAGCTACACTTAAGGTGGCTGTGAGGCCTCTCCGTAATAAAACATTATTTTTTATTCTTACACAACTAGCATATGTCTCAAATTTGTCTTTTGGGGGAACATGGTTGGGTAGGGGATAGATAACTCTAGTGACTCCTGGATGAAGCTGATTATCTGGATTCATTTTGATCTGGTTTCTAGTAGTCTTGGGACAAATCTGCTTTTAGGACAAGGCCTTTACTGTAGTCATCCTTGAACTCTGAAATGTTCAGTTTTCTTATTTTGTCTTCTTTCCAAAGGCAGTACTTTTTGAGAGCTATGCCCTCTGCTGTTTTATTTGAGTATTTTGTATTTTAGCTTAATAAAGGTTGCTCTGAATAGATACAGATCGCACCAGTAAAAATACAGTAAATAATTAAGGCACAAGTGTTGGGATGCAGCTCCCACGTTATCTCAATGAGGATAATTCAAGAAATAATCTTGTGGCACCTTAAAGACTAACAAATACTGTATATTATGTCATAAACTTTCACAGACTACAGTCCACTATCAGATACATGAAGTGTTATCCTGGGTTGCAGGTAGGTAGATAGGTACACTTTCAAATCTCTTCTAGCATTTTCATATCTCTCTTTCCCCAATGCATACAAAATTGGAGGTAACATTCTCTAACCTCAAGTGCTAACCACGGTACCAATAACATTCCCTATTTTGCATATAAAGCTTATACTAAAAGACCACAGTATTCCCTGCCTCAATTCTGAAAGTACTTAAGTCACATGCAGGCAGTGTGCAGGATGACATTAGAGAGCAAACCGTAACTCTAGTACTGAGAATGCCTAACTCAGTTACTGCTCCAGCCACAAACCACTGAATAGAACTTATAAAGCAGTATAAGCAGGATTTCAAGGGGCATCTCATATGGAGGCTAAAAGAATATATGATGGGCCACAATGAAAGAACAAATCAGAATAAAACTAAAAACAATAGTGTACATCCATTTTTTCTGATTCAATTATAAGTATACACTTTCCCTGCTATGGTCCCAATCCAATCACCCCTCTCCACAGCTGTTATTTGCCCCAGATTAGAACTGTGATTGGCATATCAGGATTGGGACTGTGGCTGGGGAAAAGGATTTTTTTGGCTTTGGGCTACTAAGGCATTTGAGAAATTTTCAGTAGGCTGGTTTGCACGTAATGCTAAACCATGGTCTATTAAACCATAACCTAGCATTATGTGTGAACCCTGGCTAGCAACTTAACCATGGTTTATTTACTGCCAACAATGATTTAAAGCTGTATTTTCTTATTGGCTTCTAAAACTTGATTTGTAATAACTATGGCTTGGTGATGTGTGTGAACCCAGCACTCCTCCTAAATCACCGCACCACAAATCCTCACCAGGCTACAAAGGCATGACAGAAAGAGCAGCTGGGGGGGCGGACAAACTTTGGAGAAACTAGTCATGATTTGTTTGACCTATGAGACTTGTGGTTCATTAAACAAGCTATACCTGAGTGTTATGTGTGCACCAGAAAAGAGCAACGGATCCTAAGATCAGATCTGGTTCTCCAAATGAACTTGCAAATCTCTTGAGCGGATTCAGCTATGTAGTTGAATCTGAACAAGTTGCAAGAATTGTGATATGCCAAAAAAATTAATAGGGTGCAGAATGGGTAAAAATCTGGATATTTCTAGAATTAAAAAATTAGCAGGGAAACCCTATGTTACATTCCACTAACAATTTAATGGAACAAAATCCCACTCAGGGTGGACAGAAATGTAATCAAAATAATGTTATCTTAAAAAATACATTTCAATTATAGTATTCCTTGTTTTTAAAATAACCTACCGTACAATGCAGACAAAAAACATGTTTGTGTTGAAAGAACCAAATTCAACAACAGTGTAATATATTTGTGAGGAATAACTGAGAGACAACAAAGTACCAAGCCAGTTTTTGAGTTCACCAGATGTTTTCTCCAGGATGGATATTAAGCAAATAACAACCAAAGAGTGTGTACATGTGTGAGAAAGAAAGCAAGATGAAAAAACTTGTCTAGTTTAAACAGATTTAAGATGAAATGGAAGTGCTTTGTGTATGAGCTAAGCAAGGCTGATGGACTGTACATACTGCGGTAGTCAATATGCCTGGCCTTTCTCAATCATGTCAGATGCAAGAGCGAGGAATAGACAGAATTAGAATCCATTTATATCAGGAGCATATGGGCTACATAAGGAATCCATACCCTGTGGAAAAGCTGAAGGAACATAGGAAGCTATCTTATAACATGTCAGACCATTGATCTGCCAAGCTCATTATTGTCTATAATGACTGGCAACAGCTCTTTAGGATTTCAAGCAGGGAGTCTTCCCCAGCTCTACCTGGAGATCCCAAGAACCTTCTGCCTGCAACTCCAATGCTCTACTACTCAGGTATGCAAGGAGTTCCAGATTCAAGCCACTGATATAGCCTCTCAGCAGTCACTGTTGGGAGATGTTCAGACTGGAACACCTGAGTAAGTGCTGTGTCATCCAATCAGGGAAAATGCTGAATTGATCGGCATAATTAGCCAGCTGCTGTTTATTGTACCAGACCTCATCATGCATTTTGCCCTCAATGCCAAATGACTGCTTCACTTACTGTAGTAATCAGGCCATTTGCAAACTCTGAGGAGCGTACCCACTACCATAATTTGAGCATGGAGCCATTACAGACCCTGAGCTCTAATAATAAGCCAACCCTTTCCAGGTCAGAGTTCCCATCTTGAGACCAGTGAGAACTGGCAGATGGGATTAGTGCCATCCACACTGACAAAAACAAAGACATTTGTTGCTGCAAATGAAAACTTTTATTGCACAGTATCAGGTATTTCAATTTACAGAATCTCGTTTTCTACATATAGTACTCAAGGTAGCTGGATTGATATATATGGCTAGAATCACAATAGTCGCAACTGCCGGTCTCGCTTTAGGCTTCACTTGAGATCTGCATGGCACTGGGAGTGGAATGTGTCCTGTTCTCTCTGCACCTGGAAAATCGAAGAGACAAAGGAGAGCACTAAAGTAATAGTCAGCATAGTCTCTGGAGCTATATGTGTAATAGGTGTTTGTGAGGAGGGGATTTGAGTGAGTGCTATCACCTAGGTGCTCATCCAATACCCTTAGCCTTAACCTCCCTCCCTCTGTTGGGTGAGAAAGTGTAGAAACTGAGACAATACCTACCTCTCTCTTAGGGAGTTACAACAGAACTCTGGGTACTGCATTTGTCTTGTTCCATGTGTCCAGGCTGTCACGACCCTGTATGACAAAAAGAATCATGAGCATGTGTGGTTATGGTCTGTCCTTCATTAATAGAGTTTTCTTGCATATGGGGGTTTCATGGCCACCAGGGCACCCCTTTCTGTATGCTTAGCCTTGTGCTTCTTTGTAAAGGTGTTTCTAGGTATGACGAGAAAAAGGATCCTTCCACCAATATAGTTTAGCCAAGATATAGCAAGATTGCACCAGTTACACTTTGAAAAGATTTCCCTTTCCCCTTGCTTACCTCTTCAAGGTGCTTTGTTCTTGCATCCTTGGCTACAGATGAGAGGTGTTGTTGGCTGCTTGTGTCCTGAGGCGATATACCTGTATGGGTTCTAAGACAACAAGTATCGGCAATGTGTTCTGAGTCCAAGATGCTCGTGACAAGTGCTAGTTCCCCCTTAATGCGGGAACCAGAGCCGTACAGCTCCATGCAGCAAATGCTATCATCTGAGTTATGTTTGGGTGTTAGATGTTGGTGGGGATGTGCTGTGACTAAATGCAAACTTAGTTTGAATCCTATACTATGCCAGGACAGAGTAGGGTAGTTTCTTGGTCTCCATTGAGCTTAATGGGTTAATTGAGTTATGGCTTGCACCTCTTTTGTTGGTGTAACCATGGAATTGTAGAGTTGGAAGGCACCTCAAGGGTCATCTAGGCCAAGCCCCTGCAACGCAGGATGCCAGGCTGATGTACCTGTAGTAGGTACAAGGGGTGTTTAGAATTTGACACCACTCCTATCCTCCCATTCCACCATCCAGTTTTGGCTCCTCCAGTGACAGAGATGCACTTGCAATGATAAAAGCACTGTGGAAAATTTAATAATAAATAAAATCTCAAAACGCTAACTGATTTCATGAGGAGTAAGCCCCCGCTAAGTTCAATGGAATTTACTCCTCGGTAAGTGTATTTAGGATCTTCTCTATTCCATCTTAAATGTTCAGTTGCAGACATGAGCTCTCTCATCACAATCATCAACATCTTCCCCCATCCCTTTTGACTTAATATCCAGCCTGAAAAAGAGATCTGGTGAACCTGAAAGCTTGAACACTACCTTTGGGATATTTCAGCTGGCCTAATAAATTATACTATGGTAAGTTCAGGTATTACCCTGGAACATAAACTTCATACAAACAAATCTGCCATGCCTATACTTAGAAACCTGAAACTGGATCCATGACCCTTCATCAAACAAATTGTATCAGCACTTGTTTTTAATGCAAAAAACAAAGCCACACAGGGAACAGGTCTGACTTTTGAAGTCAAGTATTAAAATAATGACACAATTGGTAAAATGTTTTATTTAAATGTGTAGGATTCTCCTGGACCCAAGTACTAGTAAATCATTACAGGTACTATGATCTAGGAGGCATCATCTGGTTATTTAGGTTGGAAGAATAGAGAGATGTATTAAAGGAATGCAATTTCCAGCACAGTGCAGCTTTATCAAGTGCTGAAAAGACAAGCTTCTCCTAAGAAATATTCAGGAGGTTATTTCAAGTTCTAAATAATTGTGACTAAAATGAAACCTTAATATGCCACCTCTTGCAACCAGCAATGTTCCCCAGGAGAGCACCTGAGTAATAAACCATCCCTTCCCAATCCCAGTGCCCTTCTGATGTTGTTGGGGTATACTTCCCATCAGTCACAGCTAGCATGCCCGATTGTAAGGATAATGGGAGTTTTAATCCAACATATCTAGAGGACACCAAGCTGAAGAAAGCTGAAATATGTAGTGGTATCTCCCTCTACGTGATGCATGCTTTTTCATCTTAGAGGGAGAAGTCGAACTCTTATGTAGTTGACGCCATACATACAGCCTTATGTAGAGACCAACTGCACACACAAATAAGAGAGGCAATCAGGGTTGCCAATTCAGTATCACACTGCACATGAGTTTATCGGCTAGCCTTCACCAACCTTGTGCCTTCCAGGATTTCTATCAGCCCCAGCCCACATGATCAATGGTAAGGGATGATGGGAGTTGTAGCTCAAAACATCTGGAGGTCACCAGGTTGGGGAAGGCATTCTGTGTTACAGTCTTTGGCCTTTAAAACAGAAAACAACACACACAATCTGACACAGCAGAAGCATATCACTCTCTGCTGGCATGTCCTTGGGCAGACTGTTTAACTTGGCTGCTGTATTCAGATTCCCACTACTGGGGAGATGATTAGCCCAGCATTCAGTCAGCCTTCTTGATATATTACACACATCAAAACTACAGGAAAAACAAGAGAAGTGACAGAGTGCACAGCTGGTGCATACTTATTTCTGGATAGACGAGATCAGATCAGGTTCCATTGATCAGCAGTCTAGAAGTGACTAATCCACTTCAAAGAGGCTCTAAAAGCACCATAGGGGTCATGGATGGATGGTCACTTTGGTTCCAAGCACGTTGTTATCAGAAGACTGTACACTGGACAGTTCTGGGGAGAAGGTGTGAAAATTTCAGTAATCCTTTTGATTGATCTTGAGTTAACTGCTCCAAACTTTGACAGATAAGAGCACAGATTAGCTGGTAAGAAGCACTGTTACCCACCTGGTGGTAACTTCTGATCTTTAAGATGCCACTTCCTCAGGATACCCCTTTGTGGTCTTGTGTTGCTATGTGGTAAACTATTCCAAAGTTTTGTTTCCCTCTCAACAGGGGTCTGAGCATGTACAGCTAGGCTGTACACACAAAAAAGTGAATACTAAAGATAGAATGACCACATCCACTTTCTGTTCCTGTGCTAATTCCACAGGCACAAATCTCTGGAAGAGAAGGGAGGGCAAATCAGGGGAGCCAAGACGAAGGGATGGCTCAAACAACACGAGATTTCTCACTCTCAAGAAAAACTCCAAATTCTAGGGTTGAAAAAAAATGCTTGTTTAGTCTAATCAAAAACTCTGGACTTTTACTCGCTGATTTTCTCTCTCTCCACCACCCCCCATAATTTCAACATACTACTACAGTATGGCTATAAAAATTAAACTCAAATTCCTATGAATGTGCAGCAAACTTTTGATACTGCTCCTGAATGGGGAAGATGTGAGAAATCAGCATTTTTCAACACTAGCTTCCAGATTATAGGAACCTAGGGCAATATGATTTTTCTAGCCAGTTTATCCAGATTTGTTCCACAGAAAGCACAGGCAAAGACACTCATTCTGATATGCCTGCAGATGTGATATAATATGATGTTACTGTGATAAAGCTGGGTTTCAATGATCACCTTCAGAAATACCTATTTCTATTTTTAGCTGTATTCAGATGATCATATCTTGGCTTAATAAACCAAGATATGAATAAAGCTGGTACCAATGCAAGCAGCCACTTCCTTCATTGGTGTTTCTGAATGCAAGGTACAAGTCTTCAATTAGCAACAGTGTCCATCTCTTCCAACTGGGAACTCCCACAACCAGGTTCAGAACAAGCCAAGATCTTAAACCAACTGCCAACAACAGTTTGATTTTTCTGGCTTGTTCCTGACTTGGTAATCATAGTTTTACAGTTCAGACAAAATGAGAAAAAATGGTTAACTGATGATATCCACTTTGTGTTCAGGTACACCATAAAGGGCAAGCTGCATGCGTGGGTAAAATTTTGGGGCATATCTTGGCTTATTAAGCCAATATATAATTGTCCAGACTGGACCAATCTGTCTGTAGAGAAAATAATGCAGGAAAAGTGATCAATCACTATTTCCCCAGCAAATATATTGGCTTAAATCTCAAGTTATCAAGCTTCTGATTTTTTGGGGGGGGGGGATTTCGGATCCCTTAAAGTCATTTCAATACATTTTCCTAGGAAAATAGAAGATTTCAGACCATGAGTCAAGACCAACCCTGATCATGCAGAGCCAGTAGTGGCTGGCCTATGGCTGGAAAGCATAGTTTTGTTTTTGTTTTAAAAGACAGCTATGTGGGGCAAATACTCTTTACCAAAAAAATAATCATGTCATGGTTCAACAAAATTCCAGTGAAATCTGCATTAGAGGCAAATGATCTAAATATTTGAAAACCACAATCTAAGCTAAGAAGTGTTAAGAAGACACGAGTTATCTTTTCAAGGACGGGATCCAAATGCGGGAACAGCCATGCTACTTTTGAAATATCTGCTTCACCCTTGGCTCTAGCAGGCAGCCACATATTTTTTCTGTTGGAGACTCACAATATTCACATCACTCAAACAACAAGCTAGAGCAAAAATTGGAATGGCGTTCTAGGGGAGCAGATTCCAATCTTCTTCATAATATTCTTAAAGAGCTGCCATTTAATAAGTATAAGGTATATCATGCACTGCATAACCTACGCCACACAAAGCAAGGCTACCTCCTCATTCCATTTCACTTCAAACCTCTTCTAAAAGCTGTTTTCCTGCTTCCTAGTTCCCCAAATATAACCTTTACACCAAATGCAACTTTTCTCAATAATAAAGAATATGTCATGTTATAATGGAGCCACTTACAAATTATGCTGTGCAAACGTGAAGATTCTCATTGCAACAAAGAAAGATACTGAATTTGATATTGATATTGTAAAGTATATATAACACAGCTACAAAGTATCAGACTTCAGTATAAAACACTACCCTTCTCTGTTCTTTTAAGGGTGGAAAACAGACCCCTCTGATCTCAAGTCTGGTTAATACCGACTGTGGAGTAGCATTAACTATGGATAAGATGGGTGTCATGATAAACCTTTACCATAAGGCTTGCTTTGGCTGGGGAATTTGCATTGGAGAAGCGAAGGAGCATTATATCCTTTGGCCTGCTCCCAATCCCTTAACCTTCTTTAGTTACTGAGAGTGCTACAATGTCAAAGGCCCTGTGCTTGAATATGCGCCCCGTAGGATGTGCATGCCCATTTTAAATGTTTGCCTAATATAGATCAATCTACCTATGCTTCCACCATTTAAAACAGTTTCATTTCAAATTTTATGTCATCCTACAAACATCAAAACAGCACTGCAGATTCCTTCTTCACAGTTTACCTATGTTCCAAATAGCCCTACAACATAAGAACTTTGGATGATGAATTTTCAGTTTCCCTCCCATGCCCATGGATTTACTCACTAGGGGTCATTGGTAAATCGAGGAAGTCTTGGCTGAGGGAAACCATAAAGATGACAGTAGAGTACATCAAAGCAGTAGCAGCACATCTCCGCTGTCACCACTAGGTTTTTGGTGCTGTTGGCAGTTCCATTAGGCCGGGCGAGTGGGCTCAATGCTCCTGAAGTGGGATTCATTCGCGTAATTGGAGAGTTTCCAGGGCATAAAGTCAAATCTGATACGTTCTCCCTTCCATTGCCCCCATCTGCATGCTGGTGGTTCTGAAGAGGACCTGAACTAGAGACTGGCACGGTTGTGGCTTGATTCCCGTGGCTGTGTGTTCCACTTCCAGACAATTTGGGTTTCTTTACCCCACAACAGCCTGCTGCCAACTTGGGCTCAAGTGGAGGAACACAGCGTCTTTTTCCCATCCTGATTCAGCACTTGCTGTCTGGAGTACTGTAGAACCCTGGCAAAACACACAATATGCAACACATAGCATTATACTTAAAGAAAAGCAAATTATAAGGATGTATTTTTTCCACAGTAAGAAAACTACAGCTCTCACATTAAAAACCCGAGTTCCATAAGAAAGCTCACATATGACTGCACAAGACTGGAAAACTAAATAGAAAGCAGACCGATGCGCACAGTTATGAAGACATTTTTTACAAAGGTCATGTAGACTTTATTTATGAAAAGGAACATTACCGTGAAGTTTGCATGAGCAACATGTGATCCAAAAGTTAAATGTAACTGCAGACCATTTGCGTATTTTAGTACCTCATACAGCAATAGGAATGGAGAGTAGTCCTCAACCTGGACTATCTTTGCATTAAGGCAGAATGCTGCTAGATAAACCCAAGAAAAACATTCCAGATGTGCTCAGTGATATCATCACACATACAATTGGTTGAACGGCCACAGTGCTACAAAGTGCTCACTGTATGCTTGCAATTTTAGTTTGCTTTCAACCTAGGGGTTCAGTTCACTTGCAAAATACTATGTCCAAGAAGGCCTAAGGCACAGGGAACTGTGAAGTCTTTCAGATATTGAAACAAAGGCTGCAGCCATTTCACTATCTTCTAGATGTGCAATCTTATAACATAGAGGCTATTCTTTCTATCCACTCCTTGCTCACACCTGTCTCGGGAAAATCTAATCAGCAGTGATAGTACAAGCTAGCCCCTATACCCACCAGCAGGAGACAGGTATATACTGGGGCAAAAAGAGTAGGAGAAAGCTCCCAGTGTCATAAATACTTTGGAGGAAGAAGGCAGTATGCCAATCACCTCTCCTATGCTAGTTATTAGCCTGGTAGAGTCAAGAGGGTGAGTCTTCCTTTCTTGGACATTCCCATATGCAGGTCTACTGCTGCCACCCTTTCTTAGGAATTAGTGCAATTTGCCCATTATCACTGAAATACAAATAACCACCAGGGAGATCAAAGATCCCTCTAACAAAACACAGATTACAGATAGAAATGAGACCTTCAGCCTTAGATTTTGAACTTTCTTGCATATTACTATCTTAAATTCAAATTAAAAACTGAACAGGACAATTTTCTCTGTTGAGTGTAGGCCTCAGTCTTCTTTACATAAAGAGAATGTTGAGACCAATGCCCTTGTATTGGTTTGGGGCTGAAAAGTGTTAGTTGTAAATGGAAGGTTATACAATGGCTATGAAAGAGGAGGGAGAATTCTACAATTGTGGCTGCACCTGTGTCAATGGCCTAGTTAGCATGCTGGCCAGAACTGCAACACAAACCTAGGCGCATTTACTCAGAAGTCAATCCAAAGCATGCACAGAATGTATGATATTTGCAAGGGATTTTATAAGAAAATTATTATTCCATATGTGCAAATGGCCAGAAAGCAAATGTAGATGAAACTGGCAGGTGCATTTCAGATGCTAACATTTTGTAAATACCAGCAAAGAGAAAGAAACAATTTAACAATGAATCACCTATTCAGTTCTTTTTTTATCCAACAATTAACTCGCCATCCTATCCCCACCTGACTACAGTCACCTCAGCATATGGAAAAAGGGTTTTATAGGCAGCGATTTCTTGTAACATTACATCAAATAATTTTATTGCTTTGCTAATTATTGGGTTGAACACCCTATTTCATCTCAGTTTGAGCTCTGTTACTGAAACAGGGCTGCAAAATATATAGGATATTATCTAACCTTGGCATCACTTTGGAACTGGGTGGCAATTGTAAAAAACACACCAAGCTTAGGGGTTGGGGCGGGGTGCAGAAAGAATACAGTAACATTGGAGGTTGTAAGGTGGGTAAAGCTCTCCCCTTTCATATGATTTTTGGTAATACCAGTCACCAGTATTCGCAGCATCATTGTGCCGTAAGTTTCAACATATTGTGCTTGAGATAATACTTACTGAAAGCAGAAACCTTGTATTGCCAAGGGGGGAGATGGACAAGTGGAAGGGGAAGCTATTTTATATCTGGAATGAATTTTCTTTTCTCACGGCCCATTCCTGTTCCCCAATTCTGAAAAAAAAAAATTCAGGAAAAAAGGGCTATAAAATAATATCTAGGCAAAATTAAACACTGAATTAAGACTGAATCAAAATTAAACACTGAATCAGCTACTACTTGCACTACCTCACTACTACTACGACTTGCACTACCTAAATGCACTACCACATTGCTAGTGAAATAGATGGAAAGAGGCATACTAGGTTAACACAGTGTACAAGACACAAAGTAAATGTGGGCTTTTCTATCTTTTCTGTTCTTGACCCAAAGTCCATCTTACTCCTACTATGACATGCACTCAGAGAAACTACTGCTATGAAACCATTGAAAGACAATGTTATTGTATTTCCTTATGGGGTGGGGGAACTTTTGTACAGATAGTGTACAAAAGATAGTGAAAGAAGCAAAATGAAAGAGCTAATACAGGAAGAAATACCCTAGAACTATTAGGTGCAGGGTGCTTGGGCCTTATTTATTAAAATATTTATATACTGCCTTTGGCAGAGGCATCTCAAGGAGATATACAACAATATAAAATATTATACAAATGCAATCAAAATCATTAAAATACTTTCAGACAGACAATAAGAATATCCTTATAGAATCTTATAATGGCTGGCATCAGTAGCTAGCAAATGTCATGATAAGCAAAGTTTTCAGCACGTGCCAGAACTGCTTTACTGTTGGCATGTGCCTTATTTTGGGGTGGGGGTGATGGGGAGAGACCATTTCATAGCGTGTGGCACTACAGAAAACATACACTTCCAAATGGATGCATGTTGGCATAACCAGGAGAACCTCTACAGATGATCCTCACCAGACATGTACTGTCATCTTAGCTCACTTAGTTTAAGACCACACTGACACTGGGATAGAATACACCAGCATGGCTAATTATCTCCTCTAGCACATCAGCCACACTTGCAGAGAAGATAAAACAGGGGTAGTCTGCTCTGGTGAAGCTGAATAAAATGTTGAAGCCATCTCCAAGTATGAGATCCAACTCTTTCACTATTTTAACTCAGACATATACAAAGCTGATGGCACTGATAGCGTTAGAAGGCAGATTACATAGATAAAATGATTAGCAACAGGAAGACACAGCAAAGGGTAGACACACTTATTGGAGTAGTCGATGGGGACAAAACCAGCAGTTGAATGTCTTACGGAAATAGTTTCAGAAAACCATCAGAGCAAGCATATATATTCCAAAATGCACTTTACATCCTAATAATTTACTTCCTAATTCCAATGAACTTTATTTCCTAATTAAGACCACAATCCTACGCTCCCTTATCTGGAAGCAAAAACCCAGCTGGACACAACAGGATGGTACAAATACACAGGACCTTATGGCAAAAGACTACAGCCTGCAATCCTAAAAGACACGCTAGGCACCAAGTCCCACTGAACTGAAACGGAGCTTATAGCTGAGTAAACCTGTTTAGGAGCGAAGAGACGACCTACGTGACTGTACTGAATGCAAGAGGAGGACGTGACTAGCCCTGTTCCATAAGCATTTCCGCCGCCGTAACAAGGTATTATGTCTCATTTATCCTCACAACAGATGTACAAGGATAGCCGGGCTTGCCCAAGGCTACCCAGGCGGGTGAACCGAGAATTTGAACCGGGTCCAAAGCCCCGGTCTGTAGCCGCTGCACCACGCCGGGAGTCGGCGAATAAGTAGCTTGAAGGACCCCGTGCACGAGCGTGGGGAAAGCAACAAAGCGGGGGGGGGGGGGAGGCTGCCGAGCAGGACGTGAGGAAGAGGAAGATGCGGGAGGGGGGGGGAGAGATAAGAGGGACGCCCCAGAGTCGAGACCTGAAGAGAGAAGGAGCGAGAGCGGCGCAAAGGAGGATGAAGCCCGGGGGGGGGTGAGGGGAATGTGAGGTGAGCCCGCAAGGGGGGGGGTAATATATGAGCAGCCCCCCCCCCCGCGGCGAGGACGTGAGAGCCCCCACCTTCTCTCTCCCCGGAGCGGAGACGGCTCCCTTCCCCAGTTCGCTGTTTCAGCCCAACCAACGCCGCCGCCACCAGCGCTGCCGCCGCCGCCGCTCCTGCTCTTGCCTCCCCGCCGCCGCCACCAGCGCCGCCGCCACCACCTCGACTGCCCCGCGCTTCATGGAGCCATGGGCCGAGGCGGGCGAGAGCCGGAGAAGTGGACCCAGCGGGGCAGGGGAGGACGAGGCGGCCCGGGGGCGGGGGGAGGGGAAGGGGGGGAAACCGCACAGCGAAATCGGAAGAGGAATCCCGGGCTCGCCGCCGGCTACACAGAGAGAGCTGAAGCAAGGCGGCACAGAGCGCAGGTCCTCCACTATCCCGGCGGCCCCTTCGCCGAGTGTGAGGTAATGGGGGAGGAATGTGCACGCCGATCCGCCAGCCTCCCGTCCGGCCCCGCGAGGACCATAGACGCAGCGGGGAGCGCCTCCTACAAAGAAACCATAGATCCTCGGGAGCAGAGGGACTTCCGCCCGCCGACGCCTGATCCGTTGGAGGGGGGGGGAAGGGTCATGTGAGACCGTGAAGGCGCGAAAGAGACCAATGGAAATAGAAGCCGCCTCTCTTTCCTCCCTGCCCCCGTCTTCTGAGGGAGGGGGGGGGGGAAAGGTCTGAATAGGTCACGTGACTCAACGTGCCGCCTGCCCCCCCCCCAAATCGGGTTATTTAGACGGAGAAGGAAGCTCGAGGCAGAGGGAGCGCTATCATTCGCTTCAGAAACGCGATGTCTTTCTCCATGGGTTAGAAATGTCGCCTGAGTTCTGTTGTTTATAGCGGGGGTTCCGTGTACTTCTGACGCCCAAACGCCTTGAGTCAGGAGGAGGTTCAGTTGAGGTCAAGGGGAATTGGTCTCCAGCAATTGTGCTTACAACTGCAGCCTGAATAAGGCACTCCAGTGCGGTGCATGTGGTTGTCTGCTGCAGGCAGAAATATCTCCACACACACAAAGATATTTTTAGCAGCTTAAAGGCCAAAGGATTTATCGATTGATTTACTGTATTTGTAAACAAACAGCCAAGGCAGCTCACACTAAGAATTAAAAGAATCATAGAAATGTAGGGTTGGAAGGGATCCCGAGGGTCATCTAGTTCACTCCCTGCAATGCATGAATCTCAACTAGATCATACATGACAGATGGCTAGGTAAAGGACCATTAGGTCCAGTCACTGATGACTCTGGGGTTGCAGCGCTCATCTCACTCTATAGGCCAAGGGAGCGGACGTTTGTCCGGGCCATGTGGCCAGCATGACTAAGCCGCTTCTGGTGAACCAGAGCAGCGCATGGAATCGCCGATTACCTTCCTACCAGAGCAGTACCTATTTATCTATTTGCACTTGACATGCTTTCGAACTGCTAGGTTGGAAGGAGCTGCAGGCCTTACGCACTTGCATTTTGGTAGTAATCATCCTGAACTCTGGGGATACTTAACTTGGTTACCACCCCACACTGCTGATGGAATATGTCTGTTAGAAAGAAATGCAAGTAATTGCAAAACCTGTTATTAAAATCTGGATAATGTGGGCATGGGGGGAGAAAGGAAAGCATGCAAGGGCTGCACAAGTCAAGTGGATTGTCTCTAAATGAATTACCTATGTGGTCCCAAGTAACAGCAGCATGAAGTTTGCAACCCTATGCAACTCACTCTTGTCAATCATGTCTGTTCCTTCCACAGTGAGGTGTGGCAGCCCAGCACTATCCTTGCCCTTGGATAGCCTTCTATGCATGACAATATAGAGAATAGCACGGGCCATCACAACTTTGGATACCTTCTCAGGAGAGTGGGTCACATTGCCCTACCATGTGATGCAGGCCATGGAATCACATCTTCAGTGTCCCCAATGACTATTTGAATAAAGGGCTTCACTGAGTACCCATGGGTATTCAGCTGTGTGCCTGGGGAAGTAAAAGGGTTATCAATGGCCTCTCCTGTCTGGATGTTGCTATGTGTTAATCCATCTCACACATCTACCCAAAAGCCCCCTGTGGTCCTCCAGCAGATGTAGCTGGTTAGAAACTAAGAATCTAGAAGTTAGGAACATTTTCTGGCATTGTGGCATTCCTGAGATGGACACTGGGTATTGCATATCACCATCATGTAGATTGCGTAGACAGAAGCTAACAGTTTCATAGAACACATATCTAATTTTGCACGCTCTACCTCACAGAAGCCTGGCAGTGCAGCCTCATGGGACACAGGGTGGACTGACTACCCATGCCACATTCCATTGGAAATGCCCTATTACTGGGTAATGCAAGCCCAGGAGGACATTCTTGATACCATTAGTATGGAGCAGACCCGATAGGTTGGAAATGGACATGGTGGTGACATGTTAAGAGAAGCAGAGAAAGGAGTTGGCAGCGCCTAAGAGGCTGACCAGCTGGCCCAGCTGCAGATCCCCTCCCCCAAAGTCATCGAACCCTGGAGGTGGCTTTGCTCAGCACTCCTGGAAAGGTGTAAAAAGGTGTGCTTGGCAATGCTCCAGTGCAATGAGCTTGTGAACCATCCCTGGTATAAGTTGCCTTTCTTTATACAGGCATGCTACTCCTCCAAGGTCCATCAACTGTTGCGGCTACTCTCCCACTGACTGCCTAGCCAGGCCCCTTCCCCCAGATTTTGGAGCACCACTGTCCTGATCTCCAGAAACATCCCCTTGCCCCCGCTGCTACTATTTGGATATGGGCTTCAAGGGAAATTGAAGAATTTGAGGAGCTTGTAGTCAAGGGGCAATCTACACTTGAGTGAACCTCCCCCTGGCCTGCCTTATCTTTGCACTAGCAGGCTTGCTCTGACCCACTGGCTTTTGCTAATGGTAGCTCATCTCATTCTGCCTTAGTATGGGTGGGTGCTCTATTGGGTGCCTGGCCAGCAGTGTGCATGGTAGGTGATATTGTACCTGCTCGGAGCTGCATCTAGACTGGGTGCTCCAAGTGGGACTGCTATGGATGTGTGTGCCTTTGCACTCCTCCCACTGCAGTTGTTTTCTTTTGGCTGGTAGTGGCCCCTTCCACTGAATGGAATTTGTACGTGCTGGATTTTGCCATTGTTATATCCTATATGGATATATGGTACTAAGAGAACTGATAGCAGCTTATTACAGAAATAGCAAATGTGGATGAAAATATGTTTAACCTAGATTGCTAAAAGTGTAATTGTTGTCCATATTACCAATCTGTTCTTTTTAAATGTCCTGAACAAAAGCAGCTACTTCCCTATAGTTCTTATCTGGCTTTTCTTTGCTGGGATCTGTAGCACAGAATTAGATGCACCTGTTATTATACAAAATCCTCCAAATCCTTTATTCATGTTTCCAGGATGTCATATAGCACAAATTGTATGTAACACAATGAAGAGCATCACACCAGCTACAGGAAGTACTGTGCTGTATGAGAGTACTTTGAAAACAATATCCCAGAGCACCAACATGGGCACACGCACACACTCCACAACACTACAAATCACTTTGAAATGTATTTTTTAAAAAATAGACAGCTAGAGACTTCAGAACCACTTAAGATTCTAAATGTAGCAGAACCACCAGTGCAAGTGGCACTGGGTTTATGAAGGCTGCTCTAGCCACTGCAAGATCTTAAGGAGCAAAAAACTGAGTTGGCTACGTGGAAGTAGTGTCATCTTCAAACAGTTTCAAGACAGATGGTTCTTGAGGTCTGCTGCAGAATCCATTGTACAAACCTGTGAAGTTATCTCTAAAACTGTAGGATGGAAGGGCGAGGACTGTCTATCACGTTTGCATCAATGGTTCCAATTAATAGGCACTGGCACATCAAGAGGGCTAAACAAAATGTGACTGTGAAGAGTTTAAACAGGGACAAGCCTGAGAAAAATCTTTGTTTCTTTGATAGATCAATAATCATCCCTTAAGGTCATTGGGCTCCAACGTATCCATCCATCGTCCTTCTTACTCAGATGTAGCTCTCTAAAACAAACCCCCAATTAAAAGAGCCTTAACACTGTTCTGTACAACCTTTGTTTCCAGAGTCTTTATACCTCTGGCTCTAGACTTTTTCTTTTCTCTTCAATTTGGATACTTTCTTGACAGTTCCATTCTTATTGAGAAGCTTCAGAACACGCTCTTTGTGATCCAAGACCTTTAGCATGGATTCTCGAGCTTCATTTATTTGATCCATTACGAGCTTACATCTCTGCATATTCCCCTGAAACACAACACAGGACTGATATTAAACAGCTGAATGCCTCACAGGCACACAAGTAATCTTTAAACAACCACATTGAAATGTCAGAGAGTACATGACCTAAAGAATTTTAAAACAAACAGCCGTTTAGGAACAGATGAACAAGTATGTTTCCACTTTCTGCTAATAATAATCTGGGAAATTAGACTCTCTACATCAAATGTATTATGTAAGACATTTGCATTTCAAGACACATAGTAATAATGGTGGACTTTCAAGGCGAAAGCAACCTCATTTGGACGCAATGCTAAACTTAGTGCTGCTTGGATGAAGCTTGTGCGCTCTCCCACTCCCCTTTCCACTTCTTGCATATCGGCAAGGAGGAGAGTCATGTCCAAACCTGGATCAACAGTTATTTTTAATTATGGTTTAGGGAAACAAGCCAATTTCAAACCATGGTTGATTAAGTTGGCTTGTTTCCCTAACCATAATTAATATTAATCATAATTTAGAATTTGAATGGAATAATAAACTGCAGTTAATTAAAAATGGGTATCTTCCTTATGGCTGCCACAAAGAGGATGGAGGTTTCTGTGACTAATGGACTAGTTCTTCTTTTCTCTGTCTCCCCCCACGTGTCTGTGTCCCCTCACTTTTAGAAATTATATATTATGCTCAGGCTATGAATGATACATGGGACCATGGAACCTGTCAATATCTATTTATTCATTTTTAAAAATAACCATATGTGTGGTTGTTTTTAATATTTTGAGTGGCTATACTAAAATACTGTGTGGTTTGTTTAGTCTGCTTCATTTTCTACTTCCCTCTTTTAACAGTTCTTTGTTTCACATTTAAAAAACATGTCCCACCATTTAAATTAAGAAAAAATATCAACTGCAAATCACCAGACTGAAGGAGTGAACAATAAGCCTTTACCTGTATCAGTTCATTTATTCGATGCAAATCATCATCAGTTGCTGCCTTTTTCTTGGGAATGATCCCTTCTTGCAGGGAGGTGAGTCGTTCATACACATCGTGCTCCAGGTTGGTCTATAAAATATTAGAATTTGGCAAGAATACCTAACATTTTCTCACTGTTTCATATAAGCTATAAAAATTCCATCTGCTCATATAACTGCTTTCAAAAGATTCACTACTATTATTCACTGCTGACAGAACAGTGCTCCTCTTCTTAAGGTTACAATGTCATCTTTATTGCAACTGCAGTAGGATGCTCTCTGAAATATGCTTCAAAATGAAGCAGGGCTGTCCCACTTCAGAATGAGGAAATAGGGAAACAGTAACTCCCTATTATATACAAGTAACCGTCATCCAATGCCTGAGAAAGATATCCTTTGAGGTTCTAGTCCTCTTACCATCATCTCTTATACTTAGATCAAAACCTAGTTTCACATGCCATCAGCAGCCCCAGCACTCCTAAATTACATACACAATGTAATGTCACATTTCCATAGTACTCCTCATGGCCTTGGGAGCTTGGTGCTAGAATACAAAGCACCTACATCACCTCAACCTGAAACAGAAGCATCCAGGAATGTGGAACAGTGCTGCCTCCTCCAGTCAGCAGCACAATCCCAGAGGGATTTGCCAGTTTTGAGCATCTGTATAAAATGCATCCGTTCTTATGCCTGAATCAAGCCCTCCATTCATACCTGATATACATATACTCAACTGCAACCTACAACATATCCCTCAATCTTGAAGGGAATCCAATTCCAATAGTCTTGTCAAT
Source organism: Podarcis melisellensis (assembly GCF_964234715.1). NCBI lineage: Eukaryota > Metazoa > Chordata > Lepidosauria > Squamata > Lacertidae > Podarcis > Podarcis melisellensis. The sequence goes on from NC_138537.1 coordinate 40,135,209, forward strand.
CTGGTGGTAATTTTTAAAAATAATATAAATGCTATATATATATATATGTATATAGTTTTGTATCACCTTTCAGAAAGCTTCCTGGGCTAAGGCTTTTTCGTGGAGGAATCTCTTCCTCATTTTATATGAAACTACCCCATTTCCCCCACTTACCAGCTGTAATAGCTGTGCTGCGCAAAGGTGGACCTTCCACCCCTGCGCACGGCAGGATACACCTTTCTGATTAGCGATCTCTTGCAGCATAGCCTTCTTCTCTTCTAGAACAAGAGTCAAATATGAGACACAAGCAAATAATGAGTTTTTAAAAGGTGAAATGTACCTTATTCCTTGAGCTACAAAAATACTAAGTTTACTGCAGCAGTCATTTGTGTACCTGGTATGTGAAACCTGACCGCAGATGTTGGTAGAATGCAGGAACAGGGGTCCAGGGTCAGATGTGCAATAATGCAACAGCCAAATTTTGTGATCTGAACAGGGGTGGAGTGGGGCTTGCTTTGAATCTTTGTATTCTAGTGTTGGTAAACTTAGTTTGTCTAATAGCCAGGGACTATATATGTAGAAACCCAAAAGTCAAATTCAATAAATACATAATGCAAAGTAAGCAAGTCTCCTTGCACCCACTTTTCTTGCATAATTCATTTTGCTAGTCAGACACACAGAGAGCAAGCAACTATACGGGGACTATTTCCTGTCAGTTGAGGTTCTCGATTACCTTATGTATAACTAAACCTCAGTAACAATAGGAAAACTGATATGTATTAGCACTGCCTCTGCAGTACAAATATTACAGTGGCTTTAGATGGTGGATATGTTTCTAGGCAATTTGCTGCACATCCTATATCAGAGGTTAAATGTTTGCAAGTAGACACCTGTCTAATATTGTAACACATCTGTTCACCGACCCATGCAAAATGTAATGACAGGAAGACATACCTTTCACTCTGACATCACTATACCGCTGAAAGTGATGGTAGGCAGCTTTCCATGGGTTGCGATAGTGGCGAAGCAGTGTTATGGGTGGCCGAGGACGTACAGGCACATACCTCACACCTTCTTCATCTAAAGCAAGATTGAGAAAAATAACTAAAGCCTCTTTTAAGGTGCTTGCGTTTTGAGCTAGGAAAGAAAATGTGATCCCACGATAGGGCCGGCATACTTTGAATTAGAGATTAATTCAGCTCCAACAGCTCTCCCCCCACCCCAATAATAATATGCCATGAAAAACTGATCTTTGTGGGGGACAGACGGACCCAAAGTTGATCATTTTTAGCTCAAATTCCTTTTCTAGTGGCAATCTTACATTTTGGGTGGATGGGTATTACTTGGAGAAGACGACGACCAACCTATTATTTAATTTATTTATTTCCATTCACCTATATATTCTTTTGGAGGTGACTTGCGCTTCTCTGCTTTTACCAGCAAGCTTTTGGTAGTGGATTTCTCATCATCAGTGCTATTAGTCTCCATCATATCCCCTTCCTCTGTAGAGATTATGTGCTGCTGCTTTCGTGGTTTTTTCCTTGGAGAGGCACCAGGTGGCAAGTCACTTGAGGGCACTGAAAGGTTGTTGGCCAGCAGTGTAAGAGACGGGGAGACAGTATTTGTAGTCAGTGGAGGAACTGCTGAAAGAGAAGACAGGAAGGGACAAGTTTTAAGAGACTGACAGGTAAAACAAAGGCAGCTTTAGAGCCAACACCCTTGTCTTCCGAAGACTGCAATGCTAGAGACGAGATGCTAACTGCCAGTGCAGTGCCTTTGTAAGAGGAGAACATTGTTTTTCTAGAGTCCCTCCTCTCAAGGATCTTAGAGCTTTTATATATACTTTTCCCCTGATTTTCTTTTGAATGGTTTGGCCTTACGTCATGAATAAGAGTGAGCAGAGCTAAGCAAACAAAGTCTTTTGTTTCAGTCCTCCCTGGTCTCTTTTTTTCTGGGATTATGGTTAGTATGACAGCGTTTGGGCTCTTTCAGTTCCCAAGAAGGCTGCAAGGCACCTTTAGTGCAATCGATTGGCAGTTTGTGTTTGACATGCAAACTACTACGGCAAAAGTAACTTTTAGGAAATTCCTTAACAAATTGAATTTAAGAGTGAAAGCCTTGAACAGAGACTTCTCACTATAAGGCTGCACAACTGTTCTCTTAGTGTTTACTACAGAGCAGAATTAAGCACTAATGTTTGATCTCTCCACAAACTTTAATAGCAAGTGTACAGTGGTACCTCTGGTTATGATTGCTTCTGGTTACGAACTCCGCTAACCCAGAAGTAGCTGCTCCTGGTTGCGAACTTTGCCCCAGGATGCCAACGGAAATCACGCAGCAGGAACTCCATTAGTGAAAGCGCGCCTCAGGATAAGAATGGTTTCAGCTTAAGAATGGACCTCCGGAACGAATTAAGTTCATAACCAGCGGTACCACTGTATTCTTTTATTTCTACCTGCCATTTTAACTATGCAACTCTTGTAGCTTTCAGTGACATGCTAGCTATGGCCCTGCTCTTAATAACCTCTGAACCTCTTTACTAAAATCAAACAAAATATAATTAAAAATGAAGCTGCTAACAATCTTTCTAATTATTATCTGCTGTGGAGCTTTTGTACCTACTTTGAGCATCTCATTTGTGATTGCTTAAGCAGAAATCTACCTGAGACTGGCCGCATTATATCCATGGGTTCCACTTCCTCTTTTATTTTTATCTCTGGCACAACGGGGCCCAATACTGTAGAGAGGACGCCACCCATGGCTGGTGGAGGTGGAGGAGCTGCCACAATTGTGGTTGAAGTCGGTGCAGCAGCAGGAACAGTTCCTGGAATGGTTGACAGGGCAGCCGTGGGCTGCGAAGGTGGACTAGCTGCTGTGATGATGGTTGGAATGGCAGCTGGTGGCTGCTGGGAAGTGGGGACTGCAATTGGAGGTTGTTCATTGCTCTGAATGGATACTGCCTCCACAGATACAGTCACTGGAGTGGCCATAGACACATGGATTTCTGGTTTTGGCTTGGCACTAGATGAAACAAACCAAAAGGAAAAAAGGAAAAAGTTAGCAGGTTCACTTATTCAAGATCCTACTACCATGACTGTATAGAAATGCAGAGCCTAATTTTGTTCTGGTTTCCCCCCCCCCCCCAGTTTTCTAGAAACATATCTTGCAATATGGTGACATCACATAAGTAGATGGAAGTCTGGGTTTCCAGAATCTAAGTAGTACAAGCCCACCAGAAATGGTGAAATACAGTCACCAAGTTTAATGCCTTTTCTTCAGAATCTTGACAATACCATGTAAAAACATCAGAAAGCAACAAGCTTAGGGTTCCAGTGCTATATCAAAAAATGAGGTACAAAATGAAAGAGGTTTTAGCATTATGCCTGAATCAGAACCTTTGATTTGCTTCTCCCCAAGAAATCACATTCAGGAAACCAAGAACATTGGCTTCCTGGTCATGTTTTTTTTCAAATGCAGAAAGGAACCAGGTGTGCTGGTTTGGACAGAATTTGACAGTAAGCCAGTCAAATTTACATGCTAAAAACCATCAAGATAAGAAAGTACACTGGACCCCATTTTGGACGACACATTTTTGTCTGATCCACTAAGCCGCCTGCTCTGTGGTATGTTTTCCCACTCAAAGAAGGGGAGAGAAAAACAAGGGATGCTAAAACTGAAGGCAGCATCATATGGCTCATTGGCAAGACTATCTTGCCTAACTATGGCTTTGCATAGGCTTATATCTGAACATGGCCAATATGTGCATATTGTAGTGATCTGAGAAAAAGTAATTCAATACTCTTAAAATAGCTCCCTGTTTTATGTTCCCCAGGTCCTAATCTGCTTGCACAGCTCAGTGATCATCACTGAATATTTCACTGAACTCCCATTTACCCAGAAGTAAGTATGCAACAGGTGTCTCCACGGAGCTTATTATTTTGCAATGGGTAAGAACAGCCAGCATCTCTTTCACCTTTTTGCCAAGTTAGAATTACAGTATTTTACATATCTTTTTATTATGAGATCTTACCCAGCTGGTCTTGGCGATCCAGATGCACTCCTCATTGAGCTTTCCACTCGAGCGCCAGATACCTCAGATGGCTGCGGAGGGATGAGGCTTTTCCTAACCGCCAACCTGCAAAATAGCCATGAATATAGTAGTTTCTGAAAAGCAAAACTATTACAATAGTTGCCAAGGGTGCTTAATTTAAAAGCGGTGTACTATTATTCTCCTTTGCTGTATTTATCCTATATAGGCTCCAGCTGGGGGGCTGATTAGAATTGTTCGCTCCGGCAGATTAATGGAATCCAAAAGATTCCTGAATTCGCAGGGAAGTTTTCCAAACAGAACAGCTGCCTCTCCTGTCAAGACCCTAGTCTTGCTGTGGAAAAGCAAGATGATATAGGCCACTGACACAATTGCACCTAGGGGCCCTCTCCAGTCCTGGTTTCCCAAGAGACTTTGGGCAATGAAACATGTCAGAAGATGGCTAGAGCATAGATTACTTAAGATGTAAAGCGGGTTTGACCAAACACAGGTGACAGAGCTCTTTCCTTGTAGGTGGTTACGAAACTACAGCTGGTGCAGAATGCTGCTGGACAGCCTGGGTCATGTTAACACTAATTTCTAAGGTTCTGCACTGGCTTCTTGTGAGTTACTGGGCCTGATTCAAAGTTCTGCTATTAGCATATAAAGCCCTGAACAACCAGGCACCTAGTTATCTAAAAGAACAGCTCTCCCTATGTTGTCCAACTTGTGCCTTGAAGTCAGCACTGAGGCCCTGATTATGGTCACACACACATAAAATGCTGGGAGGCTGTTGACATGAGACGAGGCATTTTCTGTAGTGCTCCCTGCACCGTTAACTCCAGACTATGAAAATTACTTCCTGAAGAAATACAGTTGCCCCCTGCAGTGGCTAGTTTTAAGAAATTGCCTGGTCCCTGTGTTGAAGTGTTTTTACTCTTCTATTTTACTGATCTGTTACTCTGTTTTTAGTTTTGAATTTTTTAAAAAATACACACCTCTCTGTTTTTGTAAGCTGCTTTGAGCTACATACTGGAGGTAAGGCAGGGTATAAGTCTTCACTAATAAATACATATTCCATGAGTTCTCACATGTTTTATTGGTTCTGTCATAATGCTCAGCATACATAAGATGACTGATGAACAAAATGCTACAAGGCTGTATCCAACAATATTGTACTGTCGGTGCAAGGACTTTCATCCGTGCAATGAGACTTCTCCCTCTCCCACCCCTGCAAACCTGGCCCAAATCTCCTACAGAGGACGAGAACCCACAGAAGACATGGGGCGGGGCTGCGGAGGGAGAGGAAATCCCGTCGCGCAGGCACAAATCCTTGCACCAACACGATGGTTTTATTAGATACGACACTATTTCTTGTACAGTGGCAAGCAGATTGCACATCATCAAAGCAAGTGCAATTTTACTCACCCATCTGTAGTGGGTTTCTTCCGGAGAATGCTTGGGCGAGGGGATGAACCCTGGGCTGGTGTACTAGAACTGGCATTCTGACTATGGGTTTGTACCACTGTAGTTGAAGCTGGAGCAGTGTTGAATGTATTGCTGATTGGATTGGCCATAATAGTGGCTCCATCTGCCAAGACCACTGATGGAAGGAACAAAAAGGTTATAGGGAGGTAGCAGACAAAAGCAAGAGAAATTTAACCAGAAACTCTTTCTCTTAAAATAAGAAGTGGGAATGTTGTTCCATTCTATGCTTGCTCAACAAATGCCAAATTTAAGGAGACAGCCATCCAAATGATACTCAGGAGCAGAAGAACAACTGAACTCAATAGACTTGAGTCCGTCTTTTTACATTGCTCTACTAAGAGTATAACCAAAATTGGATAGCAGGCTGAGTGTTTTAAAACTATCTGCTGCTCAGTTCTACAAACGTTAACTCAAGGTGTTCAATGGGGCTCTCTCAAAAATGTATACACAGGATTAAAACTCTAATTAGCCATAGCTTAAGAAAACCACCCACAAACTTGATCATATATTTTTGGAGATAGGGAACAGCAGATACTGGTAAACAAAATAAAATGCTTAAGTGACTCTAGCAGTGTGTTTGATTCAGAAACAGAAATGGCAGTTGTCCACATTAGTGACAGCCCAGACCTATGCATTTTTAATCATAAACCCCACCAAGCTCAACAGAACTTCTAAGCAGGTGTTCATAGTAGTATTGCAGCCATAATTACACGATTAATTAAAAAGCAAACCCCAAGAGGAATAGTTATGGACAATTTTGCTCGCAACACAAGCATTCTTGGCTAGTTACCTGATGTCTTGGTTTCAGTTTGTGGCTGTTGAGCACCCATTGGTGCAGTCTGAAGACCCTGTGTGCCAATTGGGGCAGCTGGATGTAGCCCTTGGGTTCCAATTGGCGCAGACTGTATTCCTTGTGCACTGATGGGTGCTGGTTGTATACCCTGTGCACCAATTGGTGCAGACTGGATGCCCTGAATATGACGGGCGTGAGATGCATCCACTGTCATCAGCTGCATGGGATTAAGATGAACTGTGGAGGCCACTCCTACTCCAGTCTGAGCTGCTATGGCAGAATTTGGCGCCTGAGCTGAAACTGGAAATACCAAACAATAGACTTAATTACTTCCACACAAAACAGCCAATTTATTATCTTGTGTTGCCAAGCAGCATTGTTAGATTTTGTATTTAAATACTTGTAGTTTATGCACACATCTGTGGTCCTGCTGAAGATGCCAACAGATTAAATAAGATTCATAAGACAGCCCTTCCAGCATTACGTTTATACAGCAGCAACAGTGGCTTCATAATGCTAAAGCTGAATTATAATAATCCTCATGAGGACTGTTGAGGTTATATATGCAAAGAAAAAGATGTATTCCAATACTCCAAGGAAAACATATGGCACTTTCACAGCTAGGGTCTAGCTATAACAAGTTTTCTGATTAGCTGAGGTAATTTAGAAGTGGTTATTACTGGATATTCCAATAGTTTGGCTGAGAACACAAAGCAGAGACTCGCCAGTTAAACTTTCACCTCAATTGTCAAGCTATTAGAAGTTATTTCACACTGTCAGTCCTGGTTTGGAGAGCTTGCACAAACCACAATTTGCCAATTTAGATTTAACAGCAAACCCCCATTTCCAAAAACAACAGGACATCCAAGAGAAGGGTGGAAGAGGACTGTCAGGAGGATTTTTGTTATTGTTTGTAGCAGTAGCCATTGTAATACAAATCACAAGAAACAAACAAGTCAATTTGAGAGTAATTACAAAATACCAATTTTTCAGAACAGCAAATCACCAAAACTTAAAAACTGCAGAATTCCCCAAATCATTTAGATTAAAAATTCCCCTTGGTAGTCACTATGTTTGGGGTCAAAAAAACAGACCATATGCGGTAGCCACCAAAGTAGTTCTGTTGGCACAAAGAGCTCTAGCTGTGCAATGGAATTTCCTCTCCTTCTCGGCCCCCAGTGCACCCCCCAGTATTTTCTGGGGATTCTCCCAATTCTCGTGAGCAGATTTGTGGAGGGCATGGGGAAGAGGAGAGGGAGAGAAAAACCCATTGCGAAGCCGGAAGTCTTTAGCAAAATGATCTGCTTCATCATTATCTTGACTTGAGCAAGCTTTGCAGAGAGGGTTTTTTAATTATTTAAATATTAAATTTGCCAGATAACTTTGCTTGTTTCCCAAAGTACTTTGGAACCCCACTTTAGCTGCTCTAAAACTCTTCTGTAAATCAAACTTGGAGATTCCTTACCAGGATATTGGCGTATAGTGGATACAGAGCTGGTAATTGGTGTGTAAGTGTGGGCAGCCAAAGGGTAAGGAGGTGGATATGTTGGTAAGAAGTACTGGAATTGAACAGGTACTGACTGTCTAGAGGAATGAAGATAAATTAAATGTTAGACACAACAGTATAATTGTAGCCTTCAAATGAACTGTAGCAGTGATTGTTAATTAACCTTTGTTGCAATGCAATTGACTGTTCTGGTTTGCTAGCTTCTTTGTGCGTCATCACATTTACCTACTTGGAAGGACACCCAAAAAGCTTCCAAATTCAAACCCTCTTTCTATACCCTGACAATGTTGAACAGTATAATTCAATAAAGAGTAAACAGAAGAAGTGAAGTGAAAGAGTTTCTACATTTGCACATACTTCATGTCACTATGTAGTCTGTTTGTAGAACATGTATACACCTGACACTATTTCCACTTCCTAACAATGCAGCTCCTTTCCCTTCATCTACAGCTGCCCTGAAATGCAGGAGTCAAATTTGACAAGCAGCATTATTTGCTCCTCAGGAACCTGACAATTCTCTGAATCCACACCCTTTTAAACAAACTGTAGAATTTGAAGAGCACTGTCCATAACTCACAGAACTGGAAGCATAAATTGTGGCTTGGTTACCTAGATGTCTTTTCAGCCCGATTGGTTCAAATCAATCCAAAATCACAAGCGCTTCTTTCATCAGAAATATGTAAAGTCTTAGCTGGCGCAATCCTATGCACATCTATTCAGAAACGAATCTTACCAAGTTCAACTGGGCTTACTCTCAGATATGTGTGCGCATAGGATTAGCTTTGGATACTGAAGTTAACTGAGAGATCAAAACACATTTCATTATATTTTTGCAGATGTCCTCACGTATAACATACATGCAATATAACCAAGATGATAAAGTACCTATCCTATGTGAGTAAATTCGTTCAGTTACCTGTTATCATTTCTAGCTTCCATGGCAACTGGGTTTGGAGATGCCCGGTGCCCAGATATAGGAATGAGATTACTCCTCTCTGCAGTGTAATCAGACTGGATGCGAGGGGAAGTGTGCGTAATTTGCTGTGGGACTACTTTAGCTGTGCAGTGAAAAAAGACATCCCAGTTATTCACAAAGTAAACTGTAGTAGATTCATACTAGGAAACAGATACTGATTGTTCCTTTGCTGGAGCAAGATGCACTCCCAACCTCCATTCAACTGGTGGGTAGTAGGAGTATGGCTTGCTCAAGGAGGGGAATCTGCTTCTCCTGCCCAGCACTACTGTTTGAAGCCACCCAGTGCGGCTACTTTTCACCTTTAACAAGACGGGCGGAAAGGAGCAGCACAGGGAGGGTTGCAAAGCACAGGGCTGACAACACCCGTTGTGCTGTAGTTCTCAAGCTTGGAAACCCCACACAAGGGGGTTCAGCAGGTAGGTGGAACCAGACACCTGTCAAAGTTGCCCTGTGGGAAGCAAAGAAGTTTCCTCACCCCTGATGTACCTAGTCCATTCTGCCCCAGCAGAAAATAAAATGATAGATCAAAGGACAATGACGCTCAGAACTAATGCTCTCTTACCGACAGGGATGTTTGAGGTGGTCACAGCCGTTGCATGGGAGGAGTGCGAGGGCATAGTCACTGTGACAATTGTACTTGTAGGTGCTTGAGTGTGGGATACAGAACCTGAAAGGAAGAAAAGGACACACACAATTAAACATTCTTCAGAATCTGTGCCTTTGACAGAAAATGTATATCACTTCTAAGCTGGGAAATTTCTGTTGCTCCTTGTAGAACAGCTAGACCCCTAGCCTGCTCCTGCAGTAACTGGGGTGGTGTTTTTCATGTGTGTCTAGCCTCCAAAATCACATGTTAAAATCATACACTAATTTTATTGTGCCACTCAATAATTATCAGAGATAAAGGGCTTTTTTAAAGCAGGATACGTCAACCCTATTAATGGTTTTTGTATTTGTGCATAAGAAATGCTGAGCTGTAGATACTCACCAGCTGTAGTTGCCGAAGGAATGGTATTGGTTGCTAAAATAGGGGCCACAGTTGCTGCTGCCACTGGAGCACCAGTACTAAATATTGTTTTCTGCAGGGGAAAAAAGTTGTCTGTCAAGAAACTATGATTGGCATATTTTGGCATCTTGGAACAGAGATGGCACTTCCCCTGATCGGATGCTTTACAGAGGAGCTGGAGTAGATGGGCTTCCATTGTTGGTCTAAGTGACCAGCTCATGAGAGTCCACAAGCTACCTAGACTATCAGCCACAGCATAGCAGGATGCCATGAACCAAGAGGGCTTTTTAAGCCTCTTACAGCTACACCAGAGGACTGAGCAAAAGAAAGATGCTAGGTATATCAAACACCAAGTAGAAAAGCAGCAGCCTAGAAGAGGAAAGGAAGGCTAGACTTGCTTGGCAGATTAAAGAAAGCAAGGAGGCAGACTGTGTTCCCGAAAGGAAAGAAGCTCCAGACTTAGGAATGGAGGATTGTGGGTTGGAAGTTTCCCACCCCCTGTCCAGGCCAACAATATGTTTCATGCTATGTCATGAAACCTCATTCAACTACCTTATAAAACCATATGGTAAAAGTCAGACAACAACATGGAAGAAACTGCGCTGATCTCACTTATAATATTTACCTGAGCCATGGTGTGAAGCTGCTGTTTCTGTGTACCTATGGCTGGATGGGACGGCAGGGTAATTCTGGTTGCTGTATCCCGTGGCTGTGCAGGGCGCTGAATACTGATAGGTGCAGAAGGTGGGTGCTGCTGAATTGACAGTGTTGGCCGGCTGGAAAAGACAATCTAAGGTTCTTTTTCTGAAAGCACTTAACAGTCCGTCGACTCATTTTATGAAGAGACACCACAATGGAGCTTAGAATTCTTCATTGTGCATTACATGAATTAATGCACCAACAGCATTTCTTCTGGACAGTTCAATCAATGCTGTTTCACATTATATGGCCACCATGTGAAAGGGTGCTTAGCTGCATAGCAAGATGGTGCACACAGAATGGCTCCTTTCATGGAGCAGCTGCCTAGGGAGGCAGTATGAAGCAACTCCCATTAGATGGCCATATTGTGTAAAGTGGCCCTCAGTTAAATCACCAAATGTACCTTTTTTTATTTAAAAAAGCAATCCCAAGACACATTTACTAGGGAGTAAGCTCCACTGAGCACAGAGTGACTTACTTCCAAATAAACATATCTATGGTTGTACTATTAATGGGTATACTGGTTACCTGAGGGTAGCTTCTGTGGCATGTGTTGTCGTTGTTGTAATAACAGGTGATTGGGCCCTCGTGGCCGACACTGTTGCTACTACAGCAGGAGGGATGGTACTTGAAGTTGTCACAGGAGGCCGGGACTGTGGTAGGTAAGGAAAAAGTATTACATTAGGGCTTTCAACCAATAATTTTAAAAAAATCATTCACTGCCTAAAACGTAAAGAAAATACACATAGCAAAACTTTGTAAAAATGGACCTCTGAGTCTCCTAAGGGTCAGATACCATATTTTTCACTCATAAGGCACACCTAGTTTTTAGAGGGGGAGATCAAGAAAAAATTATTATGCATCCCGCCCACTGTCTTGGCTTTCTCTTTAGCTGCGCGCAACGTCTCCGGCCGGGAGAGGCTGCGCTTGACTATGGCAATTCCCCCACCTCCCGCAAAAGCCCACAGGAGCCGCGCACCCTTTAAGGAGCGCACGGCTTCTGCGGGCTTTTCTATGAGGAGGGAGAAGGGACTGACTAGCCGCATCAGTCCCTTCTCGCTCCTGGGGGAAAGCCCCCAAGAGCCGCGCGGAGCTTGTGTTTGGCTCTTGGGGGCTTTTCCTGCCTGCCTCCCCCTGCATTCGCTCCATAAGACGCACACACATTTCCCCTTACTTTTTAGGAGGGAAAAAGTGCGTCTTATGGAGCGAAAAATATGGTAATTTGATTGCCAGACACATTTTTCTCCCTTAGCAATATGTAGATCATTTTTGTAAACATATTATAAAGAAAAACTGTTGGCAACCTTACAAACTAGGAACTATTTTACATATAAAGAGAGCTTGGCATGGTAGGCTCCACAACTGTGCTTGCACCACACTCAGCTGCCCTGCTTATCCCCCTTAGTAACTGGCAGCAAAGTGCAGCACTGGGAAGTCAGGAAAGCAATGCAGCCCCACCTGCGCCAGCCACTACTGCACACAAATGGAGCTAAAAGCCAACCAACCATTAACAGGAGGGCTTCAAACAAAATGGAAAGCTCTTAACTGGGGGAGTTAATCTGAAGTTCACTCTTTGGATAATATTATTAGTTTGCTCCCTTTACAGGTTCTTTAAATCTTGGCCTGCGATGCTGAAGAATTTGAGTCACAAGAACCAGTTGTCAGATTTCACAGTTCATTTAACTATGTAAGTGGTTTCCCACTTAAGAAAAGCCCAAAAGAATCAGAAAGCAACAACAACAATCATACTGCACAATTGTCACCTGCCTGGATAGGTTGGTGAATGATGTGCTGAACTGCTGGTTGAGCTGTCGCTGCATTTGGCAACTGTGAAGCTGGCCTCAGGACAGTTGTCACTTTAGAACTGGACATCACAGCAGCAGCAGCCGCACCTGAGGAAAATCCCACGTAAAACTGAGACAATCCCTAAGACAGTCCACTTTTCAAAAAGTGTAAGAGCAGCCACGACTCTTTATGCATGACACAAAGAATTAAGAGTGCTATTAGTAGTGCTGGCTAAACAAAGCAATTTGCATAAAAGAAAGAAAAAGTGGTAACATCAACCAGGGTTGTATAGCTGCAATATCCCTCAGCTGCATTCTCTCATGCTCCCTTCAGATGCATCAAGTTTATCCAGCTGGCTTGAACTGCAGATTATTTTACAGGAATATTGAATTGAGCCTAATCTAATCTGGTTCATCTGAACTGCAGATGACACCAGTATTAATGTTAACTGCAGTTAGAGATGGTGGATTTGCCCAGAATGTAGACAGCATGTGATCCACAGCATATTGTAAACAAGGGGCAGCCAACATGGTGTCCTCCAAATGTTGCTGGACTATAACTCTCATCAACCCTGCCCACTGGTTGAACTGTTGGCCTTGCTGGCTATGGATGATGAGATTTGTAGTCAACAATGTCTGAAGGGCACCCCTGTTCTAAAACATATGAGGGTGTGTGTGTTGTTGTTTTTTTAAAAAATGATCAACACACCATATTCTACTGTAACCCTAATTATATCCTACACTTTCCCAAGACCAAGAAGCTAAAAATAGTTACTTTAGATTGCAGCCATTATCTTTATAGCTACTCTACCAAGGTATTGACGCATGCATTAACCACAGTATAAACATTGTCCAGAATAAGTTTATTACATAATCAATCATCCCAAGAAAGTATTATGTTAAGTACCTCGAGGTAAGTGAGACGCTCCAATGTGTAATGGTGGTCCAGGAGCACTACTTCGGATTATTGACATCTGAACATTGGTTGTCATGATATGGTGCACATTGCTGGGATGTCCCTGCAGACAGTAACAGATTGTGTGTGGGGAAATCGTCTAGATGTAATTTACAAGAAAGGCTTCATATACAACCACACACTACAGTTAAGCCGTTTGAAAGTACAGGTTAGATATGAATTATTATGGTAGGAGATACAAACCAAGACTGTGGCTACTGTGGTTCACAGTGCTTCATTTGCTTTCCATGACTTTAAACAAACAAAAAAGTTACTTTAGAAGAAGAAAATGATTACCTGTTGTCCACTGATTGTTGCTACAGGAATAGCAGAGGCCTGTGGGATGCTGCTCTCCATTGTTACAGTAACTTGCCCTGGGACTTTGGTGGGGCAGGAGAGAGGAGAGGGTGGAGCTGGTGCAATAGGGCGGCTAGGGATGGTAGGCTTCAGGGGAGGCTGCAAAGAACATAAAGATACAACTACTGGTTCTTAGAAATCTGTGGCAACAGAACAAATAAAAACAACACAAGTATGCACCAGTTAGTTTACCCTGAGGGGAATAGAAAACCTGTAACAAATTTACTGGTAGCCAGAGTCTAATTAAATTATTTTGAATTTCTCTATACACATTATTCCTCAGAAGAGAATCATATGAAAAGATGAATCATTGTGCAATAATATTGCTTTCTTAAGATCAAGCCACTAGTACAAAAAGCTTTAATCTTGGAGACAGCTACTGGGAGTTAGTACACAAATAATTATACAGACAGACATACCCCATCAACCAATTCCCTTGAAACGTTTTGTAATTCTGTTCTCTCCCGCTTAACAAAAATTAGGTCTAGGGTTTGAAATTATGCAACTCCCTACTGGTTGTGCTGGAACAGAGACAGTCAACTCTCGAAACCTGTGGGGCCAAACTGTTTAGGATTAAGATTACCAATGATTATCATTTCACCGCCAGCCTCAGTGTACGGGGAAGATGATGCAAGGGACAAGATGCCTCTTTCCAATTAACTACTGAGAACCTCTTCCTCCTCCTCCTCTGACAGTTCTTATTCATGCATGGCAAAGAGAAGCCTTCAGCAACTGGTACCCTCCAGATGTTTTGTATCACAACTTCCATTAGCCCCAGCCAGCACAGCTGACAATTACAATGCTCTTGCAAGGGCATGACCAGTGTGCCCAGCACTTTTTAGGAAGAATTTAGTGGCATGTTTAAGAGATGGGCAGTAGGATATTTTGACTGAGTTTTTCATAGTTTCACAGAGTTGAAAAGGACTTGAAAACACCACGTAGACCTCCTGCTAATGCAGAAAATCTGCTGCTATAGCATAACTGTTAGCTTACCAGCCTCTGCTTTAAAACATCTAACAAGGAGGGCCCACCATCTTCTGAGGCACAGTTTGTACCAATGGGGAGCATTTCCTTGTAATTTCAACCTATTGGTTCAAGTCCTACCCCTCTGGCATAACAGAAAACATATTTGCTCCATCACTGTGAACTATGTACTAGTCCAATCCCTTGTCAGACTGCCTTCAATGGTAAAGGTTTCAGTAGATTTTCTTTAGAAAGCACCAGATAACAGTATTCAACCTTCTCTGTCCCAGGGAATCAAAGGCAGTTGCAATATATAAACAAGTACATGCTAAAATGAAGAGAAAGTTGCACTTAAACTTAAATCTAGCCTGAGCTAACTTTGCCATTGCATTAAATTTGTGCTATTAAATACCCCTATTCCATACTTGAAAAGCAATGCTCTCATTACCTTCATAAGACCTTCAGAAAAAGAAAGTGGCACTGCTGGAGCTAAATGTGCTGGAGGAGCTGCTACTGTAACTGGCACACCAGATTGTACCGTATGGTGCTGAGTCAACATTTGCACCTGCGGATATGGCCGGACTACCACTGTTTCCTGCTTCTCTTCACGGGACTGCAGAGAGCCACCAGGGACCACATGATCTCTGGGAGCAACTTCCATTTCTCGGCTGGGTTCATCACTCACTAAATAGAAAAATGTGTGAAATTTTAGAAAGAAAACAGGACTAGAAACAGGCAAGGCACAGGAATGCTGTCTTTGATTGCTATGGAACTTACTTCCAAAAAAAGTATACTGAAGCCTTAGTAGAAATCCTGTAGTTGCCTTACCTGTAGTTGTTGGGTTTATCAATCCAGTAGATCCACTGGTAGAGATCGGAGCTGGAGCTGGTCCTAGACTTGCAGGAGGGGGTCCTGAACGGGGAAACTGCTGAGAACTCATTTCCACCTATGGAACACACAGAATTACAAATAATTCATACATTCACATTACTGAAGCCCTTGTTACTGAGGAATCCCAGCAAATTCAGTTAGGTTACGTATGTTTGCACAGAGTAGCCACTGACAAATGATATGCAAGCTCTCCATCTGGTTAAAATACAAAATACAAACAGTTCAGCCAAGTTCAGTAACTTAATATACAAATGTTGGTGCGTTAATATACTGAAATATAAAAATAGTAACACAGGTTCAAGTGACAACCACCACATGCAAATAATAAAGTACCAATACATAGGCCTGGCACAAATCCAGTGTTTACAGTGCCAACTTATGCTTACTGAGAAATAAGTCCCACTGTCTTCAATGAATCTCACTCCCAGAAATGTTTACAGAGGATATTAACCTTCCAATATTTTGACATTAGGACCTCTCTACTAACTATCTGAAAAAAACACCAGGGCTATAATTATGAAATTAAGACTCAATATTAGCATTAGTAGTATGCAAACATCTGTGTAAGACACCTATATCAAAGTATTTTAATCGTGTACTGAACATCAATTAAACATACCATCAACTACACAAAACAAATACAGTTTAAAGATTATAGACCAGGGCAGAAATGCTTTAAATAAATGAAATGATAGATGTAATTATCTTGTACTTTGTAAATGGCTATAATTCTCTATACTCTTTCCTCGTGCAGTTCCAAAGGAGGTGAGGCTGGTATTAAATACTAAATCTATATTGAAAGATTGCACATGTACACATGACAGTAAATGTAATGATGAGCAACACAGCTGTCACACACAGGTACCCAAATGCAATCAGAAAGACTCAGCTAATTCTGTGCAACAGCTGAGCAAGCTACATAGAAACACTGAAAGTGACTATAACTGTAAAACCAGACCATTGATCTAATTATATCAGCATTGTTTACTTTACTGTCTAGTTTCCAAGATCTCAGGCAGAGGGCTTCCAAACAACTCAAAAGTTCTACACAAACTACTATATACTTCTGTTGACAGCAGCCATGCAAAAACCAGAGGAAGTGTACAACTACGCAGAACAATGCAACTACACTGAACAGCTAAGCATCTGTTGTGCACACTTACCAGAGAGAAAGCCCCACTTAACAGAGAACTTATTCCCATATAAGCAAATCTTGGGCTGCATAATGGAGTGTTAGGCGTTGGATCCTGACATCAGTACAGTAATCACATAAACCAGTTCTGAACTCCAGCTCCCATCAGTGACAGCTGGAATAGCCAATTAGCAGGAGTGATGGGAGATAAAGTCAAACCGCACCTGGATGGTAGCAAGCTAGGGAAGACTAAATCAGTCTTCACACCCTTCACGATCATAACTTCTACATCACCATCAACTCCAAAATCTCTTTATGACACCGCAATACAAACGTAAATTCAACTTTCATGTGTTTGTCTCCCTCTTTTAACATCAATTGCAGGCAACACCTACAGTATCTCAATTACCTGCTTGGCAGCAGAACGCAGCTAGCATGAAGTCATCAGGGATAATGACTGCACGTGCACAGTGCGAGATCTAGGGGAATCCAGGAGCAGCTCCTTATTCGGGGATGCTCTCTTTTCCCCTTGTTCTGGGAAACAAGCCTAATACCTCGCCCCACCCCGCACCCCCGACCCTAAACTGCGCTGGTCGTGGAAGGGCCACTACGATCAATACGATTATAACAGCGCCGCTTGCAACAGCTGGGCCGGCTCACCCGCCCGCAAACCCGCCGCAAACTTTTGGCTTCCGAGACAGGCGCGATCGGGGCGAGTATAGTGCGGAATCTTGACGGGAGAAGCCGACACTCAGCAGCGGAGACGCCGCAGCGCGCAGCACAAGACGGCAAAGGGAGCAGCGCCCGTCGCCGGTCAGGGGCGGCTCCCGAGGCCCCTCCCCTTTCGCTCGCTTCGGGCGGAGCTCTCCTCTCGGCATAAGCTCCGCCCACTAGAGCATGCCCGAGGCCCGCCCCCCTCTGCGGGCAGCCAATGGGAACCCCTCACTTCCCCATGGCGAGCCAGCCCAGCGTAGAAGGCAGCACAACCTGCCAACCAATGGGAAAGCCCGCACAGGCTACGCCTGACTACCAATGGGAAAACAGGTAATGGCTAATCAGGAGTAGCCAGGGCCCGCCTCCCTTCCCTCCCTGATCACTATGTGAAACAGACGCGCAGGGCCAGGGACCCGGATGTTCAGCGAGAATAAAAAGGCTGCGGCGGCCGCCGCGAACGCCCCAAGCAGCCGCCGTGAGTGAGGAGGAGTCGGGCGCCCAGCTCGAGTAACTCTCGGCGGGGCTTGGCCAGAGGGAGCGGCGCCTCTCCCTGGCGCCCCGCTCCCAGAACGAGCCCTCCCCTCGCCCGCCGAGTTACCTGCAGCCGAGGGGGCGGCGGAGCCTCTCGGAGTAGCCTCCAGAGCCGCTTCTTTCGCCGACGCTGAGGGGGCTCAGTCGGGAGTGTTGCTTCCGCTGCCGCAGCAAAGCATCCCCTCCCCCCTTTCGATTGATTGGGTCTCGCCTAGTCCTGCCCACAGCGGTGATAATTTCTCCTCGCTAGGCGCGTCGATTGGCTGAGGCGGCGCTTGCGCAGAGGCTCCTGGGGGCTGTAGTTCGAGAACTGAGCGTCGCCCATAGATAACGCCGCGAGAGGTTGGGGGAAGCGAGAGGGCCCCGATTGGCCGCCTGAAAGGAGGCGGGACGAGCGTTTAGCTGCCTCCGCCCACCAAGATTAGGATTGGTCGGCTTTCTTCGGAGCGCTTTAGTAAATGGCTTCTAGATGGAGAACGGGACGGTCCGCTGCTTGGTGAGATGGCGGGAAACCGACCTGGGAGCTGTCAGTTCCTTTTCCAGCTCCCACTTCCGAACCCAAGCTAAGAAAACAAAAAGCGGAGCTGCCCCGAAGCCGCATTGCTCCCGCTCTGCCTAACATTTAACGGTACCTGCCTGACCCTTAATAAAAGGTTTATTATTGCCCCGTTGCTGTGATCTCTTGTTATTCTCTGCATTTTAGCAGCATCTCATTCACTGGTTATGAACGGAGCTAATATTAATAATATTGTAATGCATGTAATATAATGGACAGGCGTGTACTGTTGGACTATTGTCAACACTGGGCTGTCATATACAATGGAAGGGCCTTCATGGTCCCTAGTGCAGCCTGTGGCACTCTTATACCCACTGGAGTATATTGCAATGCCAGTACAGTGTCAGAGAAAGCCAGGGTGGGCGGGAAGGTTCGGATCCCTTCTCAATGGTGAAGCTCCATAAACTAATTTCCATATTCTACCTCACAAAGTTGCTGTAGGAATAAATGGGGGGGGGGTTGTACACCACTTTGCGCTCCTTGGAGGAATGTAATAAATACTGAACCAACTTCAGCCCAGTAAATGGTTCCTTAGGGCAGGGAAGTTCTGCGCCAGAAGCGGTTTTGTCATGCTGGCGTCATGACCTGGAAAGCTGTCGACAAATGCCGGCTCCCTCGGCCTAAAGTGAGATGAGCACTGCACCCCATAGTTGCCTTTGACTGGACTTAACTGTCCAGGGGTCATTTACTTTTTATCTTTATTTTCTTTGTATGCTGCCTTTCTGCAGTTTTAGCCATGCTCAAGGTGGCTTACAACGTGAAAAATACATAACAACAACATAACAAAAGTACTCATAATTAACAAATCATTAGAAAATACACAACCAAACTGAACAATTTTCACATAAATCACAATCTCGAAAATAAAGATACAAAAAAGCAACAGCAACAACCCCCTGCAACAAAAACAAACTCCAAACACCCCAGCCCAAGACCTTCTTTTAAACCACCACCAGCAGTTTTAAGGAGGGTGGAGAGTACATGATCTGCCAACACTTCTAATGATGGGGAAGAATGTGAAATGGTGGAGGTGGCCGTTCCTTTATGAAAAAAGGAGACTTGTGTGAAGCAACACTGTGGCTGGCAGGATTGGGAGGGACTAGGTGGTGTTGCACGTGAGAGGATTTTAGATATGGAGCTAATGGGGAGCCTCGGTGGGAAGTTTTCAAATATATATAGGTTGTTCAAGTTCATAGAAGGGGAGGTGGTGATGTGGGCAATGCTGGTGAATGAATATTGGCAAGCAATATTAGAATGACAATGGGTACTATTAGATATTGATATGTGAACCACCCTGAGACATCCGGGTATAGCACAGTACATAAATTCAATAAATAAAATAATAATAAGCAATCCAGATTTTATGGCTATATGACCAACAGTCTGCACTGCATATCATATTATATGATCTACAAGGTTTTAATTTTTTTGTCATCTATCAGGTTGCAGCAAAATGAGCAATGGGAAGCAGGTCAACTCCATTGGATCTTCCGAGAGACCAGCTCATTTTTGGTTTCAGTTTGAACAACCTTATGACCTTTGTAACTGTTACAAAATGGTGCTTGAATTTATTTGTTTTCCCCCCTTTGGCATCATGCATTTTAAACAGTAAGGCAGGAATTGTCTTGTGGTGCTTTTTTTTTTAATTAATCTGTAAGGGACTGTGGGAGTCTTTGTGCCTGAATAATGGAATGAAAGTGTTAAATAAAGAAAATACAGTGCTATTTTTCTAGAAAAAGAGGTGCCGGAACTCACCATGAACACCTCCCTCATTCTCTTAGAATGGCAATGGTGCCCACCTGAGAGGTGCTGTGAGTTTCAGTGAGTTTCCCCTTTAAAAAGTCCTGCGAAAAAATATAAATAAATAACCACTGATCCTACTTCCAGTGCTCCTTGCTGTCATTGCCACAAACTTACTTCCCCACTTGGGTGGGTGAGTAATTGGCTGCCTTTTGGGGGCATATCCCGCTCAAGAGGGTTCACAATATCATAAACATATGATATAAGCAAGGGCCAGGTATAGCAGGAAGGAGGGGCAGCAAGGGGACAAAGAGGAGACACTACTACAGATGGTGTCCTGTCAAAAAATTAGTTCACAGAAGTTGGTAGTCCCACTGAATAAATCTTGCTGAGGGCTCTGCCACTTGAAAACCTGGGACTGGCTTTGAATATATGGGTGAGGCTTGGGTTGCGTTTAGACCAGATGACTTGACTGATTCTTTTCCACAGCTGGGGGCCCATAAGTAGGCAGAAGGAATGTCTTTTCAAGCAAGGGGTAGCGTAGATACTAGGTTTGGATTCTGTACTCATGCAGACTGTTGTGGGGGATAGGAGATGGAATCAAGTACTGTATCCTGAAAAAGGGTGCAGTTGGGCAGAAGGTCCCTATTGAAGTGATTTATCTCTTTGCTATTAAAGGAGTCTCAAGCCCTGCAGTCTCAAGCCCTGCAGGAAACAATGTTGCAGCGTAGAACAGGGATGCGAAGGAAACGTGAGGCTCTTCAGATGCTGTTGGACTCAAACTCCTATAATGGCTGGAGCCCAGGCACGAGGACGTCGGTCGCTTGTCGTCTCAACCACCTTTGGAGAACAGGTGCCTCCTCCACGATGCAGAACTATGAAAGTGCAGAGCTGTACTGTAGCCTGGCAAGGGCTCGGGAGGACGACTTCCTGCCTGGTCCTAAAGAGGATCTTCCTAGGGTTGGAGCCTGTGCAGTACTATCTAACGCTAATCGAGTTACCCTGAAACGAAAAAGCCACAAGTCTCTTGCAGCGGACTGTGCGTGTGCGTATTTGTGCGTAGGGTGGGGAAATATTACTACTACTAATACTAATAATAATAATTCAGTGGCGAGGTGGAAGCGGGAGATGTTATTATGTCGGCAGACAATAAAGCGGGAAGGGTAGGGTACAGCTTCACGGTACCGTCGGCTGCCTGCCCCCCCCCCCGCTCGCCTGCTTGCAGTTTGCATTCCGCTTCGTGATGGGAACAGCGCCCCTGCTGGGCGACTGGAGCGTCGCCTTGAGCGGGACTTTGTTTGCCCATAGCCAAAATGGCGCTGCGAGCGTCAAGGGCTGCTCCCAGACTGGTTCCCTCCGTAGGGCAAAGAGCCGCTTCGCCCCAGCTCTTCCTGGTAGCCGGCGAGGGGCCGGAACCGGAAGCGAGCTGTCAGGAAACCGAAGGAGCCGCGGCGGCTGAAGCAGGAAAGGAGCGTGGCGGTAGCTTACAGGCGCAATAATAATCCGCACGGCGCGAGAGCCCCGGGAGGCGCCCTCTGGCTAAGTCGCGGCACCGGCACCATCGCCTCCCCCCCCCCGTGCGGTTCCCCAGCACTGGACGGTGAGTGGGGTGCCTGGGTTCCCGGACACCCGCCTCTGAAGACGCCGCCGCCGCCGCCGCCGCCTCTCCTTTTTCGGGCTCTCCTGGGGCTCGAGCGGAGGAGGCGGAGTCCATACGGGCAGGGAAAGCGGGAGGTCTAAGGGACCGGGGCGCGGAGAATTCGGGGTGGTTAACCAGAGCAAGCTCGTGTTTCCAGCCTTGCAACACAGCCGCGCGATTTTAAGGCTGCAATCCTGACGGAGTCGGCTCTGATGCTCAGGTGCTATTGAATCCCCTGGGTTTCACCCCCCAGGCGAGCAGGGTTAGGATTGCAGCCCGAATTCCGGCAACTTTGTGGCGTTGCCAAGGATTCGGATATCTCGAACCGAAGGACAGAGATGCGGTTGGCAGTTGGGTGTTTATTCGCAGAGCTCCTTGGAATCCTTTTTTTGCTAAAACTATGCACGGAAAGGAAGATCTAACAAACGAGGGTGTGAGCCCCAGGGCTCTTGGATTCGGTGTTTGGATTGCAGCAGAGGGACAGGATCGCCTTTCTGAAATCTTACCTGCACAATGGGATTTGTGACAGCAATTGGCATGGTCAGAAGTATCATCATTTGCCATATCTGGACATGCCTGCGTCGTGGAGTCCCATAATGGTGCTAAGAGTAGACCGTGAATGCACAGTAGGATGCATTAGATCAAGGGGGAAGCACTAGTTTTTTAAAAAAATACTGAGTAGCAGGGCTGAGAATGACACGTTCCTGCTGAGGATTTTGGAGATAGTAGGTTGGATGATAATGACCTAGATGGACTAGCGTCTGACTCAGCAGCTTCTTATGTAATTTCTGCAGTGCCACTTCTTACCTTTACAGTATGAAGTACAAGTGGGACAAATTTGATACGTTTTTGGGAAGGATTCATTCTTCTGAGTCCTCCCTTTCTCTACTCTCTCAGGCCAACTTCACAGATGTTAGAATTGCCATGAGGCTTTTATATGTGTTTTAATATTGCGCTTCCTGCAATGTAAAATTAGTATTATTCACTTACAAAGTGCCTGCATTTTCTAAGGGCTGTGCATGTATTAAGAGAGAAGTCAGTCCCTGTAAATAGACTTACAATCTAATTGACATGATACAGAAGAGGAAACTGGAATCAGGAGGGGAAAATAAGAAGCGGGACTGGAACACCTGTTTATTCACTAGCTCATGATAGACTCATAGAATTGTATAGTTGAAAGGGACCCTGAGGGTCATCTAGTCCAACCCTCTGCAGTGTAGGCATTTCAACACGTGTTCCCCCAATACATGTGAATCAGCCCATTACCTCTGAATCAGTCCTAGAATTGCCTCTTTATTTTCCCAGATTTTGTTTATTTATTTTCTTATATGCTGCCTTTCTTCCATCATGGAACCCAAGGTGGCACACATTTTATTCTCAGGTGGTTATCCAACCAGGTGCTGCTTAGCTTCAGCAAGATGGCTTGTGTCAAGATATATACCTTAGAACTGATTGCACACCTGCGGATTTACAGAAGCATACACTTGCTTAACTATTTCTGCTGAAATACAATGCTTAAGTTAAATGTCTTCATTTGTTTCCAGGTTCTTTTATAAGATGGGAACTCTAATTGCACTTATTGGAATATGGGTGAGCTTCTCCCTGGTAAAAGCAGATTCAAAAGCAGTGACAACTTCTTTGACTACTAAGTGGTTTTCCACACCTTTATTACTTGAAGCAAGGTAAGCAAGATGGCTAACTCAATGGTTTTTTTAAAAAATAGTTTACATATGTAATCTCCCATATAATTTGTGTCCCTATGTTAAAAATGAGGGATGCTTAGACAGCGGCTTGCCTTAAAAATACCCAGTAAATTAATTACTGAATGGAATTTGAATCTGGACTTGTGAAATGCAGTGTCATAGTTTTTTTTTTTTAAAAAATAAACCCCCAAACAAATAAAACTTAACATAATGTAACGATTCCTCTCCCCTCCTTTCTTCAGTGAATTTTTAGCAGAAGAGGGTCAAGAGAAATTTTGGAGCTTTGTTGAAACCTGTCAGGACTTTGGATCATCCAATCATGATGGTAATTACTGCATTCCTTGGTCGCTTTGTAATCAGATAGGGTACTCTGTGCTAAATTCTTTGTAAAGGCTCATTGGTATAAATGACAAACACTTAATACAGCCGTACCTCAGAAGTTGAACAGAATCCGTTCCGGAAGTCCATTTGACTTCCGAAACATTCAACTTCCAAAGCGCGGCCTCTGGTTGGCTGCAGGAAGCTCCTGCAGCCAATCAGAAGCCACGGAAGCCCCATTGGACATTTAGCTTCCAAAAGAACATTCGAAAACCAGAACACTCACTTCCAGTTTTTGATCGTTTGGGAGCCGGAACGTTCGACTCCCAAGGCATTCAGGAGTCGAGGTACGACTGTAACTTGTTTTTCTCTTTCCATTTGTAGAATAATGCTAAATATAAAAATAGTAAAGATTTTCATTTATGCTTTACACTTTAATGGAAAATGGTAACCAGTGAAAGCTTATGCAGATATAAATTGGCCATTTAAGGCAGATCTGTAGAACTTAGTGACTGACCAAGCCAAATAAACCTGCTAGCTGCATTTCCCCACTCTCAGAGCCTTTATCTGCGTTGCTGCCTACTTTGGTCTTCAAAAGCAGATATATTTTGACATGCCACAATACATAATGGACAGCGTTCATCTTGCTGAGTCACAAGTTATACAAGCCTACTCTTAAGGGATGAAAAACTAGGTATAGGATGATACACTCTTTCCTTCCCACATGCTAATTGCCCATTCCATTTCCCCCTTTACATGTGCACCAGAACTTGAACTGTGGACAAAACACTTTTAAATATCTAGTACAGAAGCCAATCAGACTGGTGGAAGCAGTGACAGTTCTGTGCTTTGCCATTCTGATTGGCTATCATTTCAGTGCTGTGCAGTAAGAAGGAGCCATTTTCTTATTGTGCAGCTGGATATGTATGTGAGAGAGGTGTGAATGCCATGGGGAGGGGGGGGGGAGAGAGAGCTTTGTGTATGTATGCTTTGGCCCCAGTCACTGTCTATGAGGGAACGTGGTGTTTGCAGGGGTGGGGAGATAGTTCACCACCTCTTTAGAGCCTAATGACTGTAATTTATAATTTATATGTCTTTGCAAGGTTAACAAGCTAAAGTAACTAAGACATCATTATTATTAATGAAAATATATAATATTTTGTTGTAATAGAATTATGTTGTAATATAATAGAACTGCTTACTATTGAGGATATCTCATTAAACGGATCAGACACATTCCAGCAGTCATATCTATAATGCACATGAATTCCAAGTATATCTTAAAAGCAGTTATGTGCTTAGCAATTGTAGTAGTGACCAATGAGTATGAATAATCAAGTTCAGAGAAAGAAAGAAAGAAAGAAAGAAAGAAAGAAAGAAAGAAAGAAAGAAAGAAAGAAAGAAAGAGATTTTCTGTATGCAGTGTTATATGGAGGTAGCCTAGGATCACAGTGTTTACCAGCTTGTAGTCATATATTTCCAACTTGATGACTGCACAGGATGCTGATTCCTTGTGTTGTTTTAAATTGTGTACAGTTGTAGTATGAACCACGACGACAGTTATCACTGATTTTTAAAATCCCTCTGCACTTGCATAAAAAACTAAATAGTTTACTTTATGGGTTGGCAGGTATTGATTATTCCTCTTACTATGCAATGCTGCAAGCAGCTTCCCAGAATCTTTCACCTTTGCAACAGAACTTGTTGAAATTTGCCTTGTCTTTGCGCTCTTATTCAGCTACGGTTCAAGCCTTCCAGCAGGTTAGTATATAGCTTTTGGAACATTTCTGATTCTGATGTTTTCATACAGACAGTAATGCAAAAAGGAAACACTGGGTGTCTCCTCTCCCTGAACTAGCAACCTAAGCCTTGTGTTTGACCATATTACAATAACTAATTTTTTGACAGTGACTGACTATACTGTGTATATTGGGAGTGGTAATATGTTGATGGACCTTATTGAGTTGACAGATAATATCCCCTTCCCTGATTGCTTGCCAGCCTAGACACCAAGGTTAGGTGGGGTGTCTAGGCATTGACAATCTTCCACCTCTTTCCTGACCACTGCCCAGAGAAGTATTGGGCATGGTACCAGTGCTGCAAAAGTTACCACATGGATATTTACGTTCCTTTAAAAAAAACAAACTTAAATTTAAAAGGAATGGCTTCAGTATCCTGCCCACCATCTTGTTCGCCCACGATTCCTCAATAGCTGCTCACCCAGCAATAATAATAAACACAAAACAAGGCTGAGAGAAAGAAAAGAGGGGAGAGAGATGGGGGGGAGGGAAGGGAACAAATAAAGTTGCTGTAAGATTATCCCTCTTTCTCTCATTTAGCTCCAAGGCAGGAGACCTTTCTTGATTGATTATAAAATGGAGCGATCTTTATTTTGTGTGGTATTTGTCTTTGAAAGAATCTAAGAAGTTTATTCTACCTTCCTCGCTGGTATCCATCTGGGCTGGAAGCAGAAAAGCTGTGCAAATGCTCCCATTCCACAAGTCGTGGCCAGTTTTTTTGATGTGATTCAGTGCTGTACTGTTCATTCATATGGATCAAAAATGACAATGCACAGATGAATCTATTAGAAGCAGAGTATCTTGTGATCCTGTTACTATGACCATGATGCCATTTTCCCCACCTCTGAAAAAGGTTGACATCTTACTATAATAGATCCATTTTAATACAGATAGCCGCTGATGAGCCCCCACCAGAGGGATGTAATGCATTTTTTGTTGTACACGGAGAGAAGACTTGTGAATCTGACAAACTCAAAATGCTTCTACAAACAGCTTCAGAAAGGTAGTTTTATTTTGTACCAAGGCATCAACTATGCTGCTGCTTATTTTGTTAAAATAGGGCAATCTGATTCAGTGTTGGTCATTTGTTCTGTATTACATAATTCTATTTCATAGTTTCATGATGTTTAAATAATTTTATTGTACACTGCTTTGCTAATTTTTTATGAGTTGGTGATTTATAAATATTCTGATTAAATGATTGATTACAATCTTAACATGTTGCTACTTTGGACATAAGGTCCCAGAGTGGGATGCAATCATAAGATTCTGGGGTGGGTTACAACAATAGATTACAACAAAGATACAAATAGATAAAACTATTACAATTATAAAATGCATACTGTTCAGTTCCATTTGCAATGGCTTTGTAAGTTACAACATTTTAGGAATTCATTCAGTTCCACAATTGTGAGAAGCAGAGCAATAAAGTGCTGGGATTTCCATATGGAAATCTTATTTTAATTCTTCATGAATCACATTTAATGATTCAAGCATTAGTATAAGGACTGTCATAGTTACCTATTTATGTCTCTTCTATATGCTCAGTGCAGTCATAAGCGTTATCTAATCTTGTTTAAATACATTATTTATATTGGAGTGTTTGTCTTGTTCCAGGCCAAAGCCTTTTATATTCAAAGGCGACCACAAATACCCAGTCTCAGACCCTGAAAGTCCTGTGGTAATCTTGTATGCTGAGATTGGCTCTGAGGAGATGTCTAGATTTCACAGACTACTTGTATCAAAAGTCAATGCTGGAGAAATCATCTACATTCTTAGGCATTACATCGCTGTAAGTACTAAAACAATTTTAGGAAAGTCCACATGATTTCCAGTATTTTTCAGGAGCAATATTAGTTATTTAGGTGCCACTTCAAGAATATTTTGCATTGAGTTCTAAAATCGTGTGTGTTTTTATATAAACCATATTGCCGGGTTTTGATTGCTTTCAATATTGCAACATTTATGTGTTTTGAAGAGGGGTTTATCTTTTCTGATTATATTCAAAGATTTATTCCTCTGTTCGTACAAGACAACTGTGAAGCTGAATCTAGACTCACTGTTTTAAAGATCTAGAAGCTGTTAGGTCTCAATTTGAAGAGGTAATAGTTTCAGGATATTTCTGGTTACCGTTCTTTTTATAGTCTTACTGCCCCTTATGACTTTTGTGGCAATGTGCAATGAAATTTGAGGTTCCAGATATGTAAATGCCAGCATGAGAAGCATTGCCAAGACAGCAGGAATCACTACAAGAGCTTCTTAGATGGAAGCTACATTTGTCATCCTCCTACCAGCTGGAGTTCTGAATTGGGCTGCAACTTTCTTATCACAGAGAGGGTGGGTGGGTGGGTGTTTATAGCTGAGCTGCAACACAGCTGGGCACTTGTTCCAAGTTTAAATCAGATGGTCCAACTGCCTGTGATTATGGTCTGGCAAAGTTGGGAGAGATAAACCTAGCAAATGCCTTGTTGTGCCCATGTTACCTTGCTTTTACTCCTTCCTCTCTTGCAGAATCCAAGTAAAGAAAGAGTCTACCTGTCAGGCTATGGTGTGGAGCTGGCCATTAAAAGCACAGAATATAAGGCCAAGGATGATACCCAGGTGAAAGGTGAATTCCTACCTTAAGAGCAGTGATGGTTCCACCATGAACTGGCATATGTTCCAAAGTTGTTTTTAAAATTCTCTTCATATGCTCTCGCTGTTATTCTATTTAGAATTGAATCACTTCTTCAGGGTATATTAGCAATACGCTGCAGTAATCTAAATCATTCGGATTTATTTATATACAACCTTTCCACAAGGAAATTCTGCTCAAAATGGCTTGTAACAAGCCAAATAAAAATAATTGAAAACCCACTGAGTAGCAATCACTCTGGAATTGATTGCACGTTGACAGGAGCTGCTGAAGCTAGATTAGGCAACCTTTGGATTGATACTCTTAAGGACTGGAAGGTTCATGCATATATTGATGTACTTTAAGATGAGGCAACTTGCCCAGGCAACCCATTAGCTTCCCTTGACGTGGCAGGATTGTGTAGGTTACCAGTTCAAGCTGGAGTGGGAAACTTGTCTGGACTTGCTCTCTCCCTGGCTGTTAGCAATCTGTGTGCCCAATTTCCCCTCAGGCCCCAGTTTCAGGGTCTTGCCTCACACTTCATTCTTCATCTTCTGCTTTCCTTGCAAAGCTGCCTAACCTCTTACACACATGTTTAATTTACTCCCAGATCCTTTTTTATGATAATAAGCTGTGGTGCATGAAAAGTAGCACATTTTCTAAATGAAGGAAAAGCCATTATAATTTTTATCTGTGTTTTGTATGTCCTACTTTGTGTTAATCCCTCCCTTCCACCAGTTTGTTGGCTTCAAATGCTACTAGCATGGTGTTGGCTACTAAGTAAAAACATGCAGAGGCAGAATGAGGAGTGTCATCATCGTTCTGCCCTTTTTTGTGCGACAAGCCACTTCTTTAGAAAAAAGTGTTTGACGTTTGCTCCCTCTGGAGCCAGAGTGAGGAGAGTCTCACTCTGAGACTCTTCACAGTGGCAGTGGAGAGCAGCACCAGATTATTCACTGGTTGACAGAAGGGAATGAGTGTCAAGGAATGTCACTGTTCCCCCCTCACCAGGGAATAACCCCATTACACTTTGGTGTCTGTTGTAAGAAATTGCAGCAATTGTCTACTTATCTTAGAAACAAGATGTGCTTGCTGTCATGGCTGTCTGCAGTGCTAATATTGTGTGCTGAAGGCTTGCAAAGCTTGTCAGACTCTTTATGACTGATCGTTTCCTAAATGGTATCATAACCAGGAGTTTTTTCATGTTTCTATAGGTGCGGATGTGAATGCAACCGTAATAGGTGAAAATGACCCCATTGATGAAGTGCAGGGATTTCTATTTGGAAAACTGAGGTACGTCATACTCTTGACAAACGTGTTCATTTTCCTTGGCTTTTCCACCTAAAGCATTCCAGAAATGACTTGCAAGGAAATACATAAAGAACACTGCAGGGAGGGGGCTCCGTAATAGTGCACACGTTTTGCTTGTGAAAGGTCCCAAGTTTGGTCCCGGCATCAGCAGGTGGGGATGGGAAGGACTTCTACCTGAAACCCTGGAGAGCTGCTGCCATTCAGTGTTGGCAATCTTGAGCTAGATGGGCCAACTAAACTGTATACAGCAGCTTCCTCTGTTACTTTTAGCTGCATTTTCCGACTAAAGCCTACAAAATATTAAGAAAAGGGACCCAAATCCACATCTATTAAGGGCAGTTGTGCAGGAAGGTAAACAGCATTTCCGTGCTTCTCTGGTTTGCCAGAAGCAGCTTAGTCATGCTGGCCACATGACTGGAAGCTGTCTGCGGACAAACACTGGCTCCCTCAGCCTATAGAGCGAGATGAGCGTGCAACCCCAGGGTCATCCGCTAATGGTCAGGGGTTCCTTTACCTTTAATAAAATAGGTTTCCTTAATTCATTTTTTATTCCAGGCAGTTGCACCCCAGTTTGAAAGAAGAACTGAAAGAACTAAGAAAACATCTTGTTGAAAGCACCAATGAAATGGCACCCTTAAAAGTGTGGCAATTACAAGGTAAGTATCCATATTAGACCCCTCTCCTGCAAATCTGAAATGTGAACTTCAACTTCCTAGGAGCTCTTACGCTGCACTTAAGTCCTTATATACACACACTAAAATAAATTTATTATGACCTCGTTGTGAAGTGCTCCTGTGTCAGCAGAAGCATCCATAAATGCAACCGTTCCTGGAAGAGATAGAAGCACGAAGACACTTTCCATCAGCACCACCCCAAGGCATTTTCCCTTTGTGCAAAGCATTGAGTTGAATGCAGTTGCGTTTTTTACATGCCAGCATATTTCAAAGCACAGGTTCCTTCTTCAGCAACCATCTTAAACTTTTGAATTACATAGAATAGCTGAAGTAGTTTCCACATGGTGCCAGATAAGTACAATATTTCTGCAAACTGCTTCAGCTCTTCTGCATACTTTGAAGAAGAAAACTTTGCCCCTAAGAGCATTCACCTGGAGTTCATCTTCTGTGTCTTCAATCCAAAACCCCATTGTGCCTGGCTGGGATGGACTTTGATTAGATGAAGGTGCCCCTCTACCCACAGAATGATACCAGCATCAACTCCCAGCTCCTCATTCCACCTGGTGGTAGCTCATGGAAAGCCCCTATATGGGGTGTTCTAGAGAAGGGACTGAGCCAGCCCCATGACTGTCACTGCTGCCTTGTGATGTCTTCGAGCCAAATCATTGCACCAGCTCCAGGCTGCCACAGTGATTTGCCTGCCTCTTCTGCTGTGGCCAGCGGAAGCAAGAAGGCTGCCAGTGTGGTGACAACACAACCCTGCCACTGCCTGCTAGGGCTTTGGATTGCTCTGTTAGTTGGCATTAAGCAAACAAGTTCCTCCTTTTGCATTCTTCTTATTTCAGTGCCTCTTCCTTCTCTTTTTGCCAGTTGCATTCTTCGCAGCTGCCTTATAATTACGGCTCATAGTTGCATTATAGATAAGGTGACAAAAGACTGCAATCCTGAACACACTTGGGAGTAAGCCCTATTGGATGCAGTGGCGTTTCCTTCTGAGTAAACCTGCGTGGTAAAATTCCCGAATCCTTCTGATTCATTTTCACCTGGTGAATGCTTCTCAGCATTATATCCAGTTGTATGAATTGTGTACTCTGCTAAGAACAGAACATTGGTGGATGTGCTAGCTTGATCCAGGGATGCCCTTACGCATGAACTCTGCTTCAGCCATGTGAGCAACTTCATCAAAGTGTGTGAGAGGAATAGTTGGGTGTTTAAGAGCTTCAAGAGATTAGGCTGATCTCGGCACCTAGCAGAGTTAAGCTTCATAATGTTCCAGGTTTGGAGGACTGCCTTATGATTGAACTCTTTTCAATTTTAGATCTGAGCTTCCAAACTGCTGCCCGTATTCTGGCTGCTCCTACGGTGGATGCTTTGATGGTCATGAAAGATCTAAGTCAGAATTTTCCCACAAAGGCTAGGTAACTCCTGCTGCTGCTGCTAAGCAAATATAATTTTTTGTGCTGTTTACTTTGGTGAAAGTGATCAAAGCTCTCAGAGCAGATTGAGGATCCTGGTTGTTGAAACGGAAACAAACTACTTTGGCCCCCTTACTTGTGGGGAAATGGTTGCCCCAGTGTGGTCCATCCAGCTTCTACCAGCTAACTGATAGTTTAGAAACGAGCAATTGTGGAATTAGATCATTTTAAAAGGGAAAACTTGCTTTTCAACATCTCTGCTATAATTTTGCTCTTAATACCTTGAAAACTTTGGTATGAATTCGCAGTGAAATACCCCTTGCATATTTGAAAATATTAAATTTGGCCACCTTGGAAGTTCAATGAAAATGCAGGGTGTTTCTCTGATAAAGTAGAGACAATTTGACAGCAGAAAGAATTCACATATACAGAAAGGTGCTGGAGGTGGAGAAAATGCCTGCGTTCAGCCAGGAATAAGAAAACCATTCATAATCAGTTTGTGAAGAACGGGGGCAGGAAAGACATAACCGGGCAGCTATACAGCCAACAACAACCTGCACTGATCATATCTGCAGTTAGGGGGGCAGGCTATATCAGAAAAGTCAGTATTTCTGCATCATCGGTACTACAGCATTTGTAATCTTAAGTGCATATTAGTGTTTTCTATTAAATAAGAGATGTTAAGTTCATAGTTGGCTCAGATTACCTATCTCTTTTAAGGGATAATAACTTCCTCCTGGTATGTGTCCTTTTGGATTTAAAAGCTGAAAGCACTTAATTCTTGTGCAACCATTTTTGGCACAAATTTTGAAGATGTCAAACTTTGTAGGGTTTAATATGTGGAGTCCCTCCCCCCAATTGATTGCACTAGAGAGCTTAAATGAAATAGATTAATTGTTGACCTTGCAGTTGCAGTGTTTTCTATACTGTATGAATTCCAATATCTGTTTACTGGTAACAATTGTATGCCCTAGTGGGACATGTTGGAGTGGAACAGATATAAAAACAAAAGAAGAGGTAGGACAGGCAATTAATGATAACATGTGACTCTTTTGGTTTCTGTAGGGCAATAACAAAAACAGTTGTTTCTTCAGAACTCAGATCAGAAATTGAAGAGAACCAAAAGGTAATTGTATGGAGCCTTATTGTATTGGAGCCTCTTGGCAAAATAGGGATTTGAACCTAGGTCTCCTGGGCTGACACTAGCCATTAAGCCACACTGCCTCTCTGTATTTAAAAAGTACATTTTATCGAGCTCTAAATACTTTGAAGTGCTGTTCTTCTTCCAGAATGTCCAGAATGTTTTGTTGGTTTCTGGTTGTACTGTTGTACTAGCTACAGCCTAGGGCAGAATTAGAAGGAAAGGTTCTTCATCATATCATAGAACCACAGAATTGTAGAGTTGGAAGGGGCACCAAGAGTCATCTAGTCTAACCCCCTGCAATGCAGGAATCTCATCTAAAGCATCTAGGACAGATGGCCATCCAACCTCTGCTTAAAAACCTCCCGCGAAGAAGAGTCCACTACCTTCTGAGGGAGTTTGTTCCAGTGAACCCTAACACTGTTCTGTGCAAGGTTTATATTCCACAAGCTCAGAAACTATGAGCCAAGTGGCTCTTAACTGGTTTTACCTGGATATTTCCCAGGGAATAGTCACAAGCAGTTGCTCAAGGAGAACCTGGCCTTTTGGGTTTTGCCTTGCTTTTGAATAAGTCCCACTGCGTGTCAAACTTGAAACTTAGTGGCTTCTGTGATGTGTTCTGGGGATTAAACAAATAGAAACTTTAACAATTGGCACAGCAGGAGCAGTACAATCCCCTCAATTGACTTCTTTATCTCTGTTTAAGACTGAAATCACAGTGTAATTGAATCTGCTGCAGAATATCTGTTTAACTTTCTCTATAAGGGAATAATGTATCTATCTGCATATCTATTTACTGTAAGAAATGTCAGGGTGAATGTGCAAAATATCAGGAATGCTGTCTTAACAAGCTCCCAGAAGAGTCCCATTCTAGAAAAGAATTACCTCAGAGGAACTGGGTTGTCACAACAATTAGAAAAGAAACAATGGGGCAGAATGTTGTTCAGATATCAGAATACAAATACCACTTAACAGTTCAGCATAACAGGATTTAACAGTGCAATCCCAGACATGTTTACCTAAAAGTAAGCCCCACTAAATAAGTGGGTATAGGATTGCAACCTAGATTGCTCTAAATCTACATTGAGGACTGAACTTTGCAATTTCCATGGCACAAAAAAATGCTTATTAGTATTATATATGAATCTCAGTCTTGAGCGTAGGTTGGTTGAAGTGAGAGAAGTAACTTTGGTAAGATTATTTTTCTTTGCTTGATTTAGCCCCCAGAGGTGACCTCTGACAGCTTTGTGCTCACATTTTGATTTCATCTGGGCTTGAATGCAAATGATGGCCACTGATAGTGGCCTTTATATTTTGCTTATGGTACACTGACTTTATTCCTTTCACATCCCTTTCACATCAGTTTCTGTTATACTTTCAGCTAGTAAGCTGCCTCCCCCATATCATATATCAGCCATATATCATACCTCCTTAAATATTCCTTAAAATGGCCAACATGATTCTAGAGTATGATAAAACCACTTTGTTAAATTTATTTATCGGTCAAGTGTGTAGGCAGATTGCTTGAGGTCAAGTAAGTAGTTGATCCATTTTACTTCCCTGTGTCTGCATAGAACTTTGGATGCTATAAAGAAGAGCAGTAATTGAAATGGGAGCACAGCTTGTAATTGCTCCACATCATCAAAGAATGGGCAGTCAGCAGGCCTTATTTAGCATGCAATCCAAACCCCTGGTGGTTCGCAGCAGGGCTTAACAGGTACTACAATAGCATCTGGAGTCTCTCTGCTTGTGCCAGGCAGGGTGCAAGGTGTGATGGGTAGGAAAATAGTTTAGTTCAGTGGCACCAGCTCCAGGTTTGTGCAACAGAGAGGCCTGGATTAACTTGGAGTTACTTAGACACCAATGAATACAGGCAGCAACCATTTTGCATGCATCCACCAATGTGTGGGTCCTTTTGGAACAGGGCAGGGTTTGGGTTGGGTTTATGCGCACTCCGCTGAGGTGCGCAGGGGCCAGGAATGGAACCCCTGTACTTGGCTACTCCAGTTCAGTTGAAACTTCATTGGTAGGTGAGCCCTGCTAATGACAGAGCATGAATACAGGTAAAGGGAAACCTCCTCATCCAGACTCCTTCCTGTGTGGTGGATCAGGGGTTTGGATCGCTCTATTAATACCTCATCATTCTATTTTTATCATAAGATAATCCACACTCTGTGCTGCATTAGATTAATACTGATAGCTGATTTGCTGTCAAGGCAGGACCAACTGAATTTCCATTTCTGGGATCAGTTAACATTTTAAATGCACATCTTTGAAAAGATTTGATCTTAAGTTATGTATTATTCAAGTCTTGTATTTTAAAAAGTCTACTAATGTCTTTGTTGCACTTTTTCCACAGTACTTCAAAGGAACCTTAGGTTTACAATCCGGGGATTCTGCTCTGTTCATCAATGGGCTGCACATAGATCTAGACACACAGGACATATTTAGGTATGAACTCTTCAGATTCTTCTTAACTTAGGTTACAGTATAGCAATATAAAATGCTACAGTATTATCAGCCGGTGGCGTTCTAAAGTTTTATCTGATCTGTGCTCTTTCTAGTTTGTTTGATGTCTTGAGGAACGAAGCTCGTGTTATGGAAGGGCTGCATAGTTTGGGAATTGTTGGCCTTTCCATGCACAATGTGTTAAAGCTGAACATCCAGCCATCGGACTCTGACTATGCTGTAGATATCAGAAGTCCTGCTATTTCAGTGAGTATGTGGGGTGAGATTTCCATCGATCAGTAAAAAAAATCATTCACAGTATGTTATATATCCTGGAACACTTGTGCACATGCTTTACTGAAGTGTAAATTCTTTGAGGCAAGTCTTGAACCTTATTTTAGTTCAACATACGAATCCATACAGTTCAGTTACTTCCACTGCAATTGAATCGCTAAATAGTGGCCCTAAATTGAAATAAGTTCTAATCATCCAAGCAACAAGTATTTTTAATTTATCTTGTTTGACTTTCTTTTCTTTTTAGTGGATCAATAATCTTGAAGTTGACAGCAGATACAATTTGTGGCCTTCCAGTGTCCAGGAGCTGCTGCGCCCGACTTTCCCTGGTGTAATCAGACAAATAAGGAAAAACTTCCATAATTTTGTAAGTGGTATCTTATTTTGGTCTATGAATGTCACTCTAAGATTTCCAGAGTTGGGCAACTTAAGATTTTATTTGTATGCAATGTTTTAATTAATTTCTATTATACGTTTTCCACTAAAATTAAGATAATCCTATATATTTAGCTTAGTATATCTGTTCCAATATAAAAAACCCATTCAAATAAGAATCCATAGAGAGATCTAAAGCATATTTAAAATTAAAATTGTGAAACATAGTTCTAGTCCTTCTGAAGTGATGTAATGGCATCTGAATCCCTACTTTGCTATGACTTTCAGGTGCTCATCGTAGACCCGTCCCATGAGAGCTCGGCGGAGTTGCTTAGCGTGGCTGAAATGTTCCTTAGTAACCACATACCATTGAGGTAATGCTGCAGTTTCTGTGTGTGTGTAACTTAGAATTTTATTTTTGAAGCTGAGTAATGTTCACAGCTACAGGGACGCGGGTGGCACTGTGGGTTAAACCACTGAGCCTCTTGGGCTTGCCAATCAGAAGGTCGGCGGTTCAAATGTCCGCAATGGGGTGAGCTCCTGTTGCTCGGTACCTGCTCCTGCCAACCTAGCAGTTCGAAAGCACGTCAAAGTGCAAGTAGATAAATAGGTACCGCTCCGGCGGGAAGGTAAACGGCGTTTCTGTGTGCTGCTCTGGTTTGCCAGAAGTGGCTTAGTCATGCTGGCCATGTGACCCAGAAGCTGCGCGCCGGCTCCCTCAGCCAGTAAAGCAAGATGAGTGCCGCAACCCCAGAGTCGGCCACGACTGGACCTAATGGTCAGGGGTCCCTTTACCTTTACCTTTAATGTTCACAGCTGATCACCTTTCCGAACCTATGAAAAGTACATATTTGGCATGATGGGAATTTTTCTTGAGCAACCATCTCCACTACCTCTTATTCCTAACTGTATGAGAGAGGAGCCTTTTGGGTCTGGTCACATATGGGAGGTATCTGGAGGTCCTGGTTTGTACCAAGGGGCTGTGGGAAATCTGATATGGGGCACATGCTTATGCCTATGATGTGAGTTTTGCACACATGTGAAATACCACAGACAGGGAGGAATGATGCAGATGTAACATTAAATGACTGTGTACCACAATGCCTCCTCCTCCTCATGGATGACTTCTTCACACCAGCCAGATTCATGGCTCAGTCCATGTCTGCACCACTGTCAGCCATGGTTAATGCTAACCAGGTCTGGCTCCTATCTCAGGATTTGAAACCAGAGCTTGATGTTAGTTCCATTGTCTGGTTAGGATTGAACCCTGGTTAGCATTAACCTTGGTTAGTTTGTGCATCAAGAGAGGAAGGGGTTGCAGGGGAAAGGGCACAATCCGACAGCGCATTCCTACATCCCTTCCACCACTGATAAAGGATCGGTAGTATTTAGTGGTGGTTAGTGTCACTTGTGTTCACAAACCTAAACATTTCCACTGCAGATGCTGTGCTTTTGAATATCTGATTTGGAT
This sequence comes from Podarcis melisellensis, assembly GCF_964234715.1. NCBI lineage: Eukaryota > Metazoa > Chordata > Lepidosauria > Squamata > Lacertidae > Podarcis > Podarcis melisellensis. Next base: position 40,172,509 of record NC_138537.1, read on the forward strand.
TTTAGTCTGTTTTCTTTTCTTTCGTTAATAGGATTGGACTGGTTTTTGTGGTTAATGACTCTGAAGATGTTGATGGTTTACAAGATGCTGGGGTCGCCCTCCTTCGAGCCTACAATTACGTTGCGCAAGAAGTTGATAATAATTTTGCCTTCCAGACGGTTATATCTGTGAGTGCTTTGGAGAGAATTAATGCAGCTGTATTTGTTTACGTCAGCCTTGAGGCTGTTGCAACAAGAAGAGACACTTCTTGTTGCAGCAGTTTGCCTTTTCAGAATATTTGGGTTAATGATTATGAAAGTGGTAATGTACTTGCTGTCAGTGACATGAGGGCAGGTTCTGTTGTGAGTTCTTGACCATCTCTTTCCTGGAAGGATAACTTTTCTTGCCAAAGCCACTTTTCTCCCACTGCACTGTTCTCCAAGTTAAGCTGTAAAATCGAAGTTACATGTGCTCCCTCTTGTGCATTCCTGATGTAAATGTAATAGAAAGGTAAGGTGAGGAACAATCTGGTACACTGTTGTGCATTTTCACATCTTCTCCTTATCCTGTAACTATAGGGATGGCAGCATGGGATTGGAAGATAGGGGGGCAGAATAGAAATCATCCTCGGCACCACAATGAGGCTTTTAATGCTGCCCTTCCCTTGCTCCTGTCTCCACTCTGGTCCCTCTACCTTATTGCTGATGTACCTGTGCAATTGAGAGCTTGTTGCCACAGTCATACTTGTCTCTTGGCCAAGGCTTGTATGTGTTTGGGGGGGGAGTGGGTAAGAGTGGATTCCTCCATCCTTCCTGCCCTACATTGTGTGCCATGTGCTGTCTTCCCTTTCCTGTTGTCCCTGCAGTTTGATTTTAGCCTTCAACTCGCTCTTAACAAAGTTGGTTCATAATAGTGATCGGCCTTTTTTAGAGGCTCATCCATGCCACCATCAGTAATTTACTTCCCCTCATGACATTCTGCTGGGCACTTAAACATCTTGGGAAAATAAAGATATTGGAAGAACTCATGAGAAACTTTTCACTGTAAGACCTTGTAAAATAGATAACCAAAGCAGTTTGTAATGCATGCATGCATACAGCCATCTATCTGTCTGTACTGTATGATATGTATAATTATTTTCCTGCAGACATCAGCTTTGCAGGTCTAGCCTACACCAAGTGTTGGGCTGTAGTGATATTACGTTGCTCTATAAAACACTGCACATGAGCAAAAAATGAGGCTGCTACTTGTCATTTTTGTTTACCTTAGGCCTGGGGATGATGGGACAAAAAGACTAAGCCAAACGCTTCATGGATAATGTGGGTTTTGAAATTGGGTTAGTAGAAAGAGAGAAGAGGCACTGCTGAGGTCTTCCTGGAGGGAGTTTGATACATAAGGGCAGGCAAAGCGAAATTGAGAGAACAGCTGATTTATTGGTGATCCTCTGAAGTGTAAGGAGAAGAGGTAATGTTTTTAACTGTGCATGTGTCAATGTTTTCTTGACAGATATACAACAAAGTAAATACAGGAGAAAAACTCAAGGTGGAGCATGTGGTTAGTGTTCTTGAGAAGCAGTATCCTTACGTAGAAGTGAACAGCATCTTAGGAGTTGATTCTGCTTATGATCACAATAGGAAGGTAAGGCGTTCATATGTCTGGCTTATCCGATTTCAAACCCCATAACTCTTTTTGTGGAATAAAATTTCTGCCAAACTATTCATTGGAGTGATCAGAGGTGCCAACAGGATTTTCTGGGCCAGTTACAGCAGTATTTACCCCCCATAACCTGCTTTCGCATAGGTTGTTTTGGAAATATGGACTATGTTGCAATAGATAAAGTCAGTAGAGGCAGAAAGAAAAAAATCTTATTTGTATCTTTTGTACATTTCAGGAAGGACGTGGCTATTATGAACAGACAGGTGTGGGGCCCTTACCTATTGTGCTTTTCAACGGAATGCCCTTTCAAAAGGAACAACTAGATCCCGACGAACTAGAAACTGTGACAATGCATAAAATACTAGAAACCACCAGCTTTTTCCAGAGGGCTGTGTATTTGGTAAGCCATGTTGCTTGTAGTCTGGGATATCAAAGACCTCTTCGGTGCTTAAAGATGATGGCTAAGATTCAAAGAGCTGTGCAGCTAGTTTTGTGCTTCTAAGCAGGCTGTAGGTTTACCTTTCCCATATGGCAGCCCCTCGTTGCCACAGAGGAACCTACTATGTCACAGTTCTGCTGTTCCAAGAATTGTAAAAATCCAAAGGGTTGCACATAAGAAGCAATTTAACATCTTACAAAATATTGAGATGCTACTGTGTCTTTAAATGACCTCTTTGAAGGGGAGGTTCTGAGAGAACAAGGAATAAAACTAAAAATTTTAAAAAATGATTTGACTTCTCAATATTATTCTGATTTTCAGACCAGTTCCAAAACATGCTTTTTGTTTGTTTGAGGGTATTAGATCTGATTTTTTCTTTCTTTTTCAGGGTGAATTATCAAATGATCAAGATGTGGTTGAATATATCATGAACCAGCCTAATGTTGTGCCAAGAATCAACTCACGGATCTTGATGTCTGACAGAGAGTACCTAGATTTAACCGCAACTAGTAAGGCACACTTGCTGTTGAATCCATACAAAATTTTAATAACAACAACAATAACTTGTTAGTGGACAATAAGATCTGATTTGGACACTAGTTTGTACTCTCCCCCCCCCCCATTTCTGGCATGGCCACAAGCTGTTCAGAAATACCCACTTCCATGTTAAACTAAGTGTGCAGTTTGTTGTTTTGTCCAAACTTGGACAAACTGCAGTTAGTTTAAACTGTGGTTGGTCAAGACAAATAAAAAATAGAATTATTCTAATCTTAAAACAGAAGCAAATAAATGTTTCCAGTCTCCTCCTCATGGATGTGGCAGAGTAGGAGGGGAGACGAAGGAATTCACTAGCTGAAGCCTCCTGCAGACAACACTGTATTCAAGCATTGTATTTAAATAATAATAAACAAACAATTTATTTATTTATTTATTTATTTATTTATTTATTTATTTATTTATTCATACCCCACACATTTGGCTGGGTTTTCCTAGCCACTCTGGGCAGCTTCCAACAAAGATTAAAAACACACTAAAACATCAGTCATTAAAAAATCTCCCTGAACTGGGCTGCCTTCAGATGTCTTCTAAATGTCAGATAGTTGTTTATCTCTTTGACATCTGATGGGAGGGCGTTCCACAGGGCAGGTGCCGCTACTAAGAAGGCCCTCTGCCTGGTTCCCTGTAACTTGGCTTCTCGCGGTGAGGGAACTGCCAGAAGGCCCTTGGTGCTGGTTCTCAGTGTCCAGGCAGAATGATGGGGGTGGAGATGCTCCTTCAGGTATACTGGTAAATGTTGTTTAAGAGTTTGAAAGTTTTCAGGCATTTTGTATTGGAGAAATACAAGGGCTCCGTACTTTTATTGGGTGATTTTCTGCCCTTTCTCACTCCTAGCCCCTGTTCCTTGACCTTGCAGCTGTTCTTGCCTGTGCTTTATCATTCTTAGCCTTTGCTCATCTCTGTCCTTGTCCAAATTCTACGATGAATTATTTAGGAACATGCCCTGTAGGAACATTTTTATTGGGAATTTTCTACCAAAGAGGGTAATTTTCTTTTTAAAATAAAATTAATAGAATTTGATTTAAAGTGGTGATTGTTGATGAGTTAATATTTTTCTTGCAGATAATTTCTTTGTGGATGATTATGCTAGATTTACATTCATGGATTCCAAGCACAAGACAGCTGCTATAGCCAACAGCATGACCTACATGACCAAGAAAGGTACAATTATCGGAGTCCTGTCTCTTTCCCTTTTGTAGTCTTCACATGAATGTTCCTTTTGCATTGTGAATCATAGCAAGGCATTTGAAAAATGTTTCTAATGATGCCATGTTACTTCTCCTTCTTTGTGCCAGTTGTAATCTCACTTTGCCCTCCAGTTTGATCCTTAAATGTATACCCAGTTTTATCTGATCAAGTTCTTCGGTTGTTCATAAAGGCTCCATAGATTTAGCATGTCATTATGGCTTTGCCATAATCTGAAGAACCAGGTACTGTAGAAGAAAACAGTACAGATTGGTTCATAATGTTAAAAAGTATTTGCATGGCATTTCTTTGGCCTGTCTAGCTTCCAGGAAGCATCATATTTTCTGTTGTCTTAATTGATTTCCTCTGCTAGGCTTGGTCTGTACTTGAAGCAGGGCAAGAGGTTCTTGCTCAGCCTGCTCCCTGTTATGCTAGTTTATTACTCACAGAGTGTATTTTCTACCACCTTGCAGAGCAGCCTTCTGTGCTGGCTGGGGCTAATGGAAATTATCATTTAAAACAGGCATGGCCAAACTTGGTCCTCTACATGTTTTGAGACTACAACTCCCATCATCCCTAGCTAACAGGACCAGTAGTCAGGGATGATGGGAACTGTAGTCCCAAAACATCTGGGGGGCCAGGTTTGGCCATGCTTGATCTAAAACATCTGGAGCGCACCAGGTTGCAAAGACTTTCAGAGTCTCCTTTTCTCTTGCATTTGCTGTGTAGACCCAACAGTAGTCAAATGCTAGTCTTGTTTATTGGGAAATGTTAGCTTGGAACTTCACCATTTAATTTCACTTAGTTTATTAATGTATATGGATATATGAGCAATATGTTTCCTTATAGAAAATGCAAGTGTTAATTGCTTTAGAAAATAGCCCAATAGCAGCCAATGGTAGTTGGTAATTGCTGGGCTTAGAATAGTATTGCAGCTGTTGCTAAGACATTTTAAAACACACCCACCCACCCTAAAATCACTAATTCTTCACTTCGTTACCACATTTCTTATTTATTGCTTAACAATAAAAGACTACAAGTTGACTGAATATATGCCAAAGGAGCAAATAAGCTTAGGAGAAAAATGGGATGAAATATAGTGCTATTGCAATTCTGCATATATGTGTAAGTTATTACTTTGGGCTTTTATAGCCATTATGGGCTTTTTTTGGTTTGGATTTTCATATAAAATTGTCAAATCAAGGCTTTATTCTGATTTATTATGCCTTTGCAAACCATGCACAGCTTAGGTAATGAGTCTGGGAGAGAGGGGGGAGTCACATGCTCCCAACCTTAGCCCCTCTCTTCTGTCTCTCTGCTAAGGCTTATGTTGGCACCAACTTTAGCTACAGATAATGCGAACCAGAGATTGCTATTGACTGCGATTGAAGCTAATCTCAACAACCTGGTTAATATAAATCCTGAAAAAAATTTCTCCTTGTTCATAACCCTGGTGAAGTTGCAAGTAAGAGATGAAGAATTAGAGGAAGCATAAATATGTCAAATTCTGTGTTGGATTGTGTGTGTGGGCTTCAGCAATTCTTCTGAAGAAACAGACTTCCTTGCTTCATTCTAGTGATGTACCACAAATATAGAACATGCTCCCTGTTTGATTTTGAACAACACATGAAAACATTCTTGATCCTCTCTGGCTTTTGATGTAGGAGTATCTAATGTGTTTGTTTTGTAGTGTGTGTGTGTGTGTGTGTGTGTGTGTGTGTGTGGTTTTATTTAGTTCTCTTCTAGAAGTCACTTTGAATATAACAGCTAAGGGAGGGCACTTGAGACATTCTACAAAAGCTTAGTTTGGGGATTTTGTTTTGGTAGATTTATCAATGATTGACCAAGTCTTCTTGCCTGTCTAGGCTTTTAACACCAACAACTTAAAAAAGGGGTAAACTAAACATTTTATCCATCATTAAGGAACCCGCTCATTAAGACTCATTACTAGAGGTGCCCTTGGCCTCATCTTACAGTGGTTTTTTGAATTGTTTCGGATATTGATCTCCAACTATCTAGGTGAAAACCTTGGAATAGTCTGACCAGCAAGCTGCAATCTAGAACCTTGTCCTACTTGGCAGGTTCTAATCTCCTCCTGTGGTGAAAATGTGGTTTTGGGTCCCCTTACACAGCCACAGTTAGGCAACAGCTAAAGCCTCCCTTGGGGCGCTTGGGGCGCGGGTGGCGCTGTGGGTTAAAGCCTCAGCGCCTAGGGCTTGCCGATTGAAAGGTCGGCGGTTCGAATCCCCGCGGCGGGGTGCGCTCCCGTTGTTCGGTCCCAGCGCCTGCCAACCTAGCAGTTCGAAAGCACCTCCGGGTGCAAGTAGATAAATAGGGACCGCTTTCTACCGGGAAGGTAAACGGCGTTTCCGTGTGCAGCTCTGGCTCGCCAGAGCAGCGATGTCACGCTGGCCACGTGACCCGGAAGTGTCTTCGGACAGCGCTGGCCCCTGGCCTCTTGAGTGAGATGGGCGCACAACCCCAGAGTCTGGCAAGACTGGCCCGTACGGGCAGGGGTACCTTTACCTTTACCTTTAAAGCCTCCCTGGAACCTTTAGAGTCTAAAGTTTAGATCCTGGCAATTATGGGCAAGTTTAATGTGTATTGTCTAGGTATGGTGATAAGAGCAGATAGTAGCTGGGCAGCTAGCTCTAGGTTTGATTAAATGAGTCAACCTGACTTCAGGCCTTGGTTTGTTACAGAAAATGTTCTTGTCACACTAGTGGATCATCTTTGTTGCAAGGTAGCATGGGGCACTGTGCGCCTGTTCATTTTCCAGTATCCCTCAATGACTTAATATCAACCATGCTATCCTCCTGGTGGGATTGGAAATGCAGGACACACAACTTTTACAGTCCCACTTAGCCTGTTGGATAGTTCTCAGAAGGCAGTGTGGGGAGCGCTTATGGGAGTTACCCTTTGGGATGGGATAGGGTTCTATTCTGTCACCCATGCTTTTTGATAACTACATAAAATCAGTGTGAGAAATGTGGTAGAGATTTTGACTTCAGTATCTTCAGTATACAGTATGCATCTTGCACAGGGGTTATAGAGCGTATATGCAAAAACGTGTGTAGTCAAACCATCCCCATGAAACTGCCCCTGCGCGAGCAATCTTACCTTCTAGAGCAGGGGTAGGCAACCTAAGGCCCGGGGGCCAGTTGTGGCCCAACTGCCTTCTCAATAAGCCCTGTTATTGATAATTAACACCTGCCATCATGATTCACTCCTTGTGAACATACAGCTAAAGACTAGAGCTGTCTGAAAACTGGAGGTATTTGGAAAATCATGTGTCATATAGGATCTTGTCAGGTGTATCAACTAGGCTTCAGTGTGAAGAGGACAAGGCATGACAGATCCATTTCATTTGGAAGGGGTGACTTCTGAAAATTAGAGAAATACTAGAGATGTTGTGGTTTCCTATTGCTGGAAATGAATTAATTCATAGTTGCCTCTGACATTAGTCACTGTTTACAAGGGTCATGCATACCCTGCTGTGGCTGTTGGGTACTTGCAAGGTCTATTCTGTAAACTAATTATATCTTTTCCCACTCTTTCCTGTTTTACTTCTGTCAGGCATGTCCTCCAAGGAAATTTATGGTAATGAGCTTGAGTGCATTTCTTTCCTTTTTTGCATTACTAATTTAAATACATTAAACCATGCTCAGAGCCCTTAGTTATTGACCTTAGAATCTGTAGGGAATGAAAAATAGATGCATGTTTTAAAATATTTCCAGAAATATAATTTGAGTCCACATTAAAAAGTTTTGTTTATTTGCTAACAGGAAAACTGAAGTTGCTTAAATATTCTGTGATAAAAAGAATAAAAATCTTAAATGAATAGCGAAATAAACCCCAGATAATAAACAGAATTATGCATGTGCCTTATTTTGTGTACCTTAAAAGATAAACTTAATTTTAACAGAGATATATACACATGCTGTTACCCTTGATAAATACTAATACCATTGCGATCTTTTTGTATCTTGCCTGAATGACTTTTCGAAACACTGCATGTTGAAATGCGCATTATGATATTATCAGCTTCAATTTTCTTTCTTGAATGCGTTGTTGTTCCTTTTACAGACGATTCTTTTGTTAGACCAGTGACTTTCTGGATTGTGGGAGACTTTGACAAGCCATCTGGAAGGCAGCTTTTGTATGATGCTATCAAACACCAGGTATGTAGCGGCCTTTGTTGAAGAAGGGAAGGAAGGGAAGCAGTATTGTCAGCATACCTGGGGAACTGAGCTACACCACCTGATTGCTTTTTGTGCCTTTGAGGGACAGGTATGACTAATCGCTAGGCTCTCTGTGTTTAAAGGAAGAGGAACCCATTGTTCTTTCATGCCACCATGCCTTGCTTCACCCTAAGATCTGAGTACCAGAGAGGAGCAAGCCACAATCCTTGGCTTAGCATTATGTTTCAGCCAGGGTTTACTTTGTTTTCTCGTAGCAAAGAAAAACAGATAAACTGAGAACAAACTTTTGTTTATCGTGCTTTGTTTGCACAAACCCTCGTTCAACTATAGTGCTAAGCCCAGGAATGATGGTTTGTTTCTACCCAGCACAAGCAGGAAGCAGGCACAATCAGCTTTCCTCTACATTTAAACACTGCCTTTGTTTGCTGGCCTTTGGTGCTTGGACAAACTGTGTTCTAATGCACATTTTGTTTTTATGCAGAAATCCAGTAACCATGTCCGGATTGGCGTGATCAGCAACCCCAGTGAAGACCCAACCAGCAACAACACAATCATTGCTAGGGCTATATGGGCAGCCTTACAGACGCAGACATCTAACAATGCCAAGAACTTCATCACAAAATTAGCCAAGGAAGAGAATGCAAAGATGCTGGAGGCTGGAGCTGATATTACGGAATTTGCCGTTGGAGTAAGTACAAGCTGGCTTTTGCTGTGAGGTGGTACACTAGTAAAATGGAGCAGCAGTACCCGTTTCTTTTTTTAATTTACAGCTTTCCTGTCTTGTCTCTGAACTTACTTTTACTCAGGGTCTCTTTTCTTTCAGGGTATGGATATTGATATTTTCAAGGAAGCCTTTGACTCTCCTAAAGTGGATTTTGTTCTTTCACATACCATGTACTCCAGGGATGTTCTTAAACTGAAGAAAGGGCAGAGGGCAGTGATCAGCAATGGCAGGGTAAGCTGGATTCCCCCCCCCCCCACAAAGAGAGCTGTTTCACTTCCAGGAAACTGTTTCAACATGCTTAGCCCGCCTAATTCTCCACACTTGAGGGAGTTGAGAATTTTAACTTTGCATATTAGTCAATAAAAATAATGGGATCCAGTCTTTTGATTTGAGATGTCTTTGAAAATTAGTTGAAAATTACTAGTACATGATAGGTCTTTGTTTAGGGTGGCATTAATAGCTGGGTTCACTTTACTTTCATTGAGCTACTTCCTATATAATTTTTAAAGTTCTGTAATGGAAGGCCCAAAAAAGGTTGAATGTTGTTTTACATAGAAGTGTATGATTTCATACTTTGGGAAATGAACAGAGTTTTCCATATATTTGAGTAATGTATCTTGGAGCCTGGAATTTTATTGTTTACACCTGTTTATCCTAATAAGCCCCACATCCGTGTGTGTGTGTGTGTGTGTGTGTGTGTGTGTGAAAGCCACCTTGAATAATTAACAGCAGCATTCAGCTTCTCAGAATGAAACACTTTCCCACAGCAGTCCTCTGGGAATGCATAACTAATGGATCCAAAGAGCACTTGGGTGGCTGTTCTAATGTACTGCATTTGTCTTAGCAGCAAGAATAAAAAAGGCAGCAGTGTCAATTATAAGCAGTCTATTTTGCTTTCCCTGAAATTCGGTTTTTCTTAACTGATTGGCAGTGAAATGGTTTTGATCATAAGAAAATTTGCTTCCTTGCCACATTTATATAATACTTTTCAGTTTAACAAAGCCCCCAGGGCTTCTGACAATATCTGTACTATAAAAAAAACTTTTGCAAAAAACAACAACCAACCAGATGATAAATAAGAATGCATTATCTGTAACTGCTGTTTTAAAACAGCTGCACTGGCTGCCAGTTAGTTTTTGGGCCCAATTTGAGGTGCTCGTGTTAGTGTTTAAAACCTTAAATGACTTAGGCCCCAAATGTTTGAGAAACCACCTCATTTCCTGTGGACTTTCTTGGATGTTAAGATCAGCAGAGGGGGCCCTCTTGGTACCTCTGCCTCCTCAGACGTTTGGCAGGGAGTAAGACAAAGATGGCCTGGGAGAGGGCGTTCTCTGTGACAGCCCTAAGTTGTAGAATTCCCTCCCCACAGAGGTGTGTCTTGTCATCTCTGGCCTTCAACACTTGAGATGTGTGTTTTTAGCACTTGAGATGTGTGTTTCATCCCTGTGACTATAATTTGTTTTAAGCCTTTTTAATACTGAATTTTAAATTATTGTAACCCATCCCAGACCTGCTGGTGAAGAGTGTGTAATAAATTTAATAATAGTAGCAGTAGCAGGAGTAGTAGTGGTAGTAGAAAAGCACAAATATGCTTCTCGCAGGAGCGCATTACAGAGCCTTTGAGGCAGCACCAAAATGGCCCTGTCTTGTGTGACCACTTCACTTTCATGAAGTGAAAGCCAAGACCTCAGATGTTGACCTCATTGGGAAGGTTCACATGGTAGGAAGCAATTGACACAGTTGCTCGTGCAACGACGGACAATGTGAACTTTCGAAGTAGTGAATATTTGACTGGTTAAATTCTGAACAGTAATATGAGTTGGATTACTGTGTGCATCATAGGGGGTGAGTAATTATGGTCCCGCCACAGTTTTCTTCACTTTCCTTGACCGTCTTACTGTTCTAATGCAACCTAATTTTCCATTTTATCTTTAGATCATTGGGCCATTGGAAGATGGTGAGCTTTTTAACCAGGATGACTTTCACTTGTTGGAGAATATTATTTTAAAGACTTCTGGGCAGAAAATAAAATCTCACGTTCAGGAGCTAGGAGTGGAGGAAGATCTGTAAGTAAAAATGAGCCAATGACAGTTTGAAACTTGGGGATTCCATTTGTTCATTTGATTTCTATAAGTAGGAACAGAGTAGATGAGGGAGATTCTTTTTATTTTTGTACTAGTACAAAATACCAGTTTTTAGGTTCCAAGTAAGTTCTCATAATGGGTTGGATTCTATGAACCGAGGACAGACTTCCTCTTGCAGAACAGGGCCTTTCTGCCTTTCCCCTCCCAAGCCATACTTGAAGACTGGGAAACTTTCAGGTGGGGTTTGCAGCATTGGAGGGGGGGAGGTTTATCTTCACAGAAGCAGGCTACTCTTGTGCAAGTACAAAGGCAGGGTCATTCTACAGTGGTGCCTCGCAAGACGAAATTAATTCGTTCCGCAAGTTCTTTCGTCTTGCGAGTTTTTCGTCTTGCGAAGCACGGTTTCCCATAGGAATGCATTGAAAATCAATCAATGCATTCCTATGGAAACCGCCTTCAGACCAGGTCCGGGGACAGTCTGTCCCCCGACCTCTTCTGAAGGCTGGGGGGGCGGACAAGGGCTTTTCTTCCCACCCCCAGCATTTTAAAAAAAAACCGGGACAGCAGAGGACTTCTCCGCTGTCCCGGGGTTTTTTAAAATGCTGGCGGGCGACAGTGCTGCCGCCCGCCAGCATTTTAAGATCGCCCCGGACAGCCTCCGCTGTCCCGGGTTTTTTAGAATGCTGGCGGGCGGCAGCGAAGCCTTCGCTGCCGCCCACCAGCATTCTAAAAAACCCCGGGACAGCGGAGGCTGTCCGGGGCGATCTTAAAGAATCCTTCGCTGCCGCCTGCCAGCATTTTAAAAAACCCCGGGACATTCTCCGCTGTCCCGGGGCAATTTAAAAGCCCCCGGGAAGGCAGGCAGGGGGGACAAAGACTTTTGCCCCCCGCCCGCCTTCGGAAGAGGTCCTGGACCTCTTCTGAAGGCTGGTGGGGGGCAAAAGTCTTTGCTCCCCCCCGCCTGCCTTCAAAAGCCGTTGGGGAGAGCGGAGAATCGCAGCGCGTTTTTCCGCTCTCCCGGGAAGGCAGGCGGGGGGGAGCAAAGACTTTCGCCCCCCGCCGACCTTCAGAAGAGGTCCAGGACCTCTTCTGAAGGCCGGCGGGGGGGCGAAAGTCTTTGCTCCCCCCCCGCCTGCCTTCAAAAGCCGTCCGGGATAGCGGGAAGCGCTTCCCTGCTATCCCGGACCGCTTTTAAAATGCTGGCGATGGGGAGCAAAGCCTTTCGGCCCCCGCCGGCCTTCCTGGACCTCTTCTGAAGGCCGGAGGGGGGGGGGAAAGGCTTTGCTCCCCACCGCCAGCATTTAAAAGAGGTCCCCGGAGATTTCCCTATGGGCTTTCTTCTTGCGAAGCAAGCCCATAGGGAAAATCGTCTAGCGAAGCGACGCAAAAACCGAAAAACCCTTTCGTCTTGCGGGTTTTTCGTCTTGCGAGGCATTCGTCTTGCGGGGCACCACTGTATTTGTGTGTGACACTGCTGGATCCAAACTAGTTACTATTTTATCTTTTGCTAAAGCATCTAGTGTGTCCTTGGCTTCCATATTAAAAATATCACTTGATTAGGCCATTTTAGCATGGAAAGCAAATATCTGAGCAGATGGAATTTGTCTCTGTAGTGCAAGTGATCTTGTAATGAAGGTGGATGCTCTTCTGTCTGCTCAGCCAAAAGGAGAGGCAAGAATTGAATACCACTTCTTTGAGGACCGATACAGGTAAATATATGGATATACAGTATTCTGCTTTTATGTATATGGGTTATGTAAATTGCTTTATAATCTTCAAAAAGCTTCACATTAACTTGGTTTTTTTTATTTGCTAGAATTAGAGAATGCTAATACATCATTTGGGATGTAAGACTAAATAGGAAATTGATTGCTTCTTCCTATGCATTGACAATTCAATCTCTGTTTATAGAAGGCATTGATGAATATATTATGCACTTCTTGGTGGGATTGGGGGTAGGCGTTGCTTATATTTCTCTCATGGGCTAAAACATAACATGCAAATGTCAGTTTGTATTTTTTTCTTTTTCTTTAGCGCAATTAAATTAAGACCAAAGGAAGGAGAGACGTATTTTGACGTTGTGGCTGTTGTGGACCCTGCTACCAGAGATGCACAAAGACTTGCTCCACTACTAATGGTGTGAATATGTTATTAGTTTGCAGTATAACCAGTAGCTGAAGAATGTTTCATAATATACCAAACATTACCTTTCCTTATCTTGATATAGAAGGTTGTTTTCATCACTCTTGAAAACACATTGCCTTTTGTGTAAAGCTTAATATCCGGAACTTAAGTTGTTTTACATTGGAAAGTAATTATTATCAATATGGAGAAGACTAAAATATTTAAGGTGGTTATTTAAATAAAATATAACCTGTTTAATGGGAACCTCAGCTCATCATGTAACAAGATTTTCTGTTTCACCCCTCTAATCTCTTCCTTTTAAAAATCGATCCTTCTAACCTTTCTCTTTCATCCCAGATCGTTTCTAAATAACCTTAGTGTGGCTGCTGCACAGAAAGTTATCTGAGCATTTCAGCTTTAGCTAGCCAATAGAAAGAGACAAATTTGCAGATTTGCAGGGCATTGCAAGAAATGTACACAATTAGCTGTGAATTTAACTTTCTATGTCCCTTGTTTTGTTTTAAGGTATTGAACAAACTAATAAACATGAACCTCAGAGTTTTTATGAATTGCCAGTCCAAACTCTCTGACATGCCTTTGAAAAGGTGAGGAATGGCTAACTTTATAAAATGTAATCAAGTGGGAAGCAAAACTACACTGCTTATTAAAAAATACTGCAAGTTTGCCTCTTGATACTACTGTTGGAAAACTGTAGATTCAAACTGTGTGGCCAGGGCTGTGTGAGTTTCAAGAGAGCTGCATTAGCCTCCCCTTCAATTGAGGTGTGATTTCCATATTGAAAGGAATATTGCCTCCACATAAATCTTGTTTTGTGATCTTAGGCTTCTTTTCAGTGATAAAAGCCATCCTATGTTCTGTCAGCTTTGTAGTAGATCTGCAGAAATTACGAAAATTAATCCTTATTACAATAAAGGTTCATGCAATGGGGGTTGGGACTTTTCTCTTCATGTTGCAGTTTTTTTGTGCATAATGGAATGTCAATCTTCAGGATGGCATTTCAGGAGACTGCTGAAAGAGAGTGAAGTTTCTGACTCATTTCGGTCTTCTACTTTCTGATGCTTTGGTGTTGTTGCTAACATAGGAATTCAATTCTCTATTTTACGCCCCAGTCATTGTTTTGTTTTTAATAGAAGCACAGAAAGGCGAAGAAAGGAATGAGTAATATGAGAGGTGCATAGTTTTTTAAAATGCTTGGCTTGAGTTTTGTTAGGAAAAGGAAAAGCTGAGGCACATCTTCAAGCACCAGAACCTAGAAGGTTGTTTGCTTGTGGGGTTCCAACAGTATGCTTTTTCAAAGCCGTGTATCTTAAATGCTAGGCATGCAGAGGCTATCAAGGTTACAGATTTGAAAGGCATAACATAAAGACAATTGACTGTGACACCTGCAGGATTTGAGATTAAAACATTCTGATACTTGTCATTTTTAAATTTTAGTTTTTATCGCTACGTTTTGGAGCCAGAAATAACTTTCAGTGCAGAGAAACTCTTCGTTCCTGGCCCAGTAGCCAAATTCTTGGATATGCCCCAGTCCCCCTTGTTTACTTTGAATCTAAACACGCCTGAGAGCTGGATGGTGGAGTCAGTAAGGACACCGTATGATCTTGACAACATTTATTTAGCGGAGGTAAGTCCAGTCAATGTGTGTGTCCCAATCTGAAGAGGAGGGTATATTTCAGAATTTATACTACTACTACTACTACTACTACTAGTAATTATAATAAATAAAAATATTTATACCCCATGCATCTGGCTGGGTTGCAAACAAAACCATTTAATCAACTTTAGCCTTAATTTCAGGTTAAAATTGCTCTAATTAACTGGTGCGGCTAAATTTGGAGAGCAAACTGCACAAACACACTCCTCCCTTTGCCAAATGTTGTTTGTTTGTTTGTTTGTTTGTTTGTTTGTTTGTTTGTTTGTTTCAGGACAGACCACTGTGCCTTGCCTGATAGCAGCAAGAACCACAAACAACTGAAGCCAGTTGTGCTCAGTTGAAATCAGTGCAGATCATTTTCTTGCATGAGGTTTCCTCACCATGCATATGGGAGTTCTTATTAATAAGCCATTTTGCTGCTGTTGTATTAGTTTTAAGAAAGGGGTGGGGGCCCTGGGGACCTCCAGGTGCTCTTGGACTTTATCTGCCACCAGCCTCAGCTTTTACCTTGTTATGTTTCTTGACTGCTTAAAAAATAGGTTTTCCTTTTCCCAGGTGGAGAGTGTTGTGGCAGCTGAGTACGAGTTAGAGCACCTCCTTTTGGAAGGGCACTGCTATGATATCACGACAGGGCAGCCCCCGCGAGGGCTCCAGTTCACACTGGGAACATCAACAAACCCCGTGGTTGTCGACACCATTGTTATGGCCAATTTAGTAAGCGACTATTTTCCTCACTGAATTAAAGTGGAAAACCTGTTGAAACGGATCTGAGTGCTCCAATTGGCCACTCAAGTGACTTATGCTTTTAATATGGGAAGAGGCAAGCCTAAATTTTCTGGTGTTGGAAGTGCCTAATTCCTAAGGTCTAATTTGAAGACAGAGTTAACAGAGCATTCTGATTGTGGGTTGGCCATCATATTCTCGGGAGCTTGTTTGCTGTGTAACCACTGCTAATTAAGGGAAGCATTTTATTCTCTCTCATCTTGATGTGATGCTCAGTACTAAGCAAGTTATCTATCACGCGTATTTGTCTTTTCTCTTTTCCCTTCACAGGGCTACTTCCAGCTGAAAGCCAATCCTGGTTCCTGGTTCCTGAGACTTAGAAAGGGAAGGTCTGATGATATCTACAGAATTTACAGGTGAGGTGGTAAAAAGCATAACTCTTGGGTTTGTATGTTTTTGGTTAAAATCCATTTGGGCTAGTATGGTCTTTCAGCATGGCATTGTGTTGAGCAGGGTTTTTTTCTCTCTTACTTGGCAATACACGAGTTCACATCTGGGTTCTCTTCACCTCCCGAAGCTAACAAATTAGGAATTGTGTGAAATGTGTTTCATGTTTTCAGTTTATATTTATTTCTGAAATACTTGGGAGGCGTACTGTGAAGGAAAAGCATTGTTTGATATAGGTTCATGATGAAAAGTAGGAAAGAATTAGCAGAACTAGTAACAAAACAGCACTCCTCCTACAGTGATTATTGAGCTAATTTAATTTAATTATTCTGATCAATTTTAGCCACGATGGTACAGATTCTCCACCAGATGCCAGTGATGTTGTTGTTGTTATCAACAACTTCAAGAGCAAAATTATTAAAGTGAAGGTGAGTTTGAAAAAGACACAATAAAAGTAGTAATTACAGCAACATTTGTTTAAATGCACACACTCACCGCATATTTATAAAAAAATATGACAATGTTTGCCCTCCTATAGAGGGCTTTCTGGACAAAACAGAGAAATGCAATCCTTTAAAGTTTCGGGTAAGTTAGGAGATGGGACAACATCTGAATAATCATCCGTAATGCAACACCTCTTCCTAGAATTTATACTTCCCAGCTTATTAGAAGAGCAAAAGGAAGCTCCATTTGGCTCCTTATTTGTCTGTTAGGTAGGAGCATCTGCCCTACAAATGCTCTGCCAACTCACAGAATGGGATGCTGATATGGAGAAGGGGTCATTGGAAACCAAGCTTTCACACACCCCATGAACAGGAGGGGGTAGGGAAAGATGCAAACGGAAGGGTGGCCTATATATACAGAACTACACACTGCAAGTCCTAGAATATATTTAATAACCTTTTGTGTTTGAATATAGTTGCCAAACCTGCATTTCTGAGTTTACTTGTATACATCAAGGATGGGGAGACTGTGGCCCTCCAGATGATGGCTTCCAAATCCCTTCGACCCGAGCTGGCGTGGTCAGAGATCAGGGATGAAAGGCTCTGCAGTCCTGGAGGTCACAGGTTCCCCACCCCTGACATATATTAAAGAGGAAGTGCGCCCATCTTTTCTTCTAGTATTTCTCATCATGCGAGGTAATCCGGAAGTGATATTGTAGGAGATGCAGTTTACTCGAATTGAATGTTTCACCTTTCCTTCAAGCCAAAGAACTAGCTGGAATTTCATTTTGAGATTTCTTAGTCAAACATATCCTCCCTGCCCCTCAAGGTGTCATTGTCTACAATTTACTTGGTAGTGTGGCACAATTCTAATTGGGGGGAAAACACAAAATGTATCAAGCCAGATGGTGTTTCAAAAGAAGCTTTTAGTAAGAAGCTTAAGCTAATTCACTGTTCTTTCTTCACAGGTTCAGAAGAAATTGGATATGCTGAATGAAGATTTGCTAAGTGATGGAACAAACGAAAACGAATCTGGATTTTGGGAATCTCTTAAATGGTGGGCATGGCTGTCTTCATTCACTGCCTTTCAAGTTTGCTAACCTGAAAGATTCCTTGATCCTTGTAGCTGCTACAGAATACATATAATCCTGATGTGTCTCGTTATAATTAAATACCACATCACTAAATTTAGAGTACTTTTTAATTTTTTGATTAAGAATGACTTGATGCCATCCTTTCATAGGAGTAGGTATTGCTTTGCCACTAAATCAAATGTGAATAAATTTGAGAAGAGTTGTAATGCTGTCTGCAGAATTGTTCATTGTTTTTTCAGCGAGTGTGATTAACGTTTGGTGGCAGGAGCTTCCATTGGAAAGTTCTATGAAATCAGCGCATTTGTTTTTGAATGGAATGTTTCACATTCAAAAGAGGCTGGATTTTCTGTCTTTAGGTTTCCCATCTTGAGGTTATGATAATATGAAGCATCCCAGGCAGGCAGGCAATGCCTGCTACAGTCCCAACAAGTGTTGGTTAGGTGGAGAATATAGAGTGGAAGTGTAAACCTGGCTGTCTTATGTGATGTTGCAGTATAAACATTGCTCTCCCCCCCTCCTTTTTAAGGGGCTTCACGGGCGGACAGAAGAAAGAAGAGGTGAAGCAGGAAAAGGATGATGTGATCAACATATTTTCTGTGGCATCAGGGCATCTATATGAGAGATTTCTCCGGTTAGTCTAGAATCAGTAGTGCATGACTCAAATTGGAAAGCATATTACTACTACTTGTAAACCACAGTTTAAGAGACTCTGTAGATAACCTTTATAGGCTACATTTCTGCATTGCAGAGGGTTGGAGTAGGTGACCCTTCGGGTCTCTTCCAACTCTATGGTTCTGTGTACCTGGAATATAAGACCATATATCTAAAAACCTTGTGGGTTTCCCCCCCTGTATGAATATAGCCATAATGCAGCACCAAAAAAAAACAACACATAACTTGCCTTGTGGTATGTATTATTAAGATACAATTGGTCAAAGTATGCTGATATAGCAAGGGTCATATAATATTGATCTTCTCGTGGTGCCATCAGTAATTTCATGAATACAAATTTCCTGAAGGAGCGAGATGTGAGAGCAGGACACTGTACGCTGCTAATTTGGGTTAGTTCTAGATTTATTTATTTATTTTTAAATCACCTTTGCCTGTCTATTGCCTTAACAGGATAATGATGCTATCTGTGCTGAAACACACACAAACTCCAGTGAAGTTCTGGTTCCTGAAGAACTATTTGTCACCTACGTTTAAGGTTTGTTGTAAGAACTTGCTTTATATTTTATTTGTTGGAAGCCCGAAGCTTCCCAGCCCCTCTCCCTCTACTATGTCTGTTTCTGTGTATCTTCAGCTACTTGCACGTGCACCTTTATCATTGAGAGATTAGTGGTAGTAATTTTATTTATTAAATTTCTTAAGTTATTTTCTCAAAAACAAGAAAGCATTTAAAATATACAAGAGACAATAGATGCTTCTTGTCATGTTTATATCCTGCTCTTCCTCCCAAAGCAGCCCGGGGAGGAATAAATATCTGGTTCCTTTAAGGTTTTTATTGGGTTTTGTTTTTGTGTTGCTATAAGCATAAAGTACAGTGGACGCTCGGGTTGTGAACGTGATCTGTTCGGGATGCATGTTCGCAACCTGCAGCGTCCGCAACCCGCAGCGGCGCGTCTGCGCATGTGCGGGTTGCAATGCGGCACTTATGCACAAAGCGCGATTGCCGAAACCTGGAAGTAACCCATTCCAGTACTTCCGGGTTTTGGCGGTCCGCAACCCCCCCAAAAAACGCAACCTGAACCGTCTGTAACCTGAGGTATGACTGTACTTTAAATATCATTTTGTATCAGAAACTGTTGGTACCACAAAGCATTATTTTGTTCCAGGAATTCATCCCATATATGGCTGAAAAATACAATTTCCAGTATGAACTAGTCCAGTACAAATGGCCACGATGGCTTCACCAGCAAACAGAGAAGCAGCGCATCATCTGGGGCTACAAAATTCTTTTTCTGGATGTGCTGTTCCCCCTTGCTGTTGATAAATTCCTGTTTGTAGATGCTGACCAGGTAAGTGGTCTTCAAGCTTCAAAAATTACCAGGTCAGTGCCATACATCTTTGCTGGCACATGCAAGAGGGTACTCTCAGAAAAGTGCAGTAAAATGGAGAAATTAGCAACCAGGGAATAAACGCTCTGGGAGGCAAAACAGAGCAAGTTTTGTGCCTTCAGCAGATGTTAGGCCTATCCCATATCTCTACCAACATCTGCTTGTGGCTGATTGCTCTTTCTCTCCACCCAGAGCCCATGTTAGGATGGTGGAAGGAGGCTGTACAGTTCCCAGGAGGAGGGAAGGAAGAGTTCATTGCCATCTTGGGTCATGTTCAGTCAGAGAAACAGAGGGCAGATCCTGATTTGGTAAAGCGGGTCTGGAGTTGTTCCCATCTATGGCAGTGGCCTTGGTAGTGGAGATGAAAGCGAAGTTGAGAAGCCAGGACTGTCATGTGTATCTCACCTGTCAATCTTGATGGGCCTTTAGTTAATAACTCTCATAACTTTTGGAGGTTGTAGTCCCACATTCTCAACAGAACTGAAATTGAAAGTGGGGTATGAATGACTTTTCTTTAGATTGTGCGTACAGACCTCAAGGAGCTAAGAGATTTCAACTTGGACGGGGCCCCTTACGGTTACACACCATTCTGTGAAAGTCGCAGAGAGATGGATGGATACAGATTCTGGAAGTCAGGATACTGGGCAAGTCACTTGGCAGGAAGAAAATACCACATCAGGTGATAGAAGTTTGTTGTTCCTGATACTGTGCTGCTGTTTGCTTCTGCTTTTTTTTATAGTACTACTTGAAAGCGCTGCATCATCCAACTGCTGCTGTCTAGTGATGGTGAAATGGTGTTGAAAACATGTGTTTGTGTGTAGGATTTGTGCCTCTTGTATTGGAAGTTCCATCACAAAATGAAGAGTGCCCATTTGACATTTTAGACAATAGTAGTCTATTTCTTGTATGCTTTCCTTTTGTAGACACAAAATCTTCATTGTCATAGGTTAATTTATCATAAGACATATGGGTTTACCTTTGACAGGAACAAACGCAAATAGATTAATGTGATGCATTCTGTTTTTTAGAACATTCATCCAATTTGCCTGCTTGTGATATATTTATTTTGAGAATATTATCTGTGCATTTTGCATTTTACCGCCTAAGGTAGCAGTCAGTGAAACAGTTGCTCTCTTTGTTCTTAGTGCTCTCTATGTTGTGGATTTGAAGAAGTTCCGGAAGATAGCTGCTGGGGATCGGCTTAGAGGACAATATCAAGGCCTGAGCCAGGATCCCAACAGTCTCTCCAACCTTGATCAGGTACTTGTTATGCTTTCATTACAGTTTTGTGTTTTTTAAAATAATTTTAAACAACTTAATTCTGTCTTTTGGAAAGCTGCAGGGTCAGCACATAGGTACTGTGTTCTTCGTTCTATAAGACGCACCAGACCACAAGACGCACCTAGTTTTTGGAGGAGGGAAACAAGAAAAAATATATTCTGAATCTCAGAAGCCAGAACAGCAAGAGGGATCGCTGCACAGTGAAAGCAGCGATCCCTCTTGCTGTTCTGGCTTCTGGGATATCTGCGCAGCCTGCCTTCGCTCCATAAGACGCACACAGATTTCCCCTTACTTTTTAGGAGGGAAAAAGCGAGTCTTATAGAGCAAAAAATACGGTAATTAAGATGGGTGCTTGATGGCGGGAGGACACATATTGAGGTTGGTATGGAGGCAAAATAGGACACATAAAGCACTAGTGGCAGGTGAATGGCCAAGTGGAACTCAATAACCATAAACTGAAGGGACCTTCTGTGGCATGTGGGCTCTAGGACCGGTGTGACAACCAAGTGTATCAGTTGTGGGACAGGAGGAAACGTGGTCACTTAGACGGAACTAGAGCTCTTTGCTTTTAAAAGCCAATAATTTATGGTTTGATAGTTGCCAGGCTTGAAAAAGAAAAACAGCTAGATACTGAGGGCTTACAAATTCTCATTCTGTCCAATGTCTTCATGTTGTTATAACTGTAATCCATCATTCTTGTCTCTTCTTCATGAATCTTTTATGGTCTGAAAACCACATGGGGTGATCTCAGCTAGATTTGTGTTCCAGCGTATAATTTTTTTTGGTCATGTTTTTGCTGTTAAAGTTTGGAGGGCTGTTTGTTTGTGTTCATGCTTGCTTTTCCAGGATTTCTTGTGCCTGCACTATTCTTAGTTTTCATATGATTACTGGGTTAAAAGAACTGCAATTTTGTTTTCCTTCCAAAAGGACTTGCCAAACAACATGATCCATCAGGTGCCCATTAAATCACTCCCGCAAGAGTGGCTTTGGTGTGAAACGTGGTGCGATGATGCTTCGAAGAAAAGAGCAAAAACCATTGATCTGGTAAGACTCCTTTGTACACAACAAAGCAGGAAGGGGCACGTGCCACATATCAGTAAGATTTCAGTGTGTTTAAATTCTGTAATTTTATCACAGCAGTAAGGGTACTTTCTCTAGCTTTCCTGCTTTCATACTTTTTCAAAGAAAAACTTCATAAGTTAAATAAGGGGGGTGTTGTGTTCAGATTTTGCATTCCCAGGAGGTAATTTAATCTCCAAAGACTGGCCTGGGGACCAAAAGCATCAATTGTGACCTCTTTGTAAAGTTGTTGCCTTCTGGCAGTGAGTGCTTCACAATTGTGGACCATATGCAACCTGGCATAGCAATGCATATGTTTGAAACTATGTTCAGGGATCTCAGACCCATCCCCTAAATTTTGTGGAACTCTACAGTGTTTAAATTGGAAAAACTGCAACTGTTGTTAGTGGCCTGGTTCGCATATCACATTAGACCATATTTAAATACAAGTTATGGTTTAATTTAGTAACAAAGGTTTGTTTGGAAAGAAACAAACCACAAGCTCAAGCCCAGACTCTGACTTGCTTCCCAGCACGCCAGGTATTCCTATTAAACCATAGTTTGCTTTAACTATGGTTTTAACATGGCATGTGAATCAGACCAATAACAGTGAAATTAAAATAGAATGAGCAGCATAGTTTCGCTGTCCAATCATATTCAGGGCTTGAGCTACACAGGCACTGTTCAGTAAGTTTACCCTGTATGTATGAAAGGCCACAGATTTATTGGCAATGACTTATGTGTTGTGTTGCAGTGCAATAACCCAATGACCAAAGAGCCAAAGCTGCAGGCGGCGATGAGAATCGTCCCTGAGTGGCAGGACTACGATCAAGAAATTAAGCAGCTTTTTAGGCGTTTCCACGAAGAAAAAGAATCGGGAGCGCTTTTTGAGACAAATGAAACTAAACCACAAAGTCGAGAAGGTAATTGGTTTCCCTCACTGCTTTTAAGATGCAGCTGTTACCTGTACACTGAGGTCAGGTGTGCCTGCTGATGGAGTTGTCTGCCCATTTCCTAAGACACAAAAGCTCAAATTGGACCATTTTAAGGCATAAATGCAGAAAATATACTATAGTGAGCCATTTAAACTTCAACCTGTGATAACTGACTATGCAGGTTTTATTGTGCCAAAGGTGAGACGTCTGCACTAGAAGAAATGGTAGTCAGTCCCTCAGTTATTTTGACCTTTGGAAAATCAGTATATTAACTGCTTTTTAAAAAGTGGTTCTAAAGTCATGGTTATGTAACTTTCATACATATTCCCCCTCTCCACTTCTCTTCCACAGAAATGGCAGCGCATATGGAATTATGATCTATGGTGACCCACCATGTGAGACTATTTCATAGACAATTTTTCTATCAAATGCTAGTTTTTTCTAGTATGTTCGCAAGACTGCTAAGAAAAACTGAAGGGGAGGGTGACAAGCTGTATTACACATGATTCGAATTTGATTTTGGCTGATGGAATAGAATCTGGATTATTGGGATTAGCGGAACTATCTTTCTTTATGCCTGCAAGAGATGGAGGAGCCCACAGAGGACTATACAGTTTTGTAAATGATTCATGTATGCTGAAAAGCAGCAAGTCTCTTCATCTATTTTTTGGCTACTGCACCACTGGACATCGAGATTCTGGGTCACCTCTGCCTTTCTCAGGAGCCCAGAAGAAAGGTATTACTCTGAGAGGGTAAAACCTTGAGAATACACAGGCACTGCCCTCCTTTGTGGATTGAGGTAGGGCCAACTCTTTCAGGTTTGAACAGGGCTTGTTGTCATGCCTTGAATCGAATTACACAGGTATAGATGTCAAACGGATTCAGGTTTTTTTAAAAAAGAAAATTACACCTTCAGTTCTGGAAGAACTACAGTTCCTTCTATTTAAAATGCATTGTGAATAACTCATTTGTTGTAAGGCAAAATTTCAAAGCAACCCAGCCAACTTCAAGAAATATACATTACAAATGAATGCATATTTTAATGAAGCAAACTGTGTGTGGCATCTAATATTTTTTTCATTGCAGACCTAAGAGAGTTGTTATTGAAGACTGCAAAATTAGTAGGGCATTAAGACTTCTGTGAATTTGTGGCTCTCATGAATGTACTTTTGTTTATGCAAAACTGTGGAAGCTTTTTGATTTTGTAAGTTTCATAAGTTTATTTTCCCTCAAACACGAGTGATTTCAGGTCAATAAAGCCTTAGAGTTCCTAAATCTTACACTCTAATCCTCCTCTCGTGGGCTCCATGCCCTTCCTAATTGCTTCATTTCAGTTTTTCCTTAAATGCATCTTACTATAAAATGTCAGTCTTCTCTTGCTTTCACACTTTCCAAATTCTGTTTGGGCCAGGTTTCCAGCTGCGGAAAACATTTCCCTCTAGAAAACTGACCTTTGAAGGAGATAACCAACCTTGTACTTTACTTCGTTTTCTATCTCCAATAACTCTCCCTCCACCGCCACAATCTCCATTTCATATGAAGTAGGCAAGTCTGGCACAAAACCACCATGTTTGAGATGTACTAAACAGCCATTTGTGATTGTAAAAATTTTGTCAAATCACCACAAAAATTATCAAACCAGGTCATTCTTTTAACTTCACTAAGGGCAGAAGCTCCTCTTCCCTGACTGGCCCTGGCTCATAGCAAGGAAGCAGGGTGTTTTTCAGAGTTCTTTCATCTTCTGTCTTCGGATTTCACCTTTTTTCACTTTTTCCCTGAGTACTTGCTATTGTTCCCCCCACTATTTCAGTGCGACCAGATGGTTGGGGAAGGGAAATTATAATGGGGGTTAAATAAATTTAAGATGACTAGAGAGCAGCTTCTTCCTTCATCTTCCCCTCTGTCCTGACATCTGGTTCTGCCTTCCCCATCAGCTGGGGAAGAGAATATTGGACTGAACACACCAGCCGCTTCCCACATAGATGGGCAGCAGACAAAAAACATCATGTTGATACTCAACATCCAGCAGCTTCCATATGAGTTCCCTTAGCTTACCTGGGTCCAGATCAGAGCGTTCCAGATCCAGGCACAGTGTAGGAAGCACAACATCCTGAAAGTCCACAGGTAGACCTGGTCTCACATCCCTACCCCTGCTGGGGATTCCATGCCTACCAAATAAATTGCTCAGCAGTAGCAAGGATCCCGTAGATTGAGGCGGATCATATAGCCCTTTCCCTATTTGATTTGAGCTGGAAAAGAAGAACACTCAGGGGAGATTAATGGTAACAAAGGGCATGATGGGCTTTTTCTTTGGCCAGAGTTTTCTGAAGATAAATGAGGCAAAGAGGGAGATGCCTCCAAAAGAGAACAGGGGCTGTCTCTCCTCCCCTACCTCCCAGGAGCTGCCTAAGACATCTAACACACTTGCTTGCAAAAGGTGAGGGCTGGCCAGAAACACCCAAGGCCAAATAGGGTAGACAGCCCTCTGGATGCCCAGAATTCATGCTTTTGTTTTACCCAGTCTCTTTTTTTAATCCAAAGGACAATCTTTACACAAGTGGGGATATACAAGAGCCGAAATATCCCTAGGGTTAGGCTCCCAAAGTGGTGAGCCACAGCCTTGAGGAACATGGACCCTCTCCAATATGTTCTACCCAAATGCTCTTTTTCTGGGCTGTTTCCAAAAGATTGACCAGTGAGCAGGGCTTCTTTGAGAAAACAGACTGTAATGAGCCTTCACTGACTGTGGGTGAAAAAATTCTTTGTCCATTGATAATGGAGAAGAAGTTCTTCAGGTTCTCCATATTGGGCTGAGGGTGGAGGACTTAAGCAGTAAATATAGAGTGCTTCTCAAGTAGCCTGTAAAATGGACCTAAATCTCGCCTTCTGCATAGAGCTGCTTATCTCAGTTTCGTGAAGGTCAAAATAGTTTCACCACCACACCTGATACTCTCTACACAACATGGATACTATGTCACCTTGCTGCCAAATGCCTTTCTGATTGATACCAGACCGTGCACATCAGAAAGAGTGTGGAGCGTAGGTGGCTCAGGCTTAGGTGTATCCAACTTTCAGTGAAGGTAATTCAGCTGGTACACAAATGACTTGATGTAGTGCTAAATTTATGGAAACACCAGGAGGGCTGATTGTAAAGGAACACAGTTACCTTCTGAAATATGGTGTACATGATCCAGTGTGAAGATTTGCAGATGCTCTAGTCAGGGTGATATGCCAAACCCTCTAGTTGTGAGCAATTATATAATTATAGAAGAAATGTGTAATTTTCTAGCTCTTGAATGAGCTAGGGGTGACATGATTTCAACAAGAACAGAATTGAACTGCATTTTCTTGACATGTGCGCCACCAATAGAGCATAAAGTATAGCACTTACGGTGCTATTTTAAAGAAAGGCACTTGGAAAGCTATTTATTAAACTTGCTGCAGCTATTGAGACAGCTTTATATGCTTGCTTAGCTTCATAAAGAGGATTTTTTAAAGTTCATTGTGAAATGTTTTCCAGTTGTGTGTGAAGGTTGTGTTAGCATTCCAGAAAATCGAAGTATAAAAATAAGGAAATGGAAACCAATATTTTTCTAAACGGCCGTTTCTTTAGGATTGGCAGTTTGATTCTCTCCCCCACCCCCTTATTTAACATTCATTTGCCCCCAGTTTGGGTGGTGATCAAGCAACAATGCTCTGTCTTTAGACTTGTGGGTTCTGAAGCTCCTTAAGAGATGACAACTCCTCTGTCAGGTTTCACAACTTGAACAAAGGAAAGAGAGAATGAGAGAGGCTATTGATGCAGTTGCCTCTTCCATGTTCTCTCTGCTTCCTCTGCATCACATGGGATCTGTGGCAACTGAAAGGTAGCAGACATTCATATTTGCTCAGATTCACAGCCACCTCGATGTCCCATTATAAGACTGAAGTTCAACAGAAAGTGTCTCTGTTCACCATCCGTGCATTATGACGCTATATGAAGAGGGCTCTCCCCAAATGAGGGAACTTCCTTCACCTAAAGATTTTGGAGAACACAAAGTTCCAGCCCCTGCCAGTCAGTGCAGAACACAAATATTCAGGCTGACTTATAGATAAAATCTGTGTTATTTTGACATAATTACACACATTAAACCTTAGTGCTTAACTTATTTCTAAATCTAGGGCATTGCCTGAAAAATAAGGTAAGCATTTCATAGGAAATCTGCTACAGTTATCTGTATTTGTTGGCTCCTTATCTAGGTTACTGCATCCTGACAACTGGCTGAAGGGGGAACCTAGGTGCTTAGCTAGTAAGGGATTCTGGGGATATCTGGTGTGCAGGGTGGTGGTGAGGCAAGCTGATAAGGGATCCACATAAGGTCATTGCTTTTCATGCTCAATTTCTCTCCCTTAAGTATGGAGGAGAAGCTTAGAAACCTGGAGTAGTTATGCCCATCAGGAGGCCCATCAGATAAAGTGGGTTGGCTCAGGTATTGGAGGGGTGAAAGGGATAACAAAGCTAAGGGACCTAGATGGCTGTATTAAGCAATTTGGTTTACAGTAGTTACACAGCTTATGGTGGTCATGTCCCTGCACAAACCATTCTCTCCTAAAAGGATGGCACTGCTGGGTTACTTGGGTTATAAGTACATTACTATTTATATCGGCTCATTTATAAGCTTCCCTATCTGTTAGACCTGGAAAAACGGCACTAGTAATAATTAAATCACACTGGTTGAAGAATAATGCTGGCTTACAAAAGCACTATAGAACCTTCATTGTACAGAATACTGTAAGCACAAATAGACAGGTCCCTATTTGTACTTTTAATGTCCTTGAGACCTAAATATCAAGCTGGTTTTGCAAACTCTGTTTTGAAGATTGCCTGTGTTGTAGTAATTTCTGCTCTTCTCTTTCCCCTGCCCACCCCAAAAGAAATTCCAGCAGTTCCCTTTCTCTCTCCCCCACCCTTTCTTTTTAAAGCATGAAAGTCAGAGATGGAAGTAATTGTTAGCTAGCTGTTGGGCTTAAAATGGGAATGAGCAAAGGTTTTTTTGCAGCATTTATATACCTTTTTCTCTTTCAGCTGTGTCCCCATTCAATAATAATGTGCTGAGTGAAGCTCCTCATATCTGTTGATGTACAAAATGTTCAGTACCTTCAGAATGTTACCAGGTTATAATTTATCCTCCCAGGTCTGCTAAACACAATAAAGCTATTTTCATTGTTCCTCTTTAACAAATGTTGTTCTGATTTATTGGGTTCTGATAATGTACTAAGTTTGGGGTCTGCAGAATTTACAGAATCTAACTCTATCTGAGAAAGCCTTGCAGTGTGCCAGGGTTTTCTGTTAGCCACTGAAAAGTGGTATGAGGTATTCCAGTAGTTAAAAGGTTGTCCTTCCCACTGTATCAAAGGAACTTGGCCATTCAGGTGAGACGTTTTATTTGTTTTTTGTCCTTGCTGTGTCATGGGCTCAGGGTGAATGCATAACTCAGACTACTATTTAAATGAGTAAATGACTTGACAGAACACATGAGAGCAGGTTTCAAATGATGGAATATAACCATAAAAGAGCAGAGAGAATTATTTTAGAATTCACACTTCTACCCAGTTCTTGCAGGGAACTCAAAAGTATCATGGGGTTTCCCATTCAGCGATTATAATAAAATATTCAAGGTGTTGGGTTACCTGTTCTTCATTACATTGCCCAATATTGCATGCCATTAATGCTTTGTAGCCAGGATCTAGTTCTCATGTTAATAAGCATGTGTACATTTGCGAATTGCATCCATGTTATACAAATGCCACTCCTACTTCTACCTTTTCAGAGAGAGTATGTGTAGGCAGAAAATGCCAGCTCCCAGCCCTAGATACCCAACCAAAGGTAACTATATGCGGTGTATTCTGTCATATGAAGAGTTTACACAATGAAGTGCTCATGTCCAAGATAGGCTTTAACTAAATGTTTCACTTTTATTACCCAGATGGGATAGATTACCCAGTTGCCAGTATATTAACTAAAATATAGCTAACTGTAAGCTGAAACCATAAACTATTGAAAGTACACTGGTAAGTCTGCTCTCCTGCTCTACTTAGTCAAGGGCTGGAAGCACTGCTGATTATTCATTTGGAGTTTTAAATATTGCAAAGCAGGAAATAAGTGTTTCTATTGCTCTGTTTTCCAGACACCAGTATTTAAGCAGTGGCATCTTAACAGCTAGCCTGTGAATCTTCCAGTTTCCTGCATATAGATCCAGTTTTGGGAGGAATTTCTGTCTTTTAGTAGGTCCATTATCATCAAGTATTTAGGTCCATTTTCCAAGTTGCAGAGCTAGACCCATCATGTACAGGTTATGTGACTTATATGCTCTCCATCTTGTTTGTGCCAGCTTGCTGGTCTTTCCTGACTTGCTGATAACCACACATGATTCCCAGCTGCATGCCAGAGGCTTATGGAACAATCTGTTCAATTATTTCCAGTGAGACAATCAAAACAAAACTGTTTTGGGGCTTAGCACTGAACATCTTTGGGCAGGCATTTTGCTCTACACACCAGGGGCCGCTGTGGGCATAGAAGAGCAAGGAGAAGGACACAGGCTAGCAACACCTCCATGAATTTCTGCTCATCGGAATACAGTATTGTCCATGGTGACTGTAGGTGGAGCACTTGCACTGTTGAACCGGGAATTCCCAGCAGTGTTTTGAAATTGGGAGACGCATTTGTTCCATGTGGTTTGAAATGACATTTCAGTTAGGAGAATTAACAAAGAAGAAAGGCAAATGGCGCTTAGTGATCTCTATTAAAATTAGGCCTCGGTACAGGAAATGCACAGTTCTTGCGTTTCTGCATGTACCCCTAGAATGGTCTATTAAGGTTTCCTGCATATTGGTCTTTAAATCAAGAGCAGCTACTACTATGCGTTACAGCTTTTTCGCTACACGGCCAAGGTGAGAGAGTGCAAGCACAAATACCAAATTCATAAAAATGAGGATCTGCAGCATTACCATTGCCTCATAAGCAGCTTTGGGTTACATTCCTGATCTTGAACATCCAGAATTAATACAAAGTTTTGAATTAGTTGAGGGCAAACAAGTGGAAACTTAATCCAGATAAGACAAAGATTCTAGTGATCTAGGAGTAAGTAAATGGCTTATTTTGGAGGAGTTTGTGCTCCCCCTTAAAAACCAGGTAGGATTCAGCCTTTTCGTAAATAGCTGTGTAATCTAGCTACCCCACCCTTTCTTCAAGAAGCTCAGGTTTTCATCGCCTCCCTACAATGAACCACCCTGAGATCTACAGATGAAGGGCGGTATATAAATTTAATATATAAAAAATAAAATAAGTAAATGCCAATGAGTGTGTTCCTCTGATGAGCAGCAACCATCTAGGGGAGTATAATTCGCCCCTGACTTCTTATGGGTTAACTGATTTGGCAAAGCTTTCCCTTTGGGGATTTTAGTTTCTGCTAATACATTTCATTTTTTCTTTTTTTGCATTCAGCCTCTCAGACACTTTCTTTTCCTGTGTAGAATGCCCTCGCCAAAAAGATATTCTGGAATGTCCTTCAAACATCTCCTAAAAACCCAATTGTCTCCCCAGGCCTATTTTGGAAGTTTGAGAGTCTTATCCTGTTCAGCAACTGACTTGTTTTAAATTATGGGTCTTAAATGTACTGTGTTGTTTCAATTTTAAGCCAAACCTGAATATAGGTTGCACCCCTATAATGAGGTATTGTTAAATGGAACGCACCCACACCCATAAATCTCTGGTAGCATCCAGTGCTTTTTATAATCTTAAAATCACATGCAACCTCTAGACTTATCTCACAATGAATAACTCACTGGGCAACCAGCACCACCTTGTCAAGAAGCATGGGGGATCCTTTTACAAAAACTACCAAAATGCTGCACAATTCCTGAGGTCTCAAGTCACCACTTCTCTATCTATATAAAAATGCAATTATACAAGCCAGATTATTTTGGGGGTGGGGGGAGTGTGGCTCATTTTCAGAACAATGTATGTATGTGAACTTTTGTTTGTATTTTAATTGCATTTTTGGCATTTTTATTTTATAAATTTATGTAGACTACTTAGGGATTTCTGCCAGAAATGTTTAGTGGCAAGTACATTTTTCAAATAAGATAAATAAATAACACTTAATCATTTTACTCCTCATCAGACGTAATATATCTGAAATAGGAAGTATCCCTTGTCTTTCCCTCCTCATGCTCCCATTTCGTGGTCAGTCTTTTCATTTTGGGCATATGTGAGACTGCCACAAAGCAAACAAGTTATGGCGGAAATGTTAGGTTGCAGGGGTGTGTGAGAAGGAGTAAAAAGGTGTGCCTCGAACTCAGTCGTAAATTCCAGCGTTGGGCTGTTGTAAATTCCAGCGGTGGGGGAGCCAGGTCAACAAGATAAGGAAGTAGAAAGAGTCTCTAAATAAGGTTAGGTTTAGAGAGCGTAGAATGGATGATGTATTAGTACCATGTCTTTGATGATTAGATAGATTGTAAGCCAAGCTTCGAATGAAGGGCGGCAGCAATAGGGATAAATACACTTGCCCGTCCATTGTTCGGGGCTCTTCGTACCACCCTGGGACGAGGAGCCCGCCTTTGCAAACGCGTTATAATAAAAGGGAAGTAATAGACCTTATCTCGGTGTCTCCTTGTCTCATTGTAAGTCCACGTAAGAAACTTCTCACAATTTTTGGCGCCCAACGTGGGGCTCTCGACGACCTGCTCGGCGGGGGCTGGGGAACGGATCAGCCGGCACTCCGACTTTCGGAGAGATCTGTTGCTCAGGGCCCGCGGTGACAGGTTCCGGGAGCTGGAAGGACGGAGAACCGACTTAAGATATTCTGAAAGACTGGTGGTCTGGGACCGCCGCAGTCGGGGACTGCCTCGCCCTGCAGGGACGCCTGCCAGTTTACCAGCCACCGAGAAGGAGGCACTAGACTGAAGGGGGTGAGTATCTTGGTAATATATCCCTGGGAAGGGGAATATTGGGTGTTGTTGGTGTGTGGTCTCTGTATGAAAGAGAGGTTCCAAACGGACGCGTGAGTGTGGACCGGGGGGCCTGGGACCCCGGCGGGAGGATTAGCTTGCGGTTCCGTTCTCCCACGAGGGAAACGGCCAGGCGATTCCGCGCGATTGTGTGAGTGAACGAAAAAGAGACATAATAGAGTATGGGAAAGAGTCAGAGTACATGTAGAAGGGGCCCCAGTAATGGGACCAAGGACCCCATAGATCCCAATAGTCCTTTGGGACAGGTTTTGTTGGCTTGGGATGATAAGGACATAAGACCCTATAGTAGGGGATTAGTCAAAGAGACAATGATTAATCTGTGTAGAGTAAGGTGGCCAGAATACCCCATAGGACCCGATGAAGGGTATCGTTGGGATCCAGATGGGGAAACAAACCCATACTGGATCAAGCAGTTGAAATTCTATTTGATCAAATCTAAAAAAGATAAAGAAAGACCATACATAGAATTATGGTCCCATGTAACTTTTTACGGGCCAGATCCACCACCATTGAGACAATTTCCACTTAAAGAAAATAAAATAGAGTCTGATGAAGAGACAGCGATACCTCCACCCACCGGTGCACCCCTGGCAATGCCTGGATTGGCCGACCTCCCCCAACCACTGCCTCCGCCACCACAGCCTGGCTGTCGTGGAGGACTCAGTGATTTGCCTCCGGACTATAATCGTGTGAGTCCGACCCCCGCAGTCAGGGCGACCGCACCCCCATATGAGACAGCCCCGTCATCCGGCCCAAATGTTTTGAGGCCCAACGACGGTGTAATGTCTAGTCCCCCTCTTTATGAGATGTTAAGGCATTCAAGGAAACGAAAAGAATTGGAACAGTGTAAACGAGATTTGGAGAATTTACCGTACAAAGAATATCCATTGCCGGATGACGATTCAGACAGCAGTACTAACTTGAGAAAGAGAAATCCATGCATAGTACAAAATTATCCCCTGAGGGAAACCCCTGGCGGAATCAATGCAGCCGGACAGCCCGTAATGGTATATGTGGTCAGCCCTATAAAACCCTCTGAACTCAGAGAATTAAAGCAAACTTTGCCTAAACTACATGAGAATAGTCAGGAGGTAGCAAACCTCCTACAAATGTGGATGGGACCACACCTATATACATATACAGAATTGATGTATATATTGGGACATTTATTCACTCCAGAAGAAAAGGCAATGATACGGAGGGCAGCAATGCAATATTGGGAAGTAAGGGAACAGGCGCGAGTGGCTGCGCCCGCGGGTAACCAGGGGGCCCCGGCGGCAGTTCCGCCGGAGACCAAATTTCCTATAGGGGACCCAAATTGGAATATAAATAACCCAGACCATCGTGTCCAGCTTACAGATTTAAAAGAAATGATTTTGGAGGGTATCAAGAGGGCAGTGCCTCAAAGTACCAATTTAACCAAGGCTTTTGAGGTTAATCAAATGAGGGACGAGTCACCAGGCGATTTTATACAAAGGATTAGAGAACATTTGACTAAATATTCCGGAGTTACGCCGGACTCTCCAGCATTTGATAACCTGTTAAAGATGCAATTTGTAACCAAGGCATGGCCTGATATTCAAAAGAAATTGCAAAAGATGAATTGGCAAGATGCCGCGACTATAGAGTTAGTAAGAACGGCACAACAGGTTTTTGTTAATCGTGAGGTAGTCAAACAAAAGCAAAAATGCCAGATGATGGTAGCGGCTATCCAAAAGGCAGGAGAGGAGAAAAAGAAAATCGGAGAACAGAATGGGAACCGAGAATTTCAGACCAAGGGGAATTTCCGAGGAAATGGAGGTTACAGAGGCAGGGGGTCTTATGGACCGGGCAGGGGCTCTGATCCTAGGACCGGAACAATAATATGTTACCGATGCCAGAAGATGGGTCACTTTGCTAGGGAGTGTAGGACGCCGCGGGACCAGATACCCGATGCGCCTGTCAGACAGAGACAAGGACCTCCCCGAGATAATGAGGACACGGGGACCGAATTGTATAGTCTCTACGAAGACTAGGGATGCTCCGGCTCATGCTCTGGGACCCGGAATGAGCCACTGGTGAATTTGTTTGTGGGTCCCTCTCGGAAACCCGTTGTGTTTCTGGTGGACTCTGGGGCAGCCCGATCATCTGTTTCTGTAAATATACCAGGAGTAAGGAAAACTTTAAAAACAGTCAAAGTGATAGGGGTAAGTGGCAAGTCCACCGAAGTCTACCAATTAGAACCAAGCAAAATTGTTCGGGGGGAAAAGGAAATCAAAGCATCCCTGCTGTTCATACCAGAGTCAGGAATAAATTTATTAGGTAGGGATCTCATGGTTTCATTGGGGTATAGATTAATGGATGAGGAAAAAGGAACTCCAATGTATACACTCCAGCTGGAAGAAGAGAAACAAATCAATCCTAAAGTGTGGGTAGATGGGAAAACTATGGGGAAGATGGAAATGGACCCAATAAAAATCACAGTGAAGCCTGGCATTACTCATCTATGGACCTCACAATACCCGATGAAACGAGCAGGGAGAATAGGTTTGCAGCCGGTGGTCGACGCCCTTTTAAATCAGGGGCTTATAGAAACTACGATGTCACCTTTTAATTCACCCATATTGGCCGTACAGAAGAAAGATGGCAAATATAGGATGGTACAGGATTTGAGAAATATAAACAGCATAGTGGTACCCCGATTTCCCACCGTGCCAGATCCTTATACGTTATTGA
The DNA here is from genome assembly GCF_964234715.1 of Podarcis melisellensis. Lineage (NCBI taxonomy): Eukaryota > Metazoa > Chordata > Lepidosauria > Squamata > Lacertidae > Podarcis > Podarcis melisellensis. Next base: position 40,206,898 of record NC_138537.1, read on the forward strand.
GCCGGATCCCTCCTTCCACTCGATGGTATACAGTAGTTGATTTAAAGGACGCCTTTTGGGCATGCCCTCTGGACAAAGACAGTCGAGATTTGTTTGCCTTCGAGTGGGAGGATGTGGAGACCGGTCAGAAAAGGCAGTACCGGTGGACGGTCTTGCCCCAAGGATATACAGAGAGTCCTCTGTTGTTTGGACAGGCACTGGGGGAAAGATTGAGGGAGTTTAAACCCACTGGATCCAACAAGGTTCTGCGGTATGTAGACGACCTACTATTGATTGGGGAAAAAGAGAAGGAAGTTAAATGTGATTCTATTCGGCTATTGAATTGGCTAGGTGATTTAGGAGTTAAGGTATCCAGAGAAAAATTGCAATTCACTGAGCGGAGGGTTAAGTATCTGGGACATATTTTAGATGGGGGAACCAGGCAATTAGACCCAGATAGAGTAAAAGGGATCATGGAACTACGACCACCTAAAGATAAAACTGATGTAAGAAGAATGTTAGGATTATTGGGATATTGCAGATTGTGGATAGATCAGTATTCAAAGTTGACTCAGTTTTTGAATAGGAAACTGACAGGAAAACAAGAGGAGGTGCAATGGGACGAGGAAGATAAGGCCAGGTGGGAAGAAATTAAGAAAACTTTAATAACTAGTCCGGCTCTGGCCCTGCCAAATCTACAGCAGCCGTTCCACTTGTATGTGACAGTGGCTGCTCAGACGGCAGTAGGAGTCCTGGCTCAGAAAAGAGGGGGGCGATATCAGCCAGTAGCTTATCTAAGCGCAACCTTAGAACCAGTGGTTAGAGGATGGCCGGCGTGCATTCAAGCGGTGGCTGCAGCGGCCGAATTAGTATTGGAAAGCAGGAAATTGACCTTTGGGGGAGCACTGATAGTGCACAGCCCTCATCAGATAGGCGCAGTACTGACAGGTGCTGCACCCACCTGGATGACGGACAGGCGCCTAGTGCAATATGAAGGGATACTCAGAACTGGAAATGATATAACCATAGGGACAGATAGAAATTTAAATCCAGCGGAATTCCTAAGAGGGGAGCGGCAAGAATGGGAACTCGAGGAGCATGATTGCCTTAAGGATATAGAATTAATGGCCAAAGTTAGGGAAGATCTAAGCGAGGTACCTCTAACGGAAGGGGAAAGATGGTTCGTAGATGGATCTAGTCATGTGAGGGAAGGAAAAAGAAGGTCGGGATACGCAGTGGTCAAGGAAGACGGGGAGACGATAGAGAGTGGGGCCCTCCCTAGCACGTGGTCAGCCCAGAAATGTGAAGTAATGGCGCTAACCCGAGCCCTGGAATTGGCAACCGGGTTAGATGTGACAATCTGGACTGACTCAAGATATGCATGGGGAGTGGTGCATACTTTCGGTCGGACCTGGAGAGAAAGGGGCTTCATAAAGGCGGATGGGAAACAAATTGAACACGTTGCTTTACTCGAGCGGCTACTAGAATCCCTGATGGGACCTCGGAAGATAGGCATTGTGCACATCCTCGCCCACACCAAAGGACACAGTTCGGAGGAACAGGGAAATGCATGGGCTGATCTCCGAGCGCGAGAAGCGGCGGAGGGGGAACCAAGGAAGGAAATATTTAAACAATGTGTCCTGCAAGTACCTGTGATTGACCCGCAGGATGTAAAAGATTTAGTGTTCACTCAAAAGGAGAAAGAATACATGGAAAAGGAGGGATGGGAAAGAAAAGGAGAAAGTTGGGAGACTCCGGAAAAGCAAATGGTCCTTCCAAAATCAACTATGTTAAATATATTGGAGAAAATACATGAAGGAAGTCATTTAGGCACGGAGGGAATGGTGAATTTGGTGAAGTCAGTGTATTGGAGTAGAGACATGTGGCCGATGGCGCACGCCATCGCATGGAAGTGTCTGATATGTCAAAAGGTTAACAAAGCCCGGGCAAGGAAAACTGAAAGGGGTGGGCGGCCTCTAGCGGTATGGCCCTTCCAGAGAGTACAAGTAGATTTTACCGAACTGCCAGAAAGGGGGGGGCAGAAGTATTTGTTGATATTTAAAGATCATTTGACAGGTTGGATTGAGGCCTTCCCTAGCCGTAGGGCCACAGCTCAGGTGGTTAGCAAAGCCATTCTGGAACACATTCTTCCTCGGTATGGAATAATAGAAGTCATAGACTCTGATAGGGGAACTCATTTCACCCAAAAAGCAATGCAGGAGGTAATGAGAGCTGTGGGGATTATGTGGAGTTTCCACACGCCCTGGCACCCTGAGAGCAGTGGAAAGGTGGAACGGGCGAATGGGGAAATAAAAAAACATTTGACTAAGTTATATCTTGAAAATGGGCTGCCTTGGACGAAAAATCTCCCTTTGGCACTATTAAGGATGAGGGTAGCTCCCCGAAAAGACACTGGTCTGTCCCCTTTTGAGATGATGATGGGTCACCCATATTTGGTAGTATTAGGAAACCCTCAAATCGAGTTCAGGGATCAGTTTATCAGGAAATATTTGCAGTCACTGTCCCAGTCTCTGTTATCTTTCCACAGACAAGGCATACTAGCACAGCGGCCCCCGCTCCTGGAGCAACAGCACACCTTTCAGCCCGGAGACCTGGTCCTGATAAAGGCTTGGCGGACGGAGAAACTCAGCCCGAGTTGGGAAGGCCCATACCAGGTCCTGCTCACAACCGAATCAGCAGTACGGACCAGAGAGCATGGATGGACCCATTACCACCGGGTGAAAAGAGCTCCACCTGAAAATTGGACAGCAGTGACTAGTCCAAATAATCCGCTGAAAGTTACGCTTACCAAATCAGGAACCGGGATCCAGAAGGGCGCACCTAGACTGTGATGTGTTTGTTTTGTACCTGTGTGTGCTTTTTCGAGTGCTGTTGCTGTCAACATTGCGAAGGGTGTGTGCAGTGTGTGCATTGTACTGAAAGGTGCAGCATCATCTTTATAGAGGATGTTATACTCCAATATTGTGAAGTGAAATTAGGAGGGGAGGTAACGTGCCAATTAGCAGAAACCCCAACGGTGAGGCAAGCTTTAATCTATTTGAACCCCACACATGAAAGGTAACTGGCAAGTATTAGGAATAGTATTAATAGGATGGGCCACTTCATGGGCAACCCAATCGGAACCCCAGTGCACCGAATGCATCCAGACAACCCGAACAGGCAATAAAATCACACAGACCCTAATGTATTATAATATAGCCCCAGAATGTGTTCAACAGTTAGATCCTTGTGTTCACAACCAAACTCAATATTATAGATGTAGGGTAAAAGGAAACAAGACGGAATGCTATGAACCCCTGGCGGTGGGACCCATAACTTCCAGTATATATGTTTACGGATATAAGGGCGGAACCGCTAATCAAGCTGGTGAGGGGAGAAGTATGTTTTCCTTGGCCCAAAACCGACAGGGTTATGTAGCACATAATACAACAAGGGGAGAGGGCAGGATTACGGTCTGTTTTGATGCTTGTATCGCAATAGATAAAGGACAGGGCCCAAATGGAGGGGCAGGGGTCTGGTGTGGAAATCGTGGATGGGAACAATCATATTTACAGGAAAGAAAGTACCTTTTCCAGAGAATAAAAGGAAGCAACGTGGGGGCTGGGGCCGGGGTATATAATTATTGGTACACAGAGGGAGTTAATAAGCAGCCCACCTATAGAGGCCCTGAGGGAATAAATCTCACTAGGGGAGCTGCCTCCACCGACTGCTCCACAGGAAAATGCAACCCAGTATGTCTATGGGCGAGCGAGAGACCTTCTACTTCGCCTAAACTTGTGCACATAGGTATAGGCATTGATGGGACTGGAAAAGATCCTTATGGATATCTCATCATACAAATACACACAACTAAGGTAACAAGACAACCCATATCAGTATTCGAAGATTTTGAGGAAGAAGTACAGCATTTAAATACCCTTCCCCTACCCCCTAAAGCCCATAATATGTTCCTAAGTTTAGCTGAGACTATAGCCAAGGAATTAACGGTGAAAAATTGTTTTGTATGTGGAGGAACAAATATGGGGGATCAGTGGCCATGGGTGGCTCATGAAGTAAACTATACGGAGGTATATAAAACACAAAACAATTACACTTATAAGCATTTGGGTAACGAGGTATGGCAAATCTCTAATCACCTAGTTGGGACAGAATGCTTCACCAGGAACACCAGCCGAATAAATGGAACGCATGTGGGGACACTCCCTTGTATAGGACAATGGGAGGACAAACAGTGGTGGAGTCAAGGGAATAATAATAAAACTTGGCCCTCTCCCCTCGGAAATATTACCAATATGAGCTTTCTCCTAGACCCGGAGAACAGAATGCTAGAATGGAAAACCCCCGATGGGTTTTACTGGGCTTGTGGGAGCTATGCTTACAATAGGTTACCTTTAAATTGGGTCGGCTCATGTGTATTGGCAACCTTAAGACCTAGTTTCTTCCTACTCCCTTTGCATACTAAAGCAAAACTAGGAGTCCCAGTATATGATGAAATAGGACCACGACGAAAACGGGGAATCCATATAGGAAAATGGACAGATACAGAATGGCCCCCAGAGAGAATTATCCAATATTATGGTCCAGCCACTTGGGCAAATGATGGCACAGCCGGATCCTTTGGCAGAGATCCCATCTATTTGCTGAATCGCATTATCCGTTTACAGGCAGTTGTAGAAATAATTACTAATGAAACAGCCGCAGCGTTAACCAAATTAGCTAAGGAAAGTGCTAAAAGCCGAACATATATTATGCAAAACAGGCTTTCTTTGGATTATTTATTAGCAAAAGAAGGCGGGGTTTGTGGAAAATTTAATCTTACTAATTGTTGTATTGAAATAGATGATAGTGGGAAGGTGGTGAAAGACATAGCAGACCGTATGGTAAAGTTAGCACATGTACCGGTCCAGACTTGGGATGGATTAAATTTTAAGGATATGTTTGGTTCATGGTTCCCTAAATTACCTGGTCTGCAGGCCATAGTGGCCCTAATTGGGTTAATTGCGGCAGGATGCGTTTTAATTCCATGCATTTTGCCAATCTTCGTTAGAACTATCAATAATTCTTTGTCCCTCCTAGCAGAACGGAAGGTATCCACATATTTTATGAAGATGCAATATGCCTCAGTACCCACATCCGATGAGGAAGCAGAAATAGCAGCCCAAGAATTATTATGTGAGTTCGAGACAAGATACAAAAAGAGGGGGGATTGTGAGAAGGAGTAAAAAGGTGTGCCTCGAACTCAGTCGTAAATTCCAGCGTTGGGCTGTTGTAAATTCCAGCGGTGGGGGAGCCAGGTCAACAAGATAAGGAAGTAGAAAGAGTCTCTAAATAAGGTTAGGTTTAGAGAGCGTAGAATGGATGATGTATTAGTACCATGTCTTTGATGATTAGATAGATTGTAAGCCAAGCTTCGAATGAAGGGCGGCAGCAATAGGGATAAATACACTTGCCCGTCCATTGTTCGGGGCTCTTCGTACCACCCTGGGACGAGGAGCCCGCCTTTGCAAACGCGTTATAATAAAAGGGAAGTAATAGACCTTATCTCGGTGTCTCCTTGTCTCATTGTAAGTCCACGTAAGAAACTTCTCACAGGTGTCTGTTGAATCATATAATGCTTTGCTCAAAGGTAAGCCCCAAATTGTTCCATGGCGCTTACTTGTCAGTAAGTGGGGCTGCGATTACAGCCTTAGTCTCTTCTGCTAGCTTAAGAGGCGATGCAGAAGGCCTTCTGCACTCGCCCTTGACTATAACAGAATAATAAATGTCCCTGTTCCCTTTATGGCGTTGATCAAAGCAAGACCTGTGCTCCACAAGCAGAAAAATGATTTGAAAGTTGTTCCAGTACTATCAAGCATAAGCTGATGTAGTATTTTGAGTTGCTGTGTTGTTTTTAAAATGCATGTGCATTTTTGTTTTAAAGATGTTTCAGCAAATGGGAGTTATTTTGGAACACGAGGAAGGCTGGAGAATGAAAATAAGTCGTCACTTCATTTCATCAAAGGCTTGTTGAGGAAGGGCCTGACCTTCTAGCCACTGCTTCATTTATTTAAGACTTTAAAGTTTAAATGTCCATGCAGCAGAAAAACAAAAGCTGCTCTCTCCTACAGGCCCTGCAAAGTGGGATAGTTGTATTGTGTGTTAACCAGAGTGCTGTCATGACCTTAGGGGCTGTGAGGGCAGTGTCAGATTTATGTTGAAGGTAACAAGCCATAGCTTAGAGCCCCACTCTCTTGGGGCCCCCCAAAAAATTTAAAGGGAACAAAAACTGGGCGTACATTTCCAAAATATAAGATAAATATAATATACTTCTTAATTGTATTTCAGTTCAACAATTACTTTGATAAAATACATATTTTGTTATGTGCAAATGGCTTTAGATACCTATTAGGTAAAGGTAAAGGGACCCTTGACCATTAGGTCCAGTCGCAGAAGACTCTGGGGTTGCGGCGCTCATCTCGCTTTATTAGCCAAGGAAGCCGGCATACAGCTTCCGGGTCATGACTAAACTGCTTCTAGCGAACCAGAGCAGCACATGGAAACGCCGTTTACCTTCCCGCCAGAGCAGTACCTATTTATCTACTTGCACTTTGACATGCTTTCAAACTGCTAGGTTGGCAAGAGCAGGGACCGAACAATGGGAGCTCACCCCGTCGTGGGGATTCGAACCACCGACCTTCTGATCGGCAAGCCCTGGGCTCTGTGGTTTAGACCACAGCACCACCTACGTCCCTCAGATATCTATTAAGCCCATAAATTACAATATAGCATACAGTGGTGCCCTGCAAGACGAATGCCTCGCAAAACGAAAAAAGCTCAAGACGAAAGGGTTTTTCGGTTTTTGCGTCGCTTCGCAAGACGAATTTCCCAATGGGCTTGCTTTGCAAGACAAAAGCGTATTGCGAGTTTGTTTGCTTTTTTCCTAAAGCCGCTTGAAGAGGCACAGTTGCGACGGACCGTGCTTCGCAAGATGAAAAACATCACAAGACGAAAAGACTCGCGGAACGAATTAATTTCGTCTTGCGAGGCTCCACTGTATATTCAACACAAAAAACAGTGACAATTTGTTGTTGACAAAGGACAGCTGGACATATAAAAGGCCCCATTAACTTCAGTAGCTTAGGGTCTCATCAAACCTAAATCCGGCCCTGTGTGAGGGGGTTCCAAATCCTAAGGCTGCTTCCAGGCAATTGGCGCCTAGCCAGCTGCTTTTTCATTCTAAGCTACCATCAGAATAGCAACTGCAGTAGCTGCTGTCAGGGTGGCACAGGCAGGGTGGCATTGCGCCCCTGGTTTTCCAATGCCAAGTGTCACTGCCAGATACTGAGAGGGAGAGGACTGAGGTGCAAGGAGGTCAATGCAGTGCAGGTGCCATATCAGATTGCTGCCATTGCACCCACACCACACAGAGCTCCTTGCCCCGCCCCCTTTTGGTACCCAGCAGTGGTGCTTGGCATTGAGCTCTCTGTGCCCAGGGCATTTTTTTCCAGCCAGAATTCGCCAGAACTCGGTTCTGGCACTTCTCAGTGGGTGCCATTGCCATTACAAGAGAACATGGGGAGCTTCGGCACCATTTTTCTAGAAAAATGTCACACCCTCCTCTCTCTCAGTAACTTTTGCTTTGACATGAGAACACAGTCAAAGACTATGGTCTTCCACAAGGTACTAAGGGGCTACAGGCTATGTCAGTGTTTCTTAGTTTTGTTTTGATTTCAGGAAATTTTCCCTCATACTGTACCATCCGCTGTGCAGAAGCTGACCTTTGTCATTAGATGCTCTGCTGACAGAGAAGATCAGATACACCTGGCCAAGCAGCACACAAAATGGCCAGATAAGAGCAGTCCCTGAAGAACGGGCAAAGAATGAGGAGAAATAAGCGGGGAGGTGCCAGAAGAGAGCAAGGCCACCATTGTGGAAACAAAACATACATTGCCTGCTGCTGGTGGATACATTATTTATTTCGATTATTTATGACCTGTCATAGTTCACTTGTGGACAGGATATGCTGTGTCACTGGAGAATTACAAGGTCGCTAATAACTCACAGGAATGAATAATATACTTGCAGGTGCCCTGATACAATTTTTACAGCTGTCTGTGTGGGGTGGCAGCTACTTAGTAATTTGACGCAGATGTTTCGTAAAATGGCAACTTTGAGTAAGGTGCACAAGTGACTAGTGGGAACAGCTGCTGTTCAAAAACCAGGACCTGTCCCAGTCCAGCCTTTCTCCAAATGCCCCAAAGTAGGGAAAAGTCATCAAGAGCAATGCTAAATTTGAAACTAAACTATTTAAGCATGATTTCACCGTGTCTAATTTCTACCAGAAGTAGACTGGAGTACCATAATTACAACTGAAGAACGTCTGACAGGCCAGTGGTGTGCTGCTGCTGCTGCTGCTGCTGCTGTGTTAAGCCAGCAGGACCAGCGGCCAAGATCTGAGTGCCAGGACAAGGGAGCAGCCAACCCACTTATCCAGCTGCTGTGGGACCCAAGCAGGATACTGGCAGCCCTAGTCTAACAGCTGCCATTTGGTGGCGTCTTGCGAGTTGTTATTAACAGCTTTTCTGACAATTAGAACATTTAAAATAGAATACCAAAACAAACATTAAAAGCAGCAGCTGCATCATTAGACTTCAGTAAGTAACAGTCGAGTCAGTATGTGGGGAAGACCTTTGGAATGAGAGTGAAAACGTTTCTGCCTTCTGGCAGAAGTTATGCTGAAGGCTTGCCAGGCAGGTTTCCCCGGACAGGGAGCTCCAGAGAGCTGGGTGCTCTTTCCTGTCCATACATGGCTCATCCGTGCCACATGTTAGGGATGGGGGCGGAAATTCGGTTTGGTTTGCATTTTGAAGCTATCTGGGTCACACTTCCCAAAACCATACGCAAATCGAAACACAGTGATCACTCAATATTCATATCTCTTACTTTCCCCCCCCCAATGCAGTGCAGTTCTCTAACCCAAAGACATGCAAATAAATGCATATGTAAATGGAACATGGCATCCAAAAATATGCTCTGGAGCAGGAGAAAAAAAGCTTGCTCCATCTTCTATGTGACAACCCTTTAGATATTTGAAGATTGCTATTATGTTTCCTATGCAATATTTTTTCTTTACAGCATTGGACTTTCCTTTCGCTTCCAGGCATATCCGCAACTGAGCGTCCTTTCGGCTTTGGCTCAGCCGCTTCATCAGCTCTGAATCTACTTGTACTTGTAATTTTGTACTTGTAATTTTAAAAGATGATGCTGTTAAGGTGCTACACTCAATATGCCAGCAAATTTGGAAAACTCAGCAGTGGCCAGAGGATTGGAGAAGATCAGTCTACATCCCAATCCCAAAGAAGGGAAGTGCCAAAGAATGCTCCAACTACCGCACAATTGCACTCATTTCACACGCTAGCAAGGTTATGCTTAAAATTCTACAAGGCAGGCTTAAGCAGTATGTGGACCGAGAACTCCCAGAAGTGCAAGATGGATTTAGAAGAGGCAGAGGAACCAGAGACCAAATTGCAAACATGCGCTGGATTATGAAGAAAGCTAGAGAGTTCCAGAAAGACATCTACTTCTGCTTCATTGACTATGCAAAAGCCTTTGACTGTGTCGACCACAGCAAACTATGGCAAGTTCTTAAAGAAATGGGAGTGCCTGATCACCTCATCTGTCTCCTGAGAAATCTCTATGTGGGACAAGAAACTACAGTTAGAACTGGATATGGAACAACTGATTGATTTAAAATTGGGAAAGGAGTACGGCAAGGCTGTATATTGTCTCCCTGCTTATTTAACTTATATGCAGAATTCATCATGCGAAAGGCTGGGCTGGATGAATCCCAAACCGGAATTAAGATCGCCGGAAATATCAACCTCAGATATGCAGATGACACAACCTTGATGGCAGAAAGTGAGGAGGAATTAAAGAACCTTTTAATGAGGGTGAAAGAGGAGAGTGCAAAATATGGTCTGAAGCTCAACATCAAAAAAACAAAGATCATGGCCACTGGTCCCATCACCTCCTGGCAAATAGAAGGGGAAGAAATGGAGGCAGTGGGCTCCATGATCACTGCAGATGGTGACAGTAGTCACGAAATTAAAAGACGCCTGCTCCTTGGGAGAAAGACGATGGCAAACCTAGACAGCATCTTAAAAAGCAGAGACATCACCTTACCAACAAAGGTCCGTATAGTTAAAGCCATGGTTTTCCCAGTAGTGATGTATGAAAGTGAGAGCTGGACCATAAAGAAGGCTGATCGCTGAAGAATTGATGCTTTTGAATTATGGTGTTGGAGGAGACTCTTGAGAGTCCCATGGACTACAAGAAGATCAAAGCTATCCATTCTTAAGGAAATCAGCCCAGAGTGCTCACTGGAAGGACAGATTGTGAAGCTGAGGCTCCAATACTTTGGCCACCTCATGAGAAGAGAAGACTCCCTGGAAAAGACCCTGATGTTGGGAAAGATTGAGGGCACAAGGAGAAGGGGACGACAGAGGACGAGATGGTTGGACAGTGTTCTCGAAGCTACAAACATGAGTCTGACCAAACTGCGGGAGGCAGTGGAAGACAGGAGTGCCTGGCGTGCTCTGGTCCATGGGGTCACGAAGAGTCAGACACGACTAAATGACTAAACAAACAATTATGTTTCCTCACAGACTCCTCTATTCCAGGCTAAACATATTCATCTCCCTCAACTGTTCCTTATAAGGCTTGGTTTCCAGACCCTTGATCATCTTTGTCGCCCTCCTCTGCACATGTTCCAGCTTGTCAATACCCACCTTAAATTTTGACACCCAGAACTGGGCACAGTATTCCAGGTGTGGTCTGACCAAGGCGATACTATCAGAGCGGTACTATTACTTCCCTTGATCTGCTGCTGCATCACACTGTTGACTCATATTAAGCTTGTGATCCACTAAGACCCCAAAATCCTTTCCACATGTACTACTGGCAAGCCAGATTACCACCACCCCATCTTATAGTTTTGCAGCTGTTCTTCCTGCCTATGTGCAAAACCTTGCATTTGTCCCTACTGAAACTCATTTTGTTGGTTTTGGTTCAGTTTTCCAATCTGTTACAGTCATTTTGAATCCCAATTTTGTCTTATACAGCACCAGCTACCCTTTCCAGTTTGGGGTCATCTGCAAATCTTATGAGCATCCCCTCAATTCCTTCATGAAGTAACCCTTCAACTTGGTATCTGTTTTCAACAGAGAATCTACTAACCCAGCAGCCTGGGATCACTTCTCAGAGTTATAACATGATTGTGTCTGAATGTACATAGTTTGGAAAAATTATTTCTTACTTTGGGCTTTCTTTTCTTTATTGGCATCTGCTTTGCAAACACCTTGGTATGCGGTACTCAAAAGGTAAGATTGTTCCATAGTTGTATTGCCCTTCTATTTTGCAAGGCAAGGAGAGTGAAGTCCCTAACTCCTTGTGTTAGCATTTTAAAGCTAATTTAATGAAGAGCGGAGCAAGTGATAAGATCAAGCACAGTGTTGTCATTGTCAGCAAGTCTTGAGCTACCAAAAGGTTTATAACAAAAGAGATGCACAAGCACGGGTCCTCTCTTAGTGATGACTGTGCTGCTCATTATCGGCAATTAAGAATTAAAATGCAAAGCTGAGATTCCTACCGGACACCAGGGTCTTGCCATCAGCCAAAGGTCAATTGCTGAACACTTTCAGGGCACAGCTGAATGTTTATTGCTACAGAAACAGATGAACCACAGGGACGTGAACGTCTAAAATGAATAAATAGGCTGTTATTTAAAAGGGGGCCCAACGATTAAAACAAATAGAATATATAGATTTCTTCAAAATCTGTAATAAAGAATTTGGAATCAAGTTAAGTCAAGACCTACTGACCACATAATAATTATATATTAATCTGTCATAGGTATTGTGCTGAGCCATACTTAAGTGTAATGTTTCCTCAAGTTCATGTTGAACTACCATTTTGATTACCAACCTAACAGGGAGAGGTTTCTGTTTAAAGGTTATGGAGGCCCTGTGGTGATCATTAGGCAGCAGGATAGTTCCAATAATCTTAACACATGCCTGGAGAAACATTTTGCTGCAGAAAGATAAATATTATGAGGAAAATCCATGAACACTACCTTTAAGACATAACTAGCCTTCCAGCTATTGATATAGCTGAACTCCCAAGGGTAGGGAACATGAAAGTTCGCTTACCTGACCTCCTTCCAGATGAGTCCTTGCTACATAGTGGGAGAGTGGGAGGGGCAAGTCGGAAGGAGGGATATGCGGGACAAATATACCAGCAAGAGCACTGGCTTGGCTGCAACCATCACATTTGGCCCAGACTGACCTTACCAATGCCTCACCCATCCCTTCTCCATCATGGGATGCACCGACACCACGACCAGAGAGATGCCAGATAAGGAGGGCAGCCCCAGTGCTGCTCTTACTTTCCAAAGCAATTTTATGCTCCTGTTGGTAAGTAGCCAGTACCAACTGAGCAGATCTCATTTATCTAAGGGACATGTTGCCTTTAATAATTCTAATATTTAGTTAGAGTTATGGCTGCAATGCCCTCGGGTTGCGTTAATTAATGGTCTCTTGTCAGACTATTAATCATCTCTCATGTGGAACTGATTGTGGTCCCCAAAGGTGAATTGCACCTTTCTGAAGGTTTTCATTTTAAAGTTTGAAGCAATGCTAGAAGAGGTATTAATCCAACAGAATCTGGCCAGCATTATAGGCTTATAGCCTCACCTCGTAATATGATGAAAAAGCTTTTTGGGGTGGGGAGAGGAGCTCACCAGACCATCTGGAGATATAATAAATCTGACAGCCATAGCAATCTAAGAATCAAACACAACTTCATTATATTAGGAAAAATGATTTTCTAATTAACTCATGAGGAAACCTTGTGATTCATTCACCCTAATAGAGTTTGAGAGTTCAGACTTCCTCATCAGTGTCATAAAATCATTGTCCCTTATAAATTATCGCTTTCTCTAGTCTGCAGAGAAGGAGAGCTTGATAGATTAATAGGGTATTTAAACAGTCTACAGATAACTCTAATAACGATCTTTACATTTTGACATGCACTAATGTAACTAGTTTTAAGCAGTGCTTAAGAAATCTCTTTTGAAGTAAATACAATTTGATTCCGGGGAATCTTCTTCCTTGAAGCTAACTTCAGCATTGATCTTCACTCTCAAAACAGAAACATTTGTTAACTTTCAGTCCTGCCAATATCAAGAAGTGGAGTTTTCCCTCTTGTTAAAACCTCAAGGTTGAACAGAATTAATTTTTTTGAATATATATATGTAGAAATTCACTGGGCCGGAATTAAAGAAACAGTCCCTAATTTTTTACTTCCTTACTAGGAAAAGCAACAACAAGTACTTTGTTGTTGAATATCTTAAATTTGGCCAATTTTAGAATCTTTCAGGAAAAAACCAAGACTTACTGATTGCCTATGCAAAGCAAGAGGAGAAATGTATCACCCTCCCAATTAACCTTTCAAAAGCTGTGCTCTAAAGACACCCACACCTAAAGAGGTTCCCAAATTGAAATCAAACATTTCCCTAAAAAAGTAGATAATGCCAGCTTAGCTTCTAATTCTGCTCCTCTAGCAGATGCTATCAGCATTAGGGATACATTTAAAGCACACTCAACACCCCCAAGAATCTTGAGGAAGTGTTGTTTAACCCTCACACATTTACAGTTCCTGGCAACCCTTAGCAAAATATAGTTCCTAGGATTCTTGATGTGTGTGTGTGTTTAAATACGTTTAAAATGCATGGTGTGTAAGCAGCCTAAGTGTTTACCTTCTTAATCCAGCTCTCCCTTTGTAGATCATAGAGTTGGAAGGGAACCTGAGGATAATATAGTTCAACCCCCTGCAATATCAAGGAATACGCAGCTGTCCCATATGGGATTCGAACCTGTTGCCTTGGCATTATCAGCACCACCTCTAACCAACTGAGCTATCCAGCTGACAGACCAAACTATCCACCTATGTAACAGCAAGCATGAACCCCAACATAAAAAGGTGCCCCAGTCATTTTAAAAGTGTTTCCCCCCCCTAAGCATTAGCAAAGCTGTGCTCCCATGAGCCTAGTGCAATATATCATCCTGAAATAATAGAAGGGAATATCCTTGCTATGTGTGTTGCTGGGGTTGTGGGGAACAGAGATCCTTATGTTCACAACTAAAATTGTATTAGAGAAGACTTCCTATGCTCATTTATACTGCAAGGAAGCCCTCCACTGACTAGAAATAGGTGGGTTGTTTTTTTTTAAAGGAAGGCCCAATGGATCTGTCAGAAAAACCTTTCTGCTCTTTGAACTTAAATGAATGCAGGGTGAGTGCTCCAGCACTGAGGACGTGTGGAATTTTTAAATATTTTAAAAATTAAATGGAACTAAAGGCCAGACAATGACATACTCATGGCAGTGGGAGTTAAGATGGCTCACACCCCCCTGCACTCCAGCTTCTTGCTTCCATTTGCTTGTGTCATGCCAAGGACTGAGGGGAAGAATGGGAGAATCCTGACACAGGCTGCACACACACAATATTTGAAGCACATTTCCTCCGCCCTCAAAGAATTCTGGGTACTGCCATTTACACCTCACAGATTTACAATTCCCAGAAACCCTTAACAAACTTGTGGTGCCCAGAATTCTTTGAGGGGGAAGCATGCTTCAAATGAACTTGAAAGGTATAATGTTTATCCTTTCTCCTGCTCTCTGAAGTTTGGGGGAAATGACAATTTCAAGGGGTAGGGTGGGGGAAAACAGTATGGGAGCAGGAGGAGTGGGAAAAGGATATTGTGCATTCTTCACAAGTGCTGGGCCTTTGGGATGCCTATAACCATAGCAAAATATTCTGCCAGAGGCCTTTGGCCTGCTTATTCCAAAGTCCAGAGGGATACCTAGCTGTGTTAGGCTGTTGTAGAACAACAACGAAACAAAACAAACAAATAGTGTGGCATGAACTTTAATGGACAAGGCTATTTAATATATTTAATAAAGCTGTATAAGTACAAATTGTATGTAGAGCTTGCCCTTCACCAAATGGCCTTAGGACAGCCCGATATCCAGTAAGTAGCTAGCCGTCTTTTTATAACCCCTGTTCTTCTGAGGACATTTTAAAGAATCTTCTCAACAATTCTTTTCTAGCTCATACACCACACACCTGCAGGATCACCTTACTCCGTATGTATCCACTTGACTACTTTGATCTGTGGAGTTGATGCTGTTACAAGTGTCACATAATACTTGCTCTGCACTTGTAAGGAATCAGACCTAAACTTTGGAACTCCCTGCCTAGTGACACCAGGCAGGCACCTTTGCTGAACTGTTTGCTATGCCAACTTTAAACATTTTTTTAGGATACATGTCTAATCTCTTAAGTTTACTATTAATTTTAATTATCTGTTAAACTCCTTTAATTATCAATTAAGCAGCATATAATCAAACAATCAAACAGCATATAATTTGGTTTCCTGAAAATAAAATAAACAAATACTGAACTCCATCTGTGAAGCTGGTCTTGCAATGTAGGAAAAAAGGGGAAAAAAATAACTGGGGCATCTCATTTCTGCAGTTGCATCCTCAGCCCAGATTCACCAGAGAAGAAAAGGCAGCAGAACTCATGGAACAAAAGGGTCAGATACATTGGCCCATCTTACTTACCACTGACTACACTACTAGGCGGTGGATATCCTGTCTGATTTCCAAGCCCTACCTGATGATGCCAAGGATTGAACCTGGGGTATTTTGCATGCAAATCATGTGTGCCAATGCTGCCCCTAAGGCCCTTCCCACAGCCCAGCCCAGTTTGACTGGAACAACACACATGCTTATTGAATGCAATCTATCAAAAGGCATCTTCATAAGTACATGACTGTCCTGAACTCCTGGCCTACCTGGCAGCAAGTCAGTATGTCAAATCCAAAGTCCAGCATTCAGGAAACACAGTCCTGGGTCAATCCAAGTAACCAAGTCTGAAGTCCAGCAGCCAGGATACAGTCCTGAGCCAAACCCAAAGCACAGCCCCATAGAGGTCCAGGAGCATCGAAACATGGCTAGTGGAGCACACACAGCCCCTCAGCTCTGCTTCCTTTTTACACTTTGCGTGCTGATTGCAGCATCTGGGCTTGACGAGGCAGATGACCCTCACCTGTTCCAAGCCTACTCCAGCTGAGGAAGCACACACTTCCTCCCAGAGGTAGCAAGCCCCACATGGCCAGCTAGGGAGCTGGTCTGTGGGCCCTTGCCAGCCTCAGTCTCCTAGAGTACCTTCCCCACTGCTCCCTATGCCTCAGAGCCCACTGTGTTTATGGGAACAAGAGCTCCTCTGGCTCTGGTGATGAGTCCTGCTGCTCTGGTTCCTGCACATTGACCTCCATCCCCTCGGCATCCTTCATTACCCTGTGAATATTTCCTTTCCCTTCCTCTGCTTGTTCCATCTACATCCCTCGCCAGGATCCTCTTCTTCTTCCCTGTTGTCCTGCCAGTTCATGACAATGACATATACTGGAGACATTCAGAGCAACGTGATGTTTGATTGTATGTTGCTAACTAAGCATCTGGTTTCCATCACCACAGCCAGACTGAAGAATGCTCTCAGTCCAAAGAGCAGAGAGGAAATGTCCTGCTGCTTGTTAAACATTTTGAAAGCACTCACCTATTTTCCTGGCATTCCCCTTTGGTAGCCAGTTGGGATGCTGACTCTCCTGTGTCTCATGCTTCGCCAAGGTGATTTAACAGCCCATCTAGAGGACATAGTGAAGTTACTGTTGGCTTCGTACAACTTTTCTTGGCTAGATTGGTAAGGAGATGTCTTGGCTGGAAGAGTGATGTAGGCCTCACAAAAATGAGAACAGACGGTTGCGTGCAGCCCAATCTCTGAGCGGTGAGAGATTCCAGGGGTGCCTGAGCTTACCCAGGTTTTGGTTTCCTTAGAAGGAAAGTTGTTGGAGATTGTGGTTTCATTTACACATATATATAGTTTGATCACAGGACGGAGGGGCTCACAGCATTCCTCATTAGAAAACCCCCAGCAAGACATGTCTCTGTCTCTCCAGCTTCCAGCATCAAACAAAACTAATACAAACTCTGGCTATCATTCTTCTACCTTACAAGGTGATGTAGCTTCCAACTGAGGTGAGGAAGTAAGTTACCCCAATCTCTATGGCGGCAGGGCAATATTTTCTAATGTAAGTGGTGGTGCTTAACCATGAATTTAACAAAGGAACTGGTTTGACTGCTTTCCTGTCATACAGTCTAACCCCACATGCAGACGTATCATTCAGGCTGATCCCTCAAACCATAAGTATTTCTCATATATCAAGGTAGAGGACTAGAGTCTGATTGACTGAACTGGTATTGGTCACCTAATAAAAATGTTTGGAACATGGCAGCCAGGTCCCCTACACTCACTGCCTCCTTTCACAAGGCTGTTGAAACTGCAGCACCCACATAACATAGAAGCTGTTGAAATTCAAGGCCCCCCTTTTAAGGTTTTTCTATGGGGCAAACAGAGGACTGTCCCCTGACAGCCCTTCAAACAGAGGACTGCTTCTAAGTCCTTTACAGAGCACACTTGTTAAAAATCTCCAAGGCTAAAATGGAAGCTGAAATCCTGGATTAGATAGAAGCCCTGCTCTGCCGACCCAGGCAGGTTGTTCTGACAGCAATTTGCCATTGTCTCTTCTTCCGATGCGACGCTGGGATTGTCAGGGTCAGCTCTTCCATGCCGGAAGAGCAGGCAGTCTCCCGGGGCAGCAAAATAATGAGCAGCTGCTTATTGTTAGGAGCATGCGAAAGATATATGGAGTGGGAAGGTTTAATCAGCAATCCAGCCCAATCCCAGGAGCTCATCTTGGAAAGCATAATATGACAAAGCATAATATAAACAGATCATTTGTCAACATTATTGCTTTGGGGTATACTTCTGGGTATACCTCAACTTTTCCAAAAGAGGTAGATATCTGCTCCTCTAAAAACTCCCTTTTTTGCCACTCCAAGTAAAGCTAATACAATTAGGTTGTTGAGGTTTTATTTCTGAAATCATAAGAAGAGTCTGCTGGATTGGGCCAATGGCCTATCTAGGTCAGCATCCTGTTCTCACAGTGGCCACTCAGATGCTGGTGGGAAGCAGCACCAGAGCACAAGAACGCTGTTCTCTCCTGTGGTTTACAGACATTCATTCGGATTGTCAGATATTCATTCAAATTCATTCAGTTGTCTGGCCTAAGGAACTGAATCGTAGTGGATTATGGTGGAAAGTGAGTAGACAAGTGACAACTGGGGTGACAAGTGTTGCAATATTCACCACGTGGAGGTCAGGGGTTGGAATCAGCCAAAGCATAGTGATCAGGGACAGAGCAGGGAGGACTACCCAGCAGAGCGTGTGGACAGGCTTGTGATTGTGGCCAAATGTGCCCTAAACATGTTCTGCTGGCACCATCTCCTTTACCTTTGGCGCATCAGGCAAGGTCTGTTCTGTTGTCTTGTGCACACAATAGTTTTTAAGATCCTTTTAATGTTTCAACTGTTCTTTTTATCTGCTGGCTCAATCCTTTTTACCTTTGTGGGTTTGATTGTTTACATTTATTTTATTGATGATGATAAGCCCTCTTGCCCACACTGAAAGGTGGGGTATACAGCCTATATGGAAGCAAACTTTTGGATGGGCAGAGTCTTACGAGAAGCTCAGTTTTAGCATAGCAATCAAGCATTTGCCTATCTATCTATCCACTTTGTTTCCTCACTGTGCGAGGAAATAATGACTCAATGGCATTTGGAGAGCTAGTAAGGTATAAAGGCTGAGAGTGCATTTAGTGTGTCACCTGCAGTGATAAAGTTATCAGGTCTGTGTTCAGTATCACCAAGAATTGAGAGTAGTCCAGGGATACTTAAAAAAAATATTTTTATAAGTTGTGTGTCCTTGTTTCTCAATTTGATCCTTTTACATGGTTTTGTATGTTTTGTGGTATTTTATGCATTGTGATTCACCATTATTTTTATTGTTGATAGTTTAAGAAGAGTTTGGATTTGATATCCCGCCTTTTCACTCCCTTTAAGGAGTCTCAAAGCGGCTAACATTCTCCTTTCCCTTCCTCCCCCACAACAAACACTCTGTGAGGTGAGTGGGGCTGAGAGACTTCACAGAAGTGTGACTGGCCCAAGGTCACCCAGCAGCTGCATGTGGAGGAGCGGAGACGCGAACCCGGTTCCCCAGATTACGAGACTACCGCTCTTAACCACTACACCACACTGGCTCTCAATAATTCTTTATTGTAACTGATAAGTGTAAACTGATTATTATTTGCTGATATTTAATTTTACTGTTTACTATTATATTCTAATAGGGACGCAGGTGGCGCTGTGGGTTAAAGCCTCAGAGCCTAGGACTTGCCGATCGAAAGGTCGGCGGTTCGAATCCCTGCGGCGGGGTGCGCTCCCACTGCTCGGTCCCAGCGCCTGCCAACCTAGCAGTTCGAAAGCACCTCCGGGTGCAAGTAGATAAATAGGGACCGCTTACCAGCGGGAAGGTAAACGGCGTTTCCGTGTGCGGCTCTGGCTCGCCAGAGCAGCGATGTCACGCTGGCCACGTGACCCGGAAGTGTCTCCGGACAGCGCTGGCCCCTGGCCTCTTAAGTGAGATGGGCGCACAACCCCAGAGTCTGTCAAGACTGGCCCGTACGGGCAGGGGTACCTTTACCTTTACCTTACTATTATATTCTAATGGATTATTGAATATTGCTTTATTTGATATCTTGTTTATTTTAAAGTTATTGTGCCTTTTTTGTTTTGGATCAGATCGTTAATACGTGTGTGATCTTTGCTGCCCATTTTGTAAACTGCCTTGCATATGGTAATAAAGAAAGGCGGTATACAAATTAAAAGTGAATTGAAATGAAAATATAGATCTGGAATCTCTTTTCCAAACAAGCAAGCATTTAAGGCAGTGCAATATTTAAACAACAGCAGCAACAATAATACTTATCATTTTATTATTTGTACCCCACCCATCAGACTGGGTTTCCCCAGCCACTCTGGGTGGCTTCCAACATATATAAAAACATAATAAAATATGCCAGAACTCACTACGAATGCCTCCCTTGTTCTCTTCAGATGATAATGGCGTCCACCTGAGAGGTGCTGGAACTGAGTTCTGGCTGAAAAAAGTTCTGATTTAAGGTTTGAATTACTGTCTTTTCTCTACTTATTTTCTCTACTTACTGGCAAGATCCCTATGGAAACATTGCTGTGTGACATTAAAAAAATGTGCACATTCCCCACTCGGGTTCATTTTTGTTCCATTATGCTGACCTTGAGGGTTTCTGAACGGCCCACAATTTACTGTGATGCCATTTGTGGATAGAACAATGTCCTGTGATCATAGCTATACTCATACCCTGAATGGATCATGTATAGAGAGACATTTGTGAGCTACACTGGTATTGCAAGTTGCAATGGCCTTCTTCAGAAAAAAATGAGAGTTGCCACTAGCATATGCCTCATTGAGTTTGAGATATCCCAGGTGTGACTTTTCTTTTAGGGGGGGGCCATAGACTGTGCTTGCACATCCCATATACTGTATTACTTTTGATTCTGGTGCTCTGGTGTCTTCCGTGTCAATCAGGTGGCTCCTTCACATGCATGCGTACTTTTTATTTCCCTCCTCCCCCGGTGCCTTCCAGGAAATGTTACCTGCTCCAGAGGCGAATAGGTTTTGCTGGTGGTGCTGTAGCATCTTAGGACACAGTACAGTGAAACGTGGACGGGGATCCCCCAAGGAGGTATTCTTCCCTCTCTCCCTTCTCCCAGAGGCATCAACCAGGAGTTTTTATTGAGGCAGTGAGCTGGCGCCCTTGTCCCTGCAGGTATCTTGCAGCAGTCATTAATTTACTTTTGTTCCTGTGCAAGGAGATTTTGCTAGCCATTAGCAGAAGCCAGATGGCGTTTTCATACTAATGAGACTTTGCATTCTAGAGGAACAGAGACCAACCTCTGATTCCACAGGTATTTCATTCTTAGAAGCCTTGTCAGCCAAAGCAGCAGGGATAGTGCTTTAATTTTTTTGCCTGTGTCATGCACATTTGCACATGATGCATAGCGCCTTGGTGGGACGGTCTTTTTGAAATTGATGTGTTCAGGGTGTAGATGTATCGCATGGCATTACTTCATTGTGCTACAGTTGGTATCTGAAGTATCCCTGAGTACTGACCCACTTTTTCAGATGCGCTCACCATGAGTGGTGATTTTTAACACGTCTATAGAAAATGGTTGTCGTGTTCAATGGCAAAGAATGACAATTAATATTATTGTCCAAAGCTAGCTCTAAGAATAGAAGATTAGGATAAAGTTTATTCTTGTATTACTTTTCAGCAAAAAAAAAAAAGCTTTCTCAAAGGAGGGCACATAATGTTAGCATACAACACCCCAAACAACACAGTCCCCCACCCCCAGCACCCAAGTATTCACATTCAAACTATGTTATAATGAGCTTACTGCCTACTTCTGTTCTGAACAGGAAAACTTGTGAAAAGTTCCCCACCATAGCCCATTTTAACATGTTCCTTCCATCCCTTGTAATAGAGGCCTGGGGATTTGTCATACTTTTGTACTAGCCAAAAACAGAGCCTGGAGAGGCAGAACAAAGATAACATGTACACCAAACAATGTTTTTAGGATTTATTTTAATCTGCTAACATCCAGTCTCGATCTAGACAAAAAAGAAAAGGGGAAAAAACCACAATTAGATGACTGTTCCTTTTACTTTGCTTTGTCCATTTTCGTCATAGGTTTTGAGAGGAAAAGGAAACAGGCTTCCTTTTCGTTAACACTTTTTTTTTAAAAAAAGAGAGAGATGTGATAAATAAATATATAAAGCTTTAAATGTTGCTTCATTCAAATTAAACATTGCTTTTAGTTCCTGCAGCGAACATGCAGACCTTACAGATTCAGTCCACTGGAAAACAACTGTTGGGATCTTCTCTCAGTCAGTGTTGATCAGAAGAGCCTGTTCTGAGATCTCAAGTGGGTGGGAAAATAGGGAGGGACTTGGTTTAGAGAGATCGTAAGTAGCACTCTGTTCCTTGGCAGAGAAAAACACTCAAAGAAGGGAAATGGTATCCTGTGTGTGAATTGTCCATGTGGTTCCTGGTGCTTCTTACGCAGTGATGGGGAAAGCAAGGACTACATGAGCAAAGCAAGCAACATGACACAAGATAGATCTCATTTGATTCCAAGAGTATTTATGTTGGCAAAGCCTGGCGACGCCTGAGGATTTGTCCAGCGATTAACACAGGAGTATAGGAACATCACAGTGAAAGTGTTTTCAAAAAGCACTTTAAAAGCAGTTTGAAAGAGGCAATAAAAATAAGTTAAAAACATACTCCAACATGTACAAAACAAATCATCCTTTGAAAATAATTTTAACATAATTTTTTTTTCATAGCATGGCTCCCAAGTTCAGCATGTAGAAGGAGCACCTGAGAAAGGGGAAGAGAAATGTAGAAAACACAGAGAAAACTGTGGGGTGGGGGCAGAGGCTCATTTGCATATAATGCCCTTCAGATTTTATTGGAAACCAAAACATTCACTGACGGTAGAGCAAAATGATAATAAAAGAAGAAAAAACCCAGCCTCTTTTCAATGGATCAGCGCATGAGTGCATGCAGTCAACTCCTGGTGACAATTATTTGGTTGGGTAATTGCTCTGTGCTTTAAGGGACTTTAATTCAACCCTTGAATTTGTTTCTGCTAGTGGAATGTGATAATGCATCATTCAACAAAGAGGAAAACTGAGCAGAGCTGCGATCTGAAGCATACGCTTTGTAAAACAGTGGAGGGAACGAACAGTATGAGGATTTCCGTGGTGCTGGCGTCAATTCGTTACCTTTGATCATTAACTATGAAGAGCTGCATGGCTGAAATGGATTTTAAGGCATTATAGCACCAGCCGGAGCCTGGTCAGAACTATTCTGGAGCATCTACAAGTTTCAATGAGACTGACATTCCCATTATGATTAAGGCGCATAACTTACTTCCAGCTTTGACACTTTAGCACTACATTGTGAAAGTTCTGACCTACCTTTCTCCTAGACAGGTACGCGTCTTCATGAGATAGCCTCATGCGGAAACTGCACAGTGCAAAGTGTGCTATTAGCCATGCCTGTTGAGGGATCAGAGTGGGCTGAATGAGGATGTGCACTGCAGGTGTCAGCCTAAAACCCAAATGAGCATGTATTTCAAATTGCCTAAGGAGAAGTTCCTTGAAAGTGGGGCCTAAATGGCATACTGTGTATGCCATTGTGACCCTTTGCTGTAATACTTCAGAGGCTGCACAAATCAAGCAATCTATTGTTTGACCTAGTTCCTTCCTGCTACCCAGGATCCAGGCAAGGTATTAGTAGAGATGCTGCAAAGCTTTGCAGGCTACACCTTCTTCCTTGGATCAGAGCAGACATGTGCTGGCCAGAATGCTTCTGAGGAGTGAAGAAGAAACATAGAGAGCTGCCTTAAAGCAGGTCAAGCTTATTTGTCCATTTTGCCCACTGTCTACTTTGTGTTTGGCAACAGGCAGGCGACCTTCCCATCACCTGCTCCCCCCCCCAAAAAGTAGAAATTCCAGGGGTTGAACCAGGGACCTTCTGCATGAATCTACCACTGAGCTAAGGTTGCTTCCCAAGTTGATGTCTTGCTGTGCTGGAATCCCATAGGATCCTGGACCAACACTGGCCTTTACTCTCTCATGTTCTGTGTGCATGTGTTGGAATTGCTATTCTGGCTACTTAATACCTCTTTTTGTGAAGAGTTATGCGCTCCAACTTTTATTTTTAGTACAACCACTGTTAGGAAAAGCTACCCTCATCCTCATCCTGCATTGTTACTCACTGGAAAGCATTCTTAACAATGCTTTCTTCTGGAAACAGTTTTGCAGTGATGGTTGATAGACAACACATCTAATATATCTTGTTTTTATGGAAAATGTTTTGCTAGTGTAGGGTCTGATCTATCATAGGCTGTGTACACACATTTAAAGCATGTACACTTTTGAAGAACATTTGAAGTGTATTTCCCCTCTCAAAGAATTCTGGGTATTGTAGTTTATTAAGAGTTGTTGGGAATTGTAATTTTGTGTGGGGTAATACAGTGTCCAGAATACTTTGAGGGAAACAATGTACTTTGAATGTACTTTAAAGGTATTGTGTTTGTTCCTTCAGAGCCCTTCATTGGCCCTTTGCTCCAAACGGCTTCCATGAAAAAACATTTCTCAATCACTTTCAGTGTGACTTTAGGTGGTTGGCTGACACTACAAAACCTACTTACTGTCTTAAGGACTGCAATAGTGGAAAGCTATGAGCACTGGGGGGAGAAGTTTGTCCTGAGCCAGAAGTGTTTTTTTCTGCAGTAGCCACTCACATGGCTGAATACAGATGTTGATTTTCAGTGGCTGCAGTAGATATTTGCAAGACTTCTCTG
Organism: Podarcis melisellensis; assembly: GCF_964234715.1. Lineage (NCBI taxonomy): Eukaryota > Metazoa > Chordata > Lepidosauria > Squamata > Lacertidae > Podarcis > Podarcis melisellensis. The sequence goes on from NC_138537.1 coordinate 40,231,364, forward strand.
GCACCAAGACTACAAACATTATACACCGTTGCTGTCAACACAGGAAAAGTTCAGTCAATGACACAGGAGGTGAAAGGGTGGAAACACTATTCACCAAAATGTTGGAGGCCCATTAATGCTTAAAGCCACCCAAGAAAGGACATTTGGTGTCCAAGCAAACACTCTATCACACTCTTTTCTTCTCAGCCCTCGAGAAAGCCACAGACCAGTTTCCCTCTGCCTCCTGCACTCTATTATAGCTTCTTAGCCATTTAGCTGCATCCTGAGTTCCTTCAGGCTTTTAAGTTCAAATTATGACATGCCTACTAGTAAGTCTTTTTGTAATGCTTTAAGATTAATGCTTTTGATTTCTAAACAGGAAAATTCAGGGGAAGGAGATAATATGTCAAAGCTGGGACTTGAAATGGGGAACCCCTCCACTAGCTGCAAGTATGGAGGTCTATGCAGAAACAATCACCCACCTACTCACCTTCCTTGGGTAGATTTAAGGGAAGCTGATGAAACAACATTCAGTAGTTTTATTTCCTTAGTCTGTTCTTAAAACACAATGTTACACAAAGAAAATGTTGGAGAAAGACTACCACTGATCTCCCCAGAGGTCTAAGATTTCCACAGGCAAGATCCATTAAGGTTTACTCAGGTTGTTGTGGAAATAAAATTTAGGCACAACAAACAAAACACTCCACTTTTATCCTTAACCACACAAAATGCGGAAGCAGAGTTTGGCCTTTGGAACCTGCTACCAATCTTGCAAAGTATAACACAGCAGGCTCTCCAGTCTTCACGCTATGAATATGGATTAGCTGCTGCAACCATTTTTATATTATAGATCCATAACTATGAATGCACAGTAGAAAGCCTTTAGGTAAAGCTACATGCTCTGCATATAGAACAGCTGCTTCTTCATAGCACACATACGTTTGTGGGAAAAGGAAATGTGAAATAGCATTTGCTTTTGTTTGTAAAGAGTTTCTTTAGTTACAGAAATGCACAGGTGTCCTGGGAATTTAGCAAACTGCCATTCATCCCCAAATGTAGGATTTTTAACCTGCAGCCTCCTCTACCCAAAATAATGCTTAAAAAAACCAACCCAAAATAACTAGGATGAGATAGTTTTCCTTTCCTAAACCTCAAGGGCATCTTTTTAGCCAGCTGTGCACACTCAGAGAACAGGAAGGCCTTATTCCTAGAAACACTGCCAGGCCCATACGAGACCCACACTAGCACTGATTGACAAATAGATCTGGCAAAGTACTTAAGAACTTGCATATTTTTCAGTGTAGGGTAATCAGGAGCACCTGGGCATTTGGGCTGATCAGAGAAACACTGAAAGAAAAGGACAGGTTTTTCAATCAGCCTGCATGGGGTGGGATTTTTTTTACTGGGTTTTTAATTTCCATATCACTCCAAGTCCCTTTTCACTGGCTGGTTGTAGAGAATGCGTAGACATAACAAGCTCTGTGTGCTTAATCAGGCAGGCTTCTATACTAGAGACATGGCTTCCCTCCTTCTGGGGAAACACACACACACACACTACAGTTTGGAACCCAAAGCTTTGGCAACTATGCAGACAAGAGTAGCCTAGGAAGAGGGAAATCCCTTACAAACCATGGGAAATGACAGTGCTTCTTTGTGAACAAGTATATCAGCCTCTCCTTCTATATTTCCAGTTTTCTCTCCGATACATAGCGAGTCCATCCATTGAGCATCGACCTAACTGCCAGCTTATTTCGACTTCATCTATAACCTAGTCATTTGCATCCTAGGGAACAGGGAAGGAAGGTGACAAACACAGCTTGCTTGAGTCCCCCCCCCCTTTCAGAAAGGCTTAGTAGAAAAGAAAGACACATGCTTTGGATGGAGATCAAATTATCACTTGATGCTCTCCAAACAAAACTTTGATGTTAAAAAAAAGAGAGAGAGGAAAAGGGATTATTGTGGTTATTATAGGCTGGAAAAGAACACCAGACAGTGCCTGAAGCAGAGAATCAGTCAAGATGCCCAGTTTTCCAAATGCTACAGCTTTGTTAAAATAAGACAAAGGCAAGGCAGGCTTTGCCCATCCTGGAAAACAGTGGCAACACTGCCTCTTAAGTTCAACAAAGCAGCACTCCTACAGCTGGTGGATGCAATGCAGCAAATGTTAGTTGCTTCCAGATCCCATTGAAATCAATGGAGTTTGTGCCCAGTTGAACACTTAAAGTGAAGCCCTATACTCCATACCACTCGTGGGCACTGAGGACAGCATGGAATGCCAAACAATGAGCATTTTGAATATGTAATACCTGCGCCAATTCAATGAAAATGCCTTCTCACTGGAAGCAAAGAGTGTTCTGAAGCATAAACATAAGCAAGAAAACAGCCAGCAATGTGGTGATCAGCAGTTTGCAGGGAACATCATAGACCATCTCCTTTTAAATGTCAGGGACTGGTGTACCCCCCCCCCAAGTTATTTCTAAGAAAGGACATTTTCATGAATATGTGATAAGAACCCATGTTTGGTTTTATGTGGGATTTAGTAGTTAGCATTTGAATAACTGCCCATGAGGTAAAAGCTGAGAATATTTGTGCACAAACCCACCGATTGTTTTGGTGGTGCAATATGTAGGATTGGGAGTGTGTGCATGCAGGTCAACCAGTGCCATGTATTCAAACTTCTGTGCTTGATATTTCTGTAACTTCTGTATTTTGCTTCCTTGAATGTTTCTCTTTCTCAACTTTCCCTTTCCCTTTCTGATTGCTTGTTTTGATACTGCTCTGTTCTTTTTGACCATAGTTTTCCATTTGAAGCCAAGCAGCTGAAACTGGAAGGAAGTCACTGTCTGGCAAATTCGCTGCCATTTATTATGACTTTCGCAACTGAAAACCTCGCTTGAGCAAGGGAGAAAAAAACATTTGACATTTCTGAGGATCAAATTACTCTTGCCAAGGGAGAACAGTGGTTACAAAGCTACTATCCGTGACCTCTAGATTTGCATCTAGGAGGATATGAAACATTACACTGTATTTGGCGTCAGAGCTGGGGGACCTACGCTTGTGCATTTTAAACTCTGAGCTCTCTAGGACTGATTCCTTAATATTTTTTTTGTTTTATTTTATTTTATTAAGAACCCCATTGGTCTTATAAGAAACAGTAAAAAGACCCTTTGTTTATAGAAGCATTCTACCTTCTGTTTTACAGACCATTTTTTTTTGTTTAAATAAGAGTTGCTGTTTTTAATTCCATGTTCTTTTATTATGGAAACCCTAAAATCCTGTTCTCAGTATAAAATTCCGTCAAGGCTACCACTTCTCTATAATATGGCTCATGTAGTCCTCAGTAGGCAAGCGCCCTTGCTCTTCCGTCTCTTCCTTGGGAAGTGCCTCATTAGACCGGTGAAGAAGCCGCTCTTCCCGATTCTTTATCCTCTGCTCCATCCTCTCCAGCTGCCGCTTGTACTGGTATCGCTGTTGGAAGAGGTCTTTTGCATAGTCGTACAGCTGCATGTCCAAGTCATTAAGTTCTTCGATCCTCCTTATGGTGTTGTTGTCTACCTCTACTCCACCTGCCCTTGTGCTGTTGTACTGCATGAACGGCCTGATGAATTTCAGATTGAAAGTTCTCTCAAACAAGTACTGTGTTTTCCTCTGGAACTCTGTCAAGCCAAAAAAGGCCATGTCTCTGAGATTCTTCTTAGCGCTCTCCAGCAGTATCTGTGCTCGCTTGTTTTCTGGTATGAAGGACATATTATAGCAACCCACCAAGCTCAGGTCAGCCAACATCCTCACTTGGCGATTGTTGGCTAAGTTATACGGGCAATCCATGAATTCCTGAAGAGTACAGCCTGACCAGTCTGTGCCTTCATAGCATGATGGCAGCTCTTCGGGGGTTGGCGTCCGGCCATCACACATGTGCAAGGATGTTTTCCAGGTGGCTCCTCGTTGGACGTGCCTCCATTCGCTGAGGTAACGGGATACGGGATCTCTCAGCAGAGTGATGTAATAAAACTTCCTGTAAGAAAGAAGAATTGTATGTAAGGATTTTATAAACATTGTAATATAATTGTTTGGCCCTCTGAGGCCTAGTATATGTAGAAGATGGGACAATAATCAATGAGCTGCTTTGTGTGGGAAATTGCAGTCAAATATAACTATGCATGAGTGCAAGTTGGTGCATGAAGGGGTTAAGACAATAGAGTTGGATTCCTAGACATAGCCAAGTCACGCCCCCACTTCCTGTTCCCTTGTTCTCCGTGCCATGTAAATGACAAAGAAAGATGTGTCTAAGCAAGTTCCACGTTCACAGCACATGTTATCTCCCTGTTTTTTTCCTACCCAAGAGCATTCTGCCTGTGTTCTCACTGTTGCTGCTTAGATAAATGCATGAATTTGATGTTTGGAATGTTTTATAAGTAAATCATTTTAAACATACTTAACAGTGTGTGGTCTGTTCATTGCAAGAGGGGTAGAAATTTGCAAGCAGACTAAATGGGACAAAAGGGTCTAACAAGCTGTAGAATGAGACATGGGTGGTGCTAACTGCTGCTTACCGGTAATTTTTGTGAATTTAGACTGTACTACTGGGGCTCTCTCCTGCTGGAGGAGTAAGTTTAGCCCCAGGTTTTGAATCCAAGAACCCAGCTAATTATTTGGTTATTTACTCCCCAAACAGGGATTCATATCCCCCCCCCCGAGTTTGCACATCATGTTCGGCGATAAATTATTGCTGTAAGCAACATGCTGGTGCACACTGCACAATCATGCACACTTCAGTCCTCACTCACTCATCCATGTCTCCAGTCAGGATAAGGCAAACCAGAGTGCTGGTTTAGCATAATGTATGAATCAGTGCTCATGGTTTGCTTCTTCCAGACAATCTATGTGTAGAAAGTCAAGAATAAGCTTTGGTTTCCAATTATCATGGTTTGCACTTAATGCTGAATGTGAAACTGAGCAGCATGCACCAGCAGACTGCAGCTTCAAAGAAAACCATAGTTTATTTTGAATGATGGCTTACCATGATGTGCAAAACAGACCAATTTCTAAATGCAGTTACGATTGGTCTCCTTTTTCTCATAAAAATCTCTTTGATAAACTCACTTATGTACAAAAGGATTACATTCCCCTAATCAGAAATCATCTCCGTCTCTCCCCCCCCCAAAAAAAATTCAGGAATGCTCCATTGTATTTGTTTCCAGCAACATACTTCAATGTCAGAATAAATAAATGGAATTCAAATGATTTACCACCCTCATATAGCTTGCTTGCTTTAGGGATCAACTGGCCTTTCAGACTACCATGCACCTTAAAATTCAGTCAAGAAGACTCATTTTGGAGCACTGGTCAACAGTTACTACTCAGATAACTCACACTTCACACACAGAGTGCCCAGGAATAACTACAGCATTGCTGGAATCTTCCCTGGCCATGGCCTACTCTGCACTTGCCCTAAGTGTTTTTGCCTGGAGGGAAGATGGAGAGATGTGGGACATGGATGTGTAGAAAGAAACTTGTGGATTTGCATGGCTGGAGTGTAGCCTGCCACCACTGGCATGTGACCAATGTTGCCTGTGAAGGCTGAAAATGGTTGCTCACACTTTCTAACATGGCCAACCCCAAATCATTTCCCTCCTGACTGTGATATACCATGGCTGAAAGCACTGCTTGAAAAATGCAAACAGAAATTAACAGGCTGAATGCTGAAGTAGACTGAGACAATATTGTGCTGTTTGGAAATATACAGTGGTATCTCGAGTTACATACGCTTCAGGTTACATACGCTTCAGGTTACAGACTCCGCTAACCCAGAAATATTATCTCAGGTTAAGAACTTTGCTTCAGGATGACAACAGAAATTGTGCTCCGGCAGCGTGGCGGCAGCAGGAGGCCCCATTAGCTAAAGTGGTGCTCAGGTTAAGAACAGTTTCAGGTTAAGTACAGACCTCCGGAACAAATTAAGTACTTAACCTGAGGTACCACTGTACTAAGGACACATGCACGTCCATCGGGCAATGAGTGCAACGTCAAGTAAAAGACTTGTGTGTCTGAATCAGGCACCACACAATTCATCACCTCAAACAGAGCTTCCTTCCCAATGACCTTGCACTTTCCGGCGGAGGCAGGTCACCAATTATCTAGTGATGTACATGGTTGTATTTAGCTCTTGATGCCCAACATAAAAAATAAAATAAAAAATTGCCCTTCTTAAAACCAGCAGGTAAGTTTTCCACCTGTCAATAGTTCCAATGTGACTTTTCTTTCATGGGCAATGCCCATTGCTGCACAAGGCAGCCATTTCATTTAAAAGTGCACCAAAGACACTGGCAAAGAAATTAAACTGCAAACAATGGTATGTCTTTACTTCTTAATACCGTATTGGCCCGAATATAAGCCGTACCCGAATATAAGCTGCACCTTTAAAACTGGAGGGGGAAAAGAAAAATATGGGGGGGGGGAACCAACCATTCCTCGTTGCTCCTGGCACTGTTTGCCCCATGCTCCTGGTTGCATTCTGTAAAGCTGCGAATGTAAGCCACACTTTAACTTTTCATGGTTGGAATTTGGAGGAAAAGTGAGGCTTATATTCAGGCCAATACGGTGATTCACGAGGGTCTTGAATGCATCGTTCCCCCTGCCCCCCAGCTGAAGTCACACTGACAGAAATTTAATTTCATTTAATGGGCATTGGAGGAAGTCCAGAGTGCATGTCTTTCAACTTCTGCTTTTGTAAGCGGAGCAAATAGGAATGTCTGCTATTCAGGCTCTCACCAAGCTAAAGATGTCGCACTGTCTAATAAGTAACCATAGAGGGTGGGTGGAGAGGGGGGGTCAACTTCCCATGTGTTTCTTTCTCTTCTCATTCCATTTAATAGCAGCCCATAATAATGATTCATCTTCTCTGACCAGGATGCAGCTATGATTTAAATTATCAGTGCTAAGAAACCCCTAACAGGCAGGGATAAAATATGACAACGGAAGGCACCGGAAAGTGATGACTGATGCCAGATGTTCCACAGAGCGAGAGTGAGCGACAGATTCTAAACATTATAGCCTTTTAGTTTTAAAAAGGGTGAACTCTGGTGGATGTATCTGTCTTTAGACTAGAAGTTCCAAATATAATTTTAAGTCGTCCCCTCCTCACCCTGGTTCTTCCAAGAGGCAGTATTTTATTATTACTGCAGTCCTGCTTAGAGCTAGGGTTTTCCGCTGTGAAAGGTGACCACCTGGCAGTGGATGATGATTACAATCGCACAAGAGTCCAAATCCTGTGTCAAGAAACCCCAGATGGATGCTAAGTAAAATATAAATCCCATACACCTATCAAATATGTTGGAGATTCATTGCTTCTAAACTGGTTTGCATGAGTTGCTCTGAACCAGATATGGAACTTCTGCCAGTGAACAATACATGGTGCAGGATGGGATTTGGGTTTCCCGGAAAGGGAAACACAACCATGTGTTCTAAAAGAACGAGGCAGCTACTGCAGGGCACAGAGACTCCGGTCCTAGCTTTTTATTGACATTGCCTGAGCATGTTTTCCTCACCCTTGCACAGGGCTTCCACTGATAGGGTTTGTTATGTGAATCACACCCAAAGTGATCTACTACCGAATAGAAATGTATAGGATTGTACTATTTCTATATTGTATGCTAATCCTTCCTATTCCACAGCTGTGGGTGTATTGGCAGGGCTGGTCTCTGCCCTTCATGGTGCTGATCTTTCAGATGTGACCACTGAACCAGCTCCCCGTATCTTATGCACTGCAGGAGGACATGAAGACTGGTTATTTACGATGTTTTCAGCACCAGGTTAATAATAATAATAATAATAATAATAATAATAATAATAATAATAATAATAATAATAAATTTATACCCCAGCCACTCTGGGCGGCTTCCAGCAAGGTTAAGACATCCTTGTTTGCTCAGCCATGTTAAAAGGGCTACGTTTGGTTTTTCTCTTTTAGTTTTTATTACTTTATTGCATGTGCTTTGATTATAATGTATTTGATGTTATTATAGGACACTGCCCTGGATCCCTTTTGGATGAAGGGTGCTTTAGATCATTATTTTCTTAATGGACAAAAAGGACAACAGATGTTTCCTCTCACACAACAACATTCATGTAGGAATAACACAGGAACATCAAAAACTCTCTTCTATCAAGTCAAACTGCTGGTCCATCTAGCTCAGTCTTGCCAATTCTGGATGGCAGTGACTCTCCAGTGTTTCAGATGGTGGACATTTCCAATCGTACCTGGAGATGCTGGAGAATGAACCAGGCACATTTTGCCTGCAAAGCAGGTTATCTACCACTGAGCTATGGCTCTCTACAATCCTCTTTTGGTGGCCTGCAACCATAAGCCTAATGAGCCTCCATCTTGTTAAATGTTTCCACTTTAGTCCCTCATGGTTGTCAAGAGAAACTGGGACAGAAAGGGAAGCCACATTAGGGAATTGTCAAACTCCTACCTCTATTAAACTTAAGCTTTGTTTAAACAAATATTAACAGTGTGGTACAATATATATATTTCTCAGGAAAAAGACAGTCCTCTGTGCCAAGCTCAACTTTGCCTATATTGCAACCTATAGGGCATTGCTTTAATCCAGAGTGTTTATCCTTGGTGCTAACAGCCCGTGATAAGATGCAGCAGGGCTTATCTGGACCAGACTTTTGCAAAAATATACCTGGGCTTTGAGTACCTAGAGAGTAAGCTTTCTTTGTGTCAGCCTTTCTCTCACCAAAAGAAGAACTCTTGCTGCTTTGCCTAATTCATTTTTTAGCTTCATGGAAGCAATTAAGCAAATTATTGTGCTCCTATCGATCCCTTCTCCAAGGTTATCCCTGCATCAAACACAGTGCCATTTAATGAGCCATTCACACAGGAGGTCACCAATCTGTTACAGAAAAGAAAGAGAGGATTCTCTCTTGCTTCCAGAGTTGCCACTTAGGCAGTCGGCCATTCTAATAGCTCTGAAATTTTTACTTGTTTACTTAGAGTATTTTCATCACTATGTTCTCAGGGTGGGTGGCAACCATATAAACATCCATAAAACATAAGCATACATTAAAATCTTAACAGTAATTCGGAGTAATAACCACATGAATAAAATGGCAACCTCCAAACCAGCCGTGTGAGTTATATTTCCTGCATATGGCTGACTAACCAAACTAATACCAAACGAAAGCCTGTGCACATAAGTGACTTTTCAGTTGATACTGAAATGAATAAATTGGCACTGTCAACTGCATATTTGTTACTGTCAGGACTCCTACAACACAATACCTACCCTTATAGGGTGGGGGGGCTTACAGGTGTGGGGGGTTCAAACCCACATTTCCCATTTTCCATTCCGTGGTTCTTTCCCATAAGCTACCTTGCAGCCCACTATACCACCTGCTTTAACATTTTTGGAGTAAGTGTGCCTTCGTCTTGGTACAACAGGCCCACCTGCCCTTGCCCACCTGCCCTTCTCCTGGTCATAGGGTCCTAACCTTGCTGTACTTTTTAATTAGTTAAAATGTACAGCAAGAAATAAAGTGCTTATTTCCCTCACACAGACCTGTATCCTGTGTGCCTATTATGGTATAAAGGACTCATAGCCTGTAAAAAACCATGGTTAAAATGTACAGCAAGATTAGGACCATATGACCAGGCCATGCCGAGCATTGGGAGATGATTCATCTTTACCAGTCTAACTTGGGCCAATTAACCCATATTTCGTGTCTGGCTGAACAAACAGCAAAGGACTCACCTTATGCTTGCAAAAATGATATGGGGATGCACACTAGCTAGGAAGAAACAAGCAGTAACTTACTCCCAAGTAGATGGGTACTGACATGATAAATTACCATATGGAATGAACCTAAGGAACACTTTTACTGGTTCAAGCCATGAGTGCAATGTAGTTACAGTGGTACCTCGGGTTACAAACACCTCAGGTTACAAACATTTCGGGTTACAGACTCTGCTAACTCAGAAGTAGTACCTCAGGTTAAGAACTTTACCTCAGGATGAGAACAGAAATTGTGCGGCGGCAGTGCAAGGCCCCTTTAGCTAAAGTGGTACCTCAGGTTAAGAATGGTTTCAGGTTAAGAACAGAACAAATTAAGTTCGTAACCAGAGGTACCACTATATAGGTCAAAAGGGTACTCTGACGTGACACATTAAGGCAGCCCAAAGCAACCTACAGCCAAACAAACACACACAAACAAACACACACACACACACACACACACACACACACACACTACACCTAAGGAACATGCCAAAAAGACATTTTAGATACTTTCTGTCCTAGGTGAAGAAGACACAGTTCTTGGGTCAGAAAGACCGGCAAGGAATGTACTGGGAACGCATTGAGAAAGAGGAGGATGGAATTTCTTTTGGCCGCATAAAATTGTTGACTGAAAGTGCCTGTTTCACAAGTCAGGGCTCTTAATTCATTGTGCTCTTGCTTCTGTGTTAAAGGAATTTATACTATGTATACTATGTAATGGACTTCCCTGTAAAGGAAAAATCTGAAAAAGCCACTTCCCTAGAAGTCTTTTACCATTTGACGCCACGCGATTCGATTTCCATTCCTCATCTTCCATCCTTACATAACATGCCCTCTCTGTTTGAATGTAATTTAATATGTGTATAATGATTGGTAGAAAATAGGCTTAATTTTCCTCAACCTGTTTCCTCTCATATGGCACTTATTATAGCTCTTCCTGTTCCCCTGCATGAACAAAATAAAGCTCTCAGACTTCCGAATGTCACCAGCGAAAAGAAAACACACACACACACACACACACACACACACACACTTCCCTATATATGTACATGCGTATGCAAAATAATGGTTGCAGTACAAATTAACAAAAGCCAGAAAAATCCAGTCCTCTTTTCTTAGGCTATTAAAGGCGGCTGGGGGCGGGGAGGAGTAGCAAAACAAACCGTTGTGTTTTTCATGTTTCCAGCAGTCATGGCTTTGTGCATATCAAGTGAATGTGTGCTTTGGTAGATGCATTTATTATAAAAGACCTTTTAAAAAAAGCCAAACAAAAAACCCTTGATGGATGGTACCCTTGGGAAGTTAAAAAGATGAATTGTTTATGATGTGAAATGCTGAGCAGCTTCATGAACACACTCCTCTGCTCGCAGGTCATAACTCACTGAATGCTTTCGGTGGCCCTGTCACATGCTATATACTGATCCAGCAGATAACACTGATCCAGTAGCTGTTTGCATGGAGAACAGGTCAAAAGACCAGGACTGTAAAAGGAAAGTGAGCAGAAATACAATATGGAGGGAGTATAATTAATACTTCAGCAGTGTCATCCAAATAATCAATAATAAATAAATCAGGCAACATTGGACAACAACAGTTGGTTGCTATACTTTAAATAAGCCACACAAACACCATTTTCAAAGAACAGCTATTTGGTGCCCTTCAAGCCTGTCTGCCGTTAATTGAAAACTCCAATAATTAAATCTATGTTTGTTATCATTTTGCTAAATATCTGTGCCAAATGAAGGAACTACTGGGGTTAAAGAGTTTGCAGCATTCAAAATACCAGGTGGTCTAAGCAAAGCTATGATTTTATCTCTCTTGCCACCAGTGGAGATGTAACAGGAAAACATGGGCGACAGGAATGAATTGTGGGGAGACTCAAGTTTTGCTTGTCAGAGGAGGAGTCTGGAAGCATCTACTTCAGGTTTTACAATAACCACAGTTCCCTGTATTATCTGAAGTAGGAGACTGTGGTTTGTATAAATACTAGTCATTTACTTTAATTAGTGCACACACCAGGACCACAAACCTGCGGAAGCTTATGCCACAATAATTTCCTAATGTTGAGGCCCAAAATAATGTACCGTTTTTTTTTGCAACAGACTAACATGGCTACCCCTCTGGAATTTTATAATTAAATTTAATTCGACTGTGATCCAATTGTTCTGCTTCTCTGATTAGTTGGATCCAAGCGAAGCAAGTGCCAGATTGAATAAAAGACAAGCAAGGCAAAACTAAATATAAATGAGAAAAAGGCCACTTCTGGGACATAAATGAGAGCCTGTGTGGTGCAGTGGTTGGAGCATGGGTAGCCAACATGGTGTTCTTCATGTGTTGTTTGAGCATAACTCTCAGCCAGCATGGCCAATGGTCAACAACTGAAAGGCACAATGTTGGCTATTCATGGGCTAGACTAGAGCATCAGTCCTGGCCTGGTGAAGCCTGGGATTCCAGTCAGTCATGGACATTATTGTGTGACCTTGGCAGCCCATTATCTATCAGCTGATCCCAACACCTTGTCTGATAGGGGAACATGGAGAGGGGAACGTGTCCTCTGCGTGGTGCCCTGAACTCATTGAAAAAAGGGCAACATAAAGATACAGTTGTGGGTACCAAAAGCATAAAGACCTTAAAGCAGATTGATGGAAGTAGTATGGCTTGCATGGAATGCAGGCAGAATGCCAAATCTCAGGCCATCTCCCTGCTCTGTTTTGACCTCCCTGGGTGGTCTTGGGTATCACACTTTCTTTTACACTCACTTTCCCATCTGTTAAACTGGGAATATTAGTGATTAATGTTTCATCGAGGGCTGCTGTGAGGATGGGTCAGACAGATACGGTAAAGCACTTATTATTTAATTACTAGTATTTGGTTGTGGAAAATCCTAGTGCTGTAATATCACATAAAAAGAAAACACATTTGTGTAGAATTTAAATATTCTATACCAAAATAAAACAAAGAGTGGGGGTGGATTGATTTGCCAGATGGTGCTGTAAATCATGCTCTGTTTGCTTCCGATCTTCCCTCTTACCGGCTAGGATAGATTCTTGAATGATTTACTATAAAGCGACTCAAACAATAGTCATCTGTAAGTCTGTAGCAAAACACACCAGTTAACACAGCTGTTGCAGTGGTTTAAGAAGGGGGCATTGAACTGATCACTGCCATGGCACAACTTCCATACGTTTACACACTAGACTATGCAGAAGCCTATAGAAATAAAATGAAAATGAAACTGTACCTAACAACTACATTTACTCTCTTTGGAAACTGACGTGTAGCAGGTGTACACACCTAGGCTTGTGTGGGGGGGGGGGGACTATCTCCAGCAGCAGAGAGGAACTTGCAATTCTGGGGTGAGGGGGAACCCAGAAATCAAAGGCGAAAAATGTGAAGCGATGTTCTCTGCACTTTATGTAGCACACAAAGCTCTTGCTGTGAATGACACCTATAGAAAATGCCAACAGTCAAGTGGTTTTGCAAACAGGGGAGGGAAACATCTTACAGAGATGGTCAAAATGGTGACGAAAACTTGGTCTTAGAAGTGCAATGGGAACATGGCTTGAAATATGAGACTGCTCTCCAGAAGGCAAGCGGCTTGGAAATGCACTGCCGATTGAACATGGCAAAACTATTCATTATTCTAGTAGAATAACCAAGACCACTGCTTTCTGAAAATGCAGCTAGAGACTTTATGAGCCTCATTAATCATTTTTCACAAACTGCTGATCTGGAAACAGCAGGGCAATTCGTGGTTTCAACTTCATTTGCCTGAAAAGACCATAGCACATTTTCTCCGGAAATTAAGGTTTTCCTCCTGTTTTAAAGAGGAGTGCACAATTGCCATAGTACTATGCTGCACAAAGCACCAGGCTAACTTGTATCAACGATCTGGTCTAGACATATGTAATGGCTAGCCGAATAACCTGCAGAGGCTTCTTAAATAACAAAAGCAATTATTGCAGTGTAGAAATAATCACACCCAAAGACTTAGACATCCTGTAATGTGATGGCAAAATTGTTTAGCTGACCGAATTTAAGCACTCAGAAGCCATCAAGCTGAATCAGATAAGAGATCCATCCAGCCCTTTGTTCCTCTACATTTATTTCCAACTTTAGGATCACTGGTATGGTAGAAAAGGCACCTAAGAAAGAACTGGACCAATGGAGTTTAGCAGCAGGCTAGAGCTCTCCATTACAGACATTTTGAACCACTGTGTACATTGCCTTAATCAAACCACAAAGGATTGTACTTTCTGTTCAGCTGCCTAAGTATCTTCATACGGGTTTCTCTCATTTCTTACTTACTTTACATAGTGAACAGGAGATGCAGACCAGGCGGCTGATACCAGGACAAGCTAGAGGAAAGGCTGGGAATGCACAGTGACCTTATCTACCTGCCCTCCAATATGTACCTGGCTAAAGGAATAGTTTCTTCTGTTTCTTTTCATTATAGGAGTGAATATTAAGCACTATTAGGGGGGGAAACTGGAGCAGCATGTTTTCTTTACTTTCTGGGTGTGACAAAAGTAATTTGCTGAGGCCAGGAAAATTTTATTTTTTCACAGGGAGCCCTCTTCTTTCAGATAAACAGATTTGTAAGAAATTGTAAATGTCTTTTCGTCTAGAAGTTTATGGCCCTATCTAGTGTTTTGGCCTTGCATGTTCCAAGCTTCAATGTCAAAAGCTATCAGGGCTGAATTCCTTTATCCTCAACTTTCACTGTTGCAATCTGCAAAGGCTCCTCTGACCTACTGTGCATTATTAAGCAACAGAATTATATTTTATACTCCCCTCTTCCTAAAATTCACATTCGTTTTCATCAGAACTCACGTCCTCCTGCCCTTTCCCTTCATTTTTTTTGTATTTTGTAATCAGCCCACTTTCACAGATGACAGTCCCTTCCTTTTCATTTCTTTCACCATCACCAGCTTCTCCCTTTAAAAAGCACCAAAAAACAACTAAATCTTCTGCATTACTGTTTCCTAGGTTAACTCCTGTGCCCTTTTAGAAGATGGACATTTAAGAATAACAGCATGCTGGCAAATGTACATGCATGCACACTATGCATTTGCTTTTGTTTCCCCCCTGATACTCTTGACTGACACAGACATGTGGCCATTATTCTGCACTGAACAGTTCAGCATGCCCAAGGAGAGCAACTGGAATCATTTCTTCGCAACACCCCTTGTTCTTTCCCAGCACACAGCCAGCTAGCTAACTCTGGAAAAACGCTGTGCCTTGATCCGTTTGGATTGATTCTTAAAAAGCAAATCACAAACAGGCCTGAAATATAGTTTAATATTTTGCACGTATTAGGTGTAGCTTATTGTTTAAAAAGGAGTTGGGTAGTCTGATAGGAAGTTCACTTAGCTTGACTACAGTTGCATTATTGAGTGTTTCTAAATCCTGCATTCCTAAATTGCTTTTGCAATTCTGAAAAAACAATAATTACATTTGGGAACTGAAACCCTGTAGGAAAAGAGAGCACAATGGAATATTTTAAATGTAAATGGAAAAGTCATTTTTCTGTTTCATTACTAAAGTGTAATTATCATGCCTGAAACGTGATAAAACATGCCTACTAACCCTGATGAGTATGTTCTACCTCTACTGTCGGAGTCATTATGCTTCTGAATACCAGTATCTGGAAATCACAAGGGAGTGTTGTTGCACTCAGGCCCTGGCTTTTGGGTTTCCATAGGAATCTGCTTGTCCAATGTGAGAAGAACATGCTGGACTAGATGGGCCACTGGCCTGATCCAGCAGGCCCTTCTTAGGTTCTTAGTGAAGAAATCACAAAGTTATTTTCTCTTGTCAGTTACACAAAGTGAACTCTCAGTGCGCCTCGCCTGCGGTCACACTTGAGATGCTATTGTGTGCTGTGTGTATGAACACACCTTCAAAAGAGATCAGCCATGTGAAATTGACACGATCAAATAATTTTGCAGTGACAAAAGGTTCATATTGGCTTTAGTTCCCTTGCAACAAAATACAGTGATTTATTTATGCAAACAAACAAACCCACCACCATTGTACAAGAGATACATCGATGTAGTATAAAAGAACAGTCACTAGGTTACGATGCTGCAGTTTTATACATACATATATACATTACATACATATTCTAGTTAATGCAGCAGACCGTGACCTTGGCGTTCTGTGAAGACTCATACACGACAATCAAAGAGTCATAGGAATAAAGTAATATCAAACAAAGTGAGACTGACACACACACACACACACACAGTAAACCATCACCCTGAAATGCCCTCTGTAGATGACAATATAGCAGTAGCTGCAGCCAGAGCAAAGGATGCTTCAAATGTCTGGCAATTCTGGGGCGCAAAAAATCCACTAGATGGCACTTTGTTACTTTGAAAATCTATCAGATGAGAAGAAACAGCCTGCGAACATATTGCAGTCTTTTCTTTTTTTAAAAAAAAAACCCCCACAATAATACTGTAGCATTTCATATTATTACAACACATTTACTCTGGTTCCCATGGGGTTTCCTATGTGTCTTACATATTAAGGTCACAAGTGGAAGCGAGCATGACTGTGGGGGAGGGACAGTTGTGAGTGCCTGCATTTGCTGTGCTGGTCTCAGCTGCAGGAGGCTAGTGAGCTGACAAGGATCTACGAGCAGAACCAACTGGCGCCAGGACACATCTGGGTACCAACTGCATGCTTTGCCAGGAAAGCTGGGCACACCAAGCCAAACAAGAACATCCTTGGCGTATTATGGAACCTCCCTTCTGCTGCGCAGAATTCACAGGATGTGCCACCGGTTTTCGTGTTATATTAATGGTTGCAGCTTCGTACAACATAGTCACTGCTTGCTAAAAAAAGCTGGGTGCGCCAAGGTTTCTCAGACACGAATGCCAAAATCTAGCATTTTAAATGTGCTCAAAGCATGCACACAGATAGCCAAGCAGAACAATTTCTGGAGTTTCACGGAAAGTATTTGAAATGGAAGAGAGAGGGAAAAAAACTAGCAACAAAACTGAGGTACTTTTGTGGCTTCCACAGTTTGAGCCAATGGGGGTGCTGGGAATGATACTGCCTGCCAAATGTAGGGACCCCCCCCCCCAATTCCTGGCCACTGCTTGGCGGTAGCATGTTCAGAATCCCAACACAACTTTGGTTGTGCACTTGGTTCAGAAGAACTCCTTTATTTTTGAGTAAGCATAATAAAGTCTCTTTGCAGCTCGCTTTAAGTAGGCTGCACTCGGCCCACAACAGGAACGATTCCCTTTGTTTCCTCAAGGGTTCCAATAGTTCTTTTACTCTGCAGTGAGTGGAAGACAAGAGTGAGAAGGGAAAATTCCAGAGAGAAGTGGAGGAAGTGCTTTTCCCAGCTCAGCTCAGTCAACAGCTGTATGCATGATGAGCTGTATGCATGGCCGGTGCAGCGTAGTGGTTAGAGCACTGGACTAGAAGTTGGAAGACCAGGGTTCAAACCCCCATTCAGCTATGAAACTCACTGGGTGACCTTGAGTCATTCACTAGCTCTTAGCCTAACCTACCTCACAGGGTTGTTGTGAAGATAAATGAGGAGAATCATGCATGCCATCTTGAGCTTCTTGGCAGAAATGTAGACTATAAATATATTCAAGCAAGTAACTTAGCCTTTTCCAGCATTCTTAATTTTAATTTGTAAAGTGGGAAGAGGGCCACATGCACTGGCTTTGCCCTTCCAACTCCAACCTGCCACAATGAAGGGGAAATGGAAGCATGTTTGACTGAATGTACCTACAAGCCCTAACCTGATTGTACATAGGGTTCCTGATTGCATGGAGGACCTTCCTTCGTCAGGGTGAGGTGGCAGGGGGTTGCTGCATACGCCTCCACGTCCCTCTCCACAGATACAATTAAAGAACACCTGGATAAGGCTTTGGTCTTCCCCATATGAAAAAGGCCGCTAAATCTTGCAGGCTTCTCATTGCAATGTTATCAAAAGCACAATAGACTACGATCCTTTTACGCTCTATGTAAACACAAATAACCTGCAAGCATTTGGAATAATTAAAAAAGGGAAAAACCTGGGACCAATGCCACCCCACCCTACAGCAGCTGCCTCTGCTATGGTGCACTGTTTGTGTTGAACATTAGGCCATAATTGATTATCTACATTCCTCCCCTCCCCCCTGGAAAAGGACCCAAGATTCCTGTTAATGCCTCTTCCTGATCTTCCTTAGAATATTTATGTGGCTGACCATTCCTAACATAGCATCTTCCACATGCACTTCTCTGTCAGGATAACTCCCAAAGAACTTGTACTGAGGCAGATGCTACAGAGGAGTAGCCGTCCATGGTGAACGGTTGCAATTATAAAAGTGGTTTTCTAGCCTTGGTGATATACTACAGCTGTGAAATGTTGATCTTCAAATAAGGGGCCCTATATCTGCAGAGTTATTGAGTTACTGCATATTGATCTCTCCTGTAAAGGATTCCCCCCCCCCCAGGTTAAAGCTTCTGAAAGATAAAGAGTAGAGTTGTTCATATCATGTCCTTTTACTAGTACAGTGGTACCTCAGGTTAAGAACTTAATTAGTTCCGGAGGTCCGTTCTTAACCTGAAACTGTTCTTAACCTGAAGCACCACTTTAGCTAATGGGGCCTCCCGTTGCTGCTGCGGCCGCCGCCACGCAATTTCTATTCTCATCCTGAAGCAAAGTTCTTAACCTGAGGTAATATTTCTGGGTTAGCGGAGTCTGTAACCTGAAGCGTATATAACCTGAAGCGTATGTAACCTGAGGTACCACTGTACCATCAGCTATTCTACCATTCACACTACAAATATTAAGTCTGTGCAGACAGGCAGACAACTGGAGATGGTAAATACTTTCCCATTTCTAAGGGTAAGTGTGGGTTAGTTGAGACAGCATCAAGTGTTGGACCAGTGTTGATGCGAGTTCAAATCCCTGCTCATCAACAAAGTTTACTGAGACCACTTTCTAGAGCCAATTACTATCTTTCAGTCTAATTACCTTTGCCAAGAGAGTGGGGACTAGCAACCTTCTGGTACATCACTTGTGCTTATTCTCCCTAGAAGCTCTGTTCTGGATTTGACCCCAGGCCTCCCTTTCCCTTGTGTGATGGCAGTTGACTAATGAAGCACCTGGCAAGTCTCCGCATTGGCCCTGACCTCCAGCTACTTAAAGAAAGGTCAACATCCTGCATATGCGTATGGGAGACCCTCCAACATATTGCGATCTGGGGCCTGGGAAGATGACATTAGGCCCACCATTTTGGCAATGCAGCAACCATCACTGTCTTCCTTCCTTGGGTTCTGGCCTCCTGACTTGTGCCATGGCCACAGCGGTGCCCTTGGGCTTACAGGAGGGAGTTGGGTAGTTTCATTGCAGGTGGAGGAAAGGCTGGCCCTGATCCATAGCTCTTGCATGTGGATGCCATCCAAGGGTCCTGCTCCTGAACAACCTCGCAAGGCTGTTTTGAGCCTGAAATGGGATGGTTACCACAGTTGCTTGCGCTGAGCTCTTTGTAGGGAATGACTGGACACAAATAACAACAGTTTAAAATCCACATTGATTAACACAACAAACTTGTTGTGTAATGGATCTTCCTTTTGATTCAATTACATTTCTGCTGCATGAAAATACATAGTGGGAAAACTTTGGATTGAACCGCCCTTTGCTAACACTTTTATCTTCTGTCCCTGCGAAAAAGGGGTTGACATGCCCCCTGCTAATCAGAAAGTGCTGCCATAAAAATAAATAAATGTGTGATGATACCCAGATACTGAAAAACACCAAATATCTCCCAATCAATGCTAGGATGGTCACAAGCATCTCAATGCAATATATGCTCCCAAAGGAATAGATGAGAAGCAGGTGTTGTTTCCTCTTCATATGGGTCTGAATGCCACCCTGAGGAGCACTAAGATTTGGATGGCTCAGAGGTCACTCCACTCTTACAACCTTCTTCTGCACGACACCTGAGGCTCTACCATCATCTCAGGTCTCTGGGGATGTCTCCACTGTAGCTTCTTTATCTCCACAGCCACACAGGAGCATGTGAATGTAGAATCAGCGATGAGTCCTTCAAGGATTGCCCACTCTCCAAGGGGGGTGGAGGCAATGGGAAGAAAAGGCCTACCAGTCATCCTAAGCTATCAGATTGCTCTGATTCTTTGTTGAGACAACAGTTTCCACAGCAGGGCCCAACGGAGCTGCCCAGGGTCCTGATCTGCTTGGCTTGGAACAGACTCTGTTATTAGATGCAAGCCCCACCAGAACAGAATAACAGGCGGGATATGGGATATGGAAACCATATTCAGGGAACCAAACCAGCCAATAGGCAGAGAAGGGATAGCCCATGATAAAAAGGGCCTCATGAGGAAAGTGCTTTAGCAGCAACATTTAAAAAATAAAATAAAACATATAATCTAGATTTAAAAATTTAAACAACTACTGACTGCAATTACATTTACAATTAAAAGATCTACCAGAAATATACTTAAATTCATTAACTTAGTCCGCATTTGCTACCTCAGGAGACCAGCTGTTCCCTGAATATGGGGCAGCAATATACAAACTACATCTTGCTCTCGTTTGATCTAAATCTTTTGGAAGTTTCAGTGATTTGGCTGTTAACATCTCTTAGGTGATAATTAGCCTCCAGGGGCAGCGAACAATGATTGGGAGAGTAAATGCAGAGTGGAAATGTTAAGCAGTGGAGTGTTTTGCTTTGCTTTTTGTTAGTTCTACAGATTAGGAGGAAGGAACAGTGGAATAGACAGAACCAATTCTAAACAGAAACCCAGTTTTGCCTCACTGTGTTGGCAGTTGCAAATAACAAGAAGCAAACCAGCTGGATGTAAACTCTTTAGGCTTTGCCACACTGGGTTCATCTGAGGCATTGATTGCTTGAATGGTGCCAGTCCAATGGCTGTGCTTTGTAATCTGCAGTTTGCTTTGGGCTCTGACCAATACTATGGCAGAATTGAAGGAATCGATTGATTCATTCATAAACCATAGTCTGGAAAGGTAGGCTTTCATTGAATGTAAGTAAAGCTGTTTTTTGTGAAAGGGTATTCAACACTGAGGAGTGCTGTTTTGAAGAAACTCAGCCAGATCGGCGGGGTATAAATAATAAATTATTATTATTATTATTATTATTATTATTATTATTATTATTATTAACACTAAAAGATTTGCCAACATTATTTAGGCAAGAGGGTCAGCTATCTCCATTAAGCATGCAAAAAAAAAAATGCTTACACTGATATCCTTTTATAACCAGCTAAAATCTTTAATCGTTTGACATCTATAACAAATGGCAGCTGATTTCTAGAATGTCTTTTTGGAGCCTTTATAGACTTCATACTTGCCTCTTTGTAATTCATTCATTCTCTCTCTCTCTCTCTCTCTCTCTCTCTCTCTCTCTCTCTCTCTCATACAAATTGTTCCATTTCTGAAGCCAAATGCATTTGGGCTTGACTTTTACATCAATGGAAAACCTGCTGCCAATACAACATACGCAGGTTTGATAGCAAGGGTAGCATACAAAGTAATCAGTAAAACCCTATTATTATATATTGGGTCTTATGAAAAAACGAGACTGTCACGTTTGTCTCATGGAACTCATGACACTAGAAGAAGAAAGTGGTGGGGGGATGAGTAAATCTTCTGCTACTTGGGAAAGCTGCTCATGTCCTTTATGACCCTAGTCCGTCTATTCAGAGTGCTGAGCTGTTACTCAGAAAGGCAATGCAGCACACCTGTGTTTATAACTGAGCTGGTATGAGAGGCAACAGGAAGGTGGGTGGGGGCTGGCATCTAAAGATACTTTTGAACCACCCAGGTGTTTACCAAGAAGATGGGCAAGCTTTCCTGATATGGAATACCCTGTCAGAGCGCCTTTAGTAGCAAAGAATATTGAATTAAGCAATACAGTATTCAGCTTAAGACTTTGCAACTGGATATTCTATTTTGCTTTTGACTCAAATATGCCTCGAGCAGAACTCACCCTTCTTCGAGAATTATCCAAGATAGGAGTTAATGAGATAATAGGAAGATGGACTACGCATGACAACACTCTCCCATGGAAGGATAAACATTTGTTAAATGAGAATACTCCTAATATGCACAGTGGGATACTTAAACCAAGAGCAAAACCTCCAAGTTATTCTGCTACTCTATTAATTTCCTTTCAATGAAGTCAAGGGACTATCTCCCTTTCTACCTGATTGAAATAACTTGAGCATAAATACCAAAATGCCTATTTATTGATGGGTCTCCCACTCAATTATCCTTTGAAGTAGATTTCCTTCATATGTTTATGGAGATGCTTATTTCCCCAGTCCCTCTGTTCTAGACAGACCCTTGCTCCCCAAGTATGTTGTTAAAATGTTTTTTGTTAGAGCAGGCTGCATAAATCCATTTATTTCATGTCGGTGATTGACAATGACAGTGATGGTGGTGTGGGAAACCCTGCAGGAAACATTGGTCAAACGCAAGCAGAGCTTCCCAAGGTCCATGGGGTCCCATAAAGGAATTTTTGTGTAAGTCAGCTACTTCTTTGACACTGATCTTTTGCTTCAGAGACTTTCTTTCTTTGTTGGAAGAAGATGTGAGAATCTTTTAAATGCCCCCTCTGCCTTTTTAGATCGGTTGCTCCCAATTGCTGTATGATTTTATAAGAGAAGGGTTTCCTAAACATGAGAGACATTTCTACTTTTTATTTATTTATTATGTTAAATGAACTAAGAGAATTATAAAACAAATCGCTGCTGAAGATAGTCCTACAAAGATCAGCCCTTTAAGTCACTACTGAATTTCATTCCGATTGGCTCTACCTGTTGGGGACTTTGAAGAAGCAAAATCAGACAACGTGTGGGTGGGGGAAAGAGAGGAAAGAGCCAAACAGGGCAGGTTGAAAAGGAAGATGAAAGCACTTAAGATATTTTCAAGCAGGAAAACGAGAGGGCAGAAGCTCAGGGAGCACTCACCTCAATAAGAAATGAATTCTGAGCAAAAAGATAACGCACATTACCGCATATGTGGTTAACAAGTCAATATATTTATGTTGCATATTAGTCTCCTGTGTGATATTTGCATGTTTAAATTTATTTGATTTATAAGCACTGCATTTTTACACTGCAATTAGTAGTTATCTACGACTGATACTGGAAGTCAACAAACAGGTTGACAAATAAGCATTGCAAGGAAGAAATGTATTTGATGTATAAGTATTTATGACAGTGCTTTGATGCATACACTGTGCAAACTACAGAAAATTATGTACCCCCACCTGTAATATCTGCGGCTATAAACTTTGTTCCACAGGAGACTGAAGTGTGGAACAAACTTTACACTTTGCAAGTCTTATGACTAATAATTTAAAATGGCTGCTGACCAAGGTTTTAGCTCTCTCACGATGATTCTTACAATTGCTTCCCTCCATGCACCTCGTCATGGAACACTTTGGTGCAAAACAGACATAGGACTTGGGTATATAGCTGGTTCCCTCTTTGTTTTCCACTATCATTACATCTCCTGTTCTCTGTATTCCTTTTTTATTCCAACTCTTAAAGTAGTATTAACTAATGCAGCCTCATCCTTTTTATTGATAGTTTGCTCTTTTATCTTATCCTTCCTTCAAAGAGCTCAGGACAGCATTCATCTCCATCACCCCCAATTTTCTCCATACAATCCTGTGAAATGGGTTACACTGAGAATGACTGGCTGAAGGATGATGATTTTGAACTCTCTTCATCCCAATGAGATTTCACTGATCCAAATATCTCCTATTTTATTTAATTTATTAAATTTGTACACTGCCCTTCATCCAAAGAACACAGGGTGGTTCACAATATAAAAAATACAAAATGAGAACACAAAATAATGCATTGCTTCTGCTGCAGAAATCACAAAGGTGATTTCTCCAATAGGGCAAATAGTATCTTGGAGGCAATATAGATAGAAAAAAAATGATATTCTTCATCATCAGTGCTCAGATCAGATTTGGAGCTCCCCAAAGGCTACTTACAGGTAAAACCAAGATCACTGAGGGACCAGATGAAAGATCTTCCATATCTTGCCTCTTTTGGGCCTTTACAACTACTTCAACTGTTTGAATGGTCTGGCATCCAAGAAAGTTCACTATTCTGGGCCATTGCTCTTAATGGTTTTGTCACTGTTGCCAAATTCAGGATAAGCTGTGCAAGATAAGCAACTGTTCACAGAAATATTCATAGATCAGCCTTGTTCTTTAGACTAGGTATTTCAAATGTTTTGGTTGCTTCAGGTTTCAACCCTGCTTCCATTAAGAATTTTATCTAGGAATTTTATCTCTGATTCAACAGATTTGCATTTTCTATTATTTAGTTCGAGGTTCTTCTCTTGATACAAGTCTAGAACTTGCTCTAGCTTCTTGTTTTTTCTTATTCTCTGGCTTTTCCCCACTGACAGCAACCTCATTTTCAAATCTCTACTGGTGTTCCCCAGAAATGTACTGTTAAGAGAATACTCTGGTACCAGAAATACAATGCCTGTGTCTCCTTCATGTGACTGGAAGGAATGTCATTTTGAAAGAACAAACAGGTTATTCCCTCTCATCCATGTCCTGGAACAAAGAGGCAATGCATCATTACAGAGCTATTATCCTCCATTAGATTAGCTAAAAATGACAGATTGGGCTCCTATACTTTAGCAGTAGACAAAAGAACACTGCCTCATAGTCAGCACACATTTACTCAGATGGTGGCTACTCACCCCAAGACAAGCACACAACGTCTGCTTCCATTAACAGAATATCATGCTGGCATGAAGAGAACTCTCAATGTTTATTGTAAAAATGTAATCAAGCTTTTTGTTTCAATCCAAATGAAGTCAACAAAGATTCCTTCTCAACTGTAGCAGAGATAACCGCAGAAAAGCAGCATTTTCTTTAAGTGAACCACTGGAATGGTATAATTTATTTTGCTTGAGAAGAGAATTAGAAAAGGTAGCCAACTTTCCTCCAAGCACCAAAAGCTAAGGACCGGGTGGGGAATTGTATATAAGAGTTACTAATTCAAACGGTTTTTTACTGTGTGGTCCCTGATCTTCAGCCCTAAAGCTGACAGTGATGAGAAAATATTGTTTCCTAGGAGTAGAAAATTGGCTGCTTTTCAACTTGCAAACTGTCTCTGAGAAATGCACGACCCCAGTAAGGGCCTTAATATCATGTTCACACACAACCAGGCCAAATCAGAAATTCTTAAGCATTTCTTATGTTTCTATCTCCTCCAACCTCTATAGAGCTCAGAGCTGCATACACAGTCCCCTATCTCATTTATCCTCAGAGCAGCTCTGTGGAGTAAGTCAGGTAAGTTATAGTGATGGAGTGAGGATACGAGCCAAGGTTTCCCTGTTCTAAATCAGATATCTCTATCCAGTACAATTACAGTGGATCTCATAAGATATAGCTATATAGAAAGCAAATGAGTTCCCTTTCTAGACAAAATTTAGTGCATGTCATAGAGATGAGTTAGAAAAGTTGGTCTTTGCAAGAGTCCTACACTCAGAGCAGGGAAATTCTTTTTTGGAGGCTCAGTTTTAACTTGAGGGCATAAGAATACCAGGAAGGGTCCTATTAATGATTCACACAGAGAAAGCTCCAAGCCTGAATGTTCAAACAGAGCCTAAGGCATACCAATTCAAAGGAAGGGTCTATTCGTCTTATTTCTTTCACCACCAGAAACACTAGGTTGCCATGATACCTTGGAGACCAGTCATCACACCTGATGGATGTTAGTTTTACAAAGCATGTTCCATTTTACACCTGAGTGAACCTGCAGCATTTCACTAACTACTTCCTCCTTGCTGAGATTTTTCAGGATGCTGAGTGCCAAATATCCACATTTCATCTTTGACAACCAACAAGTTCCCTCTTAATATTTATATATTTTTAAAGATCGCGCTGGCCCTCTGCCATAGAAAGAGACCTTGATCTTCCAAAACCTACATATGAAACGCTTTAAACAAGAAATCAAAATCTAAACAACAGATGAGAGAGCCAAAAACACTCTTGAAGAAGAGGGTGGGGAGAACCTGAATTAATATTAAGTAAACATTTCTTTAAGTCTCATCATCATCATCGTCAGCTTTAAGGTAAAATGACTTGTTGGTGTAGGGCATTTTTTGAGTTGTTGTCATAGAGGTATAAGTGAAAACATGACACTGAAATTGATCCTTATAGTAGATTCCTTTCAGGACAAGAAGAATAGGCAACCATGTGCTCATAGACTGTTCCAGGAGCTAAATTTCCCCCAGTTCCTGTTTGCGGGATCTTTTCGGAATATGGATGACCAACTCTGAAGGGATGTTTTTTTTTACTTGTTTTTGCTCCAAGAAAATTCCTCCAAAAACTGCCATGGAGGTAAATGTGGCTATGTGGGGAACTATTTGGGGCACAGGCACTTCTATCCAGGTCCCACTGAAATGAACAGAAATGGCCAAGAACACTACTGTGAGAGCTTACAAATGAAAATTCCTGCCAGGAAAACTTCCAATTGGATTTCCCCCTTAATTTTTAAAGAACATGATTTCAAGAAGGAAGCTGAAAGTTTGCTTGTGATAAGATATATTGTGCCAGCCAATCAAATAGTGCTTTGAGCGAGGAATGAGGAGGTCTGCAGATCAGGGACTCTCCCATTCTCTATGAATAGAATCATTTAGAAGCTGCAACAACCTTCCCATTTTAATTCCATAGAACAGTGTGGGAAAAAGACTCCATTAATGGATCAGGGCTTGCATGAGGATAAACACGTAATGTATAAAACTTACCAGATACTGACATAAACAAGGGGGCCATGGATGGGAGCATGAAGAGAGGGCCTGAAGAACAAATTCCATGAAGTGCAAGAGATGACTATGGCAGGCAGAGGCAAACTTAGCCCTCCAGATGTTTTGGGACTACAACTCCCATCATCCCTGACCATGATCCTGTTGTAGGACCACTGATCCTGTTGTTGATGGGAGTTGTAGTCCCAAAACATCTGGAGGGCTGAGCTTGCCTATGCCTGGACTATGGGGACTATAGAAGTGGTTTATGATGTTGCTTAAAATATAAATATTACCCTACTGCATACATTACTGAACTTTTAATATAATATTTTATTAGGCTTCATATTGTTCTGCTGAACATACTACACTGGTTTGCTGACATCACTGCTTTGGTTTGTTGACATCCCTACATTATCTGGTTGACTTCGGCATGGCAGCTGGCATTGTATTTTACATCTCAGCGAACTGGGGTTTTTTTGCTGAAAATTGTATGAAAGAAACAGCTAGCAGAGGGACATCTTTAAGTGAGAACTATTTAACATGATTAACTTCAGTTTGTGTTCCTTTTATATGCTTTTTGCTATTTTAAAATTGAGTCTTGTGAATTCACCTCTGTGGTCTGAATTCTTGAGACAAAGGCCTGTGTCAGTGCTTACACCTTGCAAATGCAATGTATGGGCTGTCTCCCATCCCTCCCACCATATTTTGCAGATATTTTGCTGGTTTCAAATACAAATTGATTGAAACCCAACTCATACTCTATAACATGTGTTTACTTTGCTGGGATAGCTCAGTAGAGCATGTGACTCTTAATCTCAGGGTTGTGGGTTTGTGCTCCATGTTGGGCAAAATATTTCTGCAGTGCAGGGGGTTGGACTAGATGACTCTTGTGGTCATTTCCCACTCTACAGTTCTATGATTTTATGACGCAAGGAAGCTTTAGCCTATAGACTAGAACATGTGTTGCTTCTGTTAAGGCGGTGCTATCTGTTGCTGTGAGAAATACAAACTTGGAAGGGACATGGCTACCGCTAATGGACATTGTTTGTGACAAAATTGATGATGAGCAATAGCATCCAACAGAGCCACCTTCACCTTAAGAAGGCATTAACACCAACATTTTTGGTGTTAATCGACAGCAAAGCTACCCCTTGCCTTGCACTACGCCACAGCAATCCCCTTCCCCGGCACCATTTATGAACCTTTTCTTGTTCTCTTTGTCCTTTGAAGGCTTTGTGCTTTGTCTTTCCCTTGCTGGAGTGCAGATCTAGCCTGTTTTCCTCACACAGCAAGATTCCATCCCTTCCGTGTTGATTGGGTTTTGCATTACTGCCTGAATTGGGATGTGGGGGACTCTCATGCAAAGCATAGCATGCGTCTGGGGCACAGTCTGGATGATCCCTTATTATCTCCACTTCCTTTTGTCTTTTCAGTGACAGCCATATTCCCCTGGCACTGGCAGCAACAATGCACTCAAAGAAGAGTGAAACAGAAGAGGCAGCATGATTGAAATCATCATGGGGAAAGTGGCAGACACCCATTAAGGCCAATGAATTCTAATCCTACTACTTCCAACTGTGATCATCATGATGCCTTCAACTGGGAAAGGTACCGTTTATTACTTCTCAAATTCAGTAGCAGTTTTTGCCGAGTGGCTTCTAGGGCATTAGGCTCTTGAATGAAACGAAAAAGCCTATTTCCGGTTCCAATGCAGAGCATCAACATTTCTAATAAAAATCGTGTGTAGTGAAATCTAGCTGCATCAGACCAGGCAGCCAAGAATCCAGTATGGGCCACATAACAAATGAGACCACATCATAAAGAGAAGCGGTGGGCAGGCTTGGGGTTCATTGTTAAAATTCACATCTGGTGTGCAGGGAAAGAGGTATCGACAAATTGAAGCCGCCAGGACTCTCCTGCTGAGGAGGTACCTGCAGGTTTCTCTCATGATCAGTGGTCCCACATTAAGTGACGCCACCCCTCTTGCATTTAGTCTTCCTTCCTCCTCCTTCAGAGAAGGCCACTTCAAAGATGGCACAGGAGGATTGTTCATTTTAGCATGAAAATAGCATTAGACACAGTGGTACAAGAAAGCAAAGAGAGTCTTCAGACTGAAAGCATACAATGTACATCCATCTCCAGAGGCCTTTTGCAGCTGGAGAAGGAAATATGGTCCTTGCCTTGAAACCCTGCTTTTACCATAGGACCAGAAACAGAGTTCTCCAAGATGTTGCTTTTGTGTAACTGAACAATTTTTCTCTCTCTCTCTTAGGCTGGCTTTGAAAAAAGGGAATTGCCTTTCCTAACTGTGCATACATCACTTTTCTTATACAGCTGGAATCCCTTAGGAGTATAAAACTAACAAGGGCATCCTGGGATGAAGAGGTGACTTTACTAGCATGATAAATTATTATCGGTAATGGGGCAGAAGATTGCATGGAGTCAGTAATCAGGTTTGTGGGCTTTCACCTCTAGATGTTGAGTAGGTGAAGTGAAAATCTTTCCCTTCCCACAGCTATTAAGCACATTAAAGCTAGATGGATATTGGCTTATGCTTTTCAACAATGGGATCCCACCTTGTTGCTGCGTAAAACTAAGTAAGAAAGTTTCCTCTGGTTCACAGGCTATTAAAATATCAAGTTGCAACTGTAAAAATAAAGAACACCTCATAGGATTGTTAAGAAATGTTTCATGTCTAGATCACTGGTTTAAATTAAGACCAGATCAGTATCTTCAGAACATAATCACCAGCTGTTAAACGCTGATGCTTTATGGGCGTTTAATGGAATTTTGTTATATTGTTGTTGTATGTTGCTGTATGTGAAAGCCACCTTGCAAAGTTGGGGTAAAAATATGTAAAAACAATTTTCTTTTTTTAAAAAAGCAGGAGCTGTGGCTCAGCTCAAATCTACAGCGAAGTGGCATTCTCCCTAAAGAAGCCAAAAAGTATGCATCCGACCTGGGGAGAACTGAAATACATTGGTTAAGCACACTGGGGAAACTTGTAGACAGCTGGCAATGCTGTATTTATTCAGAAACTGATGAGCAACCAGAATTCCAGTCAAATGGCTTGCAAAGAGATGCAAGTTGAAGTCAGGCTTCTGCAATGAGAATAATTAATTACCCAACCACAGAATTCTTTATGGCCACAGTAAAAGGTTAGCTTCTAGATCACTGAAAATTAGCTGCATGGCCAGAGAGTTTAATTGTTGGTACCCCGTGTTAGAAACTGAGATATGAAAGCTAGAAGCTAAATGGCACCTTAAACCTAGGTTATGGGTGCAACAACTGAATGTCTAGGCGTACTTTTTTTATAACAAGAATACAAAGCTGAAAATGAATGAACTGCAGCTAAAATATTGTGTTCATTTTTCACACTTCACATTTCCCTTGCCCACCCCCCTAGTATTCTTAAGAGGGTCTCTTCTCCAGGCTTCAGAGAGTAGCTGTAAGTGTGGAGGCAGAAAATGGTCCTCCTTTCCTTCCACTCTGCAGTTTTAACCTGAAATGTTAGGCGCAGAACTGTTCCCAGAGCTCAGAAACTGCTTGCGCTAATGAAATTCCCTGTTGCAACACTGTTGGCATTAGTGTACAGGGGTTTGGGGCAACCAGCTGGCTCACCAACCCAAATACATGACCCCACACCCCTTTGGTCTGTCAGTACAACTGCTGCTGATTAAATCCTATAGAAATCACCATAGATAACCAGATTGACAATATATTGTACTCCTATAAGTGATGCTTAACACCATGGAAACTGGAACTGATACACCCAGGAACCTCACCAAAATGTTGGAGAGGCAGAACCTTCACAGGCACATACCTCCACATGTGGTGAGAATGCCCCAAATCCAACCCTTCTGGATAGCGGTCCTATAAGAGATATGCAAAATAACTAAAGAGGTATTAGAACTCACCTCACCTGGCCATCTTCCAGGATCATAATGACCTATAAAGAGCTTATAACCCACCTACTCTCAGAAGCCAGAAACCTCATAGCCAAACATTGGAAAGACCTGTCAGGAGTGAACATGGACCAGTAGTACTGAATCGTGTAGGAAACAGCCTTACTAGAAAAGCTAACCAATAAACTGAAACTGACACTGGCACAAATAGAAGAGGATGCTTTCACCTCAGTATGGCTCCCCTTTATCACATACACAGCCCAACAAGCCAACAACTAGAACCCACTGACAGCATACGAAGTGATCTGGCATATGTGACCCAACAAGCCCCCTCACATAAATGCAAACAAGCCTCAATGCAGCCAACCACACCCAACCAACTACACTCTGCCCTCCAATCCCTCTTACTACCAAGGAAATGTAACAAGCGAATAGAAAGAGAACCTACCCAGTTGATGCTGACACAAAACCCCACACATACACTATAGAAAAGAATATAAATCTCACCATCCCACGCCTCCTCATTAAAGAAAATATTTAATAAAAATTACAAAGGAAGGAAGGGAGAGAGGAAGGAAGAACGGACAATATATTGTACTGTACTCTGTGAATTGAAGCTTCTGAGACTAATTTTGTCTGTGAACATTCCAAAAGCTTATGGCAGCTTATCACTGTCCAAATTCTGTGAAGGAAGGGAAACTTGTCATTTTGGCTAGGATTAAGCTTCACCCAAGCCCTAGAGAAGGAACCATGTACTGGCAAGCTGACAGGAAGGAAGGTAGGATGCCAAAAGAAGGTAGGATGCCAAAAGGGCAGAGTGTCCAGAAGCAAACTGGCTGAAGGAAAGCCACAAAGTAGATAGTTGAGTTCAGAAGTCTGAGAGAAGAGAAGGGGAAGAGACTAGAGGCTTGATGCAAAGAGTTGGTGACAGTATGCTAAGGATTCAAGTAGGCATAAGGTCACCAAGACTAATGTTAAGATAGCCCTTAAGAGTAGCATATAAGGAGCAAATTCTGTGCTTCGCTTAAGTGGGCAGCGAGAACCAAATGGAATGGAGTGGAGCTAAAATTCACATATTGATTTGACCTAAGCAGTCAATTCTTTGGCTTCTATCTAGAACAGCGGTTCTCAACCTGTGGGTCCCCAGATGTTGTTGGACTACAACTCCCATCATCCCTGAGCTCTGGCCTTGCTACCTAGGGGTGATGGGAGTTGTAGTTCAACAACATCTGGGGACCCACAGGTTGAGAAAGGCTGATCTAGAAGTTTACAATATATTCTTCAGATATGGTTGCTCAATAGAATAGCACAGTGTGGTAAGTTTATGTATGAAATGGAGATTTAAGACAAAATTTTGTTTGGGGAGGACCTAAAGTTCAGAGCACATAACTTTGTATGCTGAAGTTCCCAGTTTCAATCCCTGGCATTTCCAGTTAAAAGGATTGGGTAGCAAGTGGTGTGGAATACCTAATTGTCAGACATTCCCACTAAATTGTCAGATATGCAAGTTCAATATAAGGCTAGAAAGAAAAACTAGCTATGGCTCCACTTAGCCCTCCCAAGATATGCTCACGGGAAATATGCTTTACAATGACTTGCTGGTCTGAGCAATGGTAACTCCCTGAACCTGCATGCTCATTCTCTAGATAATTAGACTCTTTAAGAAGTTAAATCCTTCAAACTATTGTTGTAAACAGCAGCACTTGACATGGTGACCTAGGACTAAAATAATCCTGAACTCTGATCTGATTAAGCATCCATGACTTAGAACTGCCTCAGGCTTCCACACAAAAAGCAAGAACAATGAAAAGTTTAGCAGCAACAGTACAGAGGAGAGAGGTCTTATTTCTGACCTGATAGTCTATGCTACATGGAGCTGACAGGGCATGTGGATGGGCAGGGAAGTGATCCAGAGAGTGCAAATGCCACTCAAGCAATCATTTAAATTACAGCCGCAAGCCAAGTCACTCTGAGACCTCACTCGTAAGGCTTTTATCACTTTCATCTTCCCAGCAAGGTACATTTTTGGGAGAGAGGTGAAAAGGAAGCAAGGGAATGATGAATGCACAATTTGCTGGTACAACCAAGAAATCAAGCCAACTCATGAAAGTTATAGCAGGAAGTCCAAATCTCCAACTGTTATCCCATCTGTAAGAAAGAATTATTGCCTGCAACATAATTTCAGTCTCAAATGTGTATAAACACACAGAGATAAAGATGTAGGTGTAAGACTGGGGGGCAAGTTAGTGTAATTTAATGGCACAGGCACTGGATTAGGGGAACACATCCCTCACAAAATTCACACCACAGCTTTACAAATATGCATCAACTGTCCTTTTTTTGTCCCTATATTCTAAGGCAAGGCTTGATAAGCTTTATAGACTTATGGGCACATTCTGAATTTTGAGAGTGGTGGAGTGCCAGTCGCATTGTAAAGAAATTGGCTTAGGAGGTACCTGCACATTTTGCCACATAACTTTCTTTCTAGGAGGGCTAGAGACCTACTTTTAGAAAAATGAAAGCTCAGGGCACCTGTCCAGGGAAACTACTGGAAGACTTAACATGAGCACCGGGACACCTGCGGTTGCTGGGTTGGCAACTCCTGTTATAAGTTATGTCCTGTTTCACATTTACTTTCCAATCTGCCCATTAAAAAAACCATAGGAAGCACACAGTGGCCAAATCTTAACTGAAACATTATTTGCATCTAAAGTGCAAGGTTATTAAAACCCAAGTTGCATCATCTGTGGAGGTTGATAATTAATGGGATCAAAGCAGACACAGAGATGGAGTGTAACCATTCCTTCTCCTGCTGCAGTTCAAAGAAAAATCTGTCTTCTGGAGTTGGTATTTGCTTTGAGGGAAAATCACTCATTTAGCCAAACTGGACATGGATCCAAAGACAAAAACCTGACCAAGCCATCCTACTCAAACTGGAGGCTTCACATCACTCCCCAACATGCTCCTGGAAACCTCCTAAATGGGAAATAATTATCCTAAAGTATCACAAATAATCCTAAATTTTGCAGCCGCCACAGCTGCAGCCATCTATGGCTAAACACAATCCAAATCAGGAATCAACTAGATGAAGCTAAAATATTAAAAATTCAAATGGAATGTATTCACTCTGAGTGAATGCAGTTTGTTCCATCTTATTATTCTTGTCACTGCAAGGACATGGCTCTCCCTTTCAACATTCTGTTTCAGCTCACTAAGTCTTCTGACATTCCCTCATCAGTACCTTCAGTGTTGCCCGACCTTGATAACCTGTTTGATGCTGTTAGGTCACATGAATATGGAATTGGCAGCAGTATTTATCCATACGCAAGAGCACAGGGAGATTAATCAAGCGTGCGTTTGCCCTGACTAGAATAGCGAGTCTCTCAATTACACCTGAAGGCTCCACTGACTTTCCCTAACAGACCTTTCTCTGATCTGTTAAGGTTAATGCTGATTTCCATACTGACCACTGAAACATTAAGGGGAGAAAATAGTACAGATGTTGAACTTCATTTACCACATGACAGACATAACATCAAGCCTTCCATGGGCAGCTGTTGCTTTGGAAATAATAGCAGCAGTTCACAAGGATCCTTGGGGAAAAAATTTAAGGTTCATAAATATCATTAACAGTAGGAGGATATTAGGCTCTCTCCTTTAGACTTGAAACAACACTTGCTGAGAAAACCGTTGTCTCAAACGCACTGTACAGTGAATGTGAATAAAAACTAAGGGTGTCACACAGAGATAATCCACTGTCATGTATATTTCCTGAGGGGCTGAGTATTAACATTCACAATAAGTGGGTAGCCCAACATTTTCCACCCTTTTTGGTAAAACTGTGGTTGTTGAAAGGACACCAGACATATGTTATCATACATCAGTGCCTAAGGCACACTGCCCAGTGGTGCTTGTTTTTTTTTTTTAAAAAAGAAGTTTCTAGGCTGTCCTTCATTTTGATTAAAAAAAATTACTTCCAGTAGCACCTTAGAGACCAACTAAGTTTGTTATTGGTATGAGCTTTCGTGTGCATGCACACTTCTTCAGATACACTGAAGAATACACACCAGTATATCTGAAGAAGTGTGCATGCACACGAAAGCTCATACCAATAACAAACTTAGTTGGTTTCTAAGGTGCTACTGGAAGGATTTTTTTAAATTTTGTTTTGACTACGGCAGACCAACATGGCTACCTACCTGTAACTTCATTCTGATGGTTTCTAGAATGGTGCCTAACAGTAACAAAAGCAGCAGCAGCAGCAGCAGCAGCAGCAATACTGTCTAATAAAACATCACATCAACATTGCTTTACAACTGAGAGGCAACTATCAAACTATGAAGTAGGCAGAGGCTGTAAAAATCAATTAGAAATGCCTGACCTGGTGCTGAAAATATTGTAATGTTGGTGCTGATCAAACTTCCTTAGGGAGGAAATTCCAGAGATGGATTACTGCCACAGAAGTGGCCTTCTCTTCCAAATATGTACAACATACTTCCCCAATTATTTTTATTGAAAGAAGGGCCTCCTCTGAAGATCTTAATGCATGGTCAAACTGGTAT
The DNA here is from genome assembly GCF_964234715.1 of Podarcis melisellensis. NCBI lineage: Eukaryota > Metazoa > Chordata > Lepidosauria > Squamata > Lacertidae > Podarcis > Podarcis melisellensis. The sequence continues at coordinate 40,266,384 of NC_138537.1, forward strand.
GGGAGAATGTGCTCCTTTAAGTATGTGGGTCCTAAGCCACTGAGCTTGGAAGCAAATAGACAGCCAAAATAATTATTTAAATATTGATGCAATATGGCTGACTGAAGCATCTGAGGCCTCATGTATAACACATTAAAGTAATCTAACTAGGAGACTATCAGACATGAATTGCTTTACAGTAATGACTACAATTGACAAACCAGCTGAATCTGGTAAAATGTACTCCACAATATCAAGGATACCTGACAGATGAAGGAGCACCCCCAAACTCCATGCCTGTTCTTCCCAGAACCAAGAACCATTAGTCAACAGTGCTTTCATTTTGTCAGGATTCAGCTTCAGTTTATTGACTCTCATCCAGCCAATTACCAAATCCTGGACAATGGTTCGGCCCATCAACAGCTTTACTTGGCTCACATGTCAAAGAGAAATAGAGCTGGGTATCATCAATATACAGATCGATAGCACACCACTCCAAACCCTCAGATGACCTCACCCAGCAGCTTCATACAGATGTTAAAGAGCATGGAGGATAAGAAAGATCCTTGCAGAATCCCTTAGCTCAAATGCCATGCTCTTGTAACAAGCTTTTGGTAAAATTGCATTTTTTACACTGCTAAGCAGTACGGACACATGATAAATGGACAACTGACATGATAAAGCTATTTTTGGCCATCTCATCCCTTGCTTTTTCCTGTAAGACCAATTGCAGTTGTTAACAGTCGTCAACAGGTTTACCACACCTACCACCCTTCTGAGTAATACCCCTCCCCACCCTCTCACTATATATAAAGGTCTGGTGTTTCAGTGTATCTGAAGAAGTGTGCATGTATATGAAAGCTCATAGCAAGAACAAAGACAGTTGATCTCTAAGGTGCTACTGGACAATTTTTTTATATGAAATGTACATCGTTATATTTTTAAAATCAGCCCCCAAATTGTTTCTGCAGCACCCAACCTTTGCACATTGCTTGACTTTGTCTTGAAATGTTTAGGAAGACAAAATACAGAGGGCCTTGACAATGCTTAAAAATAAACCAATGCACTAGCAAATTAATGCCCTTTAATATCTAGGCAGGATATTAAATGTGCATGTACTTTGAACATGAGCCAAAAGTAACTTAAGAGTTCCTGACAGATCTGTCCCTGGAAATGTTATACAGATAATCAAATACAATGCAACTTTCCCAAACACACGAGTTCATGGAATATATCAAACGTCATCCCTTAAGTGCCAAACCTCACACTGGAAAGAGGCTCACATAATTTAAAAATCATCTATCTAGCCTGAACACGTGCACTTCAGCTAGATGCTCCTAATCTCATCGTCCCTCCTGCTTTCCTCTTCCTGATCATGACATTCAAGATGATTTTTAAGTTGTTTTCCACTTGATGCTAAAAATATTAGATCTATGCATAAGACTATCTGCAAATATACTTATCTTACCTGCAGCACAGTGATAGTTATGAAGCACAGAGGATGGTGATTTTAGATCCAAAGGGAGAACAAAGCCAGACCAAACATGTGAAAAGAAAAAAAAAGGGGGGGGGGAAATAAAGTTAGATTTTTCTTTTAATAATACCGTAAAGACAGATCCTTTAAAAAAAGTTTTAAGAAAAACTCAGTCCATTAAATACAACAGCCATGAAAGACTAACACAACAAAGAGAGGCTGTTGTGAATGTGAAAAGATTTCTGCTTGTGCAAAGGTAGGAAAGGAGTTTGGCGACCTCTGGGGACAATGAGGAAAGACTTTCATGTGTTTAAAACTTTACCCATTATATTATTGGGGTGTAATGAAGAATCAGGTATCTGGATATAAAAAAGAGAAATGAGGATAACATGGTCATTGCTTTCTCTTACACACAGTGGAGAAACTGACCTCTCCTGGGCCTGCTGGAACCTGCTAGTTGATAGAACAATCAAAATTGATTATGATTAATAGGCAACTAGCTGCAGCAGGAAGGCTTAAAAGCTTTTTGTCTTGTTGGAATGCAGATGGTCTCTACCCGCTATAACAAAAGTGTATGTGGTGTGGGGGCAGGGGGAGAGGAAAGAGACAGAATATATTTTTCTTATCTTGTATAGCTAGTAAGAAATTACTGGAGAAGCAGGACTGGGGGAGCTTGTTGTGCTGGATAGAATCTGGAGGACATGGAAAGCTGTCATACAAGCATCCTCAGAGCTTTTTATACATGGGTTTTTAATATGGATCTACATTTTCAGTGCCTCTTCTCCAAAGGATATCCTGAGTTCCCAAGAACTAATGTTAAAGAGCATACATCTCAATATTTATCTACATGCAGTGGTACTGTCGTGTCTTGGTTAACAATTCCATGCGATGTTAATTATGGCTGTCACTATTTAATTATTACAATTACATTTTAACCAACTGATGAACTATAACAACACAGTGTCACAATGCAGAGGCTATTTTGACAATATTTAATGAAGCATCTAGTTCAGGGTCATGAAAAATATATATGAAAATGTGTGTATCGTGTCTGGTGAAGACTCTTCATTCAGTTTCAAATGGTCAAAAGATGTTGTATTACTGTCCTGAAGTCTTCCATTTTTGAACATGGGGTATTTTTTTGTGTCGTTCTTCAAGCACTTAAGACTCAGGCCTAAAGGCTTTGATCCAAGTTTTGGAGAAGAGGGTTTAAAGAGTCTTGTTCCCTGCATCACAGCCGGAAATCAGAACAGGGTCACCATAGTTGTCCAACTACAGCCTACAACACCAAGACCTGCTGCAAGCATCACTCCAAAACGCTTGGTTTACCATTATTTTTTCATGTTAAGTTGGGTGGACAGTTATGCACACACACACACACCACAAAAAAGAGTATTTGCATTGCTATAAAATAAGAGAAAGAGGATGCCAATTTGTATAAAATTTGCATTTTTTAATTTATACGATTAGATACAAATTTAGAAGTAATTTAAATTATTATAGTTTAAATAGGAATACAACACGCCAGGTGACTTGTCTGCTGCTAACTGTTGATGGACAACTTCAAGGCTCCTGCTCTCCCCATTTATGGTTCCTTATCTTTGAAAACCTAGAGTGGGCAGGAATGGCTCACCCAGTGAGATGGAGCTGCAGTAGCAGCCTCCTAGCAGCCAGCTGCTTATTAGGAAGGGTGAGGTGGTAGTGAGGTTGGGGTTGCATGGAGCCAATCCGGGACTCCCACTGGTGCACCTGCAGAGACCTGACCTCGTTGTTCACTCCTCACTCCCCTCTCCTCCTCTGCCAGGAGACTATTTCTGGGGCTCTGCCCCACCAGGCAAGCTACTCCTGAATAGAGGACTGTCCTCTGACAGCACTTCAAAAGAGAGGACTGCCTATTATGATGTATTATTATATCAGTTTTGGTGTGCATAGCTGTGTGGCATACCTGGCCAATTCTGGCATGTTTGGCCAGTCAACTAATCCACTTCTCATCTCTTTGGCAGCGCTCACCTCAAATTTCCTCACTTGCTTGCTTTTCTTTTATAAACAAGGAGAAATTCATGTGCAGATGTGCCTTCCCGGCCAAATAATAGCAGGGTGAAAATGAAAAGGAAGACTACAAATCAATAAAGGAGGAAGGGGAATGTTAACTGAAAGTCTTTAGGCCAGATATTTACTATCCTGATTTCAATTGTTGAAGAAACCAAAGGCATCTTTAAATGCAGAGTCTCAAAGTTTACTTTTCTAGGAATGAAAAAGCAAACCTAATCAATCAATAGATGCATAATAATGTCAAGGCACTAAATGTATTTTTATAACATAGATATGAAAGGATTAAAAAACTTGTCAAAAATAAAGCTTTGGCCTATTGGCTATTCAACATAGTTATTACTGTATATTCTATAGGCCATATATTTATTTTTTTGTAAAGTTTTAAAATCATTTAATATCTATGTTGTTTAAAGTATATGACATTCAATTAGTATATTTATCCTTTGCATTGTTCTTTCAGGAGACCATTGTGGATACTCCTGAAAACATGAAGGGACAGACAATTTCCATAAGCTCAGTCTATGGAAATAGCCAGAAAGGTGGAGGCAGTATATTTATTAAATAAACACTAGCTATGATCTCATTCTTTCTGAAGTATTTGTTAAAAAGAATGATGAATGAGATATGAATAAAAAGAACTGTAATGAGATACAGATTATTCTGGGTTCACGGGGTCACCTAAATAAGCAGGAACGTAGACTATCCTTATGACTCATACCAGAAAGCACGTCAGCCTTCTAACAGGGTGCCTGCTAAGATGCCATTATTCTGTGACAGATCAAGTTCTGTGGTGGAGGCAATTCATGCAATCCCTACTGAGAGTGACTGAATAAGAGGGAAAGCAGTTAATAGCTCTAGTAAATGAAAACCTAGCACTGTAAAGTGCTCAAGAGGATTGGATTGGGTTAATTTAGAAGCTCTCAATTCTGCATGAAAACAAACTCGGGAACCAATTTACTTTGTTCAATTTTTTTCCTTCTTCAAACAAGAGGGAACATTTTTGAGAAACTTAAGAGGGTCTGTGCACTACTGCGTATCATGCCCTCCCTATGAGGGTCTCTATACACCTTTATTATTAAGAAATTCCGTTTCTGCTTAACACTCATTAAATCATTGTTGTACAGCAGGATTCGCAAGAATTAAAACCTTTGTGTGGGTATTTGCCTAAATGCATGAGCTCTAAAACGAGGGGAGGGATCAGGGACATGCATGCATGCCACACTAGCAATGTCCCACTGCACGTTGTCCCACCCACTCAGTCTTTGGCCTTCCCCATGCTAGGTGGGGATGGTCTATAAGGTAAAGGTAAAGGGACCCCTGACCATTAGGTCCAGTCGTGACCGACTCTGGGGTTGTGGCGCTCATCTCGCTTTATTGACCGAGGGAGCCGGCGTACAGCTTCCGGGTCATGTGGCCAGCATGACTAAGCCGCTTCTGGCGAACCAGATCAACGCACGGAAATGCCGTTTACCTTCCCGCCGGAGCAGTTCCTATTTATCTCCTTGCACTTTCATGTGCTATCGAACTGCTAGGTTGGCAGGAGCAGGGACCGAGCAACGGGAGCTCACCCTGTCGCGGGGATTCGAACCGCCGACCTTCTGATCGGCAAGTCCTAGGCTCTGTGGTTTAACCCACAGCGCCACCCGTGTCCCTTGGGGATGGTCTATAGGGGGCTTTAAATCACATTTGCTTGAGTAGAATATGATCACACAAAGGCTCAAAAACACAAGTAAAAACTCCCTGTAGACTTTCCCTGATCATCCCTGGGAAGATTTGGGACTAAGTGGAAGGTGGATGGTGTTGAGAGGCTCCTGCTTTTCAGGAGGTTTCATGTTCGGGCACAATGCTTGAAAAGTACCCCTTATAGATGTTCAGTCAGTTGCCTCTTAAAGCTTCTAGAAGAATTATAAATGTGGAAGGGATGGATTAAGTCTGCAATTCACTAATGCATGCTCTGATAAATTCCAGATTAGACTAATGCAATATGTTTTACATGGAGCTGTCTTTGAAGACTATTCAGAAATTCCAAACATAGCTGAAAATTCCTTAACTTTTTCAGGAGATGAATGGTACCACAAAAGTGGGGTGGGGAATTTTGGCTTGTCTTTAGATTTGATTCATAAAGCCCTTCAGGTCTTCGAATCAAGGATCAGCTACCTTCTTGCAGGCCTGTCTGTACACTCAGGGCCAAACAGATTATATTAAATGCATCATGTGCAGCTACAACTTTGGTTTCCCTTTAATGAATTACAGGAGCCATAGCCTCAGTTCTTATCAGGACTGCAGTGCATGAGGAAGTGAGGTTTATCCCGCCCCCCCAGCTGTGATGCAGACAAGAAGCCTATCCCCCTGTGTGGATACAAGGCTTGGGAAAAATATCCCGTGACACTAATGGAAACTTTCCCCCCAAAGCCCTGTAGTTGCACATCAGAGGAGGTGACTTATCTTAAAGTAAATGTGCTTAAAACTGGAGTAAGTCACCAACCCTGCCAGCTTACTTGAGATATCAGGACTTACTTTCAAGTAAATATGTTTAGGATTATGCTGCACATCTAGATATCCTGCCACTGCAGGGAATTGAGCTAGAATACATTACAGATCTATTGGTTCAGAAAGCATGCTGCTGTGTGGCCAAGTTCCTTTGTACTTAGAAGATACAGTGGTACCTCGGGTTAAGTACTTAATTCGTTCCGGAGGCCTGTTCTTAACCTGAAACTGTTCTTAACCTGAAGCACCACTTTAGCTAATGGGGCTTCCTGCTGCCGCTGCGCCGCCGGAGCACGATTTCTGTTCTCATCCTTTTGCAAAGTTCTTAACCCGAGGTACTATTTCTGGGTTAGCGGAGTCTGTAACCTGAAGCGTATGTAACCTGAAGTGTATGTAACCCGAGGTACCACTGTACTTTCAGACCACAAAGTATGGAAGGAGTCTTATGAACAGTGTTACCTGTGAGATTTAATGACAACTTAACAAAGAGTGGTTGGCTTTCCTGTCCACTCTTACAATTGTGCCTGCACATGAAACACGAGAGTTTTCACGGAAGATAGTATGAACATAACTGAGTATTATTACTGAGAATGAGCCAAAGCAATTTTGCATGTAAAGAGCTAAACTTGATTCCTGTTTGTGTCTTTTTCTACAGAGGCCACTCTCTCTGTCTTGACAAAAATCTACGGTATCTTTACATATCCAAGTTATTACAAAATCTAGAGCAATTCTGAGAGGTTCATCTAAAAGACAAGCTTGCACAAAACAGATAGCTTTCTGTTTTTGCTTATATTATTTGGAGCCAACTTCCATGAGCTAGGTCATTATTCACACCAGTCAACTGCCTTTGCAGGACATCAAGATGAAAATGCTCTCCGAACTGTCTAAAGCAAACACAATAGCTTCTCTAATTTAAACACAATATTCTTCTCCCCTCACTGGACAGCAGCAGATTTAAAAAAACAAAACAAGAAAAGCAATAATTTTAATGATGACCGTATCTGAGGGGAGAGAGAACTGAATAAATGAAGTTTAATAATTATTTTTAATTACATGATCTTCCATTTCAGCTTTCAAATAGATCCTACAGCTTTGCCCTCTGAAGCCTCATTGTTTTTTTTAAAAATACAATAATGAATAATTCAACACAGCTGCAGCCGAGAGTTAAAACACTGCCAATGGTATCAGTGCTGTGATAAATCTACAGGCTGCCCTGCTTCAAAGTTCCCAAATCTGCCTATTAATCACAACACTCCTTGCATTTTCCTAATTTCACAGACAGCAGCTTGTGTATAGCGCTGAGCAATTCCCATTTGCCCTAATCTACTCTGCCAATGCTCAAAGGGCAGCCTGACCCTGTATAACATGGCACCATGGAAAAGGTACAAATTTTGCTCAGGTATGATGACTATTCTCTGAGATAGCGTGCTAAGCTGTCAGTCATGGGGGCAGAGAGGAGGAGGCAAGTGTTTGAAGAATGTGCCTGTGGGAAATATGTCTAGTTATAACACAGTATGTAAGATGAATGAGAGAGGCATTCTGGCTTAGGGAAAGGATGTAGTATTGATTTCCTGAAAACTGAATGTCATGCTTAGTATGGAATCAAAGATATATGGCTTAAGTGAAGGAAGTGTATTTGGAGTTTAAAGAAGGACTATGATCAGCTTGCTTCTTATCTACATTTCCATGTGATCTTTGCGCGCGCGCACACACAAATATATATGTATCACAATATAAAACATGGGGAAGATATCCCACATCAACATTTAGAACCACTACCAAAAGATATAAGCAACTCCGAATATCTTATCAATTTTGAAAGCTTCTTCCTGAGGGGGAAAGGAAAGGAAATCTGTATTTTCCTCAAGATATCACGAAACATTTTATTCTTGAAAAGCCGTTGAACTTTTTTTCTTTAGTGAAATCCTTACGGGTTTTTATTTATTTACATTTTTGTGAACACTGCTGGAAATATTTATAAATTATCACAGCTTTTTAAAATAGAAAATGAACATGTATATATTACACCATTAACTAATATGAAGTTGCAAGTACATTGTTCTATAACAATGTCAGGGCTTTTGTAAAGACATAGGTGAAATACTTATTACACAGGTAACTTTTACTACATAGTCCCATTTGAAAGTAGCTTATGTTTCTAAATTCTAGCATATGCCCTTTCACCAAGGACATAACCCTCCAGGAACTTGGGTAATAGTGCGGTCATTATCGTAACTGAACTTTCGCAACTAGGGCAAAAGACATTTGGCTGTCTCCTGCCAAGACAATTCTGTACTCAGGGATTGTTTTACTAGAAGTAAAACCACCCTCAAGGTGCCACTAGGTTCTCTTAGTCCAGGGGCAGGAAAACAATAGTATTCCAGATGTTGGACTCCAACTCCCATCATCCCACAGTCAGCATGGCCAACTCTTACAGACAGCGGTTACTGCAGACTAGTAACATATGAAGGGCTGCAGTTCCCCATCCTATACCTGCTTTACTCCCTAGCAGCAACACAGAGCCGTCTCATCTTCAATGCTGCCCACCACTGCCGTTGAATGCCTTTTTGTTAGCAAACTGGCAAGGGAATCTTGCCAGCATAGGATGCCCATCTGTTTCCAAAAACCAGTGGAACCAGCATAGCGGCTCAGAGCGTTAAGTTTTCCAAGACTTTGCAATTCTTCTAAGAAGAGCCATTGCCTTCTTCTTTCTCTCTCTCTCTTTTTTTGCTTGGAGGTTTTGTGAGTCTCTGCAGGCTAGAAGCAGAAATGCCACACAGAAATGCAGAAATGCCTTTTAATCGGAGGCAGAATTCTGATTTATTTACATCACTCAAGGGCCCATGGCTTCATGAAGGGAGGGAGAATAACAAATCTCAGGAGACTCACAATAAAATTTGTAGCATTTGACAGCCCTGCTCTTTGACACTTGATGCAGTGCATCACCAGGGAAGACAGAGTGGGGAGAGGAGGAAGGGAGAGGGTGTGTACTATCATCATCATCATCATCATCAATTACATTTCTACACCCCTCTTCATTCGAGGATCACAGGGCAGTTTACAATATAAAACACAAAAATGCATACCATAGCAACACACAAAACCAATACTCCCCAGTTTAAAAGACCATAGATTGCTTAATTAGCCAAAGGCCTGGGAGAAGAGGAATACTTTTGCCTGGCCTAAAATATGTATCCAAGGTGCCGGGCGGAAGCCACTGCAACCTGGTTAAAGGGTTTCTGTGTCTATCTTTAGACTTGGGTGAGGGAAAGCCGAAGGTAGAGTTTTCAAAGACAATTCTGGTAGTATCTGGGAAACCAGGAAGGTTTTCAAGGTAATAGCAGTTTGCACGGATGTGTGGGTAGGAAAGTCCCATCTCTTAAAAAAATTATGCATTAGAAACAAGGGGCATGGTTTCCATGTTGTCTTTTGTCTGTCACATGGCTGTGCATCAAAAAGCCATTAAAAATGCACCTGTCCCAACCAGCTCCTTTGCTGTCACAAGCGCCCTGCATTTTATGTTGAAGTGACAGCAATTCCCTTCCACCAAATATTCACGTATGCCACATGCAAGTGACACATTCAGAGCAGAGATGAAAAGTGGGGAAGTGGAGGAGCAGCAAAAGCCCATTTACCCATGACTTAACTACAGTCGCAAGAAAAACAGAGCTCTGTCTGGCTGAAGAGTGAAGAATCTTGCATCTCCTGGGAATGCTCAATGTATCCTTCAAAAAGAGAAAAGACTGGCTGACAATATCTTACATATATACAGTAGCCTGACAAAAGTGATCACCAGTCGTTCCCCTTGAAGATTATTAATTTAATTCCTTCCTGATAATCTCCAGAGAAATGAGATTCAGCTGCTCTACAGCCTAAGTTAATGAATGTTGCTGAGTCGGCAGGAAAAAAAGTGGAGCTCCAAACAATTGTCTGGGTGCTTGCTGTTGTTTTTAAAAATGAAATGTTTTAATCTCTTATTTGAATCACCCTATTGGTGAGTTTGAATCACCCTATTGGTGAGTTTGAATCACCCTATTGGTGAGTCCACCTATTGGTGGACACAGGTGGCGCTGTGGGTTAAAGCCTCAGCGCCTAGGACTTGCCGATCGAAAGGTCGGCGGTTCGAATCCCTGCTGCGGGGTGCGCTCCCGCTGCTCGGTCCCAGCGCCTGCCAACCTAGCAGTTCGAAAGCACCTCCGGGTGCAAGTAGATAAATAGGGACCGCTTACCAGCAGGAAGGTAAACAGCGTTTCCGTGTGCAGCTCTGGCTCGCCAGAGCAGCGATGTCACACTGGCCATGTGACCCGGAAGTGTCTCCGGACAGCGCTGGCCCCTGGCCTCTTAAGTGAGATGGGCGCACAACCCCAGAGTCTGTCAAGACTGGCTCGTACGGGCAGGGGTACCTTTACCTTTACCTTTTATTGGTGAGTTTCAGATTCAGTCTCTAAAGCTGTGATGGAAGCTCTTTTAATAAAACTGATGGTCATAGCTGTCAACTTACAGATTTGAAAAAGAGGGACCAGCAGCCTCAAAAATAAGGGATCAGCAGCCAAAATAAGGGATTTTCCCAGCACAGGTATGTTCAGCTTCTGAGCCCCTCCAAGCCCAAGGCAGAAAGCCCAGCCAGCAGCCAAACGAAGCCTCCAGTGGTGGTTCCCACAGTGCAGCAACCTGGCAAAGGGGATGCAGCAACGAAAAACCACCATCACCTCTCCGCTGGGAAGTGCTGAGCAAAGGCGAGTCCCCAGGCAACGTGGCCGATTTGATTGGCACAAGGCATGCAAGCTCCACCCCCAGTCATTCTTAGAGTCCTTATTGGGTGAACAACACAGCCAAGCAACACAGTTGGAGCCTCCCTCCTCCCTGGCCGGCAGGGAACAAGGGAGAGGAGCTGCTTCCTTTGAAACCTGGGAAATTTAAGGGACATCATCAATAAGGGACAGAAGCGGAACACAGCACTGGGATAAGGGACTTTCCCGCCAAATAAGGGACAGTTGACAGCTATGCTGATGGTGCATTAGTCAGCTAAAATAGAATAGAAAGGAGGTTAGGATTATCAAAAGATCACGTTATCTCTTATGTACCAACTTGAGCATTTTGATGTGCAGAACTTGCACTCCTGCAAGTGCCATACAATGCACATTCTGTGTTTGCCATAATTCATTACTTTAGCATGACAGCACCTGCACTTTGGAACTCACTGCCTATTGACATTAGACAGCCGTCATCACTGCATTCTTGTTAGACACTTGCTGAAAAGATTTATCTTTCACTGGACCTATTCAGGCACATGATTGGTTACATGTTTTATTGTGTTTCATTGTTTTTAGATGTTTTAACACTTTAAAAATGTTTAAATTGTTTGTATTTTGTTTTTATATATGTATTATTTATTACATATGTGTGTGCTGACAACTGAAAGATAAACCTTACCCTGTAACTGGCCACATTTTAGCTTTAGAAGAAACCTACTGCCCCTTCTGCCTGTCAAATGCAGAAATTAAGCTGGAAAGCAGGAGAACTAACTAGAAACATTTCCCACATATAATAAAGGTATGCAAATCACCATAGCTTCTGGCTATGTAAGCAAGAGCTACATTTTCCTCACCCCTGAGCAATTTGCAAGGGAGCCTTCTAGAATGCTCTCCTCACAGGCCAATTTCTTCTTTTTCCAGAACATTTAACTTTCCTGCTGCAGTAGTGTTTATTTTGTGTGCTGCTTTAAGTATCCATTTCCTTGTGGTTACACGACTTAAAATATTTTTCTAGGCCCTCCAAGATCTTGTTTGCATTTTTTGGTACACTTATTTTATCTTATTCACAAAGCAGAGGCCTGTACTCAACATTTTGACATGTAAATTCCAATGCATGCTACCCAAACAGCAAACCATGGGGAACTTTCTATCAGTCTCCCTCCATTTTCTCACTATTCTTTTCCTCTCCCTCCAATTATTTTTCTTGCAAAGATAACTGTCTTTCTCACTATGTTCTTGACCAGCTTGTCTTTTCTTCAATAGTATCTCTTCCCCACCTCACTACTTCCTTGCTTATATCTTTCTTTCCCTACACTTTTGCTCCGATGCATTTCTTTCTCCTGGTTCAGCCCAAGAGATTTTGCTGCTGGAGACAAAGGACAAGATGGTTTCCCCCATCAGTCCTCTTAAAGATGCTGACTGGACTGTTAGTTGAATCTCACTTTGGCACTGGTAATGAGAACACATCTTCCACCATCTTTGAGATCAGCAGGCTACTTTAGCGGCAATAAGCAGACTGCATGACCCACAAAGTCTGTCTTCCTGCAGAGGTGAATGGCTCAGGAGAAACATCCGGGATTGGCTTCGATTGCTGTTCCACACCATCTGCTGCCAAAGGTGGCCACCTCACTTTGCCAGTTATAGAGCCGTCTGTCTCTCCCTCTCCACCTCCTCCTCTTCTATGTCTCTCCCACCTTCGTCCCTGACGTACGTGCCATTTATGACAAAGCTTCACAAGGACAATACAAAAGAATGCCACACAAGATGTTACGTATTTATAAGGCGTAAGCTCAAAAGCAAGATGGGAGGAAGGAGAGGATGGAGGAGTATCTCAGCATCATGTTATACCACTTTGCTAGCAATTCATATTTTTGAAATATTGGTGCTGCCCAATAGTCTGGAAGCAGAAAGAGACGGTTGGCTTTCTCCGATTTCTACACAAATGAAGTGCCACGGTTGACATAGACTAATGTTTCTGTTGGCTGCCTTTCCTGTTGCTCTTAAGGACGTTTCCATGTTTACAGCTGTATCCAAAGTTTGGCTAGTCACTTGCTATCACATTTTTTAAATCTATAGTCCAACCAAACACATCCTAGTTTCACATTCCTTTTGGTCTGAGAATCTGGAATCCCAACTGTGCATGACCTCAGTGAGAGGAGAAAAACTCAAGAGGCCCATGCTTGCTCTAATTTTTTTCTCCAGAGATTTCCTGGAACAACCATGGCCTTCCTTTAACTGATTTGAGATTCAGAAACAGTGGTGTGGAGAAGTGTAAACAAGTGAAGTTTAAGCAAAGCCATCTCCCCTCCCCCCCCCCCAAAAGTTGACTCCTTTATAGCTTAAGAAACACACAACAATGGTAAACATAAAAAGCGAGATATCATCTTGGAGATAATAGACTGACCTCTAGGCTGGCAGGCCAAGCATCCCTGAAGAAATCTACTGCAGACAAGCTGTACCGTTTATTTCAATTCAAACCACTTTGCACCAGGGACAAGCTGTTTGAAAACTGCCAGACAAATGGGCTTTGTGAAATCTTCCTGCTTTGCAAAGTAATGCTTTTAGGCAGCTAAACTGAGGAAATCTCCCAAAAGCAACTAACTAATAGCTTGCCATCAGCTGCAGCTGTAGTGCTTCCGTGGCAGAAAATCCCTTTTTCTCTCCTGACCATCAAAGGGGGGAAAAATACACTTAACTGAAGAAGCACGATCTCAAAGAAGATTATACATGTTTGGATCCTAATTATGAAACGTGTTCGCATTGTACAGAAACCCTCCTGTTCCTCATCTGCCTAGAGCAGGGCAGCTGGAACAGGATCTAGTGGTAGGCCTCTGCCAGATTCACAGTACAGTAAGCCTACAACTTATGCACATTTAACTTGTGCACGTTCAGCTTTAAGTGGATAGCAAAAATATTTTTAAAATTTTAAAGGGGGCATGGTTCCCCCTTTTGACTTTAGCAATGCCACCTGCCATTGAACCTAATGCACTTTGATTATATGTGATTTTGACCAAAGGCATGATCCTTGGAACATAACTCCCACGCAAGTTGTGGGTCTACTTTACCTCAGTAATGGTTCCTGGCACTCAGCAGATCAACAGCAGCAAACTACAAAACATCAATAACAGCGGACCCCCTGCTAGGGTTGGCCTTCTGTTACTCCCTTATCTCTCAGTTTCAGGTTCCTCATCTGTAAAATATGAGAAGTGGGTGCCTTTGCCACAGAGGTTTGTGGCCTTCTTCCATCCCTCCACCTCCCCTCCCCAGTTTTCTGTTTCCTCACAACAGTCAGTCAAAATTATTCCTACTGAGTGTGTTCAGTACTCAATGAGCTGTTTTGGAATCTATCTTTTGCCCCCACCCCCTTTTTTGGGCTCTTGCAAACCTTGGGGCTCCCCAAAGTCTGTTGACATCTCTCTCTTGTATGTGGTTGATGCCATTTTGGTTGCAAAAGGCTTGGCACTCAGAGAATGAGTTTGCTATTAGTACATTGGATGCAGCTGGATGACATAGATACTTCATTTATGAGTGCACTGCATGTCTCCTCTATTAAAGCCAAATCACACAGTAAATACTTGTGAAGGAACTGGAATCTCTTCTGTGGAAGATAAGGGAACTCTAGGATTTTAAACACCCACCCACCCCCATTTAAATAATGTTTATTTAAATAAATAAAACTGAAGTAAATTCTAGTCTCCCCTTCAAAAAGCTTGGGTGCAACAGGCAGTGCTGGGGAATTCTGAGGCACAAATAACCATTGAATTATACACAAACAGACACACTATACTTTGAAATGAAGCTATAGACACTAGCATTATACTGAACAGAAATGGTAATATGGAGTGGAGAAGGAAGAAATAAATTACAAGAATGGCAATATTCACCATGTGAATTTTCAAAATGGGTTGAAATGTAAAGGGATTTAAGTCATCAATTTGCATAGATTAGGCAAAACTGAAAACCATTGCATTAAGATATCCTGTTTATTTCTTAAAACCCTTCCTGGCTTGAAGCCAGAGGGTCGCTGTAGGATATCAGAATGATTGCTGCTTGATGGCTTCCTTTCAAAGTGAGGTGAAACGTGGCATATTTGAGTAATTTAGGATTTTCTGCATTCTACAAAAATATCTTCCAATATGCCGTGTTTGCAATGTTGTATATAGTTTTGCCTACCTAACCTCAGAAAAGTTTAGCATCAAGGTGCTGCAAAAAGGTATGGAAAAGAGCAACTAAAATGATAAATGAATTGCAACTTTATTTTATGGGGGGGGGTTTTTGGGGGGTGTCTTTTTTGCCTAGAAAAAGAGATGACTGAAAACATGACTGAAATGCTTACATCAATTTAAACCAATGTAAACAATGTAAAAAAAGGGAGGGACGCGGGTGGCGCTGTGGGTTAAACCACAGAGCCTAGGGCTTGCCGATCAGAAGGTTGACAGTTCGAATCCCCACGACGGAGTGAGCTCCCGTTGCTCGGTCCCTGCTCCTGCCAACTTAGCAGTTCAAAAGCATGTCAAAATGCAAGTAGATAAATAGGTACTGCTCCGGCGGAAAGGTAAATGGCGTTTCTGTGCGCTGCTCTGGTTCGCCAGAAGTGGCTTAGTCATGCTGGCCACATGACCCGGAAGCTGTACGCCAGCTCCCTCGGCCAGTAAAGCGAGATGAGCGCCGCAACCCCAGAGTCGGTCACGACTGGACCTAATGGTCAGGGGTCCCTTTACCTTTACCTTTAAACCAGGGGTATCCTCTGTCCCACAAGCCTAATTGTGCACATAAAAGGTAAAAGGTGAGGGCTGCAGTCGCCAACACCTCCCCTTAAGACCAGCCTTTAAATCCCCCCCTGCATTGGGAACCAGCAAACAGCCTATTAATTCACTACTGCAAGATGTGATGATGGTGTGATAGAAGAGCCCCCACCCCTTGATCCATTTAGAAGTCCTTTATAAGACCAGGCAGGCTGACAGAATCAAGTGCCCAGAATATCACTGCTAGGAAATGTGTGTTTCAAAGTAATTACTAAGGTGTCCTTTAGTCTCACTTGCTTAAGGTGCTTGTCAAATGCAAATGATCATCCTTGACCAAAACATTTACCCTTCCCTTATCTTAATAGCCCATCCATTCCTTTGAAGCTGTAAACTCTGCAAGTCTAGACTCTTTAATCTTATAAAGAACCATGATTGGGGAAACTTTTCAGCATACTAAGTGAAGGTTGCTTTCAAAGGAAGTAGTCCTGAGTCATCTGAGTGTAAGGGCCTTTGTGTAATGGCTAGGGATAAAATTAGCTTCTTAAATTGTTTCATAATCAAGACCAACATCTCTGGAAACTGTTTGGGCCAGCAGTCCAAAGGATAACTTGCTTTTCCACTGGAAGAAAGACTAGGTTACCGGTAATTCTGTTGCAGCAAAGACAGAATCTTGTTGACTAACAAAGACCCAGATGGATTGTGGATGGATTCAAAAATGCAATTTTATCCTGTCACTTAATCTTATGTTGTTGTTTTAGTTACTTATGCAGTTATTCTAAACTTCTATTTAAATATATATTTGCTTCACTGAACATGGAATATATATTTAAATCTCAACAATAATAGTCAATAAGCAGGAATGGCACAAGGATCTAGAAAGCTGTTGCTTCTGTGCTTCTCTGATCAAAACATTTACTCTTCCCTTATATTAACAGCCTACCTATTCACCCTTGGACAATCCTCCAGGGGCTTCATGCTGTTGTGGTTATGTCCAAAAGTGGGTTTGTCCACTTTTGCTCTCACACACAAACAGGAAGCACTGCCCTTGATCCTCAGCTGTGGATTTTATCTTGGCTTATTTATTACATTTATATCCCACCTTTCCTCCAAGGAGATCGAGGTGGCATATATAGTTCTTCTTCTCCCTGTTTTATCCTCACAACAATCCTGTGAGGGAGGTAAAGCTGGGAGTGAGTGACTGGCCCAAGGTCACCCAGTGAGCTTCATGGCTGACTGGGGATTTGAACTCTATTCTCCCAGTTCTTGTTCCAACCCTTACCACCACACTGGCTCTATGCTTATCAGCTGAATTGGGAGGGTGGGGCCGATTGCCCCTCTGTGCTTATCAAATACTGGGGAGTGGGCACTGATGGATAGTCGCTCCTAATGTACTCCTGTGAGGTTTGTAAGAAATGCTGCATTGTATAGTCACCTTCCAGCAAATGGAACTCCAGCCACTCATCACCTCATTCGAGATATAACCTGGAAAAGTTCAAGTAGGGCATAGCATTCTCTGCCTCATTCTCTGGTTTTTCACTTTTCTTTTCAAACTGACATGCATCATCCTGTGTCTACTGAGCATGCTCAGTCCCCACTGCATTGCTGTATTCTTGGAGGGGCAGGGGGATGGATTTGGTTGCTTTGTATTTCAAAAAAGGCTTTTCATACTTCTGTAAACCTCAGGCTCATCCTCTGAGCCTGGTGATAGCTCCCTCTTGTTTTTCAGTGTTCCTTATTTGGCTCCATTCCTATTGGCTTAACTTTCGCCACCTGAGTTTGCTTTTGAGGGAGGAAAATGATATCCATTTGTGCTGCTACTGCACGGTCTTGGTGTTATCCCCTCAGTTTGATGACCAATGCAATTACAGATCCCTCATTATTCTACTGCTGGGGGAACCAACATGGTGTTATCCAGATATTATTAGACATTAGTTCCCATGAGCCAAGTAGTCTGATGGCAGTTGTAGCCCAACGACATCTGGAGAGCATGGCTTTGGCTACCCCTGTCCCATCTTTTTGCTCTTCCAGTTTTTGCTGAAGCTATGGTTAAGCTTTTCACAGCCATTTTAGAAATTATTCTTGACAAATTTGTCCACACAACAGGGATGAGATTTATTGTATATTATGTAATGTTCTCTCTTCCAACGTTTGAGTTGGCAAGTACCTAACATTCTTTTTTTAAACAAGTAGACTTTCCTTTGGGGATATTCAAGTTGAGGTTAGACTGGGCCGATTTTCTGTTCTGGCACCATTAGCCATCTGGGGATATCTGTCTCAGAAATGATCAGTACAAATGTGTGTGTGTGTGTGTGTGTGTGTGTGTGCATGCTATAAAGCAAATAGTATGAGAAGAAGGATGGACTGCAAACAGATCACCAACTTGAAAAGGAAAGAACTTAAGGCTTTCAGAAATGATGCAATGCTCCTACAGAAAAGGACTTCTCAGGCCAGGACAATCAAGAAACGATCAAACCCAATTGCTTTCAATAAAGTGTAGCTTTGTGAATCTGAAGTTATTTCTGTGACTGACAACATAACGGGGGTAAATGGTGTATGATGAGCTACTGCTTGATTCTGTGATAACATAGCAAACTAATATAAAAAAAAAGTAATAAGGGCCTTTTGCCATTCCTCACGGGAATAGTGGAAAGGAGAAAATGTGCACAGATAAAAAAAGAGATGGTTTCAAATGTACTGCAGTAGCCTGTTTTTGTGCCCATACAGTACTTTGCTAGTGGTCTGATCCTATAAGCTGCTACTCAGGCAAGCATTTAGACTAGGAGGTTAAGGCTACTTGGATGTATGCCTCAAGATTCAACTGCACACTGCTTCCAGTGACCAGAGTAAGGGGGACAGGGACACCCAATGGAGGAGTGATGGAAGTTGGAGGGCAGATGCAATGAATGACTGGGGTGGTGGAACTGGCTTCTCTTGTGGCAATAAAGTCAGGGAGGTCCTGGTTAAGATAACTAAGTTTGCTGAAGCGCAAGCAGATGGAGGCTTACTCACCAGCCCAGGACAGCTGATTTCCAAGTTTGTGGCAAATGGCTGGCTGTTAAAAGCAGTAATGTGGTGGGTAGTGGCAGCGGCACAATAAGCCATAACAATCTCTAATAACTGAGCAGAAAATTAATAAATAAATGGTCCCTAACTAGCTTTAATTTGAAACACAGCCTGTTGATTGTGTTGTGGGATGAGTGAAAGAAAAGGGTGCTGGTGGTGTTTGGAAACAATAGCAGAAATCTACTTTCTCCTTTGCATAAAAGAAGAACAAAGTGATATGCCACCAGCTGCTCCTTTGCCAGACTGTAAAATGTAGAGGCTCACTGATGAAATAAAAACCTAAAAGTAAAATACTATCCTTTGCTTTGTTTCTTCAAGCATCGTCAAATAATTTAGTCACATATATACCTCTAACACATTTTATGTGAACATCTAGAATTCTCTCCATTCTTTTAAAGAAGGAAGAATACTTAAATTGCATTCTGCTTGCACCATTTAACACTCGGAAGATACCCGGAAGTCACTTTTTCATTCACGCAGAAGGGTGAAATGTTGGCTTCTGGCCAGTTTCAAATAAGTGCACCATGTAGTATCTTAAATGTATGAGCAGATATCAGCAGTGCTGAATAAAATGAATTGTGTTCCTATAATGCTATTTATGCCAAGCACCATTTAAGAGAGTTGGTAACCATGACTGGTTTAAAATGTTTTAAGATGAATGAATACACAGCCCAAGTTCATTGTCTATAATATAGGAACCCTAATAATCTGGGCGTATTGCTGCATTTTCAAAGACAACTATTCATGTAATTCAGGCCCTGGAACTAGACCCATTAATATTATATCCAGTGTACTCAGCAGGTGAACATAATTAGTGAGAACAGATCTTTCTTAAAGTCTTTTGGAGGGGCCAGATGATGTATGCACTCTGCTGCTGTCCAATTGCGGCTGTCTGCCACAATTAAACTAAAAGCACATGCAGGACTGCAAGCCATTCCCAAGCCAACAAACATATTAAACGCATTTAAGCATCCATCTCCCCTTCTCTCTCTTGCATTTCTGTAATAAAAAAATTAAATGTTGAATATAATTCCTGAATGAACATTATTTGTGGGGTGTGTCTGTGTGCATGTCTCTCTGTGTGTACATGTCTATATTGATTAATTCTTTCTACCTGACCCTTTTAAAGAAAATTCGGCTGGCTTCCTCTAATATTATCTTTATTCCCACTCCATTCCATGGGACTTTTTGGTTTCTCTCTCAATTACAATAATTTCACCTTCCTTTCCCCCCCTAAATTTCCCCTGGTTGCTCTGAGGCATGGATCCAGGATAACAGCAGAGAATTACCGTATATGATCACTTTGTCTTTTAAAGCTCTCAGTTCCCATAACTATAGGCCAAAGGTTCTGTGTGCCAGGAGACTTTTGTGTTCCATGGTCACACTTTTCTACCTACATGAGGTGCTGAAGCAAGGGGTGGATATTAATCTTCTCTGAAATATCCTCATTTATTCTCTCCCAGGCAACAGGCCAATGATTCTAATTTGTGCTATTACCCATGTGCAGTGAGTTCACACTAGACAGACGATGAATTTGTCAGAAGCATGTGCAAAGGGATGTTTTGGACTTTAATCTGAAGACAATGCTTTGGAAACGGGAGGGGACCACACTGCTTTGGAGGGAAATTCTAGGGAAACACTAAAGCTGCACTAGACCTTGGAAAGTATTTTCATACCTATGAATCTCAATATGCCTGTTAGTTTGGAAGATCCTTCCAACAATGCCTAGCTTGCAGAAACTGAATGGGCAAAGTCTGGAAGCCAAAAAGAAGATTTTGGCTCTTACTTAGGAGAGACTAATTATTAAACTACATGGACTTAAAATCCTGTGTTAATAACCTATTATTAATTAATTAATTAATTAATTAAATTTATATACTGCCCTTCATCCAAGAATCACAGGGTGGTTTATGATATATTGCGGTTAGATTTATGAGCAAACTATAAACAGATCACAGGATAAGAAATATTAAGGAATAAGTACCAGTCTGAAACAGGTTCAGACAGCTTTCCAAAAGAAAATGCCTATAGTCCTGAAATGTGTGATTTCAAATGGGAATAATATTAATAAATTTCTTTTTAGAAAACCCTTTTTGGCAAGAATATTTTGTAAGTTAATTGACCGTTCACAGCTCTTCCTGAACCTAAGGTGAAAATGTTGCAGATGCAAAGCATAATAATCATTCATCGTATTAACTAAAGAATGGCAATACAGCTACAGATATAATGGTCACATATTACATATTAATGTATTGTAATTAATTCCCTGTAGGACTAATGCAGGCCTGGAACCAAAGCAGCTGCCTCGAGGGATTCTCTGCATGGCATCCCATTTAAATAACCTAGAAGCAGATACTTATCCACTTTTAGGCCTTTCATAATGTTTGCATGGAAAAAAGAGAACGAGGCAACGGCGGAGGTGAGGGGTGCACAACAGAAAAGAATAAAAACAAAAACAAAATGTAGTCTGGAAGTCAGGAAAAGTGAGTTTCCCGTAGCACAGCTCCAGGGGTGCTTTCTGAGTTTCTCAAAGGGGACTGAAAGAACTGGTGCTTACCAGAGGAAACCAAGCTAAAGAGATTATCAGAGTTTGCAATTGTATGTAGGGTTTGTTATTTTATATGCTGCTTCCCATGTCCATCTCTATGCCAGAGATCGCAGGGGCGGGGGAACTGCCTTTGTTTGCTGCAGCCAAGGGAACAGGAGACGGAGATTGAGTTTGTATTAATACGGTAATGCAAATACCGCTAACGCTCTTTCCAAGATACACCCACTGTTTTATCTAGTTTATCTAACTATTCTAACTATTTAACTATCTATCTATCATCTATCTATCTATCTATCTATCTATCTATCTATCTATCTATCTATCTATCATCTATCTATCTATCTATCTATCTATCTATCTATCTATCTATCTATCTATCTATCTATCTATCTTATCTATCATCTATCTATCTATCTATCTATCTATCTATCTATCTATCTATCTATCTATCTAACTAACTAACTAACTAACTAACTAACTATCTAACTATTTATCTAACTATTCCCTAGGAACATTTACGTCTTTCAGCATGGTCCTCAAAGTGTGATTTAACAAGTACAGTACTTCAAACTATCTTAGTTTGAAAGACTTTTGAGATTAGGAAAAAACAACCACCTTGTGGTTCCTTTAAGCAAAACCAGTGACTAGTAAGACCTATTGCATCCAGAATTTCATCTTAGATAAAGCTGCTAACCCACTGTGTAGGCATCCGGGCCTGTTAGGTACTTAGAGCAGTGGTGACCTAGGTGTGAGAGTTGGCTGGAGATCTGAGCTGTAAAAACATCTGGGTTATCAGAAGGCTTCCAGCAAGTCATAGTTAAATTTGGAGCTTGTCTGCAAGAAGAAGAAGAGTTTGGATTTGATATCCCGCCTTTCACTCCCCTTCAGGAGTCTCAAAGCGGCTAGCATTCTCCTTTCCCTTCCTCCCCCGCAACAAACACTCTGTGAGATGAGTGGGGCTGAGAGACTTCAAAGAAGTGTGACTGGCCCAAGGTCACCCATCAGCTGCATGTGGAGGAGCGGGGACGCGAACCCGGTTCCCCAGATTACGAGACTACCGCTCTTAACCACTACACCACACTGGCTCTCCAAGTGATTGGATCCCTCCTGGGGCTACACCAAATTACCATATTTTTTGCACCATAACACTCACTTTTTTCCTCCTAAAAAGTAAGGGGAAATGTCTGTGCGTGTTATGGAGGGAATGCCTACGGGTGGCATGCCTACGGATTTTCCTCCTCTAAAAACTATGTGCGTGTTATGGTCAGGTGCGTGTTATAGAGCGAAAAATACGGTAATTTTCTACCCATCACATATACAGTTAGCATGCAGGATTTTGAAAATGCATATAATATTAGCAGCTGATAACTGTCAGGATCACTGCAGAATACAAGGGGAACTTGGACCTTTTCCTCCACCGCTGTGGACCTGAAACTGCTCTGAATTAATTTAACATCCTTCTAGCTTGGCCCCAAGACACTCTGCTGATGGGGACGATGGAATCAGAAAATGGGAGGGGCTTCTTTTGGACCTAATCTTCTCACAAAACCACACAGTACTTGCTGCCTGCATGTGTCTAAAAATACATGCACCCCATCCTGTCACACACTTTATCCCACAATAAAATAAAAACAATTACAGACATATATCTATAAATAATTTTCATCCCTTCTGGCTGGTGTTTTATTAACAAACCATTACTGGCACCTTCACATTCTCTCTATTTCAGATTTCTGGGCATCCCACGTTATTTATTAGGAAATTTCCACTGTATTAAATTTCCCATCTGCCAGGCTTTATAAATCTCACCATGAATCTGCTCTCGCTCTCTCTCCAGTTCATGCACCTGCATGTTTAGAAACCTGTCCCATTACTAGTCATTTTTTGACTTGTGGCCTCTTCCAAAGCAGAGGTAAGAGTTTAAGTGGCTAATGGTTGCAACTGAGGTATCTTAGCCAATTGAGTAATTTCTTCATGCTGGAGATGTCAGGGCTTTCATGGTGGTAAAGTTAGGGGGAAAGCTTCATCCACTTAAATTTATTCACGTCATACTGCTGTTGAGGCACAAGGATAATGCCAATAAAAGGGGGGTGGGGGTGGGAATCTAATGTTCTGCTCTGCTGTTTTGGTGATTGAGGCCAAGGGTGGCAAAAGAATATACCTGGAAAAAATAAGCCTCTGAACTTTGTTCCTATTTGCATTTGTTTACTCATGTTGAGGGGTGGGGAACTAAATGGGGATCAACACAAGCATCAACCTAGTTGCCATATGGCGTATGGGGACTGGTTTGCCCAACTGGTATGGTGGAACCTGCCAAACACACTATATATAGAGTAGGGTTTGCCAATGTGGTGCCTTCCACATTGGCGAGAATACAACTCCCATCATCCTTGACCATTGGCCATGTTGGCTGGGGCTGATGGGAGTTGTAGGCCAACAACACCATATTGGCTCACCCCTGTCTTAGAGGAAATCAAAGGACCACAAGCGAAATTCAGCAGACCTTCCACAAAATGACAGGCATGTTCTTTAATCTAGATGGAATACAGACTATCCAGGGTGGTTTTTTTAATAGACACTATAAAGATGACAATAAATCCTCCTTTAGTTGGCTGACACTGCAAAATCAGCCTGAGGGGAATGATGCAGAACAGAAATACATTCACCTTTGCCACTGGAGTATACTGGAACAAGACATGTCCACCATGCCCCTTCATGCTCCCACCCTGAAGGCCAGACGTGCTACAGAACCTCCCTGCTGCTGTCCTGATGAAGAAGGACCAATTTCCATCAGTGAACTGACAGAGAGTCTCAGTCTTAATAATAATCCTGTCCTACACTTCAACCTGATTCACAGTCCCCGATGGAAGATTAATCCACTAACCTCTGAGCTCTTAGAAATGACTCAGGCAAGAAACTATTCTCAGTCATCCTCCTCCTCACGTGATAATCACAAAGACATACATACATACATACATACATACATACATACATACATACATACTATATCATGCTAAAACACCAGATTTGGGCTTGCTATATATTACAAGCAGATTGCAAAGCTCTGATCAAGCTAGTATAGGCTAGGGATGCAGGTTGCGCTCTGGTCTAAAGCACTGAGCCTCTTGGGCTTGCCGATCAGAAGGTCAGTGGTTCGAATCTGTGCAACAGTGGTGAGCTCCAATTACTCTGGCCCAGCTTCTGCCAACCTAGCAGTTTGAAAGCACACCAGTGCAAGTAGATAAATAGGTACTGCTGTGGTGGGAAGTTTAATGCCGTTTTCATGCACTCTGGCACTCGTCACCGTGTCCCGTTGTGCCAGAAGCAGTTTAGTCATGCTGGCCACATGACCCGGAAAGCTGCCTGTGGACAAATGGCAGCTCCCTTGGCCTGAAAAGCAAGATGTCACACCCCATAGTCACATTTGACTGGACATAACCGTCCAGGGGTCCTTTACCTTAGTATGGGCTATGCCAGGCCTCCTCTTTGTGGCATCTTTTTTTTTGGGGGGGGGGAGCACAGCAGGAGAGAAAAAAATGGTGCCTAGATCTCTGAGGGTGAAACCAGAAGAACCACTTCAGAAATGCAACTGGGATCAGAGATGTGAACACCCAGTCTTTTCTTGGCAGCTCATCAACATGCAGGATTTTAAATGAATGCTTGTTCTCTCATGTTTTTGGAACCCAGAATCTCAAACCCCGTGGAAGGAAATCTTTGTGGGGAAGGAGAAGTATGTTTCAGAAAAAGGGTGGGTAGGGAAAGATCAAGCACTTCTGTGTCTCTCTAATCCCAACTGCTTCATCTCAAAGCAACTTCTCTGGTTTAAAAGGGGGTGTTGGGCTATCGGGTACCCATAGGAATTTTGCCAGGGCAAGGGTGGGGTGGGGTGTAAAAAACTGAAGGGGGGGAGCAGTCCAGTTCTTCTCACACAAAAATGAGAAGAGCAGCACATTTTGCCTCATATCTAAGTT
The DNA here is from genome assembly GCF_964234715.1 of Podarcis melisellensis. NCBI lineage: Eukaryota > Metazoa > Chordata > Lepidosauria > Squamata > Lacertidae > Podarcis > Podarcis melisellensis. The sequence goes on from NC_138537.1 coordinate 40,291,457, forward strand.
TCTACGAAGACTGAAAACTTACGTTATTTTTTAAAAAAACGAAAACTGGGGATCTGGAGATTATACTTCTTTGAGGCTGGGGACACAACAGCTCCCCCATCACCTCTGCTGTGGACACCCATGGGACCACTATGTGTGTCTGTAGGTAGCTTGGCCTGTAGTGCTGTAAATAGTATAGTTTCTATACAGCACCTGCAACAGGCTCCTAATTTTTCACTCTCTTCTCAGGCCCCAACACTGCAAATACAATAAATAGACCATCTTGTTTCTGGAGAATATATGAAGCACAGATAATACATGATAACTGGCTGGTTATCCTGTGACCAGCCATTCTGAAAACTAAGTAAGATGTGTGACAAGAATTGACTTTTCACAGCGTAGCATCTTGCTCAACATGTCAGGCAAAGTTATACCGTGTGGGGTGTTTATTCCTAGAGTTTATAAGTGAAACTATCAACCCATTATGGTGTTATTAGACAGGAAGGGTTTGCAGAATTATGTACTACTATCTACATAAGGGGGACGCGGGTGGTGCTGTGGTCTACATCACTGAGCCTAGGGCTTGCTGATCAGAAGGTTGGCGGTTCGAATCCCCACAACGGGTTGAGCTCCCGTTGCTCAGTCCCTGCTCCTGCCAACCTAGCAGTTTGAAAGCATGTCAAAGTGCAAGTAAAGAAATAGGGACCGCTCCGGCGGGAAGGTAAATGGCATTTCTGTGCGCTGCTCTGGTTTCACCAGAAGCAGCTTAGTCATGCAGGCCACGACTCGGAAGCTGTCTGTGGACAAACGTTGGCTCCCTCGGCCAGTAAAGCGAGATGAGCGCTGCAACCCCAGAGTAGTTTGCTACTGGACTTAACTGTCAGGGTCCTTTACCCTTTTTTTATCTACATAAGATGTGTGATTTTCTTTGCCCCTTCATTCATTGCAAGTCTGTTCTTTTTGTTTACAGTAGGTACAAAAAGAGGGGTTAAATTCAGTGACTGAATCATAGAAACAAAGGAAGGGTCAGCAACCTGGCTGAAGGGAAATAATGATTAATTGAACTCCAGAGGTCAATATAATCAAAGCAACAAGGGAAGTGAAAAAGTCCATTTCTTAACAGAAGAGTACCAGCAAGATAATCTTTAGCAATCTCTCTCAGCTGGGAAGGAATGGCGGAGACTAACCTAGAGGGCACCAGAAATGGGCAAGTCAAACAGTTTTGATTGCCCTATTGATAGCGTGGCTGCTAACAGTAAAACCATCATCCTAAGAATGTAAGTAAAGCATGCTGGATTAGGAAAATGGCTCATCTAGTTCAGTATCCTGCTTTCACAGTGGCCACCCAGATGCCTATGGGATGCCCAAAAGCACGACCTGAGCATCTCTCAAAGTAAAATTCCAACCTGACTGGGACTGAATATTTTTCGGAGCTGTTGGACCAGTTACTCTTGAATGGTAACAAGGCTGCTGGGGAGAGGGAGTGAATACAAGCAAGGAAGACAAGTGGCAGAGATATATGAGTGTGGGAACTGAGCAGAGCAAATACTGTAACTAGCTAAAAGGAGGTGACATGGAAATGCAGCTGTCTAAAATAGCAATGTGGCTTTTTCAGTTCTTGTGGAAAGTTAGGTGGTGGAATAAGGAGCTAGAATATTACACTATGCTGCTGAATCAGATGATAAGCCCTTCTCCCTGACCTTGAGTGGATGAATCACTAGAAGGCAGTGATGCACCCACTGCGTCACCAACACTGGCACACAGTTGCATGTCCTTTAGCTCAGTCTAGAGGATCTCTTAACGTGCTACAGAGTCCTTGGGGCAAGTGGGGCTGTATGGCTAAGCACATAAGTAAACAGACATTGTTGCAGCTTATTTTGAATTCCTTGAGAGCTAAATCAGGCTTGAAACACATTTACCGAATTGGCAAGCTAAGGCAAGATATTTCTTACTGAAAAATGGATACAATAAGCCATAAGCAATAAGCATGACATGCCTCTCCATTTGCTTCTTCCCTCTTACATCAATCTAGAAGGTAGATTGAGATACCTGAGACACTGCAGCATTCGGACAACTCATTCAAAAATAAAAAAGCCAGCAATTACTTTTTATAGAGATCTATTAACAATACACACGTTCAATATGCGGACTGTAAGAGATGATTGGAATAAAGAATTGGAACTTTCATTATTACCCAGAAAGTGGGAAAATGTATTAGCTTCAATACCTAAGGTGTCATTAGATTTAAAACTAAGACTAATACAACAGAAAATAATATTTAGAGTTTATTGGATTCCTTTATGATTGTATAAAAAAGGGTTAGCTAAGATAGCTCAGTGTCGGAGATGTGGCAAGGACAATGCTTCTCTGAAACACATGTCTGTACAGTGTTCTTTACTTAACAAGTTTTGGGAGAAAGTGTTGGGCTGTGTAACTATGGCTGTGCAGAAAAAGTTAAAATGTTTCAGCAGAGAATATTTTATTGAACTACAGTATATACCTGCAACATGGAAATTATCAATGGGACAATGGAAATAGAGTTTCCATGTCCTAATGGTGGCCAAGAGATTGATATTGAGGAATTGGAAAAATAAAAATATGATACCCTTCAATCAATGGATTGACGATATGATGTCACTGGTAATTTTTGAATGGACTGTTCATAGGCACAGACACTGTATGGATAAATATGATGACATTTGGAATGAGTTTATACAAAATGTAGTAGGCTATTAACATTTACATAATCACTAGGACAATAACACTATACCAATTTATACATGAATGTATGGGAATATTGTATACTGCTTTTCTTTTTTCCCCATATTTTCGCTTTTATATGCAACTGTGTTGTTATTCTATTCTTCCCCCTCTCATGTTTCCTTCTTTTTTTCTGTATCACTTTATTTCTTTTAACTGAAATCACCTTAATAAAATATAATTTAAAAAAAATCTAGAAGGAAGGGAACTACAATAATACTTTGGAATGGAATATTATGTAACACCCCTGAAGAGAATGACCCAGGCAAACAAAGACTGCATGCCTGAAATTTGCTCTAATTAATTAATTTCTCTGTAAACCACTCAGAAGAACCTCAATTATTTCAACACCTTCCTAATACTGCCTGAAGGCAGCTTACGCAAGCTCACATCCCCCCATTAGCTGTCTGAACAATCATCCATCTCACAAAGAACCAACTAATCTCTGACACATCCTCCCCCTCAATCTGAGCTCCTTTCCCAGAAAAAAAAAATTCAATTGCTGTTTATAGTCTTCCACTCCTCTCTCACCACAGCTATCCCTATACATTAAAAATTATGTATCACAAAGACTGAAGTATCACAGTGAAACAGAAGTTTAAAACAAACACTTCTCTTGTGTTCTGATTTGGTAGCTTCTCTTGGAAGGCTATTATTTTCTTCTAAATTTCCTAAAATAATAATAAAAAAAACCCCACACAAACATTTGTCAAATAATTAAGCCTGTGCAATCAAATGTTCCAGGGGTTACTTATTTCTATGTAATATTTGCAAATATATTTTATAACATGTGTTTCATGCTGTTTGTTTTCTGAAAACCAGCAAAACAACAAACATCTGGAAATGGTAGAGAGCTGCCTGGCTGATCACTGCTTTGTTGGTTCATTTAAACATTATTCTAGCCACATAGGAGCCACCAACAGAAAAAGTAGGTCCACTGGAGAGAGCGGATGACATTTCAAGCTCTGTTACTGTATGTTGAACCTGGATGTAAATTTATCTCCAAGCCCGTGAAGGCTAATATTTGAACCAAAGCTATGTTTTTAAAGGCCTCTCACAACATTTTATTGTGTTGCATTGGCCAGGTTTGTGTGTTCCTAAAAGCGCCCTGAAACTGGCAATTTTATTTATTCATTTATATCATGTCTCTCTTTCCCAGACCTCAAGATGGCATACATGCCTTGCCTCCCAGTTTTATCCCCCACAATAGCCATGAGAGGTAGGTTGGGGTAGAAGAAGGTTGGAAGAAGATAGACTATTTACAAAAACATTGCAAAATTAAGGAATGTTAGAAGGATGCTGGAATGAAGTTATGTGGTTTTAGCAGTAATGTTATAAAGGAGTATGTGAAAATGGGTTGTCAACAGGTGAGAATGCAAAGTTACAACATATTAAGATAAACGATCAAGATAAAAATAAAGATGGAAAGGATTTGCTGAATTAACTAATTGAACTAGAATACAAAAAAGGGAGGTGTGAGGAGGTCAAGGAAGCAAGTAAATGAAAGATAAGCTATGGAAAAATTGATTTGTTTTTAATTTTTTAATTTTTTGTAATTTTTTAGTTTTATTACTTTTTTCTTATGTTTGTAATTTTTTGAAATATTAATAAATATTATTATATATATATAAAAAAGAGAGGTAGGTTGGACTGAGAGGCAGTGACTGGCTTAAGGTCAACCAGGGCGCTTCCCCACTGCAAGTGCCCAAAACTTTTTTAAAACAACCTGACACTGGATCCTGTTCCCAAGGACCAGCGTAGCTGAGTGGGTTGCTACTGAAAGGAGGCAAACCAGAAGTCCTACTTTGTGCATGGAACCTGTCAGCACCCAGCCCTTTGACTTGGGGCCAAGGTGGGTCACACCTTGCTAAGTGCCTTAAAATAGAGTCAGCGTTGGGTGGGGTGAGATTTGCAGGTATGATATAAATTCCTTCAGCTGACAAGGTAAATGGAAGGATGGTCATGGAGGGAAAAAGAATAGTGGAAGTTGAGTAAAAAAAGAAAAGAAGCATATTCCTGAATGAAGGATGGGGAAGCTGTTGCCCTCCATGTCTTATTGGACTCCATCATTAATCCCAGGCTGTATGGCCAATGGCCAGGGATGGAGTCCAGGAATACCTGAAGAATTAACAGGTTCTCTCCATCCCTGCTCTAATTGAAGGAAATTTCCCTATCCGTGTTTATGTGGCTCAGCCACTATAAAAACAGGGGGCTGAACCTGGCTACTTTCCACCTGTCACCTGAGTATGGATGGAGCCCAGCGGGGGGGGGGGGGAGACATCTGCAAAGAAAAGCAAAAGCTGGCAGTTCCTTATCTGGAGAATAACAAGAGACTAGTGCAGCATGTCTTAATTAACAAGAACCGATGGTCTCAGAGCAAAACAGATGGTACTTCCTCCATCTCCCATAAAAGAGGCAAAAGGAGAAATAATTGTAGTAATCAGATCTTGCAGTTCATATGGGAATTGCTATTAAAGTCTCTCACATGAAGGGGAAGGGCCATACCACACCTGTGCCCACTCAACCGCTTCAGTCGGCGGAATTTGCACTACTACAGGTGCCACGTAACACCCGGTCCACATTTGTAAGAATTCAACCGTTTAGTGTGGCAGCATCTGCGCTTTGGAACACCCTGCCTATTGTATGGAAGCTTTTGTGTGATGTGAGAAATCAAATCAGTTGTTCCCTATACACAGGACCTTTCAATGCATTTGTCATTTTAATGGCTACTTCACAGGACAACATTAATTGAGGGAATATTTGCTTTCCATGTAAATAAAAAATGTGACCGTATTTTTCAATACACGTTGTGATTAGAGTCTGTGTCTGAAGTGAATCTGTTTGATGCACAAATGACGACAGCATTGCCTTCTCACATATATATATTCTCTCTCTCTCTCTCTCTCTCTCTCTCTCTCTCTCTCTCTCTCTCTCTCTCTAATTTGTGCTTGCATGTATGGAGGGCTGACAGCATCCTAAGGAGTTATTTGCAATGGATGTTTCAAGACTTTGTTGTTTTCAGTTTTCAGCTCTGATTTTCAGGAATCAGGCTAATGGGAGATTTAGAGGGGGACACCTTTGGGCTCTTTAATCCTGACCTCCAGACTTTTCTTTCTGCTGCTGAGAGGACAAATAAGCATTCATTCCTCCAATCCCACTCCTTTCTGACAAACAGGGGTTTAGCAATAGGTTCTGGCCAGACTTACATTTTGTGAAAATGTGATGTAAGACAAAACTTTGGTGATTTGTAGCATGTATCAATTAAGTTAACCTGTCTACCTGAACCCCTCCTGCTCTTTTGGGTTCACCAAAATCCATGGAAATTTGGAACGGTAGTTCGTTTTGAACAAGGATTCTCCCCATGCTGACAATGACATAGTCTTATCAGGCCTTCAAATGCGAAAATCCTGGATTTGTAATTCAATCATGTGCTACTGGTTTTCTGCTAGCTACTTCTAATACCTTAAGTCTACTGTCCCCCACCTGCCTAGAAGTATATGCTATTTATTCTCTTCCTTTATGCTTCCCACAATCTACACTGTATGCTGAACAGATCCTTCTTTATCTAAGAAGTATCTGATGCATATACTGAGTCACTCTTCTGCTTTAAGAGATTCTGATCAAGAGATATAGCCTGTCTGGATAAAGCAGATGCCATTTTGCGTAAACCAAGCTGTTAGAAGGATGGTGTGCAGAGTAATGCTGGAGGTGAAGTCTGAATGGGGCATTTGGAATATGAATTCCCCTCATTCAAAAGGCTGGAGAGGCCCACACCTTTCCAAATTTGGGCACTGCCTTTGAATGCGATGTACTGGGGGTTGCCCACCACTGTTACTTCTGCCAGCTAGTCTTCCCTCCCATGTCCACTCCAACTCTCTTTCCCCCAAATCCACCCCTCCATTGTTGTTGCAGAGAGATGCACTGCTAGTAGCAAGGTCTGTCTGTCGGTCTGTTTTCTCTCCCCCTCCTTTGCTGGAAACTAGAATGGTGCAACAGCAGCCTCCCACTATGGACCTGGTACTACTGCATTGACATATTAACTGCAGGACTAAGGAGGGAATAACTGAAAACCTCTGTGTGTCTTTTACCAAAATTGTTACAGAACAACAGCTCTGAACTGGGAGGGAAACTTTCGATTGACTCACAGTTGGACATTCTGAACTTCAGCTAATCGTGAGTTGGACATGCAGTTCTTTAATGGACACCAGGCTTCAAGCAGGGAGGAGGCCCATATATCTGCCCTAAACAGAGATGAATTACTATAGTGACATGCATCTTTCTGGAGGTGCCTGCCTGCAGTAGAATGTATAGATGTAAAATTAAGCTAAAGAATGGCTCTCTGCCTAAGTATGAATACCTTGCATACATTTTGCTTGCCCATCTCTGCTTCCATAAAGTTTGAACCCTAGAAGGCTTAGGTTGAGAGCCTCTGTTCCAAAGGAAGAAGTCTCGGTTTGGTAAGCTCTTCCCAATAATAATAATAATAATAATAATAATAATAATAGTTTCTATAAAAAGCATTACAGCAACTCAGCCCTATTAATAAACCATTCCTTCTGCCTCCTCTATTCCTTAAAACAATCACAGCAATTAACTATATGGATTATATTATCATTTTAGGAGTACATCTCATGTCTGATAATTGTGATAGGGTTGCCATATTTCAAAAAGTAAAATTCCTGACACCCGCAAAATGGGGGTTGGAAGGAGTAACCTAACCCCAAAATAGTGAGTTTAATCTTTTTGAGCTGTTTCCGCTGCTTTTTCCACCACGTTGCCATACATCCGGGTTTTCTCTGACCTTTTGCCCCCTGACATATGGCAAGCCTAAATTGTGAGAAGGAATACAAGCATGTTAGCATTTAAAGGGGCTAAAAAGGCAGTGCAATAATGAGCTTAGCTCATAAGAGACAGCATCTCTCCCCGCCCCCTGCTCCCCAACTCATTTATTCTAAATTCCCTTGAGTAGATTCATCGACAGAGCAAGACATCCCAGAAGAGAAGTATTAGATAAAGGAAATAAAACCACTCTTTTAGAGATTGTTTTGAATTCAAATGGTACTGTGAGAAGCTGTAAACACAAGGCTTAAATGTTGAAGTGCTCCAGTAATATACAGAATAGGAGCAAATAAATTGGGCTGCCAACAGGGTTTTCTGGTCCTTGTATACCATGGCCTCCCTTAGGACACGTGCATGCACACTGGAGATTACAAGTTATTAGAAATCTAGCAACAACTACTCTATGCCCCAAAGGAAAATAGTCCTTTCATCCTCTGTTTATGTTGCTGTGAACATGCAAGAGCCCTCTGTCTCCCACCAGGCTTTTCTTTCCCTTGATGCATTTACAACAAAGGAGAAAGAAGACCAGCTTTTTAACTGTCTCCTTTGGCATCTGGCAAGGACGGAAAAATGGTGTGTGTGTGTGTGTGTGTGTGTGTGTGTGAGAGAGAGAGAGAGAGAGAGAGAGAGAGAGAGAGAGAGAGAGAACTCCTTGCCTCTTTCCACGCCACAACTTCCTCAGTACATAGATACTACTACTACACCACTGTTGGAGTTATGTGAGCTCACTTCAGGCTCATGTGCTCCTTTCAACTCTGTTTAGTGCAAACCATAGTTTGCAATTGCATTCAAACTGGCAAACTATGGCTTTGTGTGGTTGGAATTTAGCCTACTGCCCAAAGGTTAGAGTCATATCCCTTATCTTGCTAGTGGTATCATAGCCTCTGGGAGGTTCTCCATGAGAGAATGTGGCTTTGGGGCTGGAAAAGGTTCCCCAACACATGTGTTAGGGATAGAGATATCTGGGTTACTATTTCCTGTTTGGGCATGATGCTTTAGTGGTTTAATATTCCTCTGGTCTGCAGATGTAAGAGTGGAACTGAAAAACCAGGGGAAGTATGGGTGCATGGAGCAGATTAGTGAAGTGAGCCAAGCCAGAGACTGCAAATAAGAGGTAGCAATCACACATACACACAGAGAGGAGCATGTCAAATGCAACATGCCACTGCAGACTGTTAACTCCAGAGAAGGCAATTTTTAATGGTTTTTTTTTTTTTTTGGAAGTGGGTTCCAACAGAGAAGTTTCAATCTGCTAAATAGGCATGAGTTGTAATTCCTGCACCTAATTAATGAACAGTTTAAAATGGGAACTTTGAAATCTCATAGGCTAATGATACATAACTGATTCACATCAAACCTGCTAAAGTCACCCTCTTTTAATATACTTGGCTTCTCTGCAAATATTATTTAAACCAACCAAGGGAGAAATTTCAGATATATTTTGTGTGGGCGTACAGCAGCCGCTTAACCTTAACTGAAAAGTTTTTCAACTGCTTTAACTCTGTTATTCCTGAGACTTTTCTGAAATTTAATCAAATTATACCCCTCATGAGGTAGATTCTCTATGTCACATGTCCTACTGATAGGACAGTCAGTCTCACTTATGAGGAATAGAATTTTCAGGCTTTATAAAAATAGAATGCTTGGAGGGAGAAAGTCACTCACCTTAATTATTGTGTCACTCCTGCAGCTCTGAAATATAGAACATGCAAGAAAACTCCTGATTCCTTATCTATTCTCAGTTGGCCCTGCTCCGAGGGATTTGTGTGGCTCATGCTCAGGACTTTGAGTTAAACCCCTGCAAATGCCATCCTGGCAGCCAAGGAGAGGGGCTCTGGGCAAAGAGAATTCAAGATTCAGTAGGTAATTTTGTGATAGCATTGGACACTTTGCACGATAATGGATTTTCTACATGAATCCTGGAAGAAGGTAGGATGAAAGTGCCTGACTCCAGTGTTGCTTATCTGGGTTCCCTTCCTGGACACCAGGAAGCTACCCAAGTTGCCTAGATGTTGAATCTGGCCCAGCCTACAGCATGTAAAGAGAATATATCTGAAAAGAATGCACATTCCTTACTCCATAATTTCAGGATGAACCATTTTCAAGATAAAAAAACCCCATACAAATATTTACAGAGATAAATTTCTTCCTGCATCTTTATGCAGGGTGTCAATATATGCTTGTACTGTTATAGATAGGAACAGAATTTTGACCTCTGAGTGTATATATGAAATAAACTTACTTTGGCAATTGATTTTTGGCTACTATATTGCATGCGCTTCAAATACTTGTGTGCATTTTTAAGAATGTGTAACTATGGTCATGATACAAAGGCACACATTGAAACAAACTGAATTTATTTCCATTTAATGATCCCGGACTCAGCATTTCTGATGCATGCAAATCTCTGGACATGGATATCACATTCTCTTACTTGCACCCCATACATTATGGGGTGATTTTAGCATATGCAGATAACGTTCCATAGGTCACAAAAAAGCTTTTTAAAAATCCATCTAAGCTTGTGGCTATTGCCACATGTAGAAATGCACTATCAGTCATAATTCATCTGTGGGTCAGTAATGCTGCATCACTAGAAAATCCCACAAACAGTTAAAAGAAACATGTATGTTTAAAATAACACTGAAGCTGTAAGATACCAGAAAATGGAGATAAATATAAACATACTGCAAGGAAAGATAAGATAACATGAAAATAAAGGATTAAGCTCAGGAGTACTTTGAGGCTTTCTAAAGCTACTGGCAGAAATTCTGATCTGATATACTTAAATACCCCCCCCTCCCTGAAGTCTTAATGTAGCAGCCAAAGTGAAAACAGGCAGTTTCAATTATAAGTAGCACAAAAAAGCAACACAGCACACCCACTTCCACCTTATCTAATATGAAGAAACTAATTGTGCACATTTAATCTGTAGAGGTCTCATTTCCCATATAGCTCTTCACAAGGAACTCCCCAGATAGGAAGCTGCTGTAGAATGGAAGAATACAGCCTATTGCATATGCAAATATATGTGTGAATTTGCAGGGGAAGGGTGGGAAGATTTGCAGCTGAGCAGGTTAATGATAAAACCGCTTGCATTATTTTTCACCAAAGCCATGCAGCTGAACATGCCAGGAAGCTTGAAGGACAGGCAGGGGGAAGGGGAGATTAAAAAGAACAAAGAGATTTTGGCTTCTTAAAATGTTTCTGGCCCGCCTGATAGCAGCACCCGTTGCAAAGCCAGGTGCTGCAGTGCGAGTCTTGAATTTATGTCTCCTTAAAAAAGAAGAAGAAGAAAAATCCAAGCTGCCACTCTCAACCATTTGGGAAAACAGATACGGGGAGACAGTAAACCACAGGAGGGAGAGGAGAGGTCATTCCTCTGACTGGGCTTTGGGATCTGAATTAGAGAGTTCTCCACATTGTTGGAGGGGCAGAAAAGAATGAGGACTGTCTGAAGCAAACAGGCAAATAATAATAAAAAGGAGGAGGCTAAAAATCTGCAGAAACAGCAGGCACCCCTTCATTTTCCTTCCTTCTTTTCTCCTCCCCATTTCTTAAGACGCGACTAAGCACTTTGAAAAGGCTTTTTGTCAAGAACCTCTGTGCAGATGGCTTCTGATCCCATTCGGAGGCACTGTGGTTCTTAATACAGCTGTCACTTACACTCCTTGCTGCTCTAACAAAAAAAAAGGGGGGGGAATAATACTAATAAATTTCTGCCTAACAGAGCGCACTGCCACTGACAGCCACCCACTGGGGATGTGGGCCTGCCTCGGACACCCTGCTGGCTCCAAGAGAGGCCCAAGGCTTTAAACTGCTTTCACGCCACATTAACACCCTGCCTGGCAGAGGTAGAGTAGAAGAATCCAGTGCTGCCTGTCTGATCCCCAAAGCTACCAGGAATAGGAACAGGCTGTTTGCATCTCTTACCCATCCTCCTCTCTTTGTGGAAGTGGCAAAGAACAATAGGTTTCACTCAATGCAAATGTGGAAGGGAGCTGGGAGAGAGAATCACCTTAAACTCCCCTTTTGTGATCTCAAGCAGATAATAGTGAAAGCCAAGGCCCATCTGTGGATGCTGAGCAGACTTTGTCCCAGTTCTGCAGACTCATCTATAAGCCTACTTTAGAACCCCCAAGTTTTAATGCATCTTTAAGGAGTGTCGTTCCATTACTTCTCTCTTACTTTACCTTCCCCTTCTTGCACTTCCCAGCTGCTTACACCAAAAGCCATCTTTAATTTTAAATGTAAAACATTATTTAGATCTTGCTTCAATGAACATTTTTTTACAGTATTCTAATACTCTAAAAGTCTCATGCGTGAGCCCACAGACAGAAGCCCACAGCTAGTTGTCTGCTGTAAATAGGTGTGCAGATCCCTCTTTTCAGCATATTGGGCTCTCCTCTGTTTACTACACCTCCAAAGTACAACATGGAGCCAATGCAGGCTGTATTTTTCCCAGCCTATCTTTATGTGGGGACACAATACAAAATTCTGTTATACTGGATACTTCTGTGAACGTGATAAATGCAGTGCTTTTTTTCTGGTGGGACGCATACTCCTAAACATTTTTGTCAATCTAGGTTTGGCCTCATTGAAGGGCAGTATTTCAATATGAGTAGAAAAAATGAGAGTACCCCTAAACATTCTTTTAGAAAAAAAGCACTGGACAAATGCATACCAACAGATTTAAACATATTTAAAAAGAGATTTGTCATTTTCTGTTCAACTTCTTTTTGTCGAAAATTAGGATTAAAGGAGAGAAGAGAGCTTGCAAATGCTGTTAACTTTTTCATGTGAGCCTCTGTGTTGTACTCATCTCTATAGCTCTGTTATTTCTCCTTGTTAAAGCTGATGTTTCTTTCAAACCAGACCCTCAGTGTCTGCCTACCCCTGCTTTACTCAAATCTCTGCTGTTTAAAACCATCATTTTCCTCTCAGTGTTTCTCTGCTGCTGCTCTGCTTAGACTTTGGCCATGGTTCAAAACAGCACCCGGCTCCCCCATATAGTGTCTCTCCCTTTCTAGCTGTACTCAAAACTCCTCTCTCTTCAATTCTTCAGCTGCCTCTTGTGAAAGAGATAAAGGATGCTGATCCCTCAAATACTCCATAGTATCCGGGTGGCGCTGTGGGTTAAACCACAGAGCCTAGGACTTGCCAATCAGAAGGTTGGCGGTTCAAATCCCTGCGATGGGGTGAGCTCCCGTTGCTCAGTCCCTGCTCCTGCCCACCTAGTAGTTCGAAAGCACGTCAAAGTGCAAGTAGATAAATAGGTACTGCTCTGGCGGGAAGGTAAATGATTTCTGGTTTGCCAGAAGCAGCTTAGTCATGCTGGCCACATGACCCGGAAGCTGTCTGCGGACAAACGCCGGCTCCCTCGGCCAATAAAGCGAGATGAGCGCCGCAAACCCAAAGTCGGTCACGACTGGACCTAATGGTCAGGGGCCCCTTTACCTTTACTTTATCTTCACACAGTGTACTTCACTCTTGGTACTATGTACTGTCCTTGACATTAAGTTCTACATTCAATGTATTAATTTAGAACAGTTATTTTATAATCAAACAGCCACATGGCAGCCATGTTATGGCTGGTGCCTCCAGTATTCATTCAAGATTCAAATGTGCCCACTAGTCTAAAAAAGCTGGTTTGGTTCATCAGTTGGTGAACACTGATCTAAGGAGTTAATGTAGGGAAAATGTCAGGGGGGTTGGTGCACAGTCCCATTTGTGTGCGCGCGCACACTGCACGCACATGGAGAGTTTCTGAGCTGCTTTCACTTTTTCCCCATTCAACACTTTGGTCTCTAGGGCCATATTTATAATTACTCAATAGAAACACAATGCCAAACTATGCATAGACAGGCTACAGTTTGCACTTTAAATCATGGTTTCAGATTCTGGTTTGACAGCAAATCACAGTTTGTCAACTTGAACATAATACCAACCAGTTGCCTTGCTGTGATGTCTGCATTGAGACTCTGTAATAAATTATCATCCACAGCTAATGCAATCAAGTTTCAAATGCAAAGCCCTCAATTTTCAATCTTGTACATTTTTAACCAGGAAATAAAAGCCTTGGTTGAAATGCAATGTGGTATTACTGGAAGTTCAGTTTTCTCAGAAAAAACAACAACCCAATAGAATTCTAAATAATACAGTCCATCTGGAGACTTGAGTACAATCTTAAAACTGTCTATCAAATTATGAAAATGCACAAATATAATGACATAACTCTTTGTCTCATTCAAACCCAAATCGGCTATTGAGTTTTTACTGAATTTCAAAAAGCCACTAGTTAACTGCTAGTCCATTACATATTAAAAACAAGTTTTGCAATGGTTTACATGAGCCAGATAGGCTTTTGCCAAGCAAGAGAGCTATAATTGTGTCTTGTGAGCTGACAATGAATGGGCCCAACTGTAGCAGTCTTATAAGCAGGACAAAGTGGCCCATTAGCATGTAATAAACCTAGGTAATATTAAGGAAGATGCTGTGTAAATGCACCTCAATTTTTCAAATAAAACAGTATTTTTAAAAGGAGAAGCAAATTTAAAATGGAAAGTCTCATTTAGATTCATTCCATTTAAGGATCGTAATTCCCAATTTAACTTTCTCTTCTGTAATAAAAGCATTGGTAGAGCAAGATACAATTATTGTTATTCTAAACTTCTCTCATTTGGTACTTCCTCCAATAACTTATAGTAACATATAGTTAAGCCACCACTAACTCTTTGATTGAGCCCAGATATAACGAACTTGTTACGCTCCAAACAACATTTCTTTTAGGGAAGGAAACACATTCCCCACCTCTCATCTAGCCTGTAAAAAAGCCTTCACATTTACATTAACATCTATGTCTGTTTCACATTAAGATTGCACTTCCCAACTGTAACAATGCTCTTTCTAGTGAGAGCTGAAGGCAGCCCTGTTTAGGGAAGCTTTTAATGTTTGATGTACTACAGTATTTTAATATTTTTTTGGAAGCCGCACAGAGTGGCTGGGGAAGCCCAGCCAGATGGGCGGGGTATAAATAATAAATTATTATTATTAATATTATTTATCCAGAACTCAAACAGGAAAATAGGTTTACTCAAAGAGACTATCAGGATTGCGTTTATGGGAGAAACTTAGGGCCAAACTGCTTGAAGCTGGCCTAGGTCAGGACCTCTTCCTAATCTGCAATATCTGTCCCTACCCTACTCCTTCAAGCATGTCTTGATTGACATCGTTTCATTGGGATCCAAAACTGAACCTGCTGAAAACTAGATCTAATCTTTATTTATTCCTAACAAGAATAGAATCAAATCCTTTTATATCAGAGTCTTTATTAAACCCACACCGGAAAGGCATGTTTGGTAAAACAACAATATTGATAAAATGCTAATAGCTGACCCTCAGCAAAATAAGCGTGGGGGGGGGCATCTGGGAAGATTTGTATAGTTTTGGAATCTGTGCAGGCTTCTGTATTTGTCTTCAAGGAACTGGAAGCAGAAAGCAAGATGGAGGCTTGAGGCATTAAGGCTGTAGCAGATTATAAGGGTAGAGGATAGTGGGGGAAGAAGAACAATATTTATATTATATATATATTAGTTACAGTGGTAACTCGGGTTAAGAACTTAATTCGTTCCAGAGGTCCGTTCTTAACCTGAAACTGTTCTTAACCTGAAGCACCACTTTAGCTAATGGGGCCTCCCGCTGCCGCCGCACGATTTCTGTTCTCATCCTAAAGCAAAGTTCTTAACCCGAGGTACTATTTCTGGGTTAGCGGAGTCTGTAACCTGAAGCGTCTGTAACCCAAGGTGCCACTGTACTTATTTGTTTGGAGCATTTGTGCCCCGCTCTTCAACCACAAAGGCTCCCAGAGCAGTTTACATGCAATCAAAACAAGACAGTCCCTATCTGCTGGGTTAAAATCTAAAATAGCACACAAGGGGGAAAAAGACAGGTGCAGAAAAGAGTGCAAAAATGATGTAGATCTCAGCTGATCTCATGCTACAGTCGCCAACATGGTACTTTCCAGATGTTGTTGGACTTCAACTCCCACCAGCCTTAGCCATCTTGAGGGCACCATAACCTCGCAAGCTATTGAGTCTGCTCTTGAAAACTCTTCTGACTTACTTTCAAGGTGAGCAAGTTCCTTCAGAGAAGGGGCGGGGAATCCATGTTGCAGGGCTATAGCTCTCAACGTTCTTGTACGTTGGCCATGCTGGATGAGGCTGGTGAGAGTTGGGAGTCTAATAACACCTGGAGGGCATCTGTTTGCAGCATCCCAGACAGTGCAGGTCTAACTGAGCTGTATCCTGGTAGCCAAACTCTAAAGTACATCACACCAAGACAGGAGACTAAGAATGGCTGGTGGAACAGGTGTAGCTGCTACTGCTAACTGGCAGGAGAGGGGCAAGGCATTGGCAATGTCAGTGCTACAAGGCACACTGGTGGAGCCAATCCATCAGTTCCACTGGTGGTGTACCAACCATCTTGCTGCCTTCGCACCCCAACCAGTAAGTCCCTGCCAGGATGCTATTGCTTCTGCTCTGTTTGACAGACAGAAGGGATCTAGTACTGTAAGAATGAGTGAGCAATTTTTAGGGCCATAGCTCAGTGGTAGATCATCTGCTTCATATGCAAAATGTTCCAGTTTCAATCGTGACATCTCTGGGTAGGGCAGGGAATGCATCCTGTCTGAAACTCTGGGTAGTCAGGACTAACGAGTGTAGACAGTACTGACCAAATGGATCAATTCAGTATAAAGTTTCATCCTATGTTTTCCCATATTGTTGTATCTTTCAGTCTGATTGTTTTACTGCCCTCCTTTTTCTGTTCAGCATGTTTAGCCATTTAGCATAAAGATTAAGAGAACTAGGGCTGATCTGATTCCCTTTTCACCTTGAAAGCAGGAATTTTCAGGGTTGAGGGGACTTTGCCCAACCCCCCTTTAATCCTACAGTTTTGTGGCAGTTCTTAACTCTCCTCCTCTCCCTGCAATGCTGCTCTTTCTGTAGCATTTGTGTGTGCAGTTTCGTTCATCCACAAACAATTCTAGCTCATTGAGGATGTGATCCTACATTTTTGCTCTGCATCCAATCAGATTTCTGACTTCACTAAGGGCAAATGAAGCCCATTTAAAACAACAGCAACACTTTTCAAACTAGTCACACGGACAAGCCTAGTCAATCAGGGGTTATTCAAATAATTAATTAAGAGATTTGAACTTTGTCTCCGCAAATAAGCAAGCACATGCTCTAACTTTCTCATCTAGCTCTCATGTTCGTGAAATGTGGTGGGTTAAGAGCATATCTTTGCCTGAATGAAGAGAGAACTTGTATAAATAAAACATGTTGCCAAACCTAACAATTATGCCCAGACTTTGAGCCTGATAGGAAAATGGATTGTTAAGATAGAATACTTTTATTTCAACCTTTTAATTAACAATGAGAGAAACGGCACTGAATATTTTGCCAGGTGTTTTGAAAGGATATGAGAAGTTAGCGTGGCAGCAATGCTAACTTCAGCATGAGAAAAGTACTGTAGTTTAAATGTGCATAATTACCATCCGTTCCGCCACTGGGCACATACAATGAATGTGAAGGAGTGAGTGACAGCTGCCTGGGATTAAGAGAGCGAGAGAAAAGAAAAGCCAACTGATCCCAGGTCCCTCCCCTTCGATAACTAGCAGCCACTAAATATATGAAGAGGAATGCATTTTGCAAGGCTCAGACCATCTTCACAGTGAATTTAATACCTGACAATCAAAAAGAGAAAACACAAGAATGACAGGCTGAAGTATGCCCACTCCCTCTCCTGAAAAAGGGGGGGGGCAGGAAAAACACACCCACCCTCCTCTGGCTCCTCTAACAAGTCAATTCAATAGGGAGATTTTTGGAATTCCTTCCTTTAACCCTACCCTAGGGAGAAGCATCACTTTTAAGGTCTTAGATAAATGCAGGTCAATCAATACCCTTCAAGGTAGAAAATGTATTTAACGAGAATCTCTTTCTCATTAACTCCACCCTCCTGGCAACTGGACAGGAAGGGTAGGAGGAGAAACCAGAGAATACAATAAGTAAAGAAATGGAAACAGTTTAGAATAGATGATCCATAGAACAAATATGAAGGCCCTAAAGATTGCTTCCTTAGAAATTGTGTTGGAACTATTGCAAAAGGAAATGCAACAGGATAACTCTTGTCCCGTTATTAAAAAATACTCGTCTTATTTATCCCAAACAAGCTAAAAGAGACCCGCTGCATTAAGTAATATAGGATACCAAAGGTTCCAAAAGTAGCACGACAAGGAGACTGGATAGACCATGGCTCGGCTTCAAAATCACTTACATTAATCTTAATGCTGCAATTTGCTTTCACAGAGGATTAAAAGTGGTTTGTGTTTTAAGTTTGTTAAACGGAAGACAGAAGCTTTTCAGAGAGCAACTCTGTCCCCAAGATCTCCTGGCTAAGAGGCCTAAGGAAGTAGAGGATGTGGAATACTAATGGAAAGCTCTGCTGGTATAGATGCTTTGTTGATTGGGGTGGGGAGTGTGTGTCATGTAGAGAATGTGGGTGTATAGCTATATCACATTCTAAGCCTCTTTGTTTCCACAACATGCCCACAACAAGGGCACAACTTTACAACAGGTCCTCACTGCTTCCTGGCATGCTTACCCTAGAATGACAGAGCTCTGCATATGGTGCAACTCAGGGTCTCTGTGTTTTGCAGTCTCCAAGCAAACAACCTGGATTACTTTGAAGTCTCCCAACGTGGTTCCAATAGTAGAAAAGCTTATTTAAGGAGTGCCCAAAATTTCAAGTTGCCTTAAGGTCCCTGACTAATCCAAAGAAAACATCAAATATGGATACATAGTAAGGGGGTGGGACAGAGCAGAGATAACTGGGGATAAATGGGGTGTCCCGTGTAGAATAAGCAATGGAGCAAATTGAACAATGTGGTCTCTTGAGAAGAACGAGTTAAATAATTGGGTTGCTAAGGGGAGGGAGTTCCTTGAGACAGGAAGTGAATAGATCAAGATGGAGTCTAGAGAAGGGAAGGAGTATTTTAAGAAAAATGGTGGCATGTTGATATGAAAAACCATGTTCCCTGCCACAGCACAATCAGGTAATCTTATGGGGCAATTGTGAGGAGCTGTATGTCCATATCCTATTTGGACTTGAATGCTGTCTGCAAAATCAAGGTGTTGTTCTGACAGAGTTATGCAGCAGGTGAAAACGTTCCTAACACTGTGCAGGTCTCATAAGTGATTCCACACCTGTCGCCCTGCTTTCTTTAGCGTCACTTTCCAAGATACCAGAACCTTACAGGAGGGACTGAGTAGGATGCTTTCAAAATCTATTCCATCCTTTACTGATGCTGCTCAGTAATATTTTTTTTTATACTTGTGTTGTGTAGAAGATAGGGATTCACTTCAAACTCAAGGCACCTTACAAACAAAAATATACCTTGCACAATAAAAAAACAATTTTAATAATACATAAAGATAAGCTGGAAAATTGTAGTTCATTTGAGACAGCTACTGAAAGGAGGAAACTCATCAAAATGATGCAGCACATTTGCAGATAAGGCAGCCACATCAAGATTAGTCTTGCCATCTGTTATTAGGAAGATCCATATGAATTTAGGAGGATTCTTGTTCTAATCCAGGCTGATCCACTGATTCATTCCTTTACCTTGTCAGACTACAATAAAACTGGAAACATGTCCCCCCCCCCCCCCAATTCGGGATTTGTTATCACAATCAAGATGCCAGGGCTGCTATCTCAAGGTTGCTTATACCAGGTCCTATCTACATGAATAAGGAATTTCATGATGTTTCAGTGACTCTCCTTTTGCTTACTATCGTGGGTCGTTTGCAGGTTGCTGCGCTGGTTCAAAATAACAAGCACAGTGTAATCTGCAGCACCCCCATTAGCTCAGGTCAGCAAGCGAGTCTGACCTCAAAGATTGTTCTTATCATACCTTCTTATAATAATTATTACTTTTATTCTTAAAGCAAAACAAATACAGAACCGAGCGCACATTTTCACACTACAAAGACTGAGATGCTAGCCACCATTGACCCTTGATTACAATGATACTGTCTTGACTGGCCTGTAGCATAGCTCAATTAACCATTCTCTCCCTGTAGCCTATTTGTTTTCACAAAATTGGGGGAATGGAGCATTGCTGACCAATTCTGGCTTATTGCTTTGTTGGTCTGGGAGAGCTCCTTATAGTTACTTCTTTAGGACTGATTTTAGGACCAGCTATGAGGTCCAAGACCTCAAACTTGCCCCTCTACCCCAACTTTAAAGGTTATAATTCTTCTCGAAGAATTATTTTCTCATGGTCTCTTTCCACCAAGTGGTTTTCCTTTCTAAGCTGCATTAGGTAGAAATATCTAATATATATATAACATATATATTATATATTATATTTCATGCAGCTGGGGTCTGTTCTCAGTCACAGTGAATCAGATGTGAAAGACGAAGCTAAAATAGCACACAAAGTAATGTGTTAGTGCTCGGTGTCTGACAAATGGATCAGCAGTTTCTTTAAGAAGCGCCTTTTCTAATTTTATCTCCATAAACTACAAAGCAGCATTTGACTGCGCAAAAGAAGTAAAAAGAAGGTGAAGGATCCTAGGGGGGAAAAATGAAAGGGAAGACTGCATTGCCACAGGCAAGGAATGTTGGGCCCACACACGTCAGGGTGTTTCTTCAACCATATCAATGAACAGATAATCTTTGAAAAAGGCACTCTTGGCAGTACTGCCAAATTCCACCTCAGCTGATTTTTTTTTTAAGACTTGCATTTTTAGCTAAACAGGCCTTTTCTTATCTTTATTTTTAAGTCAACAATTCATTTTAATATTTGCTGCTTGCAATAGCATATGAAGTATGGTTAAAAGCTACCAAAGCAATTTCCCACCACATCATAAATCTCTCTTGGCAGAGAATAGATCTCAGCAGCTTCTGAGTGATATTTATTTCCCTACCCATTTAGCCCTAGAAGGCTTACCAGTGTTCATGGGACTGCAACCTGTGCAACAACAAGGTAAATCACGGGCTGCCACGTTTTCCTTAAATTTTGTAGAGTTTTCTTTTTTACTTATGGAACAAACCTGCTCAAAACACAACTGATCTGAGCCATAAAACATTAAACTTGTTTTGCTAGATGTGTGTTTCAAACACGCTAGTAGTTCTGGTACAAGCCTTCATAATGTAACAGTTGAACTTCAAAAGCTTAACCTATTCAGGGTTGTGCTCTTACTTTACTGCGAGTTTTATTCTCATACGAATTCAGGTAGCTTGAAACTGATATGTTGTTGTAGCTGGCTTCAGTGTGTTCACTTCCAAACATCATATTGCAGATCAGATCCTTTTCAGATTATTGTTCCTTTCACTGCCAACTGTACTGAGTGGCTTTCTCTTCTGTTTCTAGGTGGGTTATGCAGAAATAAAGAAGTATCTGATCACCAATTGGGTTAGGCATTTGGATTCTTGGCCTGCCAAATTTCAGCACTGTGGGACTATTGTGGAATAAACACAGTTTTGCTGGGGGCAGGCTTAATCTAAATTTGCCATTCATTAGTTTTTGAAGAGGATTAGGAGGAACAAAGAGTTTGTAATCTGTCATGTGAAGAGAGAAGCTTTGGTGTCACTCAACTCAGGATGATTTGTGGAATAAGATTCCATAGCAATAAGGAATAATTCAAGAGAGGCCAGATGTGGATTTCATTTCTCCTTGTCAATATGCTGCCAGGAGCTTCATGACTGCAATGAATGTTTTCTGGACCACAGATGCACAGCCCATGAACTGGGAATCAGATTTTCAGTGGTTTAAATCCTGGCAGAAAAAAAGATCGATTTGAATCTTCTTTGCTCCAGTTCCTTTTCTACTGTCTCTGTGGACTTGTGAGTTAAAAGACAGAAATAATACTACTTGTCTCTAACAAAGTAAGAAAAATAAAATTCAAGCTGTCTTTAAATTCTGCCCAACTTTCTTACCACTGGCACTTGGCCTGATAAGCAGTATGGGAGGCCATACTGAATACTGCATTGTTCACCAGGCACATCCATAATATTACTTGGAGTCCTGGCGTAAAAAGCCTTAAAAGGTTTTCCTCACCATAAAAAAACTATTTTGATGCACAAACTGTTAAAAAACTGAGCTCCTGAATCAGACTGAAGCCCTATAATTGTAAGGCTATGCAGTGAACAAAATCAATACATTTGGCTGGGAGTTTTGTTGCAAACAAAGGAAAAACAGACATAAGGTTTTCTATTGCGAGTTGAAGAAATATGGTTTCGTATTAGCACTTTTTCTCCTATATTATCTAAAAAAGATGAACTGCTGATTTTTTCCCCATAAGCAAAATTCAAGTCTACTTCATCACATTCACAAGAACAGTCATGGCTGTAGGTTATATATACATACATTCATTTTTCCCAACCTCCAACTCCCAAGAACCTCAGCCAGCAAGTCCAAAATAGAGCACTAGAAGGACGAGGCCTGACATATATGGTATATGAAAATATTTCAAGATCTTACACTTTCCATAGACCACCAGTCTGGCAAATAGACATGTTAAAACGTATGTACAGTACTGTATACTGGGGGAGTCAATATGGTGCTCTCCAGAAGTTGCTTATTAGGAAGTAATCCCCAGGTTATGTGGGGTAAGGCAGATCCCTGCTGCTGATCTAGGGCAGAGTTGGCTTCAGCAACTTGGTCAGAACTGTTGGTACCAGTCCAAATTCTGGAATGAATTCAGGACCATGGATAGCAATCCTGCAACTGAGGAAAGAGACAAGTTACTACCTTAACACCAGCTAACAGCTACTGTAGAGTTTTTATAGCCTGTCTTATAGACTGGCTAATACAGCTCTGGGACCCACCTCTTTTGTTGAATTTATAAAGTTCTGTTCCATTTGGAATGGTTTTACTTGTTTAATAATTGTATTGGTTTTATCTGTTCTTGTAAGCATACATAATATTGTTGTAACCCACTCTGGGATCTTATACCCACAGCTAATGGTGCATAGCTGATATGGATTGCTTCCACTTCATCCCTTTTCTCTATCAGGCCCCTTCTTCTTTAATCTTTAGAAAGGTGAGTGAAATTCGAGAGAGATTTATAGATCCAGCTAGAATTGAGCCATCTGGCCAGGGAAGTTTGCAAAATCACATGTACAAACTTTAGTCTCAGGTTCCCATGGAAGAAAATCTATCTCTATTACCTCATGTTACCATTACAATCAGCTGATGAGGCCCTAATGGTGGTGGGATATGGTTAGTGGCTACTGGAGAGAAGGCCTTTTCTGTGGTGGTGCTCAGATACTATGGAAGCACTTTCCCTCTGAGCTTAGGTGAACACGCATGTTAATGACATTTAGGTACCTTTTTAAAACTGATTCATGCACTCAGGCCTTTGCCAGGACTTGATTTCAGAATATTATAAATTTTAACATTGTCCTAGGTTTTCTTTTAATCCCGTATTTTAATGTTTTCAAATGTGTTTAATATTGCTATATACTTCCTCGAGACTTGATGAGGGAAGCAGGATAGAAAGTTTTAAAAATAAATAAATAAAAACAAAAACCATCTATTATGCTTTTACCACATTGTATACAGGCACAATAGCTGGTAGTACAAATATAAGCAAAAGTTTTCAAAGAATAATGCAGAAGTGTTGTTCAATTTTAATTCTTACTCTACACTTTTACAGTGGTGCCTCGCAAGACGAAATTAATTCGTTCCGCAAGTCTTTTCGTCTTGCGAGTTTTTCGTCTTGCGAAGCACGGTTTCCCATAGGAATGCATTAAAAATCAATTAATGCGTTCCTATGGAAACCGCCTTTAGACCAGGTCCGGGGACAGTCTGTCCCCTGAGCTATTCTGAAAGCTGGCGGGGGGCAAAAGTCTTTGCTCCCCCCTGCCTGCCTTCCCGGGAGAGCGGAAAGCGCAGCGCAGCCTTCCCGCTCTCCCGGAAAGGCAGGCAGGGGGACAAAGACAAAGTCTTTGCTCCCCCCCCGCCTGCCTTCAAAAGCCGTCCGGGATAGCGGGAAGCGCTTCCCTGCTATCCCGGACCGCTTTTAAAATGCTGGCGGTGGGGAGCAAAGCCTTTTGCCCCCGCCGGCCTTCCTGGACCTCTTCTGAAGTCCGGGGGGGGGGAAAGGCTTTGCTCCCCACCGCCAGCATTTAAAAGAGGTCCCCGGAGATTTCCCTATGGGCTTTCGTCTTGCGAAGCAAGCCCATAGGAAAAATCGTCTAGCGAAGCGTCGCAAAAACCGAAAAACCCTTTCGTCTTGCGGGTTTTTCGTCTTGCGAGGCATTCGTCTTGCGGGGCACCACTGTAATGTTATGAGCTTAAAGCTATTTATTTCACCCCTATTATTTAAACTGAAGTATACTTACTTGGAATAAAACCCTAGTAGAATCCATGATACTTACTACTGAGTAAACCTGTCTAAGAATGGGACAATAGATTGGATTTTTATTTTTTCTTGCCTAAGTGGTTTAGTGCCAGCTGTAATTTTAGCTACACATTGCCGAATTTCCTCTGGGAATTTCAGTGTTTTTCTTTATCTGTGCAGAAAAGGTACCAGGGAAGAATGTGTTTTAGCTGTCTGTATTCTGCAATGAACAAGGGACCATTGGAGGCCTGAGGGGTACGGGAAAGGAATGACAGGATCCTTTTAATTAGGTTGAAAACCAACTTGGTAAGAATAGCCTGTCTGTATTGGTAGCTCTAACTGACTGCTCTGAAGACAGAGTGTGCGGATCTGGTGGGGGGTAATTATTGTCTGTGACAATTTGACTGACAGGCTTGTCCCCTTGAGGAGACTCCAAAAATGCTGCTTTCTGGCAAACCATGAATGGAATAAATTCACTTTCTGAGGACTCCATTAAAGAAAGCACAGTGGAAGTTGAGCAACCTGCTAACAGTGGTGAGGGGGTTACAGCTCTCTCAGACATCTAGTCTCTGAAAGGTGGCTCAGGTAGATTGGCAGGAGAGGCAAGAGAATGAGTTTAAGAAGCAAGAGTGATTCACTTTGGGAACAGGACAAAACAAAAAACCCTGGAATTGATAAAATTGCTTCCCTGTCCTTCCAATTTAATGTAACTGATAGATTTATTTTTATTTTTGGTTTCTTTATAAAAAAAAGAACTCAAAGTCACTTGCTTTGAGTAAAAATGACCTAAAATACAGTAATATGCATAAAAGAACAAATCCAACTCAACCTCACTAAAAAAATAAAAATAAAATGCAGTTAAATTCCAAAGGCCTGGGTTTAGGCAGGTTCCAAGTCATCTTCATGAAACTGCTTATGCATGATTTTCTGGAAATTAAACTGGACTGAGGCACAATTCATCGCTGAAGACACAGAATATGCATGTCTTGAAATACATGACTTTTGGAATAGCAATTCTCAATTTTTAAAAAAGCAACAACTACCTACTAAGGTAGAGACTGCAGGGATAGGCAACCTAAGGCCCATGGGCCGGATGCGGCCCAATGGCCTTCTCAATCTGGCCCACGGAAGGTCTGGGAACCAGTGTGTTTTTACATGAGTAGAATGTGTCCTTTTATTTAAAATGCATCTCTGGGTTATTTGTGGGGCATAGGAATTCGTTCATGACCCTCCCCAATATAGTCCTGCCCACCACACGGTCTGAGGGACGGTGGACCGGCCCACGGCTGAAAAAGGTTGCTGACCCCTGGTAGAGAGAATCAGTGAAAGACAGCAGACAATAACAACAGGAAGACAGGTCAACCGTTTGCCCCTCAGCCTTCAGGGAGGGGAGTGCTTAGTCCACCACCCCTTGAATCTCACTCCAGCATTCCACATCTAAGGGAGACAGTTTCCTATTAGGCAAACAGAACAGGTGACTGTTCTGCATAGATCTGAAGTACAGTGCCACATGATCCCCAGTTGTAGGTTGCTATTGCGTTCATTAACATTGTGGTTAGGTATAATAAATTCAATATTTGCAGCTAAAATATTCAAATTACCAGCAGTATCAGGCAACTTAGTCTAAAGCAGCATTCAGTATACACAAGGCTGTGTGTTAGCTAAGAGCTGGAGTGTGCGTGTGTGCTGTACTATATGAATGGCACTTTCTTTCCAGAGGTTAAATGACAGCTGCTATCAATGTTGATTTGTTTTGCTTTCTGCTTAGCAAGATTTATACACCGCTACATAAAATAAAATAAAAAAGATCCAAGCAGTTTACACAATAGTATACAAATATTTTAAAAATGATAAATCCAGAGTTTAAAAATAGCAGACAATACTGTGAAAAGATGCATAACGTCAACAGTTTTAAAAAGAAAATATGCACAATAAAATTACATGTCTGGCTAGGCTTGCCTAAGCAAAAAGGTTTTGAACAGGCATAGAAAACAATACAATGAAGGTGCCTGCTGAATATTCACTGGCAGAGGTTTTCAGAAAATAGGTGCTGCCACATAAAAAAATGATTTCTTACAAGTGTGGGAGAAACGTTATGTGGCACTTGTAAAAGATACAGGGTCAGAAAATTGTTTTTATGAGTGTCTGAAAACGGTGATCATTACTCAAGATGGTGGCTCCACCTGACACTGAAGGACAACAGATGGGCTGCAGCGATGCCCCTAAGTCCTTTGCATCGGAGTTTTTCAAAGGCTGATGCCTCCATTGCCTGTGCGCTGCTGAGAAGGGTGGGATGGCTAAATCAGTATGTCACACATCATTAACCAATATGAAAACAGGAGCCAGAGCAGGTGACAAACCTGATTAGCATAGATCTGGAAGGAAGTGTTTGCTTTTAAAAAATGGATAAAATCTGGTGGGGGTGTGTGATCCCAGTCTGTGTTTCAAAGCAAATTTAATAGTTTAGTAGGTATATTTAATGGGTCTAAAATTCAAAAGTATTGCACATGCTAGAAGCTGAACTCTTATGACCTGAGGAGACGCCTTTTCAAATATTAAAGTTAGGCTAATTGGAGGCATACCGTTCTAGGTGAAGCTTTCCGGCTTTTACTTCCCACTGTCAAAATCACCAGGAAGTGCTTTCTTCCCAAAAACTGGGCTGCTTGGCTCTTCATCTAGCAAATATCCAGTTCCCTAAGCCACTAAGTACAAACTCTACCTATAAATGAAATCCAATTATTCTTCCAAATGACATGTAGGGAAGAGGGTTTTACCATGTGGCCCTATGGAACAACACCTCCCCCCCCCTTGCCTACTGTCTTCTGTGCACTTTATGCTTTGAATTTGGTTGGTTGGGTGTGCTTTTTTTATATTGCTGGCACCATTAAACAGGGATGCTGTTCTCAATTAAACCATCCCATTGCTTCCCTGCGCTTAATTAGGAGCAGGGCTGTTCAGTCTGGCACAAGCACTGTTTTCTTTTCAGTGAATGGCTCTAACAAGCTGTGGGTGCTGGTGTCTTCCTTTTTCCTCTTCCCCTTCCTTGCAAGCACCCCCTCCATCATCTTCACAAAACCCCTGGCAAAAAAAGATTTGCAGAGTGAGTGCTTCCCCAAAGCTGCCAGAAAGTGAAAACAAAGCCGCCCTTTAAAAGGTCTTTGCTTCAATGCAAAGAACTCTTAGAAATTGCAACCTTCACTGTACCACAGCACGGATAATCAAAGTTAAACATTGAGGAAAAGTTTAATAAGCCAGGAATAGAATAGGCTAGCAACACTGTAGGTCAGAACTACCTTGAATATTAGCAAAGGAAAGTGTAGGGGGCTCTTGTTTGTGTACATATATACAGATACAGACAAGCCATTAAATCTACTGATAAAAGGCGGCGGGGGGGGGGGGAGGATATCTCTCTGTTTCCACATTTCCAAATAAGAATTTTGGAATTCAGATTCCAAGGCAAAGGTCCTTGCTGGCTTTGCAGTACTGTACTCAAGTATTTGTGTGTGTGTGTGTGTGTGTGTGAAATGTCGCTGTGTGAACTGGATGCAAATGTAAAGAGAAGGCTAGAAAACTGAATTTGCAAATAAACAAAATTGAACTGCTTGTTGCCATTTAAAACCCTACCCACATGCTCCCCTGGTTCCCTCAGCTGCTGCGAGTGACAGCTTATTTCACCTCCCACTCTCCTTAATCAGTTGGCAAGAGGCACAGATCATGCACAATTGGGCCATTTTGCCTGACAGCCTGTCAGACTGCTGCCTTAGGATTCTTTCTCCTTTTTACAGATCTTTCCTGCTGGCAGGACTAGGATACCCTGCCACATGGCCTCTAGCTCTCCCTTTGCTCTAGTTCTTGTTCTGCAGCGGAATCTCCCAGGACACCCAGACCAGGCCCTATTGTGCAAAGACTTCCTCGCTCTTGCATCCAGGCTGGCTGACGTGCACTTGCCTTCTGCCGCCTCCACCCCTGCTCCTGTCTCATCAGTTATTAATTGCCTTTTCTCCAGGAGCATCTTCCCTATGTATGCTCCGCCTTTAGCAATACGCATTCCCACAGGCCGCACTTCCTGGCTTCAGACCTCTCTCTGCCAGGGGGCAATAAACCCTCCCTAACATGGCAACAGTTGTTAAGCATGGAGTAGTTTCTAGGTCTAATTCTAAGGTGATAACAACTGAAACCTAAAAACAAGACACAGCCACTTGGAAGATGCTGGTCTCAAGCTTGTGTCACACATGTGGTACCCACAGAATTAAATGATGGCAGGGGTGGTTATTACCTGACTTAAATGCTCTCCAATGATAGACATCCTCAAAAGTAATCAGATGACTTATCACAGTGAAGGGCACACAGGCAAGAATTTTTAATACAAAAAAATAACTTGTTAGCAGCTTTTAACCACATGGGCACATTTACAGCCCTTTTCGCTGGGTGTTGCTAAAAGGCAGAGTAACAATTATCCCAGGGGTGCCAACTGTAGGGGCTCTGGGTGACTGAGCACCCACAAAAATTTTGTTGCAGCGTTCCTGGTGCAACTTCTGGTGCCTTAGGAATCACCAGAAGTCATGTCTGAGGCCTTTCAGAAGTTTCACGAGGTATCAGAACCTGACTTCCAGGTTCCGAGACCGGGGGACACATGTGATGTCACAACGTCACGTTATGATGTAACGTCATGACGTCACGCACAGGGCACCCATAACCAG
Source organism: Podarcis melisellensis (assembly GCF_964234715.1). Lineage (NCBI taxonomy): Eukaryota > Metazoa > Chordata > Lepidosauria > Squamata > Lacertidae > Podarcis > Podarcis melisellensis. The sequence goes on from NC_138537.1 coordinate 40,320,144, forward strand.
AGGCCCAAGTCGCCTCCCTATCCCTGATTGTTGATTGTGGGGCATGCAGAAGATGTTGTCTGGAGAGAAAAGGAAAAGAGAGAGAGAGGAAAGCAGGAAGAGGAACACAATGGAAGGGATGTGTGGATCAGCTAGTCTGCAGTAACAATGAGGAAGACTTAGAGCAGGGGTAGCCCACACACAGTCCACAACATCTGGAGGTCACCAATTTCCTTCAGTCCCAGCTATGGCCACTGGTCAGGAATGATGTGACTCGTAGTTCATTATATCTGCAGGGCACCATGACTTAGAGTAGTAGCGGGCATGGGCGTAGCCTGGGGGGGCAATTGCCCCCCCATAAATAAATAAAAATACTTAACTAACAGCTTGGTTCTGCCCCTCCTGACGTAAGGCCTGCCCCCTAACATAAATCCTGGCTACACCAATGGTAGTTGGCATAGTAATTCTACACCAAATAACACAGAACATAGAGGTATGAGGTATTTAAATTACAATACGTTTCGTATTTTCAATGGGGAAAGCAATGTTGAAAATGTCCCATTAAACTTTAATTAGTTTAATGTAAATGCCCAGTGCACTTCCTTCTTTAAAAGTCTCACCACGGCAGAGGATTTCGCGCAGCAGCTAAGAAGGGCAGGAGAGGCAGCATCTTCCCAAAAAAGGAGTCCTGGAGCATGCGGTTTGTAAATCAAAAAAAAGGTTTATTTACAAAACACCAAAAAACAATCCTGGCGACGAACCACACATCTCAGCAAAAAACACACACCCAAAAGGGAGAAGGGGAAAGAACAAACAAACAGGGGGACTATTTATACAGACTCATGTTCCTGGAAGCCTAATGACCTCCAGCTGCTCAGTGATTAGAGCGTTTCTGCTACTCTTTTAACCCTTTGATAGCAACACCCCCTCTCGCTCGTAACACTGAGCTGTACCAACCTTAATACAAATTTAAACCTGAACAGAAACATTTATGAGATTGCGGACTCAAAGCTTTTGTAAAACCGTCTGCGAGATTTTCTTGGCTTGGACAATACTTTAGTTCAATTAAACCTTGTTTTACACTTTGGCATACATTTTGATAACGGATATCCAAGTGTTTTGTGTGCGCCTTGAATTGACCTGATTTAGCTAGTTTAATACAAGGTTGATTGTCTTCCCACACTCTGATAGGTAGGGAACATTCTCCAAACAATTCTTGTACCAGTTGCTTATAAAATTCCAGTTCTCTACATATATCTGATAACGCATTGAACTCAGATTCAGTTGAACTTAAAGCTATAAGTGATTGTTTTCTTGATCTCCAACCAATTAGTGCATCTCCAAATTTTATCGCCATTCCTGACACTGATTTTCTATCTGGTCCAGCATCTGCCCAACTGCTGTCGGCCCAACATTCAAGTTGTGTGCTGCCCTCTGCTGATAGTTTTAAGCGAAAGCTTTTGGTAGTTTGGAGATACCTTAAAACTCTTTTTACTCCTTGCCAAGCATGCATTGATGGTTTTTCAGCTTGTCTACACAGCATGTTGACAGCATATGTTATATCGGGCCGAGTCCACTGTGCAATGTGGAGTAGACTGCCTATCGCTGACTGGTAAACCCCGGGATTACAGAACTCTGCCTTTTGCTCAGTTTGAGCATCCTTTGTGTAACTTAACTCCATTGGGGTTTTAACACCAGCACAGTTGTTCATTTTAAACCTTTCCAGCAACTGCTGGATTTTAGCTTCTTGGCTAAGCCAATAGTTACCATTTTCATCTTGCTGAATTTTAACTCCTAGATAAACAGATACATTGCCTAGTGATTTTATCTGAAACCTTTCTCCAAGCTTTGTGGCAAATTGTTGTGCAAGTTTATCATCCTTTCCACTGTATAATAAATCGTCAACAAATATCAAAACTGCTTCTTGTTCACATCCCGAGCCTTTTAGATAAAGACACGCATCTGCTGCGCTCTTTCTGAACCCCATGCTCTCTAGAGCATCGTTTAAGCAGGAATTCCAATTACGGGCGGACTGTTTCAACCCATAAATGGATTTGTGTAGGCGCCAGACCTGGTTTGGCTTGTCTCCTTCAAAACCTGGTGGTGGTGTCATATAGACTTCCTCCTGTAAGTCTGCATTTAAATAAGCCACATTGACATCAAAATGAAACAGCTTATTACCCTTCTTGGCTGAAGAGGCTAGAAGCATTCTTAATGACTCCGATCTTGAAGTAGGGGCATAGATTTGAGAATAGTGAACACCTTTGCGCTGCGAAAACCCTTTTGCAACTAGCCGGGCTTTATATTGCAACTCTTCAGTAGTTGTGGGCTTTAAACGATATACCCATCGACAACCTACAGCTTGTTGCCCTTTCGGAAGCTCTGTACTTGTAAACACACCGAGAGACTTCATTGAAGCCATCTCTTTTTCCATTGCTTCCTGCCACTTTACGGCTTCTGAGCTTGGAAGCTGTTGTACTTCCATATAGCTTTCTGGCTCACACTGTGCCATATTTACGTATACACTTGTCACCTTAAACCGCTCTGGCGGCTTGCCCTTCGTGGCGCGTTTTGACCTGCGCAATTGCTCCTCTTGTGCCCCCTCTGACCGTTGGCTGTCAGAATCTGTCTCAGACTTTATGTCTGGACGTGCCTCTAGGGATAAAGACCTCCGTTTAGATACCTCCCTTGGGCTTGGTGTTGCAGGTGACCTGCTTTGCTTTTGCTGTCTGCTAGGCCTACTGACTGGCGAAGTTGGGACACTCCGAGATTCTGGCTTTTCTACCTTAGGAGAAGAACCTCGTGCCTGATCAGAATCTGCATCTGAACCATGTGCACCATCCCCTTCTGGCTCATCACTCTCTGGACTTTCTTTCTCAGCATGAATGCCTAAATCATCTCTCAAAATGTCAGGGTTAGCGTGTAAGTGAGTCCATCCGGACTGCTCACAAAAATCAGCGCTCCTACTGAGGACCACTCTTGTAGTATCCCCACCTGGGTCCACAAACCTCCAAGATTTGGCATGTGGTTCGTACCCGCAAAAGATGAGTTTCCTAGCCCTTGGACTTCCCTTTTTCCTTAACGCTTTTGGGATAAGTACATAGGCTTGAGATCCAAACACCCGAAAGTAATTAACTTTGGGCTTCTTCCCATATAAAGCAAAATAAGGCGTAGTATCAATTACCGAATTATATACTCGGTTCAGAATATGAGTAGCCGCCTGCCAGGCTTCCGCCCAGTAACTCTGAGGAAGTTTAGCATCAAACAACATAGAGTTTGCCAACTCTTGCAGAACCCTATTTTTACGTTCGGCCACGCCTCCTTCTTGGGGGGAATAAGGTGTAGACAGACGATGCTTAATTCCCTTTTTCTTAAAGAAATTCTGCAACACAGACCCGGTAAATTCTGACCCTCTGTCTGTCTGAAAAGCAAGTACTCTAGTACCGAATTCAAGTTCTACCGCATGAACCCAATTTTTAACTGTTTCTGCAGTATCTGCTTTTGTTTTGAGAGGAAAAAACCATGTAACCTTTGTTTTGTCATCCGAGAGACACAGTGCATACTTTGAACCTCCCATGCTAGCAACAGGCATTGGGCCACATAGGTCCATATGCACAAGTTGGAATACTTTGTCAGATTTCCTATCTGAACTGGGATAGCTGCATCTATGAACCTTCGCACTTTTGCATGCAGTACAATCCAAATACTTAGTACATTTGTTCAATTTGCACCCTTCTGATAATTCAGGTTGCCTTTTAACATACTGAAAATTAATATGCCCTAAACGGCGGTGCCACAAATGAACACAAGAATTATGGGTAGGCGTGTTCACACAACCAGCATGAACCTGTTCAACTTCATCTGGACTTGTCTCAAAATAATATAACCCATTTCTGCATTCCACCTGCAAAAGAGATACGTTATTCTTTGAAATAGTGCAAACCCCATTTTCAAACACAGTTTTAAACCCATTTCTATCAAGTTCTGACACAGACAAAATACACCCCTTCAGTCCCTTTAGCACGTAGGCATCAATTTCTGTTTGCAAACAATTCAAGAACACTGTGCCTACAGTCTCTAAGGAACGTTTAGTTGAATCTGCCATTGTCACAACTTTAGGGGTTAGCAAATGTCTGCAATTCTGCAAACGTACACTAGATGGCGCCACCAGGTGGTGAGATGCACCACTGTCGATCAACCAGCGTAGATTGCTGCCTTGGCCACGCCCTTGCATCAACGCCATTGCTGAAGCCATGTGCTGTGTGCTGTGGGAGTAGCCACGACCTCCTCCTCTTCTTCGACGTCCCCTGGAACTCCTTGTCTGGTAACTAGGGGTAACGGCCTTGTTGCTGTCTTGACCAGGTTCACGTGGACAATTCCTGATTAGATGGGAAGGGGAACCACAGCGAAAACAGTGTCTAGCTGCAAAAGCATTTACTGTGTGCTCAAACTCAGCATCAACACTCTTAGGCACAGCATAACTCCCCTTTAAAGACAAACCTCTTTCTCTTTGCCTTTTATCCTGTTCATCCGCAAGCCGAGAAGAAATGTATTCAAGGGTTAATTCAGTTGAAGGCATAGCTTCCAAAGTTAGAGCTAGAGTCTCATAGCTTTTATCAAGAGAAGACAACAATATGTATGACTGCAGCTCCATAGAAAAAGGAATGCCCAGCTGTCTTAGTTGATTAAAGGCAGACACCATTTTGGCAATATGTTCTTTCACACACGCTCCCGGTTGGAGACGTAAATCAAACAAGCATCTTGTAGCATGGATCTTGGCCCCCGCAGTGTTTCTGGAATTTAACCGCTGCAGAACCGTCCAGACCTCATGCGTGTTCTTTAACTCAGAAACATAAGGCATTTGCTCTGGTCCCACTGCCAAAACTAGTAGACCTTGGGCTTTCCTGTCGCGTTTCTGTGAAGCTGCTGCTGCTGCTTTGGCTTCTGCAGACGCGTCTGCAGCTGCCTGTAAAGGCGGTGCTTCAGTACAGCTCCACAACTCTTTTGCTTGCAACCAAACCCTTACTCTAGCCTTCCAATCTTGCCAATTTTTCCCATTGAGTCGCGTAAACGGGACAGTAAAACTTTCCTGGGACTCTGCCATCCTCCCTGGGGCTTAGGAACGATACTCACACACCTGTAGACCGTCTCCCAGCTGCTGAGGTGGCTCCTTGAGGAATCAGACGTCTTCCAGCGAGTACAAACTGCGCAGTGCCTCTTTAAAACTTTTCTAGGCACGTTGCAGGACTCAAGCTGCTTTGGAGGCTTTCGTTGTCGGCAACCGCTTCTGTCTTCACTCCAGTCCTTGCATAAATCACTCTGAACTGCTCTCCTTATCTCCTTCTTGACGTACAAACATCCATAACCTGTCCCATTAAACTTTAATTAGTTTAATGTAAATGCCCAGTGCACTTCCTTCTTTAAAAGTCTCACCACGGCAGAGGATTTCGCGCAGCAGCTAAGAAGGGCAGGAGAGGCAGCATCTTCCCAAAAAAGGAGTCCTGGAGCATGCGGTTTGTAAATCAAAAAAAAAGGTTTATTTACAAAACACCAAAAAACAATCCTGGCGACGAACCACACATCTCAGCAAAAAACACACACCCAAAAGGGAGAAGGGGAAAGAACAAACAAACAGGGGGACTATTTATACAGACTCATGTTCCTGGAAGCCTAATGACCTCCAGCTGCTCAGTGATTAGAGCGTTTCTGCTACTCTTTTAACCCTTTGATAGCAACAGAAAACAGGGACCGATTGACAGCTTGCAACTTGGAAATTAAGTATGTACAGAAGTGGCATCTCTTGCTTAGTAATTTTTAAAAGACGAAGTGAGTATCTAGGCTGCAAACTGGCATCCCTACAGACAACTGACACTGGATGCAATGGCCACTGGTCATTCTAAGTTTTTTCTTAGAAACGAAACTGTATTGTTTTAGATTCCTGAGACCACCTAATATTTAGAATATGCTCCCACTGAAAGGTCAAATGTACCTGATGACCTAGAGCTGAATGATTCAAAGCATAATTACCTATCCTTTCATCTACTGACTTGTCAACTCAGCAGCCTCCCAGATTTTACATGATTTCAATACCAAATGAAAGAGGAACAGGAATCTTCCCTCTCATTAGTCCTGCCACCTAGGACTTGAAACACCAAGAGAAATGATACTGTTTTATTCGGACCAACTAGTGTTTAAAATGCAACATGCAGTCTTATAACTAAGGGATTCTTAAAATGTCTTGCATTGAAATTGCTTCCAGGCAGGCAAAAATGTGAAATCCATGTATAGATCATTTGTATGTGTAATGCTCATGGACATAGCTGTCTATTTAATTATGTGTACACATGCTTCTTGTTCTATGTGACCAACATACCTACTAAGACTTTGATCTACTTCTGACACTATCACTAAGGGCATTCCTATCTCCTTGTTTCCAGGCTTTCAAGAGAACACATATTTTAATAAAAATTAACTACCTTTCCTCTTCAACAGCTGGATGTGCTTAGGTCTTGAATTCAATCAGATTATGCTTTAGAAATGCATATGGGTAACCCAAGAGAAAGACTATTTACTATGGCTGCAACTAAAAGCAGTCTGATGCTATCTTTTATGACATTTGTGAGTGTGAAAGATAAGATTGTTGGTAGACCAATTACATCCTTATCCAATTGCTGTTTCCATCAATTTTATTTGGGGAGGTTATACTGCTGTCAACTAGGGATAGGGCCTTTTCTGTTATGGCACCTAACCCTACTGAATGCCTTTCTGAAGAACTCATAGTGAGGAACCAGCTTTTTAAAAAGCCCTTTGGTTAACAGTGTAATTTTGCCTGGCTTATTTCTGTGTTACTTTTATATCAGTGGAATTCATTAAATGGATAATGTTAGTGTATGAATTTGAATGTATGCTGAATTTTTTAAAAGGGGGATTATGTTTGTTAGGCACCTTGAACCTCTTTGAAAAACCAGGCAGACCAGACATTTTAAAAATAAATAAATAAAATGAAGGTTTTGCCAATGAAAGTGATGATTAAAGCATGCATGCACCATTCAGAACACAAGTGAGGTGCATGTCTTGCAGTCTTCCTGTTTTGGCCTACATGTGCTGATGCGAGTTGTGGTCTAAAACATCTGAAGAGCACCAAGTAGGAGACGGCTGGTGTTTTATGTTCACTGTACAATCAGAGCTGATATCAAATCATCAGTTGCTTGATGAGACAAAGACAGCAAGGCAGAAGTAATAGGAAGACAAGTGGGTTATGTTTATTATTGACACCTCTCTCATTAATGATACATAGTTCTATCAAAGAGAACCAGACCCATTTAACAATTCTATATAAAAAAAGTTTGGTTATCAGCATTATACTCCCTGTCTTTATTTCTCCTTAAGCTGAAAATGAGGGCTCATGATGAAAGGAATGTTGAACAAGGCATGGTGGGGGCAAAGCCCTAGAACTATGCTGTAGTCCTAGCCAAAAGTAAATGCCAAGAGCCATGCTATGAAATTATACTGCAGCTGTGACCTGTCTTTCCTACTCAGTTATGGCTGGGGACAAGACTGTTATTTCTAACATCCATGCTATATTTACCACCTCCAGTGTGCTTCCAAATTGACCTCACAACATGATTGTAACTGCCTAACTACATTAAGCATGGAACTCAGAAACCACGTTACCTCTGTACTTGGCCATAACTGCTTCTGTAAGCTGTTTCAAACATGATTATAAAACTCTATGAAGGAAAGTGGGGAAAATATTCACATCCCAGTATATTCTACTGAGACATCTTCTGTTCTCTAGGTTTCTGAAGTATTTATTTCTTTATGAAACTGAGAAACCACAAAAAAATATAGGGAAAGGTTTTGGGCTTTATGAGAATAGGAGTGGCAAAGTGCCAAAAAAAATCTGGCCAGTCGTAATTTTTCATAGGGGTTGAGACTCTTATTGTTTATGGATCAGGGAATAACCCATTTCTTCTTCTCTTTATATTTGCTGAAATTCAAAGGAATGAAGAGGTAGACCTCAATTACTTTACCCCCCCCCCTTTCTAATTTTTATTTCATGTTTAATTCTGAGCTAGTTTTTGAGGCTCAGGGCAAGTAATAACTACTTTCAAACACAAAAATAGGTTTCAAACAGATTAAGAAAATTGCACACCCTCCGCAAAATGTAAACCAATAGCCCAGTGCAAAACACAGAACCTGGCAATATCAATTCTCAGATCCTCAAAACTGCTTTGTGAATTGGGATGTAAAGGTATTAGAATTTCCCCAAGAACAAAGCAGTAATTGCTGTATAGTAAAAAGCATTGATAGTGCATTTTGGATGCAACAGCCAGTGTAAATATCCATAGTTAATGCATATGGGAAAGAAAAAAAGGCATGAGAAAGAGGAGACCAATTGTACAGTTAAATTTTTACTACTTCAAATTCACAAGAAATTAGAGGCTATGGTAGCAACTAGGAAAATCGCAGTTTCCCATGCTCCGTAGTCAGTTCTTAAGTATTAAACCAGAAGTAAAGTAGTATCCTGTAAAGTGGGGAAGGACAGGAGCTCAGTAATACAGCCCATGCTGCATATAAAAGATCCCAGATTCAATTCTGGGCATCTCCAGGTGAGGGTTTCAAATAGACCTGGGAAGACAACTTTCCCCAATACTTTTGGAGAGTTACAGCCAGCAATAGCCGACAGTACTGAGCTACACAGACCTATGGCTTGTGTCTGTATAAGGCAGCCGCTTTAAGCTATCCTTGTGGGTTTGCGTAAGGTTTGATCCCCATTAACATTATAGTAGTACCTCTGGTTATGTATTTAATTCGTTCTGGAGGTCCGTTCTTAACCTGAAACTGTTCTTAACCTGAAGCACCACTTTAGCTAATGGGGCCTCCTGCTGCTGCCGCACCGCCGCCACACGATTTCTGTTCTCATCCTGAAGCAAAGTTCTTAACCCGAGGTATTATTTCTGGGTTAACGGCATCTGTAACCTGAAGCGTATGTAACCCGAGGTACCACTGTACTTCTCTTGCATAGCCTGCGTAAGTCATGCATATCGCAAGACAGCCTTCTTCTCCCATCAATTTCAAAGTGAAAAGACAATATCCACTTGTAAATGAAGAAGTGGCAATTTGGCACAGATCTAAAGCAAGGGACTAGTATCCAAGAGAACTTCACTTAATTAAAGCTGGCAACTTATGGAGAATAATATAGAAAGTCTCTAGATGCTTTGAATTCTGGATTTAGGTATAATACGCTTGAGGAAAGGGCAGTTATAGTTCACACATTTCAAATGATTGCTAATTACACAGCAGAAGCTAACCAATTTTTCTTAAGGGTCTCTCTCTGTTTCTAACAAGGCTTCTTTCACTAACAACAACAATTACGCCAAGGTAAAGTCCCCAGCCAGAATCGCATTATACATCCTTTTCCACTCTGGGGAAATGCACTTGGCAGCTGATTTGAACAGGATACTGGCTGGGATATGAGGCAGATGAAGCAGGGACAGGTGTTGTAGGGTATTCTTACTAAAGAGAACAACAGCTGGTCAATAAACAATGCCCTGTACTCCCGATGTATGTGTGCGTGATTCAACAGTCTACTTCTATACATAACTTTGGAATCAAAGCACCAAATTTAGTACAACCTAACCTATTCCTTTGCAAGAGATTTTCCAACAAGGATCAAGTGATTTTAAATATCTGCTCTGGACTCTAGTTTTGTGATTGAAAACAACACTAAGCCATGTTATTGAACTGTAGTTGTGCAAGACACTTGCATTCTAACCTAGCACAGAGTCATCTAACTGATACTGAAAAGCAAACATTCCACCTGTTCCGTTAATGTAGGTCAAGGGTAGCCAATATGGGATCCTCCAGAGATTGTTAGACTACAAATTCATTCACCCCTACTGGCCATACTGGCTAGTGTTGATGGGAGTCCAATAGCATCTGAAGAGTACCACATTGGCTGTAGTCAACCCAGCAGACTTTTTGTCTTAGTAAAGATGCTTAGGATTATGTTGCACGTGGCATATTCATCCTGTAACATGAGATACTCCTGAGGGTTATTAAAATGCACCCAGGCTGTTCCAGCTTGAGCTGCTGGCTTCGGAGCTGGGCCAAGCCTTCTACATTTCCTCTTGCGAGCTTTAGAGTGTTTTCCTCTACATCATCTCTAACAGGGCTCTGGCTATTGTTTCAACAACACCTCCATTAAGGCAAGAACACATAAAACCCCATTCAGCTCTTATGTTTTTGAAGTACCAGTGTACTTTCGCACTTAATCAAGCCTGCCATACAGGAAGTGTTATTGCCAAGTGGCAAGCTGGAGCCCTTGCCCAGTAGCAGATCCACAAAAATTAACCAGGCATCCAGACTGCTGCTGCCCCTCCTACTTGTGAATAGGTTCATTCATGATTAATGTTTCATAAAAGGCAAATAATTCAGGGTTTGCTTTCCCAAAAGTGTGTGTCTGTGTGTAAGGTAGATTCTAAGGCTTAGGGTGGCATTGCACATCACATATTCATCCCGTTAACATGATTCACTCCAGAGGCTTATTAAAATGCACCCAAGCTGAACTTTGAGTGATTTCTCAGTTTGAGTGGCTAGCTTTAAAGGTGGGCCAACTGTAATTTTAATGGGAAGTGGCTTTGAATTGAGAACTGTTAAGTGGGGGTATACATTATTCAAATAAAAATAACATAAACAGGGACCCTGCAAAGATGAGGTGTAGAGCGGGGCTGCTGTGCCTGGGACATCTCTCAGGAAAAAATGCTGATGCAGATCCACCCTCATTATCTGGGATCAACAGGGCAATCTCTCAGAAGTAGGCTAATGCCCATCTGTCACTATTTGCATTTCTCGCTTTCAATTCTCCGCCCCCTCACCACAATTATGCTTACTTTCTAAGACATTTTTAGTTTTCCTTGATTCCCACTGTCACCCTTCCTAGGCTTATTCTTCTGGAGTTTTTGCAAACCAAATGGCCTGGTTCACATGTCACGGTAAGCCAGATTATGATTTAGCAGGCTGAATGAATGCGCATACTTCTAGAAATGAGCCTGAGGCTGTTCACCTCCTCCCATCTTTTTCACTCTTGCACTGCACTGAGCTGAACCAAGGTTTGGCCTTAGCTTAACCATTAGCCTGGGTTCAGATGACATGCTGTCTCTTTGCTAACCATGAGCTGTAGCCAAGACTTCTTCTACCACTATTATGCAATCATTCAGCAGTCTACAGAGAATCCCCAGCTACAATTGTCCAGAGACTTCACCTATCATCTAATTTTCAGGTTTAGTTTTTACCTATCATCCATGTATATACTATTCATTTTTTGAGCTGCAGACATCGTGATGGCTATCTAAGCGGAAAGGGTCATAGCTCAGTAGTAGATCATCTGCTTTGCATGCAGCAAGTCCTAGGTTCAATCCCAAGCATCCCTAGGTGGAATGTCCTACTGAACCCCTGGATAGCTGCTGCCAGTGCGTATAGACAATTCTGAGGTAGGTGAACCAGTGGTCTGATTCAGCATAAGGCAGATTTCCATGTTCTTACAATCTACATCCACCCACTTTTCTGGCAAGTTCTTTTTGTCAAGCTATGAAATCCCAAAACTTAGAAGGGTACCATGAATTGACAATCACCTACCCATTCAGTTGTAAAGAAATCATTTAGATTTTGCAGTCTGCTTTGGAGTACAGTGGAACCTTGGTTCTCGAACAAATCAGCTCCCGAACGCTGAAAACCCAGAAGTAAGTGTTCCAGTTTTCGAATGTTTTTCGGAAGCTGAAAGTCTTATGTGGCTGTCAGCTATTGTTTCCAGGATGCCTGCGCCAATTGGAAGCCGCACCTTGGTTTTCGAACGTTTTGGAAGTCCAACGAATTACGTTCAAGAACTAAGGTACCACTGTAATCTAAGCCATTCAGCCTAATATGCAGAATATTCTAATGGAAGAAATGCTGATGCTGTCATCTAAATTGCATTTCTTTGAAACGACCAGGCCTTTTACTAGTAAATACAGACCCATCTGTGAACAAAGAATCCTTCAACATAACATAGTCTCCAAATGTTCTTCCTGTGAATATGATCAAATTGAGAATAATTCATGGCTAATAAAAAATGTTTGCAAAGTTTAAGATAAATTACAACTAATAGCAGAGTCATACTTGTTACACATTCAAATATGATCATAATGCAATTTTCTGGAAATACTCATTACTGCCAATGCAAAGATTTGAAGAAACTCCAGGTTCCTTTATGAGTTGTCAAGTATACTGAATATTGTTCAAGAGGAAAAGTGCCTTAAAACATTTGAGGACATTATCAGGGAAAATCTAGGGTGAGTAAAAAAACATCCAGCAGGCAAAGGACACAAAACCAGCTGTAATATTTAATGCTTTTCCAGGAGTCATTCATTATAGCAAGTTAATTCAATTTGGCTCAGAGTACTTATTGGAACTCCACTTGACAGCACAATGCAAATAGATGTTGGAGCTATAAAACAGGTCAGCATTGATTCAACATATGATCTGAGATTGTTCCCCTGTGTCTGCTTTGGTATGGTCTTGTGACATGAATTACTTTGACAACGGAGATCACCATAGACACTAATTTATCTCCATTCCAAGTTCACTATGTTCTCAAGCCAGTGGGAGAAATATATGTTTCCCTGGCTTTTAATGCAATTGCCAAAACAATAACTCTGAGGGATGGGGGAGTCAGTTGGTATGTTCCTGTGCAGTAATGGAAAAAGTTAAACCTGCTTTTCAAATGTCCTCCTTGTAGCCACTTGTTTAGAGGAGCATTAATACTATGAGCCTGAGCAGTCATCCTCTACAAGTATCCTATTTTGTTCAATGTTTTATTTGAGTTTGAAGTCCAGCTGATGAATGACAGTAGGCTGCTCACAATTCCTGTTCCATATCAGTTGAGTTTGCCCAAGAGAAGTTGCCCATGGAGTTCCTGGACAGTAAATTGCTTTGAAATAGGCCTGCTGGACAGTTTGTGGCTAGAATCTATACTTGCAAAAATGGAATGCTGTATTTACAGTGGTAACTCGGTTTACGAACTTAATCCATTCTGGAAGTCTTAAACCAAAGCCGTTCTTAAACCAAAGTGTGCTTTCCCTAATGAGGCCTCCTGCCACCAGTGCCCTTCCACCGTTTGGCTTCCGTTCGTAGACCGAGGTAAAGTTCACTAACCGGAGTTTTTATACTGAATAGTTCGTAAATAGGGCTGTTTTTAAATCGAGGTACCACTGTATTAATTTTCCTTCTACTCCTGGCCCTAGGGGTTACACAGTACTTTAGGATTATACCTTTATCACTTTTTCATTATTATCCCAACCACCTGTAATGTATGGTGAGAATATATGCCTTGTCCAACATTCAACAGTAGAAAATATTTAAACATTGTAATGAAAATTGTTGACCTAAGCAACCCTACTAACACCCATCCACACATTAGCATTAACTGAACTAAATGTTCTTTTTCATGTGTCGAAAATTACTAACAGCAAGACAAATCTAGAAGCAACATTGCATTGCATTAGTAGGGGATAGAATCGCTGAGCACAGCATGCTTCACTGGGACCACTGCTCCTGAGCCAATCTTATGAACAAACTGAGAGCAGCCCTTTTGGGGATTTCCCCATTGTCCCTGTCAAATCACCAGGATACTTGTAGCAATCAATCGATCGATCAATCAATCAATCAATCAATCAATGAAGCAGCTCTGCTCCAAGGGAAACATTTACCTAATTTTGAAAATCGCCTCAATAACAGTAGTGTAAGCCACATACTGGATCATTAAAGAGTAAAGATCCTGTGTTGGGTGCAGATACTATCATGAAAACAGACCACTACTATAAATTCAGGTTGCATAATTATGAGTCGATCTAGTGCTCTTCTGCAACAAACTTACTCCCCAACTTCCCAAAATAAGCCTTTTTGCAGTAAGGAAAGTTACAGAAAAATGCACTGGGGAATGTGGGATAACCGTTGCTTGACACATCATTATAACCTCTGTGCAAACTTAATTCAGGATGAATGCTCAATAAACAGATCATCTGGAAGCAACCTTGGTTCCTTTTGAAATAAATGGGAATTAAGTTTTTCATGGCTAATTTTTCATATTGACTTCAATAGGATCTAAGGGTGGCTAACAGTCTCAATCCAACCTCCTACATTAATGGGCAGAAAAGACTAAATTAGAAATGGTTCTGAGCCCTTTCTTACCCTCCAATTCAACAGTTCTATGGATGGAAAGAGAGTGGTCATTTGAGCTGTTGGTGCAAAAATAAAACTAATCGTGGGCGAGTCTCCATGGACAACTAATGGGAGCTATCGGCAAACAATGAAAAAAAAGGTATCATGAAAAAAGCCAACACGATGGAAATTTTAAACAATAAGGCTGTAGGTGATAAGGGTAATCATTGTGTGAAAAAAAATGCTTGTCTCTGAATCACTGCATCATTTGTAATCTGGAGAGAGGATATGGTTCTGTGCTTTAGAGATATGGCATCGGTGTTCCCAGTTTTATGCATGGAATGTCATATACAACAAGCAAGTTAGATAGCAAATGCGCCTAGATGAAGAGTAGAAAAGAAAACGCATTTCATTTCTAATATATAATTTCCTTTGCTATCCAAGTGTAACAGAAGCTGTCCATCTTTATACAAAGATACAAAAGAGCACTCTGCTTGTACCTGAGGCACAGGCATGCAATGGCTTTTAGTAACAGAAACACAGATTTTTCTCTTTTTTTATCATCAAGCTTTCCCAGCAGGATGAATAGGCCTCTGTCGCAAATGCCCATTTTGTACTGCTTTTAAATTCATCTTTGGTTATTTCTGTATCTGTTTCGTAACTGGTTTTTTCTAGCTGTTTTAATTATATTTTGTAACCTGCCTTAGGATGTATGTGGAAGGTGATTAATAAATAGGAACAGTAACAGCAGCAATAATAATTAGTAACAAAAATGGGATCCAACATCCCATGCTACTATCTTGAGCAAAAATCAAGTACACGAAAGGAAAACCTAGAAAGAGCTTCATCTATGCAGCCATAGTTCTGCATGAAAAGTCCTTGGGGTTGCTCCATCTCTACCTCCCAATACAGAAGGTGACAGGCCTTCCTAGAGGCAAGCTGTCAAGGGCTGGGATTCAATAGCCTTTTGGCCAATACATGAAGGTCTCTCCAATTTTCTTCCTCCATGGCACCTCTTCATGGTGCCTCAGAGGGTGTTTATGAAGTTGTCCCAAGCACTGAGAGGCACATGTCCAGGGGCACAGAAGGATGCTTTCACATAGGGGTGGCTCAAATGCTCCACTGTGTTTACAAAGGTCATAGTGTGCAGCCCTTTGCATTGAGTGTTGAGTCAGGAATTGTTGCCGTGTCCCAGATTGAGTAGCAAAAGCAGAGAAGCAACTACCCTAAAATCAGTATCTTTTTACAACAATCTAATAAGAGGGCCATATTCCCCACATGAGGCTTTTATTCCAAATTCCATTACTAGTTATGAAGATAATCCATGTTATCTTTCACTAGTGATAAAAAGCTGTATTACAAATGCTGTTGACAAAAGAAACACACACACACACTGCCCATCTGACAGGGTTGCCCCAGCCACTCTGGATGGCTTCCAACATATATAAAAAACATAATAAAACATTAAACATGAAAAACTTCCTTATACAGGGCTGCCTTCAGATGTCTTTTAAAGGTTACTTATAGTCACTTATCTCCTTGGCATCTGGGCACCACTACTGAGAAGGTCCTCTGCCTGGTTCTCTGTAACTTCACTTTGCACAGTGAGGGAACTGCCAGAAGGCCCTCGGTGCTGGATCTCAGTGTCTGGGCTGAACAAACTTACCTTGGAGTATGCCCCACTGAAGTCAGTGATGCTTACTTCTGAGCAGACTTTTATTTCACAGTATGTGTTGGCAATTCCTGCAAAACAACCCTGGATGTGTTTACTTAACGCCAAGTGTTGAGACCAACAGAAGACTTAAGCCAGTCTGCATCTGTAATCTATGTCTGTGTAAGTAATCAGATAATGCTGCTGCTGTTATTAATAAAATCCTCGCCCCACTCTCAGACCCAGTGAGAAATCCTGATCTGAAAACACTCTAAATGCTCTCAAGTCTTGACCGGCAAAATATATCAGCCCTCACAACCCCAGCTGAAGCAAGGCACCACAATGTCCTTTTCCAAATACTTTTGGAGAGTTGCCAGGCTAATCCTCCTGCTGTAAATACAAGGCTCCACATACCTCCCAACAAGGGAAAATGAGCAGATTACACAGGGAAGTAACAAGCTCGGGTGGCACCGAGAAGTAACTATGAGGGAAAACATGACAATTGGCATGCATTTACTTCTCTCCCTGCAACATTTGGCAATGCCAGGTAATCTTCCACTGTGGAACTTGGAGCAAATATAAGACCAGATATAAGAGCTAGGGACAACCTTTACTTTTGACCCCGTTTGTGAGGAAACAGAGGAGCATGTGCAACACAGAAAAACAAGCATCTGAGTATTTGTTTGGAACGGAAAACATTTATTCAGTCCAGCTTGCCAGTAATGACCTATGGACTTGAAACACAGCAATGGAACAGGAAAACGATGCAGAAATGTCAAAGAGGGCACAGAAAGCCTTGCAGTTAGCCAATTATTTATTTGCCCAAAGCAAGTAACAATTGTTTCTCGGCAAATGGCTTGCCAAATTAATCACTTAAGAAAACCTTGGTGAAACACGGGTGCTTAGGAATCAGAGTATGAGCAAATTTGGAGCAGCATAGGGGTGGGAGAGAAAAGCATGGTTTATGTATCGCCACATACTGTATACTGTTAATGAATGGACAACTCAACATGAAAGTACATGATAGCACTGGCAAGTGTAAAATAACTGATAGGGCAAAGGAAGTCAGATGAAGAATATACAATAACCCAAATTTGAGAAGACGCAGCAATATAGAATAAATTAACCAGTTATTTGAGGGAAATACATTTCAAGAATCCATTCCGAAAGGAAACAGGGACTGTATGACCCATTCAGGGCATGTGAGTGATAGTTACACCTGTATTGAACTACAAATAATCAACATTATATATAAAAAACCCATAGTGCAGCAAGCTGAAGAACTATTAATTGTTGATCATGAATGCAAGTGTTATGTTGCAGTTATATTATATGTCTTACTATGTACTGTGATTACACTATTGTATTTAGATTTAGATTTTTGTATGTACTGCTTTGAGTACAGATTTACAGTGGTGCCCCGCAAGACGAACGCCTCGCAAGACGAAAAACCCGCTAGACGAAAGGGTTTTCCGTTTTGGAGGCACTTCGCAAAACGAATTCCCCTATGGGGTTGCTTCGCAAGACGAAAAAAATCTTGCATCCCCCCGCGGGTTTTTTTGCTTTTTTCGCCCTTTTCTTAAGCCGCTAAGCCGCTTATCAGCTGTTCCGCTGATAAGCCGCTTAACAGCTGATCGCTGGAAGCCGCTTGACAGCTGTAGCGCTAATCCGCTAAGCTGTCAATGGGCTTGCTTCGCAAGACGAAAAAACCGCTATACGAAGAGCCTCACGGAACGGATTAATTTCGTCTTGCGAGGCACCACTGTACTTGTGGAAAATGTGGGGTATAAAGAAACTGACAATGACAATATCAAAAACTGGTTGAGTACCCTTGTATGAGAGCTATACAATGGGTGAATGGGTGTTCTCTAAATCTGTAAGAAATTCATACAATGGTGTCAAGAAGCTGTACTGTAAATCCCCATCTTGGCCAATATCAGTTGTAGGTATGCATGATACTGATTTTATGTAGCTGCATTTTCCTGGTGCAAATCATTATAGTTTTGAATTTGGGGGAAATGGTAATCTGAGGGAAGGCCCCAGGGTTCCATGCAACAACTGAACTGTACATTTCTCTGTCTCTGTCTCTCTCTCTCTCTCACACGCGCACATACACACACAATATCTGTGGCTACATTAACACAAGCAAATCTTAGTTTCACACACATTGAGTGAACAAGCCAGGAAACAGCAGTTAACCAGAGTTTCCATTGGGTCTAAACTGGGAAATATGGTTGATGGTGCACAAACAAACTTGGGTTGGGAGGTCAACTTCAAACTATATCATAAAATTCTTGCTTGTTTGGAAGTCATTCACCATAGTTTCCGTGTTTGGATATAACAGAAAGGTAAGGTTAGATGGAGAGAGGATTGAAGTGGTGGGGGTGGAGTTGCTGCCCACTAGACCTGGTGGAGCTGCTAGGAAGTCATTGGGGCATGGCCATCAAATGATCACAGGGCGAGACCAAGTTGTTTTGCATTTCTCCCCATCCTCCTCCTTTGCAAAGCTACTATGGACACTTAAGCATTGCAGTTTTACAAATAGCACATAACTGAACTGAAAAGAGTCTTGCTTTGGTTTAGAAGGGTTCCCTGTTGTCACAATTTCTACTGTGGGTTCAGGAAAGGGTGCGTGGCTTTGATGGGGTGGTGGTGTAAAAATGTTTGACATTCTCCTTGAGAGGGTTGTGCCCTGGTAACTATAGCAGACCAGCTTCTACCGCATGTGGGTGCCTGAAGCTCATGCACCTCAGTTCATCATTGTTATTAAAAGAAGATTTGATCCTCTAAATGAAGTCAGTGTTTGTCTTTTCGCTGCTCCAAACCAGAAGTCCCCTTCCAAACTAGCAGGACATTCACTACTGTTGAGTAATCCTATAAGACTTAATGCTTGCTCATGAATATTGGCAACAAATCATACTACATTCAAATTTAAGCTGCTAGGGGGATTAGAAAATGACTGAGAATTAATAAGATCTAAGCATCATCTCTATAATTATGCTTATTCTTGATAAATAGTTTTAAGTACTCTTTCTTCTGCATTTGTAACAAGGTTATGAAAATTTTGCAGCCAGTAACTAGACTTTTTATAGAGTGGTGGAATGGAACTGAAAACAAATAGGACATATGTTTGTGAACCCCTAAGTAAAATAGTTTTTTTAAAAATGAAGCTACCATGTATAATATTATTTTTATCACTGAATTCAGACTCCCATAGGAATATATAATTACTTCTGGTGAAATACCACAGCTAAAATGAGGGGGCTTTTCCGAATAATATTTTTGTTTCAATACAAAGAATGCACCAGTGTTCTTCTTCAAGGTTGTTCTTATGTTAGAGAAATATCACATTTCCCCAAGACTCATATTTTGTCATTAGGAAAATGCAATTATTTTATAGAATGTGGCTCCACGAGTTCCTGTTGCCCTACAGTGCCACTACACAGGTGACAAATTTTTCTTCCCACATTCGTCTCGAAATATTTATTTTTCTTCAAAAATGTAATTGAAAAGGTTGAGCAACTGCTTTGTTGCAACAAGGATGGGGACATGAAGTCCTTTAGTGGTAACCATTTCAAACTCTGGTAACTTTCATCTTTCTCAGCAATGCCCACTCATTTCCTAAATGCTTTGCTGTTTCATCTGCCTTGTCTTTTTTAAGAGGCGTAATCCAGTGGACACTTACTTACCTGTGAAGAAGCCTCGGTGCACACAGGCAAGACAGGCTTCTAAGCAAACATGTATAGGCTTGCATGGTGAAATTGTAATGGTGGTGTGATGAACTTCAAATTCAACTCATTTAACAGATTAACAGAAGGATCTGCTCCAAACAAGGAGGAACATTAAACTTCGATAAACTGGGTTAGGGTGGAGCGATTACTGTACATTCAGTTCTATTGATTTTAAGACTGAAATAGCATGCCTGAATCCACTCCAGAGATGCAGATGGGACTGATTGCCATTGGTTTTTCAGAAGCTGTGTGTCCAAGTGTCTACTACACAGAAAGTATAAAAACACAGGTATTTGTAGCTTCAATGGGTACATTCCATCTCCATTGTCACAGGCAGTATACCTTTGAATACCATTGCTGGGAATTACAGATGGAAAGAAAACTGCTTATGGGTTTCTCATAGGTATCTGCTTGGTCACTGGGAGAACAGAGTGTTGGACTAGATGGGCCTTTGGCCTGATCCTGCAAAGCTCATGTTGTGTTTTGTTCTGTTCTTTACTAACATTTCTTAAACACAAGAATGAAATATATCTAGAAATTCAAAACTGAAGACCACAGAATACTATAGTGAAACGGTCAAACAACAAGAAACCGACGTGGACAAAGGAGAAACCATAGCAAGTGAACTTGTTCCTGAAGGCAAGAGCTATACAACTGAAGGAACAGCCATTATTCAAAACGGAAGAACACCTGTACCATTAAGGATGGAAATGGAAAGCTGTTAAGGTCCCTGCTTCCAGCAAGCTCACCAAGCAAACTCACAATAATTAATAATTATAAAATAACAACAACACGTAAATCCGTCCAGACACAGTAAAAAAACCAAAAACACTTAAAGGGGAAACTGCCCTGTCCACAAACTCTGTGTAGTGGCAGACTGGCAGATACAGGCAAGGAAAACAGAGTCGTTTGTATAGCTAACTCATAATAAAAATCAAAGGAACTGGGTTGTGACTTTTTTGGTCTTTGTACCTGGCTGAGAATCCACCCTGCTCCAGAGTTAGGCTGATGAAAGACAAACATGGAAGCAGAGATGAGAGATGCTCTGACCATATGGCACATTTATCTCCATTAATCATTTGGGTAGAAGTCAGGGCGAACAGGAGGCCAGGCAGAAGAGAAGCCATCTAATAATACAGTGAGAGACTTAAGCAAGGTGGAAGGAGGCAAGGAAGTCATAGAAAACAACATGAAATTAATAGTTTCAGATCTATCCAGGTTTTAGCTAATGGTCAAGAAATCTGAACCCAAATTGGCCATCACATCATTAAAGCCTAAAATACTAGAGAAGGACAGGTTTGGTCTACCAAAAGCAGATAACTTAGAGGAACACACTACATTTTGGATGTATTATATTTAACTGCCAACCCATACACACACAGCTATTAGGAATATAACTGGAAGAAAGGGGGATTTCTAAATGGTGCATTTTCCTCAAAGGACTGCTTATCCTTACAATAAGAGGCCAGCCATCCAAGATCTTCATTTATTCATCCCAGAAAAACACGCACAAGAAATCTTTATTTGCTGGCTGAATGGATGGCCAAGATGGCCTCTCAAAGGCCTTTTTAGTGACATAGTGTTATTAAGGTATAAAAGCCCTTTTAAAGGGAGGAAAATCCTTTTTATACAAGAGAGATTATTTCCCATTTTCTGGCTACATATCAAACATGAGAGAATGAGAAGATGCATTTCAGCAGTTAATAGGAACTTTTTTATATTAAAAAAAGCCTCACCAGGATAAATGGGAGAACCATTTTAGAAGGACTCTTTGACAAGTTTCTCATTAAATGTTTATAATAAAATGCTGGAATGCAACCCCCACCTCAGGAGGAGCACTCCAGGGCTCCGACTGGCCTTGACCGGGAGTCCTGTAGTGCTGTTTCAGTTAGAGGAAGGGTTGGTGGGGGAGACAGCAGCTGGAGAGTAGGATGGCTCTGGAGAATGGAAAAGGGAAGATCGGGTCCCATATATATATATTATATATATATATGCAGGTTTTGGTGTCCTCGGGTGTCTTCCCGTGTAAAAGTTGGGGTGTCTAGGCGACGTTTCGACGAGGTCTCACTCGTCATCTTCAGGCTGGTGCTTTCGGCTTCTTGTTACTGGAACAGAGCAGGATCTCAGTGTTTGAGTTCCTATAAATACTGTTGAGGGGGTGTGGTGTATAGCCTCCAATGTTCTGGGCAGAGAGGAAGTTCCCAGGCTAGTGTGCCTTTTCTTCTTTTGTTCCTTAATTACTTGAGGGATATCTTGAGTGATTTCTTGAGTGATATCCTGAGTACCACTTAGGTGGGTCATTAGGTGTGGATTAGTTGCTAAAGTCTTTGTGTCTTGACCTCTTGAACTTTGTGAAGAGTTTTTCTGAGAAGATGGCTGTACTGCACTTAGTTGTGCTCTGGCTTGGCTTCGTGTATAGGGGCGAGCTGTGGTTTTGTGGCCTGTGTCAGCCAGATCTGTGTAGGGATTGCAGGGGGGTGCAGCATCCGGAGGTGCCACCATGGTTTGGCTACTGGATGGTGTCTGTAATTTATCTGTGGAGAGGGTCTGGGTTTGGGTCTGGTGTGGTTGATTGGTGATGGCGTTCTGTGTGCCTCTGGATCTGGTGTCAGTTTTTGTGGGGAGGGCTAATTTCCAGATGTCTGGCAAGCGGGATGTGTCGTCACGCTTGTTCATGTTGTGATACAGATAAAATTAGCAAAATCCTCCATAAACACAATATCAAAACAGCCTTTTGCACCAACCAAAAAATAGCCAATATCCTCAGAAACCCCAAGGATAAAATCCAGTTGGAAAACCAAGGGGTCTATGAAATACCCTGCAAAGTCTGCCCAGCCACGTACATTGGACAAACAAACAGACGAATAAATGCACGTATCGCAGAACACAAGAATGCCGTCAAAAAAGAAGAAAAAACTTCCTCTCTTTTCCAACACATGAAAGAAACAGGACACGAAATTAATTTTGCAGATTCCAAATTGCTCTTTAACATGGAACATCACCACAAGAGAATAATCATGGAAGCCATCGAGATAGAGAAACACCCTCACAACATGAACAAGCGTGACGACACATCCCGCTTGCCAGACATCTGGAAATTAGCCCTCCCCACAAAAACTGACACCAGATCCAGAGGCACACAGAACGCCATCACCAATCAACCACACCAGACCCAAACCCAGACCCTCTCCACAGATAAATTACAGACACCATCCAGTAGCCAAACCATGGTGGCACCTCCGGATGCTGCACCCCCCTGCAATCCCTACACAGATCTGGCTGACACAGGCCACAAAACCACAGCTCGCCCCTATACACGAAGCCAAGCCAGAGCACAACTAAGTGCAGTACAGCCATCTTCTCAGAAAAACTCTTCACAAAGTTCAAGAGGTCAAGACACAAAGACTTTAGCAACTAATCCACACCTAATGACCCACCTAAGTGGTACTCAGGATATCACTCAAGAAATCACTCAAGATATCCCTCAAGTAATTAAGGAACAAAAGAAGAAAAGGCACACTAGCCTGGGAACTTCCTCTCTGCCCAGAACATTGGAGGCTATACACCACACCCCCTCAACAGTATTTATAGGAACTCAAACACTGAGATCCTGCTCTGTTCCAGTAACAAGAAGCCGAAAGCACCAGCCTGAAGATGACGAGTGAGACCTCGTCGAAACGTCGCCTAGACACCCCAACTTTTACACGGGAAGACACCCGAGGACACCAAAACCTGCATATATATATATATACACACACACACACACACACACACACACACACATATACATATATATATATATATAATTCATTTTTCTTTTTCATTCATTACACACATCTCAGATTCTTAACATTTATTATGTATTCCTTCCTCCCTCCCCTCGTAGGCTTCCCCCAACTTCCGCTTCTGGTTTGTTTCTCCTTTCACCCACTTTGCTACATCCTAACAGAAAAAGCTATTAATAACATAACATCAAATCTTTTTTAATTTGTTCTTCCTGAAACATCTCCGTATAGTACAAGGTAGACCTCAAGGTTTACCCCACAACCCTAATCTTTCTTCTAGGATATTTACAATGAGCTATTAGGAGCCTGAGCAGACCATCGCCTTCTTCTCCAGCCCATCCATTTCCCATGCACCCTCAACAGATGCCTCATCATTCCATACATGCTAAAAGCCCACATGTCCTTGTCAGGCCACTTGAAGGGTGGCAGTGTTTACTAGGACATTCAGTTTTAATGCTCATTATTTACTGCTGATTTTTAAACAATTTAAAGCTATTATTAAAAGGTTCTTTTAATGAATGGCTATTTTATTCATTGGTTCTATGTCATGATTATGACAGAACATCATCATCGTCATCAATAGAAGCTCTGAATGACTCGTATTGAAACAAAGCGTGGCATTAATCAAAATTATGAACAATGAACCTAATATAGGACTAGCCAATGTGATGCTTTCCATATTTTTGGACTACAACTCCCATGATTTTTGCCAACAGCTTTGATAGGGCTTATTTCCCCTTACATCCGAGCAGCATATACATTTTATGAAATAAAAAAAATATATATAATCCCCTAAACATTTGCCATGCTGCCTGGGGCTGCTGGGAGATGTAGCCCACAATATCTGGAGGGCACCACACTGGATAGCCCTGACCTCATAGGAGCCCCTCAATTTCCCGGTGTTGTTTCAAGGGGAATCAGCTTGTTATGAATGAATGACAGGAAGGAATCCCGCCTCAGTAAGTGCCCATATGGAACCTCAAGATATCTACTCCCCAAGGAGAAATAAGGAGCTGAATATTTACAGGGTACAGTTGGCAAAGTACAGAAATTTACTTTCTGCTGCTGTTCCAAGAAACCTTGAATGTTTGGCAGAATATATGTGGTAGATGAGAAGGAATACACATATTTCTGCTGAAGTGACATTATCCCAAAGGACAAAGATACATACATAATTCAGTCTTAACTGAGATTCCAAGAATGGGTAGACATCTGTATAGCTTTTACCAGATAGGCTTACATTTCACATATATAGTGGGTAGTATCCAGCCTACAGTTTGTATCCAACTAAATCACTGCACATAAGAAATGATTTCTGTAAGTGCTATGGAACATCTCCTCCCTCTACTCCCCACACAAATCTGCTCTGGGGTTTTCCCCAGACTCCCAGAACAAATTTGGGGTGGTGCAGGACAAGGGGACAGGTGGGGAGGGGAGTTCCACTGTGTTCGGGGAAGTGCTTCTAAACCCAAAGAGTTAAAGTTGTATACAGTTCCTATTGAAATCTGTTGGACTAGCTT
This sequence comes from Podarcis melisellensis, assembly GCF_964234715.1. Lineage (NCBI taxonomy): Eukaryota > Metazoa > Chordata > Lepidosauria > Squamata > Lacertidae > Podarcis > Podarcis melisellensis. The sequence goes on from NC_138537.1 coordinate 40,345,009, forward strand.
GTTACAATGATTTCAACAGAACTTGTTCAATTAACTTAGTTCAGATCTCTCTCTCTCATTGAATGCCTATACATTTTTCACCCACAAACACTATGTGATATTATAAAGAACTAAATCAAAACTACTGTATAGTTTGTTTTGTCACAGGTCTTGTTTAAGTGAGCAATCTGCTCTTCTCAGTGGAGCAAAGCTAATGATCTACCTACAGCAAGTGCTGTCTGGCAGCCAGAGCACATGCTTTTCCTGCCCCGAAGTCCCTTAACAATGATCAAAAGAGATCAGCTTTGTGGGCAAGAAGGAACTTGTGATTTTCAACACTCGCCTAGTTAGGAGAGCCAAAACGAATTCCAGCTTCAAAAGGAAAAAATGTATATATGCGCATGTAGATTGACCTTTAATATCTCCAGAAAAGAACATAGTGGAAGAAACACAAAACATAAAGATTAAAGCACAGAGACTAATGGTACTCAAAACTGATGGAAGATAAAGTTAACCTGAAAGCAGCAGCAACATTCTTGACAAAGTGAGGTCAATGTGATGATCGGAAAGAAACTTCAGTACCAGGACACAGCTTTTCCAGTTTGATTAATGGAGTGAAGGTAAAAGGAGGAGATTGAAAACCAGATGCCTAAACACCTCTTTCAAAAGGGGGGGAAGACCTTTGTAAGACAAAGAATTGCTAGCTAGTTGCTGGGAAGAGAAGCCATTGCTACTATCATTTTAAACTAAAGTAGAAGCCAAAATGGAGCTGTTGAACAATGCCATCCATAAAAATGCCCTGAAAAAAACCTGAAGTCTTGTATAGCTTCAGTGTTTGAAACAATCCCTATGTGTACAAAGATCATTCGTCTAGTCTAACACATATGGAATTAGTTAGGTCAACAGTCTACCATACTGTTGGTGCTATAAAAGTAATAAAGAACAGCAGCAGCTTGGGGTCCAAAATAAGACAGAGATGCCATTAAGCAATGAAACCTCCCAGCCACCCCAATATGGTATTGTAAGGCAATATCAATGGCCTGTTGTGATTGACCCACTGTTCTGTCCTCCCCAGCACAGAATCCCTCTCTCATGATTAGTGGGTTTTGACCAGCAAATGAACCCTGGGTGAGATTTGCCATAGTCTTCCAGAACAAGCTTTGCCCACCCAAGCATGAACTCCTCGTCCAGATCTCCATTCATACTAGGTACATCCCAGACACTTCTCCCCTCCTCCTGAGACTTCCCTGCCTCCATTCTTTGAACACTGTTTTTTTTCCAATGGCCACAGAAAAGCAAACACAGAAACTAATGGTCCTGCATTTCCTAGTTTGTGTCAAAACCCAAGGCTATTCTATGATAAGAAAGCAGCAGACAGCAGGTGATTGAGGAAAATTGCTTTTGATGGTGGTGAAGACTTGAGAACCACCCTTTTTCTAAGAAGGTAGCAGTAGGGCTCAAAATTGGAGGGGCAAAAGCAACAGACATGCATTAAGTTGCATTTCATTAAGACACATAATACTGAGAAACAATAGAGTCCCCTGTGGCTGCTACAATGGATTTAGATTTAATGTCTTTTCTCTCCAGTGAACAATTCATCCCCCACCTTCTTACAAATGATGACTTGTGGGTCTTAACCTTACAAGCAAGGATGCATGTGACCCATTAGTTACCCTATTTAAAGGCTTTTGTATGAGCTGGAGCCATGGTTTTATATGGAGGCTCCAAATCACAGTAGCAGATGGTCTCACAAAACATACCCCCACCCCTTTTTATTCACCTTCTGCAAGTCATCAACATTCTCTCCTTATTGCATAGATGATGGTTTATATCCGCTCGGCCCCATGTTTGCTTTGCATGTTTCCAGGATGGATAGTGTGGTGTGAAACATTAGTCCCAAACTGTGAACTGAGTCAGCAAGTGGAACCAGGATACCTGTCCTTGTTGTATATGCGTTCCTTCGCAAACTGCGTATTCATATTTGCAATAAATTTTTTTTTTAAATTAAGCAAATATTAACAGAACACTCAACACACATTAGTAAGTGTCTCTGTGCATGTGTGCAATTTTGCATTATTTATAGTTTTCAAAAATTGCTACCGAAACTCCATGCTGGTGACGCAAGCTGGCAAACACCATTTCGCTTTAAAGTCACACATCTAAGGGCACCCACTACAGATGAAAAGAGACAAGTAGTAATCTGGTTCTTTAAAATATTGTGTTTGCATCTTGTTTGTGCATCTCGTAAAATCTACATTTCCAAGTACATGTATGAAGCACTGCATCCAACATCTGAAGTTCCCTCCATGCTATTTTCTCCTACTGGCTCCTAATTGTTCATCCTTCCCGTGACACTTTGTCCCCAGCCTGCAGCAACTGGCTTGTAGAAATCAGCAACTGGGTTTTCACACGTTGCGAATCCTTAAGTCTTGACTGTAAGAAGACATGGAAAATATTTCTCGTTCCCCTGTGCTGTACTCCTCCAAGGGCTCCTTGAGCAGTAGAGGGAACACTATGTTAAAAGCAGGAGCCAAAGTAGAATGAGCAGGGTTTCACCACTGTAACAGCAGTCATTTTACACAAGTGGCTCTCAGTTCGATCTGATGTTTAATGCAATGTAAACAGGAAACCTGCATCAGCTGGGAATGTGCAGCTGAATTATAAAATGCCTCTCCTATGCTTCCCCCCCCCCCATGAAGAATGATTAGAACTAACATAAACAGGATGAGAGAGGCCCCTCAAGTGAAAATGTCCTGGATCCATGACAGAGCATGGGCAACTGGCCTTCCTGCAGCACCGTAAACCTGGCTGGTGCCATAATTACTACAGAGATGGGAGGCAGAGGCAGAAGACAATAGGAAATTCTGCCAGAGCAGGTGCAGTTCACTCTAAAAAGTGGCAAAGTGTTTCCATCTCCTGAATGGAGATGGAGAAAGAAACTCAAGGTATTGCTAATTCAGGGGTTGGCAATCTTTCTGGGCCCTTGGTAATATTTGCAAACCAGTGGAAAAAGTCATGGGCTACACACACACTGCAACCTAGGCCCCAACTGCACCATACATTTAAAGCAGTATCATAGAATAATAGAATCACAAGAGCTGGAAGGGACCCTGAGGATCATCTAGTCCAACCCCCTTGAATGCAGGAACAGGCAGCTGTCATATACGAGGATCAAACCTACAACCTTGGCATTATCAGCACCACACTCTAACCAACTGAGCTATCCTTGCAATCAAATCACTTCAAACAGGCATTGCTTCCCCCAAAGAATTCGGGGAACTATGGTTTGTTGAGAATTGTAAGGAGACCCTGTTGCACTCACAGATCTACAATTCCCAGAATGGTTTAGCAGTCAATCTCTCTTTCCAAGGAACTCTACAAATTGTAGCTCTAAGAGGGGAACAGTGGTCTCCTAACAATTCTCAGCACCCTTAACAAACTACACTGTCCCAGATTCTTTGGAGGAAGCCATGCCTGTTTTAAGTGATATGATATGATGGCAACATCTGTGCTACTGACTCTCAAATTTTGGGGTTGCTTAAATATATACAACAACATTGCTTTTGAATTATGGTGCTGGAGGAAACTCTTGAGAGTCCCATGGACTTCAAGACGATAAAACCTACCCATTCTTAAAGAAATCAGCCCTGAGTGCTCACTGGAAGGACAGATCCTGAAGTTGAGACTCCAATACTTTGGCCACCTCATGAGAAGAGAAGACTCCCTGGAAAAGACCCTGATGCTGGGAAAGATGGAGGGCACAAGGAGAAGGGGACGACAGAGGGCAAGATGGTTGGAAAGTGTTCTGGAAGCTACAAACATGAGTTTGACCAAGCTGCGGGAGGCAGTGGAAGGCAGGAGTGCCTGGCGTACTCTGGTCCATGGGGTCATGAAGAGTTGGACACGACTAAACAACTAAACAACAGCAACAATACAACAAAAAATAATTAATTTGAATTGTGTGACTCTAATAGTGTCTACTTGACCCCTAAATTTAAGAATGTGAACTAGTCACTTCTGGGGCTCCTCTGTGATTTAGGCCCCTGAAGCTTAAGCTTCATTAGTTTCATAGTAGATCTGCCCCTGTGCCTACTTGCTACTGGGCCAGATTCAAGTGGTTGTTATTTGTTTACACAGTCCAGCACAACCTGCACCTTGAATGTGGAATTTGTTACCATTTGATGTAAGGCATGCTCTAACAAGCTAGCTACTCTCTTAGATGCATGCTTAAGACTTTTAATTTATCCAAGCATTTTCTTCTAGTAGTGAATTATTATTTTAACTGTCTTACTTTTGGTGTATATTTTATCTTTATTTTTGGTTTCTTGTAAACCACTCTGATATATTATAAGGTGAGCAGTTTACAAATCTTTTAAAATAAAAAATTAAAATAAAACCTTTAACATGGTAGGAAATGTTATTTACAAGTTAAGAAGAACTAAAATAGATTTTGGGAACCTCAGTTGCTCCATTTTTTTATCAGAGAGAGATCAGGTGATGTGGATATATTACATGCAATGTACGGCCAATATAAAGGCCAGCTGAATACAGAAATCCACCAGCAAGCAGAAGCTGATAACAATAGCTGCAAAATGACTTATTTGTCTGTGGAGATGTACAGCTTTCTCTTATTTCTCAGGAGCACAGAATGATGATAGGCTGGAATGCATCAAGCAGCATGAATATTTCACGTCAGACTGTTAGCTTCTATTTGATCACACTATCTCCAGTGGAACACAGCCTCTATCAAGATGCTAGTATTTCCAAGTCTTCCACTTCACCAGGGATATTTTGAAAAAGAGGAGAACCCCTTTCTTGACTGTGCCTTCTATGAGACACTTAAGACAACAAACCAAAAGAGCAGGTTCACACAATGCTCTTAAAATGTTACAGGAACCTTTGAACAGATTCCCACAACATGTTTATACTACAATGTGGGTGTTTTCACTAGCATCAGATAAGCAGAAGGCCTTCCGTTTAAAAGGACAACACTCAATCACTTCAATATAAATTCAGCCTGCATGGTGACCCTGTGAGAGACTCGTGCACCATAGAGTGAGACATGTAGTGTGGAATGTTGTTGGAGCAGCTTCCTGCTTTGCATTGGCTGTTTTCCAGATTATGTCTTCTTATAGCTCACCTTTTCAATATCATTGGTGCTGAAATTCAGGCTCTTGCCATACTGACACCCCAGCATCATACCTGAGTGAATGGACACATTAAATTCTATTGATTGATGTTTCATCAGTATGCCGTAGTAGCTTTGTCTGCCACTTTTTAATCTGTTTATTTAATATATATATATATATATATTTTGCATGTTATTGCTATTTTTACATTGTTATCAACAAACCTGGAATGTAGTTTGAATAAGGGTGGCATCTATCATCTATCTATCTATCTATCTATCTATATCTATCTATCTATCATCTATCTATCTATCTATCATCTATCTATCTATATCTATCTATCATCTATCTATCTATCTATCTATCTATCATCTATCTATCTATCTATCTATCTATCTATCTATCTATCTATCTATCTATCTATCTATCTATCATCTATCTAATCTATCTAATCTATCTATCATCTATCTATCTATCTATCTATCTATCTATCTATCTATCTATCTATCATCTATCTATCTATCTATCTATCATCTATCTATCTATCTATCTATCTATCATCTATCTATCATCTATCTATCTATCATCTATCTATCTATCTATCTATCTATCTATCTATCTATCTATCTATCTATCATCTATCTAATCTATCTAATCTATCTATCATCTATCTATCTATCTATCTATCTATCTATCTATCTATCTATCATCTATCTATCTATCTATCTATCTATCTATCTATCTATCTATCATCTATCTATCTATCATCTATCATGTGTTTATTATTTACTTTTAAAAACCAAGCAATATTTGTTTACATACATAATAAAAGCTACCTGTAGAGATGTGATTAGCTTTGTGCTAATAGGATCAAATTAATATGCAATCCTGTGCTGCACTTCCAAGTGTACTTAAATGGAGCTAAAGAAGCATTTTAAAGGGGCAAACTTGGCCTGCAGATGGTAAGAGTTCTCCCAATACAAAACCAAGGAGGGATGCATGCCAAATTTGTGTTGCTAATGATATGGAAGACTGAAATCATTGCAAAGGGAACATTCAAACTTCGTCGTTCCCAGAAGAAATGTTACACCTATAAAAGCTTCCCATTGCAGTCCAGAAGCCTGGTGCTGGCCAAGGTGCTAAAAGAGAGATTTTGTTCTCCAGACTTCTCCTCCTCTGGCTGCTGCCTATGTCAGAAATATAACTGTTAGAGACATTAACACAAGAGAATAGGACTAAGAAGCTTACAGCAATGATATAAGGAAGGCCTAGAGCTGCAGGTTTGGGATATCTTTGCCATCTGTTTTGCTGGCAGGCTGGAATTTCCCAGGAGTGAATTCTGAGCTAATTTATCCTGTTTTGGTACACAAAGAAAGCAATTCTTTGTGTAGAGGATATCTCACATGGGAATATTCCTACTTGTTTTTCTCTTGAAACTCCAGCAGGAATCATCTGGATAATTACCTAACTTCGACGACTGAAGAAAATTCTAGCATTCCTGTCAGCTGATTAGAAAGATCAACAACTGCACTGATCATCATACAGCCCTCGACAATGAGGCTTCAAAACAAAGCAGTATATTCTGGCAGATGAATTCTATTCTTTGCTTGAGTTGAAAGGCATTTTGAGCCCCAGGACTGATTACGGTACTTGGAGGCACAGCCAAAATGGCACTATGGAGGCAGGAAGTAGGTTGAACAGCCACAAGAGCTGTACGCAATGAGTTGAGATGAGGCAGGGGAAGAGTATGAATAAAGGGCAGACAATAAGAGTAAGAGGTTTAGCAACCACTAGGGTTATGCAGAGACACAGCTTGTTACAATACTGCCCCTGCAGTTATATTTCTAATAGTAGCCCCACTGCTCTGTGTATGGATGGACACGGGCCAGAACAAGTTGCTGTACAATGCAGATATGTACCCAAATTTACAACTGCTCTGTGCTGCTGTTTTATCAGCACTGTCTTGTCCAACCCTGTGTGCTCTTTATGAAAGAACTCCACACAAGAAAGAACCTAGGGACCAGGTGATTCTATAGACGTGTGCAAATGTACCCAACCTTCTAAGCTGGAATAGAAAATATTCAATGAGATTGGAGTACATGCTAAGAGCACGTGGCCATAAGATGATTTAGAGATTCAGGAAAGAATTCAAAGATGCCAAGCCAGATCCCAAGAGAGTGCCTCCATCCCAACTTCTGGGATCATGTATGCGCTTAGTATGCAAATACCTCAGACAGGATTAAATAGGTTATATGCTGGGATAGCTCAATTGGTAGAGAATAAGACTCTTAATCTAAGGGTTGTTGGTTTGAGCCCCATGTTGGACAAAAGATTCCTACAGTGCAGAGGGTTGGACTAAATGACCCTTGTGGTCCCTTCCAACTCAACAATTCTATGATTCTATGTACAACTTGCTATCTTTTTTTAAAAAAGTGGACTGATAATCTCAAAGAACATACAAATAGGCTACAAGAAGACTAGCACACTATTTTTCTGGGTTAGAGCAGGGGCCCCTGTGCCTTCATCTCCCACTCCTTCATTATACATATACCACAGTATTTTGTTTCATTTTTATCTAGTTTCAAAACCATAGTATGAATTATTGGTTGACATATACGGTTGTGTGCTGCTTTGTGTATGTTTCTGTTTCAAAAGTGGTCTATGATTTGAAACAAAAATCATCCATCTGTCAATTAGTCACTGTAGCATAATAAAACAGTGGCCAGGGAAGTCAAAGTTCAAGAACATACATTAAAACAACAACAACAACAACACCCTAACAAAGTAGCCCTGTCACTACAGTTGCATGGAGGAAGAATGAGCTAGGGAGTTCATGGTGATGCCTGACCCTCCATGATTTTTCTTTAAAACAAATAAACCAAAATGGAGGGGAGAGGAGAAACCACAGATGAGCAGTGCCTCCTGGGGATTTGGCAATAGTGTGTGTGTGTCATGGCTCACAATTGTTTCCTCTTCATGGACACTGGTTTTTTTAACCATTTGAACCTGACATATACCCTTAATTACACACACCACAATTATCTATTAAAGGAAGAAAGGTAGTCAATACACATCTTGTACCTGTGTCTCAGAATTCTGTGGAAAAAAAATAATGCTTTGGAACGATTAGGTGTAGATGTATGGTTTATTAATGAGGTAATCAGGGTCTTTCCTTGGCCAGGAATAGATGCTTACCAATCTGGCCTTTGTAGTTCAAGGGACGTGACTCTTTCACCTGGGAAATCAGGAGATTTTTTAATGAAAAAGCCAAACAGTGTGTGTGTGTGTGTGTGTGTGTGTGTGTGTAGGGGGATCATTTGTGTAGCAACAGGTAGGACTTCATATTCAAAATAAATTAGATACATATTTTCTGTACACTTTCAATACAGAGTTTCTTTAGACAAGATAACAATTGGAATAATCATGTAAATCACTGGATTGTGAGACTAACCTATCACCGACAATGTACAACACAAGGGAAGAAAAGAAGGGAAGGCTTTGAACAGCATGCAAAGACTTACCTAAATGCATCAATTGAATGGTAGGTTGGGAAGGATGACATCAGAGTTCCATTATAAAAGAGAGAGAGAAAGAGAGAAGAGGCGAATTAATAATTACAATCACCCTGATGACAGATGATATATTTAGAAACAACAAAATCCAGTGCAAGTTTGGAGGGACAACAAAAGAGACGGCTGTTGCAAATCTTTATAAAAGTAGACAAGCAAATGATATAACTCAGCTTTATGTGGGGACTTTAGCATATTACAACCAGTTCTGCGCAGAGCTATGATTGCTGAAATTGTTGCTTTGATTTACCATGAACAAATTTAATGGAGTCACCAAGCACTGGTTCAGACTATGTTAGCAAGAATGACCAGGCACACAAGCCAGGCACACAAGTAAGACACTCAGCTGAAAACCCAACAGCAAAGTCTAATGTGGAATGTATTTACACATTTGACTGTGTAGCACACTCCATCTCAAAACTCTCAGGACAGGACAGAGGAAATTGAAATAATTATTTATAAACTATATGAAGCATGGATCTCTTGGTTACATAACAGGGCATGAGGAATACTTACTTTAATTCGTATTTCTAACATGTGCTATCCTGAAGAACTAAGTTTCTGGACCATATGCTAGGAAGGATCCCTTTGGTGAAAAAGCTGGACCTTGTTACATTTAGGCCCACTTGGAATTTCCCCACGCAATGCTTACCTGTACTCCCCAGAGACACACTTCATGGAGAACAAAACATATGGCCTAGTTCCATGGATATGTCTGCAATTACTCAAAGGCATACTCATGAGAGCTGAAAAGTATGTACTCCATGATAGCATCTAATTGTCATCAGAAGCTGCAACTGCATCCTTCAATTTAGTACAGTTATGCGAAAAAAAATTATATGTCTTTGGAGACAATGGATGTGCATGGCATAGAGAAGATTTTGAGTGACTCTTAAGTTACTTTAGTGAGGAATCATATGGTCAATTTTAAAAAGGTGCACTCCTGTAATTTATAGTATAAAACCTATCAGACATGGTAGCTTGGGCTTGCTTTGAATCAGCTTGTGAAATGGAATAAGACTGAGTGTATGTGGGGGGGGAGGGGGGCTCATTTAATTTCACTGCACACAGGTGGTGTAGTGACAACAAATGTTTTTTTTATTATTATTATTATTATTATTATTATTATTATTATTATTATTATATCATTCATGCAGAAATTTCTCCATGTGACAGTAGAGAGCTGATCTGGTGATTTTGCCTCAAGGTCTAAAAAGCTTTCATGGGGTATTTACACTTAAAATACCCCTAAACCCAGCAATATCTAGTGAAAATATTAAAAACTGGGTGTGTAGCTGGGTTACAAGGAGATGCTTTTACGGCAAGATCTTTATGGGACAGAGATCCATATATGCAGCCAAACAGTTCCATTGGCTACCCTGAAACCTTGGGATAGGGAGGGAACATAAGAGATGGTTTGGATAACTTCCAGACTGGATTACTGCTATGAGCTCCAAGTGGGGCCGCTCTTAAAGACTACAGAGAAACCTGACCAAACTGAAGTAGCCCGATTTCTGGCTGAGTTTACATTTAGAATTTCCATAACACCTGTTTAAAATAGCTTCACTGGTTGCCAGATTGTTTATAAGCCAAATTCAAGGTGCTGACATTAGTGCTTAAAGCCCTAAATGTCTCAATTCCCAAATATGTGAAAAACTGCCTCATTCCCTACAGATCCTCAATATTGGCAGAGGGGGGGCTTTTGACTGCTTTTGGGAGGTTTGTGGATGGGAGGGCAGCCTGGGAGAAAATTTTTTATGGTGCGACTGCATTTGGAAAACTGTTCACAGTTCTAGTCGTCTCTCCCCAAAAACAATATTGGAAAAGTTGGAAAAGGTTCAGAAAATGATCAAGGGGGTGCAGCAACTCCTCTATGAGGCTAGACTGCAGCGCTTGGGACTTTTTAGTTTGGAGAACAGGTGAGTAAGAGGTGACATGATAGAAGTTTATAAAATTAAGCATGGAATGGAAAAAGTGGATAGAGAAAAGTTTCTCTCTCTCTCTGCTAACACTAGAACTTGTGGCCATTCAAAGGAAGCTGAATGTTGGAAGCTTCAGAATAGATAAAAGAAAGCACTTCTTTATGCAACACAGTTGAATTGTGGAACTCATTCCCACAGGAGGCAGTGGTGGCCACCATCTTGGATGGCTTTAAAGACAAATTCATGGAGGACAAGGTTATCAACGGTTGCTAACCACATGATGGCCATATTCCTATGTCAGTCTGCCTCTGAATACCATTTGCTGGGAATCACAGGAAGGCAAAGTGCTCTTGTGCTTATGTTCAAGCTTGCATGCTTCCCACAGGCATTTGGCTGACCACAGAGAGAACAGGATGGTGAACTAGATGCTCTGATCCAGCAGTTTCATCCTATGCTCTTATGAGAGAGCCATTGGTGGCAGCCTTGAGCTGTGGAATTCCCTTCGTTGTATAGTTTTCATGTTATGCTGAAGAAACTCCTCTTTACCTTGGACTTTGACACTGATAGGACCCACCCTATTCCTTGGATAGCAAATGGCGTTTGCTGATTTTAATAACGTGTTTGCATATTGTTGTAACCCACCCTGGGACCATATGGCGAAGAGTCATCATCACCACCATTATCACAAAATAAATAAATCTCAGTGCAGGAAGTACAGACCTATGAAACTTGTTCTTTGGTTTTTTGCTTACTTTTGATCAGTCAGTGAAGACAGATTAATATAACTCTCACAGTTCTGCCATTAAGCTGATTATTCCCCGTAGGAGCCATGTAGCCACAGAAAACTTAATTGGCACATGGCTGATAGTGTGTAGAATTAAAAGGAGGCAACGGATACCAGAAGTACAGCCAAATCAGCAAGATTTGTGATGGGGGGGCGGGGGGGAGGGATGTTTTGACTCTGATGGTGTTAACTAAAGGTGGCAAAAGCTAACATAAGGAAGTGTCCACCTCAGTTGAAGAGAAGAAATTGGAAATACCTACGAGGGCAAAGTGAATAAAGAGATAGCTTGAGAACTGAATGCTCTATTCTGTAAAAAAAAAAATGCAGTTAGGCATTTTGTGGAGAAGTATATAGCCGTGGCTGGATTTCTGAGAAACCAAATGTGGCACTTTCCCCAGAGCACCAGCTCTGAAGGAGGCCAATCAGGAGATTATTTCCATATCAAAGCAACGCATGAACCCTCGGCACCCTGGACAAGAAAAACTAATTCTTTGTACATGTGCTGATCAGGAAACTGCCTGCATGATCCATCTATCCCTTAAATAAATATAAAAAACTGACTATTGCGACGAAGATGACAACTGCCTGTCATGAGGCTGCTTGTGTCATTCTATAGAGCTCAGTGAAACAGCAGCGGCAAATATACTGGTCTCTAGCAGCCCTTCTAAATATGCCAGCAAACAATTAGTCTCAGCCAGCAATGGCAATGCAGACAACAGACTTAAAAGGTCAGTTAGGCGTCTCAAGGTTGCAGCAGACCTTTGACCTTCAGCTGCCAGTCTCAACAAGCCCTTAGTCCCTCCCTCCCGTGCACCTCAACACTTCCCCTTCTCTTCCTTTCATTCTCTTTCTTCAGGCAAAGGAATTTCTCAAGAGTGCTTCCACATTATTCAAAGCAAGCACAAATGTGTAACCTAATCAACACACTGAGCCCTAACAAAGGAGAGCCACACTCAGCTAACCTGTTCTTGAATGGGGTGCAGGCCTCCTGCCCCAGCATTCCCAAGGGATGCCAGAATCTGTTTTAATCTACATTGGAGAAACACGGCACTCGCTAAAAGCACTTCTTCTTTCCCAGATCCCAGCAGCAGGAGCAATTTATTTCTGCACACAGCCCAGGGTTGCAAGATCCAGCACCACTTGCACAGAGGGAGGGAAGTGTCAAAAAGAAGTCACTCAATAGGATGCCAAAGGGATTGGGGTGGCCAGACAGGGGGAGGAGATCTATGGTATAAAAAGAAGAAAAGCAACGAGAAGGAAGAGACTTGGTTCAGTAATCGGGACCAATTTTCCATCCTCCTGTTTAAAGAGGACAGCTCAAAAGCGACAATATAATTATGCAGCCCAGGAAGTGGGATATTTTCTGCTTACTGACATCCCAGAGGAAGTGGCGGAGATCTGTAAAAGCCTGCAGAATATGGAAGCTTTCCCACCCATTAAAAGGAGGGGGGGGGAGTTTTGCATTTCTGAACTTTATTTATTTTTGCTGTAAAACGCAGAGCACAAAAGCCCTGTGGGTATCTGGGCAGCCAAAGATTGCTGCTAAGGACAGGGAAGGCAAAGGAAAGAAGAAGAAGAAAGGGGGGGGGGGAGGGAAGAACGGTCCACAAAGGCAACACTTTTCCATAACAAGGACAAGGCTGCTGTGTTTTAGAAGTATTAGTTCTGGCTTCAGTCACAAGCATAAAGGAATTTGGCAAGCCCCATCCAGCTCCCTCATTGCTTCAAAACCACAGACCGTTCTGGCACAATTAGCTGGCCCAGCTTAGGAGGAGGCTGCCAGCTAGGATGGAGGTGTTTCATCAGAGCATTTTCTGCTGTCTGACCCTACTGTGTTGGAATCCAGCAATAACTAGCCATCTTTGATTTTTTTTTTAAAAAAAACATTGTTTGAAGTTACTTCATTGCCAAGATTCCTCCACACCCACACTCCTTCTTCTCTGCATCGCCCGCCATATGGGCCCACTAGAGGCAATGCTGCAAGAGCAAGTATTTTCATCTCTGCGTCTCCGTTTTCAGATGCTCAATTTCCTGACTAATTCCTACCCCCTGCCCCCAATATTTGTTCTCACTTTAGAAGCAGGGAGGCGGCAGCCCACAGCTAGGGCAGTCTCTCCCAGACAGGGGATTTTGTACTGAGCCATATTCTCTCCTAGCTCTAAGCGCCAGGCTTCTTCATCTGCTACAATTCATACACAAAGACAAATGCATCTCTGTGGACACAGATGCCAGTTTTCAGTTTATCCAATCATGGCCCCACCAATTAGATTTCCTGTAATATGGGAATATTTAGTTTTTTGTATCAGTCAGGCAAACAATAACGTCTATTTTTTTTCCAGGCGGAGAGTTGTGCACAACTCGTCTTTTGTGACATGGAAACAGGCGCCATCTTCTGCGTTGTGTGTGAAAGTGGAGGAGGATGGAGATAAAAATCCAACCAGCAGGCTGGACACACTTTTCACACTGGGAAGCTCCAGATAGCAAAACCATATCTGGCTGAGGCCCAGTTCTACAGAGTAATTTGCTTAATGGATAATCCAGCCTTGATCTTATCCTGCTTCTATGAATGATAGGAAATATACACTGTGATTACTCCACTGGGTTGAAATAATAATACATGCTCTTTCTGAAGGAAATGTGAAGGCCAAGTTTAAAAACCTTACAAAACAGCTAAACATATCCACTACACATCCTTCTAAAAGGTAGAACATTCAGTGTACAATGCTCAAGACTGGGACTTGCTGTGTAGTCTTGGACTGGCCACTCTTGGGTTAGCCAAACCCCACACTTCCCCCAAGCCCCATCTCTCATCCCTCCCATCCCGTTTCTGATTTAGTTCTAGATTTTTTGGGAAGTTGTTTGTTGTTCAACATTGCCTTATGGAAGGTGAGATAAATACATGTACCTGCTACTTAGACACAAAAAATATTTGATGCTGGTGCCTAGGAATTTGAATTATTTGTTCTGTCTGGATGATTATTAATACTTACTGACAGAACCAACATGTCTACAAATACCAAGGCACACATTTGAGCTAGTTGCAAAAATTAGTTGGGTAAAAGGTCAAAAGCGACAGATGAATGAAACAAGGCAGACACAGAAACACTGGATGGAGTCTCAAGGGAACACACTGGATCTCTTGTTCAAGTTGTGCTAGCTACCCAACTTAGGCTTATTTCTGCATCTTCAATTAACTGCTTCGTCTCTGACTACTATGAAATCATCTACTGTTTAACTTCTTATGAGGCAGGTACAGGAATTTAAATCTGCCTGGATCTTGCATTTTTTGGCCAGGAAGCCCTTCCCACAAATCCAATAGGTATGAGGCCTGATTGTTGTTATCCTGAGGTGAGAGGAAAACATCTTGCATAGGCCTGAATGTTTCCTTCAGACTTCACGATGCAATGAAAACCAGCTCTAAGAGTAAGTCCTGGTTCAAAGTAGACCCCCAAAATAAGTTAGACAGAAGTCAAAGAATATAAAGAAGGGACCCAAACCGGTGTAAAGGAATGGAAAGAACGCGAAAAGTAGAAAAGTATAAATATGAAAGTAAATTCTTTCTAGACATTACATGTATAGATTACTTAAATAGTGGTTTGTGTTCCTGAAATGAAATTATGTATTATGAATTTGTTGTTGTTGTTTTTTTCTTTTTCCTCTTTCCTTCCTTTTTTTCTTTTTTTTTGTAATCTTTTTCTTTTCTTTTTTCTCTTCTTTTTGGGTTTATTATTGATATTTGATTGTATTTTACTGTTAAATCAATAAAGCTTAATTTTTTTAAAACAAAAAACCCAAAACAAAGTAGACCCCCAAAACATGCATGCCAAGGACAGTTTGTAACTGGGAGTCGTAAAAATGCCTTTGCAATGCAGAATGCTGTGAGAAAATATGCAGCAAAAAAATAAAGAAGATTCAGGCAAAAACCTAACAGAAAAACCAATTATAATGTTAAAATGCAACATTGAAATCTTGGTGTCTGGGTGCCTCAAGTGCACACTGCTCTGTTTCCTTCATTCTGTCTGTCTGCTATTCCTTTTTTAAAAGAAAGAAAGAAAACAACAGTAATGGTCACAGTCTAAAGCAGGGATAGGGAAGCTGTGACCCTCCAGATGTCGTTGGAGTACAATTCCCATTATCCTTGACCACTGGTCATGCTGGCTTAGGGTGATGGGAGTTGGAGTCCAAAAGCCTAAGGAGGGCCACAGATTCTTCATCCCTGGAAAGCCTGGAACCACAGAGAAGTCACTATTAATTGACACTAGGATGCGAAGTTGTGCATTTAGGAGATAGTGATGAAGGGGAAAGTGATAACGGGAGTCTGGCTTGTTTCCATTCGGGTAGCACAAAGAAAGTGGGAACTTAGGAGTATCTGACTTGCAACCAATTCAGCAAACAAACAGGGAAAACAAAAGAGCACAGGGAAGGCAAGCAAGTTAAGGAGAGAATAAGAAGTGGCTGCAAAAAGTCAGCAAGCAGCCACAGAAAGCAACTGTATTCCCTTTAGCCAGCAGGTGTTGCTCTGGCAATAGGAAGAGACCAGAGAGCAGCAAAGGCTATAAAGAAACAACTGAGCTGCTTAAAAATAATAAAAATAGGAAAATAACATGTCCAGGCAATACAAGGGCCAAATGAAACCCGCAGCCAATGCCTTGGAATTCCTCCCCAACTAGCTCAATGGTCCAGCTGTCAAAGGGAATCACAAGGTCACACGTTCTACACACATCCACGCACGTTCTAGCCTGTTCCCTTCAACTACTTGGAACTGTTATAATAGCCGCTCAATACAAAACCCAACTAAAACATGGCAAGTCACGAAGGCTTCCCCCCATCCCTGGCCTCCATTTCAGCGCTCATTTGCCTATTGCTTGGCACAGCAAACACTTTTTGTTAGCATGAAGAGGAACAGTAGCAAGGCCTTTATACTCTTGGTATATTGAGAGAGATGGAAAAGCCCCAAGACCTTGAAAATAATAAAAGAGAGAATGCATCAATTCAGAAAAAGGGCACACAGCAAAAACAAGGAAATTCAAGCACAAGTAACATACTAACATGATGGGTGAGGCTAGGTAGCCCACTTGAATCTGGTGTGTGAGGGTTGTTGTTTTTTGGGTGGGGGGCATGAATATTCCTCCCAATTAGGTAATAACAAATTTTCCCAGTCCCTTATGGAAAACGCAGGGCAGGGCCTATTGCAAGTGAGGCTTTGTTGGTGGTGCTGCCCCTGGGGACTGGCTGCTGGGTGTTAACCTGTGACAAGGCCTTCTCAGCTTCTGTGTTCCTGCATCTGTCTCCCTCATTACTCAGTTTAAGGAGGAACTTAAAAGCATTTCTGTTTTCACCTAGGCAGTTGATGACTGAAAGATACTGTTCCT
This sequence comes from Podarcis melisellensis, assembly GCF_964234715.1. Classification (NCBI taxonomy): domain Eukaryota; kingdom Metazoa; phylum Chordata; class Lepidosauria; order Squamata; family Lacertidae; genus Podarcis; species Podarcis melisellensis. Next base: position 40,361,764 of record NC_138537.1, read on the forward strand.
GGTAACCCTGAAATCACTAGCTGAGAGAATGTTTTTAACTGTTTTTAGAATCTTTCTACAATGTTTTTATATTGGTGTGTTTGCCATTCTGGGCTCCTTCATGAGGGAGGGCAGGATATAAAATGAATGACTAAATAAATAAATGGGATACATAAACACTGAGCCACTGACAGTTTTCTATTACCCAAGCCATCTGATACATGATCAAGCACGTTACCTTAATTTTCTGCTAGGGAGGAACAGTTAATGTCTCCCAACTGCTGCAGCACAGTAACTATTGACAGGTACCAGTAGTTAGTTTGGTACGGGGAGACTAGATTGGTAAAAGCAAGGAGCCGATCCCAATGGAGTAACACATCCTTATCAAAACCTGGGACATTCTTCCAACTAAAAATTACTCAGGACAGTTTTTGTTGCATAATTACTTTGATTTTTCTGGTGGCTTCAGTCACTGACTACTAGATTAAATTCAGATTTAATCCATACATTCTGACAAGGCTTCAGTCATTTAAGACATCCACCACTCCAAAGTAATGGCTAAATAAATTCCTGAACAGGAGGACTAGCTGAGTTAGCCAACAGAACAATGGGGTGAATCATTATCACCATGGCCTCAAGTTAATGTAGATTCCCACCCACCCCTGTTCTTGTCTTGTCTATGGGTACCAGAGCATGAGAGATGGTGAGTGAACCAAGTCAGCATAAATTTCCCTCAGAAATGACAGACAGCAGATAAAGAGAGGAAACAGAGGAAATGGGTCTGTTTAACTGCAGCTGGTTTAACTCAGTGACAAAGCGAGGTATTAAGGGTGATCCTCATTTGCGATCAAACCAAATTGCTTTTTTTTTAAAGTCAACAGCAATTGCTAGACATTTCCAGGGTGGCGGAGAAGAGAAGATGCAAGAGTGTTTTGTTTGCTTTTGACAGCAGCCTCACATGCGCCATGACAACTACTTCTGGTTGAGGTTTCCATATTACTCACCAATGAGAAAAGAAGTCAGCAGCTACAACTATATATGAGAATCCAGGAGCACCTTTTGGCCTAGAGATACCTCCAAGGCATGTAACGAAACATGCCAGTAACAAAAAGTAAATGTCCCATAAGAAGCAATGCTTTCTCCCTCAGAACTTGGAAATGTATAAAATAGAAAAAGACAACCAGAAGGCAAGATATCTCAATAAAAACTAAATAAACAAACTATGTAGAATGCATAACCCAAGGAATACACAGTCTGAGCAAGCGTATTCTGATCGACTCACTCCTGTATGCCAGCCCCTCAGCTCAGATTTCTGTATTGTGAGAATAATATGCCCATCCCTCATGCTTTTGAACAACTGCAGACATGTAACAGACTTGTGTTGAATTCCTTGTCACTATCCTGAGGGGCAGGGAAGTACAAAAAGCTAATGAAAGAGCCTGTCACTATGGGTATATATATTTTTTATTTTCAAAACTCCAAAGAGGAAATGGAGAATGTGAAGACACCACTGCCATCCTTTCAGCTTGCTCTGAGAAATAAGATGAGATGATGCTCTTCAATTTTCTTTCAAAAGCAGCTGAGTTCAGTGAACTCTTTTAATGAGGATTAGAGGTGAGGCAGAGAGCAAATGGTCTCCTAGCTGAGGGGAACAAATGCATTCCATTTTCAATATCCCTCCCCAGCCTCCAACACCCTCTGGGCTGGGAGGCTCATGCATATTTGACATGTTTTCCGCTCAGACAGTAATTTCAGGAGCAGCTTATCTCATTCTGGTTTATATGGCTTTAAGAAATACAAATATTCTATGTTCTTTATGGAAAGCTCTGATCGTAGTATAACTACAACAAGGACTCTGAGAATTCTAACACGAATCAGACCCATTTTAAATTCAATAGCATTGTTCACATGGCACCCTTAATATATTAGTGGGATACAACGCCCATCATTCCTGACCGTTGGACATATTGTCTGCGGCTGATTGGAGTTGTGATCCATGTTGGCTATTCTTGGCTTATAGTGATGGCGAAAACCATGTGGCAACTGAAAATACATTTAAACTCACTCACATGCATGTCTGAAAATATTTATACAACAGAATATTTATACAACAATCCTGTCTAATATACAAGAAAGGGAACTGTGTGTACATTGATTTGTCTCACCTTAAGGTGGGGAACTTCTGGTCTTCCAATTCTCTTTATCCCTGACTACTGGGCATACTGGTTAGGGGTGATGTGAGTTGCAGACCAATTACAACTGGATGGCAACAAGTCTCCCACCATTCTAAAATACTTCTCTGTGGTTTAAGAACTGCCTGGTTGGATCAGGCTAAGATCCATCTGGGCCACCATTCTGTTTCCAACAGTGGCTAGTCAACTGCTTCCAGGTATATTTACAACCACAGCATGAAGGCAACATCCTTCTATTTGTCCTCTGGCAGCTAGTATTCAGAGCTATATTGCCTCTAAACATGGAGGTTCCATTTAGTTGTGGCCAATAGCCAAATGTTACCATCTGCAAATTTCTGCCGAGACCTTGCTTTTTATTTGTGGTAGATGGTGCCTAGGATTGTACAGGCTGCCTGATGGTAGAAAAGTGGATTAAAATGTTCTTAGGCCCCTAAATTCAAATATTACAACACAGTAGAGGGAAACAAGAGGCTTCTGGGACCAGGATCCAGTATTTCATGAGAAGTTTCTTGGTAATGAAGGTATACAAACTACATAGTGCAATTTTATAGGTGTCCATTCAGAACAAATCCCATGAGAATTACTGCTAGGTAAAAGTGCAGCCATGAAATTAAAAGACGCCTGCTTCTAGGGAGAAAAGCAATGACAAACCTAGACAGCATCTTAAAAAGTAGAGACATCACCTTGCCAACAAAGGTCCGTATATTAAAAGCTATGGTTTTCCCAGTAGTGATGTATGGAAGTGAGAGCTGGACCATAAAGAAGTCTGATCGCCGAAGAATTGATGCTTTTGAATTATGGTGCTGGAGGAGACTCTTGAGAGTCCCATGGACTGCAAGAAGATCCAACCTATCCATTCTGAAGGAAATCAGCCCTGAGTGCTCACTGGAAGGACAGATCCTGAAGCTGAGGCTTTAATACTTTGGCCACCTCATGAGAAGAGAAGACTCCCTGGAAAAGACCCTGATGCTGGGAAAGATGGAGGGCACAAGGAGAAGGGGATGACAGAGGACGAGATGGTTGGATGGTTGTCTCGAAGCTACGAGCATGAGTTTGACAAACTGCGGGAGGCAGTGGAGGACAGAAGTGCCTGGCGTGCTCTGGTCCATGGGGACGTGAAGAGTCGGACACGACTAAACAACTAAACAACAAAAGTGTAAAGGATTGCAGCCTAACTTACCGGTATACCTGTGATAAGCCAAAGGTTTTTTGCTGCAGGTACAAATTTTCCTTTCAGTTAACTGTCAATAGGCCCAAACAATTAGCTGTGGGGCAACTACTGAAGATCCTGCTGCAATGAAGGCTCCACAGACAACCCCTCCTCATTTCCTCCCTGCAACAAGTTTTATGGCAGGAGACAGTCAAAACTTAAAATGGTACTTCCAGCTTGTCAGAATACTACAATTACCAGTTTTGTAAAAATATAAAAATCCAGATGCATCTAGAGTTAAAACTGTTGACAACACAGCTTTTAATCTGAGTGTTTCACAATACCAGTGAGTATTGAACTTGCTTATTTTAAAGCCATTTTTACCTGATGCTGTCTTCAATTATTCCCATATTCAACAAAAAAGCAAATATTAAAGGTGCCCTTGCTTTCCTAAAATAGATAGCTGATCTTGTTTGCCAATATTGTATGATTTCTTGTAAGAAAAGCTATGCCCTTCAGGATCATTTCTTTCTAAAGGAACAGAAATGTAAAAGTAAATATAGAAGTTAAAAATTATATCGTTAATTAAGATAGCAACACTTCTAGCTGATATCTGGAAGTAAGCTTCACTGAATACAATTGAATTTACTTCCTAGTGAACTACCATAGAATTGAGCTGTAAAAGAATTGTTCCATTATATAGTCATTGTTTTAAATAAGTCTCTACCTAGAACTTTGTAAGAAATATATGAACTTATACCAAAAAAGTTGCATATTAAGGATGAATGATAATTATAATAGAATAACCCCCTAGCAAGATGATTCTACAGTAGTAAACATGAAATAGTCATAAAAGTGTTTGGAAAGCTGTTGCCTATTCCCTGCCTATTACAGTGGGAAGCCAAACTGCTATAAGCTACTTCAACACACAAAGCTAGAAAGATGGCAGCATGCACTGAATTAGAAGTAAAGGAATGTAAACACAGATATGTTCCTCCTCTCAGGCATCTGTCCCACATTACTACTACTACTACTACTACTACTTGTTACTGGTTCATATGGAGGAACTGAGTTAGTTTTATATTTTAGGACTCATACCCAATCTTCTTCACCAACATCACTGTGCTTTGAAGACAGAGTTGTTGATAAATCTTTTAGTTATAAACAGAGCTTATACCTGTAATTAAAATGAGCTGATAAAGCAGTCTTGGAGGATAAAGGATGCGTGGTGAATCCTAGTGGAATTTGTTCCACACAGAGATAAGAAAGATAATCAGATAAAGCACTTGAAAGTATTTTCCAGCAATAATCCAGAAGTTCTGAAGTCGTACACCTGTGGTCCTGGCTGAGCCATCAAGTGTTTAAAGTTCTGTAACATAAAAAGAGCATTCTCCCAGCAGGTTGCATTTCATCATTTCTGCAGCAAAAATAATCCCCCCTAGCAATGTCTGACCTAATTACACACAGGTGAATGTGCAGAAGGTACAAACCACAGGTGTCTTTGTCTCTGGAGGCCTTGCGAACAAAGCATATTCAAATGTCCAGCCACTGAGATATAATGCACCTCAGAATGCACATGGAAAAAACATTTGTTTGAAAGCTTGTCCTTGGTGTGTAGGTTTTCTGTATGGAGCAAGATTCTGATATAGGAATGCTTCCAAACAAATAGTATTCTACAGAAGTTTTGAGGTGGATTAATTGTGCAATAAGACTATGGCACTTGAATGTTTGAATGGGCTCTTAGTGGGCTTCTGTAAATTTCAGTTTAAGAGAAGACAACCTTTCCAGAATGAATGACAGCCTTTTAGAAACAAAATAAGCATTTCACTATACATGTACTATGAGGATGAAAGTCAAACCTCACTTTAACTCCAGCTTCCAATTCCTAAAATAGTACAAAGAATGTAGGAAGCTATCTTATAGAGTCAAACCACCAGTCCATCCTCTCCAATATTGTCTACAGAGACTGGCAGCACCCATTTAGGCTCTTAAACAGGGTCTTCCCACTCCAGTACAATCTAGAGGTGTCAGGGATTGAACCTGGGTCATTGTGAATCCAAAGCATATGCTCTGCCACTGAGCTATGACCCTTTCCGATCATAGACATAGACCCCTTCAATGAAAATTGGGGGATGGGAATAATACGCAAACTTGTCACCCGTAAGTTATTGGCCACTCATGACAGGCAACAACTCTTCAAGGCCTGATACCTGAGTTGAAGGGTTGAACATGGGGCCATTGTTATGCAAACCATGTGTGCTACCACTAAGGTATCACCCTTCCCAGGACCAAGGGAACTATAAATAAGACACAACATTCACATGCAGCTGGCAGAAGTTTTATTTGATCCTCTTGCTCAGCTATTATAAGCTAATGAAGAGTTAAGATACTTTTAACAGAAGGATCCTGCAACACTTGACAAAGGCTCGCAGCAGGTTCAAAAAATGGGTGTATGTGCAAATTCAGAGAACTGCTTTGAGAGCTCTTACTCCCTCTGCCCCCACACCTCTCACAGTGGTCAGGCTATTCCTATCCATCTGGTATGTCACCACATACCCTCCAAAATTCAACAGAGTTTTCTCTCCTTTCATCACCTGGAATGGGGGTATGGATGAGGGGGGACTGCATGCAGCAGGGATGGGGATCCTTCTAAAAAAATTTAAACTCCAATTCACATCAACCTCAGAAAGACAGATAAATGGTCAAAGATGACTGGAACTGTAGTCCAACAACATCTGGAGGGGCACAGCTTTACATCCCTACACCAAAGCACTGGTTCATAGATAGCTTAGAAAATATAGGTGCAGAAGTTTTGGATACTTTGACCCAGAAAACAAAGGCTTCATTTGGAACTAATGGAGGGTGGGCGGGTATAGAGAACATTTAGATAAAACAGTCAATTGCTTTAATTTTCTCCTCCCACGTCTTCCCCCAAATGTTGTCTCCCAAGGTTTTGACTTAAAGAAAAGAATATTTGGAACAGTTTCAAGGCAAATCCTCCATGCATCAAGTTCTATGGAGGGCTAAAATGTGTTAGGAAAACAATTCAGAGACAAAAGCTACGTCTCCTTAAAGAGCTTCTCAGATTTGCCCAAAACCTGACAGACAGTCATACCCTGGTGGCATGTCAAGTTTCAGGTCATTGGTTTTGAGGCTGAAGCTGCTTAATTATTTAATGGGGAAGTGCTGTTCAACATGAAAACTGCAACCACTGTGGATTTTTCTTATTCTAAATGCACCTGTGTTGTATTTTGCTTGCTGACAAGCCTGTTCCTTTCATTTAGGCCAAGTTTTAGATAGAAGGCACCGGAACTCTTACTGGCCAAAGGCAAGCCATGCCATCTAGGAAATAAATCCAGTTATCTCCAAACAGGGTCAAGGTTCCCAAACTAGATGTCTGTAAGAACAATAGCTATTTCCAGGTATTGTAGAAAAGGGTTTTTTTTACTAAAGGGCAGGAGCAAGTGGGATGTTGTCTTAAGGATTTCCTACAGATTCTTATTTATTTATAGAGATTAGAGACAAGAGGGTGAGGACAAACATACAGAATAAGACGTCTCATGCATCTTCTCAGTTTTTCTGCACAGGTTTACATTTTGCTGTGGATCATTAGAAAAAAAAACCCACAAACAAATCAAGCCTTACATTTGTATAAAATGGTTACATCATCAGCCTCCAAGAGTCCATTCACTGTTTCAAACACCTTAAAAAAATTAAAGGGTGGAGGGAACAGTACCAGTACTTCGTAAGACATGAATGAGCAATTTCCCAAATATATTGTGAAATCCTTTCTCGTGGCTCTAGTGTGTGGTACAGAACCAGCTGAACTATTTTAGCTCTTCTGGGGCCTGACCTGGATAGCATATCCATGTACGCTATTCTGAACTCCTCAGACAAAAGGTAGAATATAAATGCAACAGATAAGCAGGAGTCACTGTGCAATCTTTGCAGAGTACTCCTCTCTCATGTGCACATACTTGCACAAATGCCCTGATTTAAAAGAGATGTGTTGCCCTATTACTGTGATAGACACTGGTCTGTCCCCATTCAAGGAAAGGTACAGAAACTTATAGGCTATAATGTTTGGGGTTTTTTTATTTAGGAGGGAAGAGCTTTATGCAACTGTGCACGGTATGTACAAAATGGACAGAGATTTTAATGTTTTGTTTTCTATTCTTTCTTCCTACTATGAGCTCCACCCACTTTTGATTCCAGCTCTATCCACCCTTGGCCTGAAGCCTTGACTGATTTTCTCCATACGTCAGTGGCCTTTCATAGAAAAACCATTCCTTACTGCTGCCATGTAGAACAATTGTATAATGTATCCAGCAACATTACACAGGTGGACTGTGAAGATAATTCCATGCTCAAAATGGGCATATTACCTATCTTCACAAACACATATACAAATATACTAGATTTTGAGATCACTTAGAAATCTGATTCCTACAGGTAACAACGTTGAAAGATCCCTGCTGGATCAGAATAAAGGCTTATCTAGTCCAGCAATTTGTTATCAGAGTGGACAACCAGATGCCAGCTGAAAGTGCATAAGGAGGATGCGAGTTCAGTGACACTAATGTCCTCTCCAACAACTGGTTATTCAGAGGTCTAGTGCCTCTGATATTTGAGGGTATATTCTACCATCATGACTGATAGTGATTGATAGCTTTGTCCTCCATGAATTTGTCTAACTTGCTTTTAAAGCTGTGCAATTTGGTGGCTACCACCACATCTTTTAGCAGCAAATTCCATGATTTAAATAAATCCTTTTGCCTGTCCTGAAGTTCTCAACATTCAACTTCATTGGAGGTCTCCTAGTTTTAGCACTGTAAGAAGGGAGAAAAACGTATCTCCACGTTCTCTATACCATGCATGATTTTATACACCTTCATCATGATCCTCTTACTCACTTTTCTTCTGAACAAAACCCCCCAACATTGTGACATCTCCTTCAAGGGAAGTTGCTTCAGCTTTGAACATTTTGGCTGCCACTTTCACTGGTATTAATTTTGAGGGATCACAACTAACATTTTTTCAATTAGCTAAGCCATTAGTTGCTCTTCTAAAAGGCTATTCCATCCAAATAACTTTGCTATTTGAGCACATGATTGCAAAATATTGTCCTGAGACCACTGATATTTTTTCTTTTCTGTCAACTCTGGAAGCACTTCCAAATTATTGCCTATCAAAACTGTTTATTTCTGGGAATCCCAGAGCTTTTGTTTATTTTCTCCCTGTCTCGCTTTCTGCAGGCCTATTGAGAACAGTTTATCTTCACTCCCTTTTGACTCTAGTCACGGCCCATGAAGTGGCTGTTGTCTCCCCTTATGTCAACATTATGTGGCTGAAGCTAATATATCACTGGCTTCTATGACATCAGTGGCTTCTGAAGTGTTCTCTTTATATGTGACACAATACCTACGAAAGACTACAAAAACAACCCAACTTACAATTAGAACTGAGCAGAGACATACCTAGGGGTTGGCGAAACCAGCCCCTGCTTGGGGGCACAGGCTGGTGAGGGGCACAAAAATCATGTATCAGACCATGGAGTTTACAATGTACTGTATATGTGTGTGGCGTGCCTCTAGAACTGGGTAATTACAAGTGATTGGTTATCCTTTGAAAAACTGGACTTTAATATTCAAAAAGGATATACCATATTTTTTTGCTCTATAAGACTCACTTTTTCCCTCCTAAAAAGTAAGGGGAAATGTGTGTGCGTCTTATGGAGCGAATGCAGGCTGTGCAGCTATCCCAGAAGCCAGAACAGGAAGAGGGATTGCTGCTTTCTCTGCACAGCATCCCTCTTGCTGTTCTGGCTTCTGAGATTCATATTTTTCCCCCCTTGTTTTCCTCCTCCAAAAACTAGGTCCATCTTGTGGTCTGGTGCGTCTTATAAAGCAAAAAATACAGTACTTTGCAGAGCAGATAGAACCAGATTGAGGTTCTAGGAGAAGATCTCAAATACAGTGGTACCTCTGGTTGCGAATGGGATCTGTTCCGGAGATCTGGTTGCATCCCGAGGAATTCGCAACCGGAGGACCGCTTCTGCACAGGCATGCACAGCAAAACCTGGAAAAACACTTCCAGGTTTGCCGCGTTCACATCTCGAAGTTTACATATCCAGAGGGATACATAAGCGGAGGTACGAATGTAGTGAAATAAGCATTTACGAGGGATGGTGAAGCTGTGGCTCCCAAGATGTTATGAGATACAACTAAAATGATCCCTGACTGCTACAGTGCTGTACATTACTTAGCTATGCAAGAGGAAAGGAGAGAGCAAAGATATAGGACACGTAGGAAACATTTAGTGCTTTTCAAAGTGTATACATCTCAAGGCAAAAGGATGACTCAACTCCCAAATGTATCTGTCAGTGGTTGGTGTTTATGAACCATGCAAAGGGAGGTGGGAGAGAGAGAGAAGTCCCAATGCAATGCCACATTTGGTGAGGTTCAACAATTTGTTACATCAGAGCTTCTTAGCGTAAGATTGTAGGGTAGCTTCAGCTTGAAAAAAATCTCTCCTGTGGTGCACTGTGCCTTGCTTTCCTTGTCTCACAAAAGTGCAGGCGTCTCTCTTTTAAAAGCAGGACAGAATTTGAAATACTTCCCTTCCTCACTTAAACAGCTGCTTTTGGGATAATGGACTCTAGCAAAGGGGCAGTTTCAAGAAATCTGTGGTGTTTCTTTTTTAAAAAAGAGACGATTGCTCTGACAATATGAGACTCTCCAATGCTTCCTTCTCCAAACTTTCATGTTTTTTTATGTCAAGGGCAGACATAGCAGATCGCTAGGGACCCCTAATTCATACCTGGCAAACCACCAAATGCAAGGGAAACCCAGATGAACACTGAAAGCGCGGAATTTTTATTCCTTGCTGTTCCAACAGTACAGTCTCTACCACAGATCAGTTGGGGGGTTTTTTTCCATGCATACCATGTACTCGTGTACAGACTTCCAAGTTCATACAGCTACACTCCTGTGAGTTTGCAAGGCTGGTTCGAGCAGATGGCTTGGAAATGATCTGAAAGAGATCCTAAATCATCCAGAGGAGTCATCAGAAAACTATGTCGGCTCCAAGCCGCAGGAATGATTTCTGAATTACCTATCTGACAGGGAATAGATGCTCTAGGATGCAATACAGATTCCCTATTGGGGGTGTGGCGTAGGTTGCACCTGCAAACAAAAGCAACAGGATCTGCATTTGCATGAGCTGTGGATTGGTCTGGAAGTATTTGAGCTGGACTGTCTGCATGGAAAAAGGAGGAAGGCATGAAGGAGAGAGAAAACAGGAGCAAAAAGATTTGATGAAGTCGCAGAGAGGCAATACAGTGCAGGTGAATAATTGAACAGGACCACAGATGCAGTTTGGTACTAGGAGAAAACTGTGACTGGTGCATTAAAATGGAAGCAAGCAGTTGTCAATATAAGAGAGAGCAGGTACAGCTGGTCAGTCATTTTCAACTCCTTTAGCTACTGGACAGGTTAACGTAGAAAGCTGCCTTATACCACATCAGACCATTGGTCCATCTAGCTCCATACGGTCTACACTGACTGCCAATGACCTTCCAGGGTTGCAGACAGAGGTCTCTCACAGCTCTACCTGGAGACGTTGGGGATTGAACCAGGGACCTTCTGCAGGCAAGGCAGATGATCTAGCACTGCCGCATCCTTTTCACACTGGTTGTTCAACATAGGATGCCCTGTGCTTACTTGCTTGGCTTAAAATCCCCCAATCATGAGAAACGGTGCTAAGTTTGTGGTCTTCCTGTGAGGAAATAAAAGTTGCATCTGTACAAGTGATAATTTCCTGTGAAAATATCATAGGCATGGATATGTGAAAGATAGAAATCCACAGTCTATTATGTTACAAGAACTATGCAGGCTCACATTAATTATCATGCAAAACCCGAATTCGCAGACACATGCAAACAGCAGTGAGAGATCAAAGGCAGTGCTGCACTCAATAACTCCCTTTAAAAGCTTCCATTCATCAAAGAGAAAACTGAGGCTTGAAAGAAGGTTGTATATAACTTGGAACACAGAGGATAGCAGCTTTCTTTTGAAATATCTCAGAAGCAATAAAATTATTCTATATACTTTCCTATGACACTAGAATGCCAGAAAAGGGATCAGGAAAGAACCACAATTCTGGCTCTAACCTTTGCACAGAATCAGAATAGTTGTGTCAAGTCTCTTCAGCCTCCCTTAGTCATTCCCTCCTTTTCCCCCCACAACCTGGTCATACTATTAATCCTGGGTTGTACAAATAGCAGCTCTTTTCCTCCTGCAATCCAATAAAGCACTTAAGCACAAGTTAAACACACGTCTTGCTCTATTGAAGACAATTAATGGCATTTGACTTTGCTGGATCAGTCTTCAGCACTCAGCTAACCTTGTCGCCACATGACACCTAAAGACTAAATCAGCCCTCAGCGGCTTCATTCTGCAATAAGATTATTATTCCTAATAATGTCCATGACACTTTAAAAGAGACAACTTTTCTTTTTTTAAGAAAAGAAAAAAGTGGTTATTATTTCCATTTTACTGATGCGGATTGGTGGTTGGAAGACTTGTCCTAAGAAAAGGCTGACATGGTCTTTGCATTAAAAGAACTCAAGTTCTTTGTAAAGAAAAGCAGAATGAATAAATCATGCAAATTGAGCACTTTTTTTTTTTAATGAAGCATCATTTATTTTGCTTGTGCCAGACACGGAAAGGGACAAGGCATTATGCAAAGCACTATGACCCATCCCCTTATCCCACAAGGAAATCCTGCCCTAGCCTCTATCAGTCTTCTGATATTTCACCAGATAATGCTGAGAACCTTTCTAAGATTTACCTGTCAAAGACATTTGCTTTTCTAAAATTAAACAAAAAAAGGAGCCTGGGATTCTTAAAAAGCTGAATTATACAATGTGATCACAGATATGAGAAACCTGCCCAGTGAATTAATCCTGGTTCCAGCACCATGTCCAAACTTGTGTCTACTGCAATGCATTGGCTCTGAGATTAGATAATTCTTTTCTACGTCTGCGGCATTTTCTTTTGGGAACTTTAATTTGCAGGGTTGCCAACTCAGCATCTGTCATGGTCACTGCACAGTTGTTTAAAAAGTGGTGGAAGAAACATCACAAAATGCAAATTAACTGAAACCTCTCTCCTTCTGTATAAAGACAGAGCCCTGGTGTGGGGTAGACGGATCTTTGCCCTGTGCTTCAGCTCAGCCACCAGGAAAGACTATCTGATCAAGAGGGACAAAGCAACAATAGAAAATCCATTAGCTTGTAGTTCTGGAGCATCACAGGTCTATTAGCGATTGACTGATTAGCCTGTCGGATGCAAGTCAGACTTTCTCAAATCTCTCTCTCAATAAACTGTTAAAAGTCAATACTGCACAGAATGGAAATTCAATTTAAGGTAAGGGGGAAAAAATGACTAATTATTCTTTTTGGAACTCCATTGATCTTCCCAGCTCCGGGGACTTGGCAGAAGGAACTCCTGCCAGATCAGAATGCTGGAGATGAAAAGGTACTCCTTTCAGAAAGGTGCCAGAGTGGATAAGAGCTAAATATTAAAATTGGAAACAAAACAATTCACCCTCTCTAGCGGCTGAAATTCCAGGCTGCCCCCAGAGAAGGTTAGAGAGAGTTTACAGAACTAGAAACAAAAGCATCAGCCAAAACCACAGAACAGGGTTGCTAGAGTGCTATATAAGAAAAAACAAGTTGGGAACTGTTTTTGTTACCAAACAAAAGAAGGAAGAAGCACAATTGGTTACATGAGAATTCTATGGACCCTTTAACCTTTACCCATATGGGAGATATTTTTCTGTGACAGATCCTGTGTGGCTGGGGCAATAGTTAAATGGTACAACCATTAAGTCAGTAGTGTTGAGGACACCCTGCTAAGAAGGAGGTGCTGATTACATTAGATGAGCAGACCCACACACCATGTAATCAGCCTCCATCTTCATGGGTGGGCCATTTAAATATCACCTTTGCCCTACTATATGCCTCCCAGAGTTGGTGACCTCCAAGTGGCTGTTCTACTGCAATGGCTGGGGCTGATGGGAGTTGTACTTCAACAACATCTGGAGGGCACCAGCTTGGGGAACGCTGCCTGACTGTAACAAAGCCTGAAATTAGCCTCAAATACATGTAACCAAAATGGCATATTCTTTCCCCAGTTACTCCAGCCTCTTCCCCCACCCCCTTCTTCTGATCTCCCTATGTTGAGCATTAGATTGTAAGCTCCTGGGTGCAGGTCCTGGTCGTTGTCTTCTAGAGCACAATGTATGTGATGGTGCTATATAAATTAATCCTAACATCACAGAAACAGACAATTGTAGGGTTGGAAGCATCATCTAGTCTAACTCCCTGCAATGCAGGAATCCAACCTCTTGTGAAGGAGAGTCCACCACCTTTTTGGGGTAGTCATTTCCACTGTCAAACAGCTCTTACCACCAGAAAGTTCTTCCTAATGCTTAATCAGAATCTCCTTTCATTGCAATTTGAATCCATTGCTTTATGTCCCGTACTCTGGAGCAGCAGAAAACAAGTTTGCTCCAACTTCCTTCAGGTGTTTTAAGACAGCTATCATATCACCTCTCAGTCTTCTCTTCTGCAGACTAAACATACCTAACTCTCCCAAGTGTTCCTCATAAGGTCTCATGAAATATCCTACCTGCTCAGGAAGCTGTCATGGAAAAGAGATTTCTAGGTGGCTAGGATCACACTCACGGAGCTCCCTATGTGCACAGTGATCCAGAAAACAACTGGTTTACTTAAGCATCTTCTCCTTTATGACCATGCAGGTAGTTTTCAGTGTCTAGCACAAACTCTACATGCATTCCCTTGAAGTACTGCTGCTGTTTTGGGGTTCACATTTTCCAAGGAATAAAAGTCCTCTATTGCAGGTGTTGCAGGTATTGCCCACTTATTACATGGAAAGGCACTCAAGCAGCCGTATTTGCTGTTGTCTTGATGCTCTGGGCATTGAAGAGACATTCATCATTTTGTAATCCTCACCCAGTACATCAGTCCAGGCAGTTGGGATTATAAACAGTGATTGGTGTCTCAAAAATACTAATGTCATGTCTTTATTGCAAAAACGGGCAGAAGAACTTTATAGTTCTTCAGTGTTACACCTCTTGAGTAATCTGATCAGCCTTGTATCAGAAAAGGTAAATGAGAAGAGAAAGTGAAGGAGTTACTCTTTGCCAATTCATGAAGGAACCACCTGCATTCAAGCTCTACCAGGGCTGGCAAAAGCCAACTACCACAAGGGAGTCCTGTGACTCTGAGGATGGAGAACATAAGGATATAAGTTCAGTATCAGGCCAAATGCCCATATAGTCCAGCATCCTATGCCTATTGGAAACCTGCAACTAGGAGCTGAGCACAACAGGCCTCTCCTTACTTTTGATTCTCAGCAACTAGTACTCAGAACTGAGTACTATTGGTTACTATTTCTGACAGTGGAGGTAGGACATAGCCATCACGGCTGGTAGCCATTAACACTACCAGCCCTTTCCCCTGGACAATCTTGAAAAGCAGCCACCAAGGCAACCTCTCCTATACCACAGATTTCCACAGATGTGGAAGAACCACCCAAAAGGACCATGATATTTCCATCCCAGGGTTTCTCACCAACTTTCTCAGACACAGAGGAATCCGGGGGTAGCAGAAGACATCATAGTCCTGCCCAAACTTCAGGAGCCAAGTGCACCTCCTTTAATTAAAAAGGAGAATTCTACAAGGGAGGGAGGACCTGTGATACACTGCTTCCTGTGATACACTTTGGCTCTCAGTGGGCCCAAAGTTCCTAGAGCAAAGATAGGAAACTTGTGGCTCTCCAAATGTTAGCAGACTCCAAATTCCCTCATTCCAAGCCAGCATTGCTAGTGGTCAGGGATGAGGGGAGCAGTTCAGCCACATCCACAGCTTCCCCATCCGTGTCCTGGAAAAACTCGCAACAAGGTTCTTGTCGCTGGCTGCCAGTTAGCCGATCAAGGTGCTAATTCTGGACTTCCACTGAAAGCTCTACTGTAGTAGTTTTCAAACTTCTATGGTCCACTTGAAAACTGCCTGGGGTCTCAGTGGACCACTTAATCAACTTCCTACCCACCCCTCAGCACTGGCATCACAGGTCCTAGGACAGGGCCTTGCCAGCTTGTTCAATAAATCTAGTTCTTGTCAAAATGGCCTTGATTTCTGGTGTGTGTGTGTATGATCAATCAAGTACAGATATTTTAATTACTCCTCACCTTCTCTTTAGATCACCTGACTATGGTTTGCAGACCAGTCTGTGAACCTACTTTATTCTCTGTCCACTATGCCCTGCAGTCCATCCTTGACTGGGATTGCAAATACCTTTCGATCTTGATCCCTCCTCCCCGCCGCCCCAGGGGAAATTGCTCCTCTACAGATACCAGAGTGAAAAACAAGAGAGAATCCTCCCAGAGCTCTGAGCCCCTTCTCTGGTCATGGCCTTCTTATAAGAAGAACAGATGGAATTTTTGAGACCAAACATTAGACAGAAACATAACGAGTCAGCTGCACTGGGGTGAATCATTGTTCTTCTCCATGCTCCAGCTGGCCATCAACACTTTTAAAAGGATATGCTTGCTTATGAAAATGTTAACCCTTTCTTTTCATTTATTCCACGGATGAGGCATAAAAATGTGGAAGCCTGCTAACTTCTCTAGTTCTCTGCACCAACGTGGATAAATATATGCTTCATTGCTGCAAACAGCACCACTTTTTAAAGGATGTGGTTTTAGTGGGCGACTTAACTGGGGTCCAACAACAACCCTGCCAACATTTTCACATGGATGGGGAGCCTGTGGCCCTCCAGAGATTGCTGGTCTCTACATCCCATCAGCCCCAGCCAGCTTGGCTAATGGTCAGGGATAATGGGAGTTGGAGAAATGGGCAGTAGTGCTAATTTGCATTACGAGTTGCCCAGTTTCATTCTTGAGGCACGTAAGTGTGAAGTTAACAACCTATTTAATTGCATGAAAAAGAAGTGCATTATTGTCTCATAAGACAAGCCTGTTTGATCAGGCCTATGTCCCATCTATGCGACGTGAGTGGCGCTGTGGTCTAAACCACAAAGCCTAGGGCCTGCCGATCAGAAGGTTGGCGGTTCGAATCCCCGCAACAGGGTGAGCTCCCATTACTCGGTCTCTGCTCCTGCCAACTTAGCAGTTCAAAAGCACATCAAAGTGCAAGTAGATAAATAGGTACCACTCTGGCAGGAAGGTAAACGGCGTTTCCATGTGCTGCTTTGGTTCGCCAGAAGCGGCTTAGTCATGCTGGACATATGACCCGGAAGCTATACGCCGGCTCCCTCAGCCAGTAAAGCGAAATGAGCGCCACAACCCCAGAGTCATCCGCAACTGGACCTAACGGTCAGGGGTCCCTTTACCCTTTACCCCTATGTCCCATCTAGGCCAGTATTCTGTTCTCACAGTAGCCGCCCAGTGGGAAACGCTCAAGCAGAACCCATGCACAAAAGCACTCTCCCCTCCTCCTGCGGTTTCCAGCAGGTGGTATTCAGAGAAACATTACTGCCTCTGACCATGGAGGCAGAGAATAGCCATTGTGGCTTGTGGCCATTGACAGTCTGCATGAATTTAAAGCCTTCCTAGTTGGTGGTCATCATTGCCTCTTGTGGGAGCAAGAGAAGAAAGACACAGACACACACACTGGCTGTGACATTCACTCTCACACCTCCGCCATTTTGGACATCATCACAGTGGCTATGTTCACAGGGCATCACAGCTCACTTGCTTGTATGACTTTGTCTGGAAAGGGTCAAGGCAGAGCTCTCATGTCTGGCCCAGGTACAATGACACAGCCAAGTGACAAAAGGCAAGCCCCATGTCTTTCAAAGCCACAGCTCAAGGAGGCCCACCTCGCATTAGGCCTGCCTATGTTACACCAATGCATGTTCACTTCCACTAGTTTCCAAGCCACAGTGAATGTCTATTAAACTTTCAGATTGAGTTTTTCTCTGGTGGATGCTATTTATGTAGTTCCTATTTGTGTATTTATTTATTTTTACTAACAGCTGTGTGCCTGGGAACTCACTTTGGAGAGTTTCAGTATTTTTCCAATTATTTGCTGGTGCCATTCTAATATAATTTAAAATGTTTTTTTCTGCACTGCTCTTATTCCATATCCTTTCCACCACTCGAAGCCAATCAGATCATTGTTCCCTCAGGTTGTTTTTGCTATGCTTTCTACTCTTCCATCCCAACCCAGTCAGTGTGTCTAATTTTAGAAGATAACAATACATTTCTCACTGAAAGCGATGGGGACCTTTCTGGGTTCAGAAACTGGGGAGCAGGGGAATGTCTTCTTGCCTGAAAACAGGAGAAGCCACTTTAAAAAGGCAACGAAGAGCTTCACCCATCTGGCATCATACTTATCTATTTACAACAGCTTCAAGTCTCAGTGAGAACCATTCATAGGATCTTAAGAAACTGCTTTATACAGGCTGGTCCATCTAGCTATTTATTGTCTGCACTGACACGCAGCAGCATTCCGGGGTTTCTGGCAAAGGTATTTGCCAGCCCTCCCTACAGATTCTGGAGACTAAACTTGAGACCTTCTACATGCAAGGGAGATGCTCTATCACTGACCTATGGTCCTACCCTGGGCCTGTGGATAAAATGTTTTAGGGGCAATTCAGACAGGCATACAGCTCTCAGAACTGCCTGAATTTCCTCTTGGACTCTCAGATGCATGTGCCAGCTGCCTCCACTAGGAAATAAAGTGTGCTTGATCTAATATGAAAGCACTGTGCTGTGCTCTTTGATCTCAATGGGAATGTTGCACACACCGAAGTCTGTCTTGATGCCATGGCTTGATGAATATGCACACATGTGAGCTCATAGATTGGAAAGAGCCAAAGAGCCAAGTCTTCAGCTTTGCCAAGCACTCACTGTGTGACTTCTGCTCATTTTGGCAAGAAGTTCTCGCCTCAGTTCTCCCTTTGTAAAATAGAAACGATTGCAACTTTTCTCACAAGCTGGTTACAAGGTTGGAAGTCCACACCGCGAAGTACTTTGCAAACTACATGTGCACGGTGCATGAAAAACTGTAGCAATAAACAAATGGAAAGGACACGTAGACAAGTCATGGTGAACTGTGTTTGTAATATTGCTTTTTAAACGTTGCTCTTGATTGATTCATTGTACACTGCTTGGAGTGTGGTATAGAAAAGCAGGATAGGAATGAAACAGTGATGATGTCTCATCTTTTCCAAGGCTTCCTATATAGAGGCATCCACAAGTGCAATCATATGAAAAAAAGTGACATACTTGTTAAACAAGCAAAAGGCATGATTGAGAAGGACAGTGTGTTATCACATCTCCTTAATGATAAATATAGGGCAAGGAAACTCATACTACTCTCACTGCTCCCCCCTACAAGCGCGCGCGCACACACACACACACACAGAGAGAGAGAGAGAGAGAGAGAGAGAGAGAGAGAGAGAGAGAGAGAGATGGGCTTAACCATGCAATAGGCAGGCTGCCCAGAGCAGCAACTGAAAACATCCCCCCAGCTGCTCAAGCTTTCATCTTGGCAATGCTGATGGCTTGGCAAATCCCCAAGAGAACCAAACTGATTCTAATATAAGGTTTGTGGCCTAGAAGCTAACCTGGTAAAAATGCAGCATGCTTCTACAAATTGCAGTGTTTTAATTTGCACCAATTTACTCCATGATCCCATTTCTTCTTAGTATCAAAGCAAATCCATTTATCCATTTGCTTGCCTTTATTACCAATTCAGGGGCTAAATGTTATATTCTACAACTGTAATGATATGCAACAGAACTTCTTTATTCGTTCTCCATTGTCTATAGAGGGAAAATGAAGTTAGCTGCCTTTTATGCCTTTTTGGGACACAGCTGGCTCTGGGACAGCAGAACTTGTACCCCATCAAAGTGCCCAGTGGGCTTTCAACAAATCTAGGGTATGCCTGCCAACCTTGTAATTCCTTAGCCACATACCAGAGCCCTCTGGTTGCTAGATAAATCCCATGGATTTCAATGGTGCAATCTCCAGAAAACATCCCCAAATTACTGTTCAGAGCAGTTTCTAAAGATAACAGTGTCTATCCATTTTTAATTTACTAATTCAAAATATTTATTCCCCACCTTTCAGCCTCAGTTTCCTGGACACTGCTCTTTTGCGAAACCATTTTATTATGCCCACTGGCAGAGCACAATGGAGAGCGTAATAAATGGGAACATATTGTGAACATTTAGCAGCGAATCAAGCACTGCTTTGCATGTTAGAAGGTCTGTTCACAGGACAAAATCAGCATCTACTTGCAGCTCAGGTACAGATATATTAAGAATCCGTGAACAGATTGGCTCATTCATTTTGGATTCACGAACATAAAAGAGTGCTATCAATCAACCAAAGATTGGTTTAGATGCTAGGCTTTTAACTGATTAATTTATTAATTAAATTTACATATTGATAAATCTCAAGGAAAGCGCTGTTTTGAGGATTTTCAAGGGGACTATTTCTTTGGAGTAGGTGCAATTATAATTAAATGAATGCTGCCTCTTTTACTTAGAAAGCCCACCTTTAATTTTTTTACAAATAAAGTCAATGACGCTACAAACACTGAATGCAAACAGGAAACTATGGCAATGTACAGTAATGGGAAGGGGACAGAAACCCCACTGAACTCATTGGGATGGTCATAAAGGCTAGCACGATTCTGGGTTGTATCTACAAAAGTACCGTGTCCAGATCTGTTTTGCTTTGGTCAGACATCACTTAAGACTACTGTTCTGGGCACTGAAGTTTAAGAGGGTATTAAGAAGGACAAACTGGAGCACGTCAAGAGGAGGGTGACATATTCTGGAGACCAAGTCCTATGAGAAAAGGTGAAGGAGTTGGGGGTACATTTAGCCTGAAAACAAGATGACTAAGTGGAAATATGACAGCCATCTTCAAATATCTGAATGTCCATCACATTAATGTCTCCTAATTTTGCACTGTTTCCAAGACTATTTTCAGTGGCTTTTTTGCATTGTTTAAAAAACTATTTTAGGTGTTTTCATGATATGTCTGTACATCAGCTTCATGATTCATAACCCAATGAATCAATATAATCAATGATGGGAACAATTCGACCCCTCCCCTTTCTGTTTTTGTTTTTAATATGTTTTTGATGTATCTGGGAGAGAAACGAACACTTAACAGAACAACAAAGGACTTAAATAACCAAAAAATGGTTATGGCCCATCTGCATTTGATAACACAAAACCAGATAAGCACATGCTGGGGAATGCAAGGCAAGCTGGGTTAAATCACAAACCGAAGGGAAATTATTTTTGCTTTGTTGTAGCTTATGTGGCTGGTTTATGAATGGCTGGTTTCTTCAGTGCTGCCTAAGGAAAGAATCCATAAAGTCCCGCAACGGGCATATTGGTCTGGCACTTCTTCACTGTCAAGGGGCAACTTTGATTTCTTGGGTTGCCTCAGAGCAGCCCGAGCCAACCTGGAGCCATCCAAATGTTGTTGGAATAGGAATAGTTTTCGGACTAGCCTCCAGACAGGACAAGTAGTTTTGACAGTGGAACACACTGCCTTGGAAGGCAGAGAATTCTCCTTTTATGCAGAGGCTGCATGGCTACTTAGCAGGGGTGCTGTACTAGTGAATTTCCAGCACTGGTAGGGTGTTGGCCTTTAAGGTTCTTTTCCAGACTTTAATTCTGTTTCTGGGTAGATTTGCATAGGATTGTGCTGTGAGTTTCTTTTTCACCTGCACTGATTCTGATGCAGTTGCACAGTGGCAAGTCCCAGAGTCTCTGCTTCTTATGAATCCCATACATCAGGCTTGGTTTTTTTTGGGGGGGAGGGGGGAATTTAAAACCTCCCTTTTAAAGCTTTAATTGCACTGATTAAATGGATTAAAGCTTGTAACCCTAGTAATAAAAGTTTCCCACATCATGATTTTAATTGCAGGAGCGAATCGTGAGAGCGTTCCCTTGAACAAAAATTGTGGTGTGGTAAAAGCCTGGATTCGCTAAATTCCGTGGTCAAAATCTTTGTGGGATTTATATTATACTGGGTATCGTGTAGCAAACTTTCAAAAGATTGATTCCATTTCCCAAAGAATGTGGGTTAAGAGAGACTTTTAGGTCTTTCGACTTCCTACCACATTTCTTTCTTCATCCTCATGAGGGCACCGATTTATCTCCACACAGAAGTCAATCCATCATTTGAAGAGAGCTACTGTGCTTGAGCGCCTGTCTCTCTCTATAATATCAGGCGCATGTTTCACACTTACCTCACAAAGGGATTAAATCAGGTCCTGTCACTGACCACATGATTAGGGTCACTTGATCCTGAGCACCTTATCTGTCATCGTACAGACGGAATGCACCACTTTCATCAGTCTTGACGGTACAGAGACCTTTCCGTTACATGGTTGGTTTTAATCCCCAATAAGAGTGAATCATGTCTAGGCAGCAATCAGAATTTCCATAGCAGACCATAAACAAGGGGGATGACTATGATCCCAAGCGCCGTTACACCGAAGTAAATTAAATAGGTATCAATGAGAAGTGAATGATTATTTATTCTAAATATTTTTTTAATACCTAGTAAGAATAATAAACCTCCCAAGGGCAGGAGAACAGAAAATAAAGTGCAAGAATAATTAAAGCACAAATATTGCACGTCATAGCAGGCACAAGACCTAAAAGGCAGGTAAAACGATTAGTAGAACTAAAAATTATAATCAAAAATGTGCGGGAAACGGAAAGGTTTTGGGTGGCAGTGAAATTATAAGCAAGAAGACACTAGGAGGATCTCTCTTGGAAGAGCATTTCATAATTTCAGTGCCCCCCTAAGGAGGCCAACTACCTGGCAGCCTCCCACCTCACCTCAGACCAGGAAGAGAGCACCCACAAAAGTCCCTCTAGTGAGGATCATATTGTAGGAGCAGGCACATGTGGGGACAGACAGCTCTTCAAGTATCCTGGTCCTGTATCATGATGAAGATTAAAATCAGCACTTTGAATTTCCAGGAAACAGACAAACTGACCTAATGCTTGGGTAATATGACCATAACACCTGGTCCCAGGCAGTTAGTAAACTAGCTGTCACATCTGAACTACTTTATTCAAAGGCAGTCCCACATACAGCGAATTACAGTAATCATAACTTGAAGGATGAAACATTTAGGGTCATGTTCGTTCACGGGGGCCTCCTTTGCCATCATTCTGAAGCTGTTTTCCACATATATTTTAAAAGATAGGTTTGAGGAACAAAACATACACCACAACACACACGTTGTATCTATCAACCCTGCTCATACTGTATGTTTAATCAAAAGTGAATAAGCCATCTGTCCACATGTGTGTGGTTCTAATTGCTCATTTCAGCTTTTTTTGCGCAGTCTGCAAACAGACCTACATCTCTTTTCTCATCTAGTACGATTGTGGCACGGGGACAGGGGGAGGGGAATGAATTGGATTAATAATGAGCCAATTTTCTGAAAGACTTTGCCGTTTCCCTTCTTAACAGGTACAGCTACTGGTATGCTGAAAGCCAATTAAATTAGTGATAATTAGCCACTGAACATCAGTGCCCCTGTCAGCTAATTACCAAAATCACCCCAGTGGCATTAAGAACTAGTAGGCTCCTTTAAAGGGGAAAAAAATGCAATCAAAATTATGCATTCTGGGTGAGATGTGCAAATTCTCTTGGGTGCAATCCAGAGAAAGCTCTGAGTATTTAAATCCCATTGAAATCAATGGGGCTTGAATGCACAATTAAGCACTTAAGACCCATTGATTCAATGGGACTTAACTCTGCTTTGATTATGCCCAGTGGAAGCAATCCAGGGAGACCTGTACAAGCAGCAGCTTACGTCCAGTAGGGTTCATATTATCAAAACTAAACACACTATTAAAAAACACAAAAAGTAACATTTATTTATTTATTTATTCATTTGCTTGTTTATTAATTAAACGCCTTTGAGCTAAATAGAAAGAGAGGTGGAGAAATGCCTTACATGGTAATTTTACAAAATCAAGAGATTCAGGAAAGCTACGAAAGGCTTCCCCGTATAGTTAGTTTTGACACATCAAGAGGATGTCTTTTGGGTGTTGGAAGAATTCATGGCTTACTGAAATAAATGCTGTCTGCTGTTAGTAGCTAGGTGTACAGAAGCACATTTCCAATGACTCTGTTTGCACATAATGCTAAAACTACAGTTAATCTTCCTTGTGGCCACATCAGAAGGGAGTGAAGGGGAAAGTGTGTGAACCTGAGGCTCACTATGGCTTGCCCTCCAAACACTAAACCATGGTTTAGTGTGGATGCTGCCAATGGCAACTGTTTGTGTCTGACAGCCTCCCCAAAACAATTCTTTGCACACACCTCATGTGTGTCTCACTTTCTCTCCAGAAGATGTCTTGCCACATCACACAGCAGGGTCTTCACGGCAAGGAACAATGCATCAGTAGCGACAAGCTGGTCATGGTGGGAAACACAGCCAATTTAATTTAACAGAAAGGATTCACATCATGGCGCACAGTTGTCCATTAACAGAACAAACACCATTCTCACCATTGCCACCGCCACCACACCCTGCACTTGGCAATTGAAGCAAATCTTCCATGAAAATACATTTCCTATAATGTCCTGGTCATGGTTGGAAGGAGCTGCAGCACATTTCCATAAAGCCACCATGTGGAAAATTGCCTTGCTGTTCAAATGGACTAATGTGAAAGAATTTCCTTTTTCTAGTTGAGAGCCTCAATCGTTTAAAAGAGACAGAGACTAGAATATTATCAGGTCACTTGCCAGCAACAAGGAAGGGGCCTCCAAATTAAGGCTGCAAATCAAACAGCTTTAAATAAAAAGCAAAACCAAGTTGCACACCACCACCCACTGGAAATAATCATGTATACACAGCAAGCTACTAATCAGAACTATTATTGTCATTACTGGGGCTCATATCAAAAAGTCAGGCCAGGAGCAGCTGACAGACACACTCCTGGGGCAAACAAAAAACCCCTGTACCGCCCAACTTTTCACAAACTTTCACCTACTAAATAATGAGAAACCTAAACTAAACCCAAGCTGGGAAAGAGGATGGAAATTAATGTAGAGTTCTGTACCAGCAAGGGCCACAGTACAGGCCTAGCTAGTGGAAAAATTAGTTTAAAAATGAAAAGAACAACAGTGTAGCTTTCAGCTGAAGTTCAATGCAGCTTACATCATCATCATCATCATTTCCAGTGCAGGCTCCAGCATTTAAACTGTTTTCAATACAGTGGTACCTTGGGCTTCAGGTTACAGACTCCGCTAACCCAGAAATAGTACCTCAGGTTAAGAACTTTGCTTCAGGTTGAGAACAGAAATCATGCAGCGGTGGCGCAGCGGCAGCAGGAGGCCCCATTAGCTAAAGTGGTGCTTCAGGTTAAGAACAGACCTCCAGAATGAATTAAGTTCTCAACCCGAGGTACCACTGTATTGTGCTTTAAACAACTTACAATCACAGAATATAAACTGACTAAAGCATCAGCGTAGATATCACTTCAACTGAGAAACTTTAAAACCCTAAGTACAGTGGTACCTCGGGTTAAGAACTTAATTCGTTCTGAAGCGTCTGTAACCCGAGGTACCACTGTATAGGTTTTTCTAAAGTGCAAAGTAAGGTAGACCCTTGCATTCCCAGATGGGTTCCAACAACCCACATCTTCTCCTTAACCATGACTCATTATCGACTCCCCTGGCAAAACATCAGCATTCCCAGGAGGCTCAACTTATATTAAATTTTCATTCACCGGAGTCTGATGCAGCCCAGTAGTTGATTCACACACTCTTACCTAATTGGTTGCCTCAATTGTTGGAGGAAGCAACAAGGAATGTAAAAGGAAGGTAGCTCTATGATCACCAGGGAAGTCCCAAGGGACAGAAGCGTCTCATCCCCAGTGACAAAGCATCAAGGTAAACACTGGAGTGAATTAAGCAGGTGATTCACACACAGGTGAATTAAGCAGCTGTGCAAGTTTAGCAACAGAATGAGGAGAAGGGGCTGGGCAGGAGGACAGGGCAGTCATCTCTACCCTCATTTTCCAATGAGTAAGTCCAATAAATGAAACAGTTTTGAAGGAAGAAAGTCAACAGGGGTGTGCGAACTATCTGGTGTACTGCATAAAATGCAGTGCTATTCTTCTAGAAAAAGAGGTGCAGGAACTCACCATGAACACCTCCCTCATTCTGTTAGAATGGCAATGGCGCCCACCTGAGAGGTGCCGGAACTGAGTTCCATCAAGTTTCAGGTGAAAGAAAGCCCCAGTAAAGTGTTGGGTGTGCAGCAATCTACCTACGGGACAGAAGTTATGGGTGTCTGCTCAGTGCCATGAGCTCCTGCCTCTCTGGAACAAGTTCATTTCCTTCAGACCAAGAGAGCTGACATGGAGAACCTAAGAGAGGTTTGTGGATTAGGTCTTTGGGAAAGTGGCAGCCATTTCTCACACTCAGGGTGACAGTGTTTGTGGCTTTTGAAACTTAGAAGAAAAGACTAGTAAGACGTGATAGAGTTTCTCTTTCCCATAATCCTAGGATGCAGGGCCATTCAGTAAAACTGCAGGGTAGGAGATTCCGGACAGACAAAAGGAAATACTACTTCATAGAACACCTTGCTAAACAGTGGAAATTTCTGCCATAAGATATGGTGGTGCCCACCAACTTAGATGGTTTTGAGCGGGAATTAGAGAAACTGATGATGGGCGAGGCTATCAGGGCTACTATCTACGATGGGTCTGTAGCCTTCCCAGCATGCTGGGAAACAACACGAGTAGAAAGTGGCTCCTTGAGAAACGTTATGCAAAATCAAGAAGGTGCAGAGGAGCATTCAGTCAAAATAGGAGGCTTGCCAAGGCCCCTGGGTACCACAGACAGATTTCCTACAAAGGCTGGGTTCTGCTACAGCAGGCCAAAGGCATGGAGGGAGATCTTCTCTAATAAATAATAATAAATCTTTATTGCGCTCCAAAGACCCATAGAACAATTTCAGAACAAAATACAGTTAAGACAGCCAACCACAAAAAGAGAGAAACGAAGGCGGTCATTTTGTTTTGTCTCGAGCTTGATGATCTTCCTTTCTTTTGACTTCCAAAAGAAAATTTGTCACGGCCAGTGAAATATCATTAGACCTGTCATCCAAAAGATATTTAATATGGGAGGCTTCAGATTTCCCCGGAAGATTTGCCAATAGGGGTTTGATCAGTTGGTCCCTTGCTTGCTCGTGCTGCCCACAATGCAGTAAGATATGCTTCATGCAATCGACGTCCTGAGAACATCAACAAAGCCTATTCTGATAATAAAAGGTCAGAGAAATAACGGATTTGATTTGAGATTTGGTTTGTGCTATTTCCTAAAAGTAACATGTCAACCTATTCAGTAGCTGCATGTACCCATCCAGCTGCATTTGAGCGCCAAAGTTGGAAAGGAGAAGCAGTTTTCAACTAATCAAGAAATTAGATACGCCAACTTCTGAGTTAAGACATTAGGACATGATCCAAATATCAAATACAGCAATAGAGAGTCAAGGCCAAGGCTGGAAGGCCATAAAATTGGCTTGTCTTTTCCCCTTTATTATATCTACTCACAGAGGGCCTTGTCCAATGCCCAGAAGCAAACATGTTTGAATCCGGCTCAAAGAGTCTTGCCCAATGCCCCAATTAAATACTTTTTGAATCAAAGCCAAATTTCAGACAATTTCTTCTTGAAAGGAATCCTTTAGAAGCTTGCAGATAACTTTACACACAACTTCTTTGTGTGCATGTGTGTGTGAGGGGGAAATCACAGCGTACACTGTCATGCATGAAAACAACATGTGCATTTCTTCACAATTACAATTTGTTAGAAGCCGTAACCGCTTTACCAAGGAAAGATTAGTTGTAGGCAGGGGACAGACCGGCTTACAAAGCTCTTTCAGTGCTGAGTACAACCATTAGGGAAAGCGAGATGAGCGCTACAACCCCATAGTCGCCTTTGACTGGACTTAATATTCCAGGGGTCCTTTACCTTTACCTTCAACCATTAGATAGCCAACAGTAACCAACTCCAACACATTCCTAGTGCAAAACTGTGCACCCACTATCTAGTCTGAAAACATGTCACGTTCCCCCCCCCCAAAAAAACACCCTTTACAACTGGTGGACTTGTACAGAGCTTCTGGTAGCAATGCTCCATGAATGAAGGCAAGGTCAGCATCTCTAGAAGAAACACAACAAGAGGTCCCCTAGGTCTGGTGTGTCTCCTCCTTGAAGGACACAAAGCAGAGGCAGCCAGAATGAGGATCCTTCTGAAAAACAAGAGCCTGTCAGATGTTCAGATCACAGAGGGACATAGAGGGATTCAAGCAACCCAAGAGGCCTCTGCTCTAGCCTACTGTTCAAAATCTCTGGCCATATTCTATGCCTTTTCTAACAGAGGAGGGGAAAGAGCCTTTTGAAGAGGGAACCTTTGAAAAAAGCCTCAAAGGCATGTTTGTGGTTCACCCCATTTAGCCTTTAAATGCCAAGCTATCTTTTGGATGTGGAGGCTCTGCACAGAACAGATCTGACAAAAAAAAATCTGTGAAATTCAATAATGAGTTTCTTCCCCCCCTTTTTTTTGAAAAGAAAAGAAAAGAAGAAAACTCTCCCTAGTAAAAAGAAGAAGAAACAATATTGCTTCTGACCATGTCTGCTTCCAAACATAAAAGCTCCCTTGACATCACTGAGGAGAGACAGAAACACCCCCCCTCCCCACATTAATACACATGAACCCCAGGCACCACACTTTAAATTACCGAGATCTTAGGAAGTTTATTATGGGGAAAGGAGAACTTGTGAGAAGAACGGAAAATAGTGCGGGCAAGATTTCTGGGGGAGGTTTCTTTTGCTCAAGGAACTTTTTTGCACAGGCTTTTCTATCTGTGCTACTAACTCAGTAGAAGTTTAACTTTACCAGGGTCACTGAACATCTAAAATATCATTAGAGCAAAATCTAACCCTTTTGCACCCACGTGCATTTCCTACAACTGCTCACCTGCCTTCCAGATTTATGACCTCTCTGCTGCTGTGATTAAAACAATAATGGTTTGTTTTTCTTTCTGCTTAAGGCTTGATTCTTCTTCTCCTCCTCCATGCTCTTCTGCAGAGGGTGGAGGCTGTTGAAAGCACCAAAGCATTCCATGCAGCATTCAGTAGCTGGCTACCGGATGCCCTGGGAGCAAAAACCAGAGCCTTAAGTTCTGCATGCAGATGCAAGAGGCCACCCCAAGACGTGAAGGAAGTCACAATTACTTCTCACCTACCAAATCATCACAATACTGCTTTTGATATTACTTGTTCCCCCCCCCCAAAAAAAAAACAAAAACAAAATGCAAAACTTTGCATAAAGGAATAAAACTCTATAAAGTGAACACTAAAAGTGATTGTGCACTAATTCCCAAACAATCAGCTACCACCCTAATCCCTAACATCATCCACAGGATCACCATTAAAGCTTGTCAGTTCTTACATTTGATACCATGAATCACCAACAGATACAGATACATCTATACACACACACACACACACACACACACACACACACACACACACTTGTGACAATGATGAGATCAGATGGGCATTTATAAGATTGGTCCTCAGACACAGACTCCGCCCACTTTTAGCAGGGCCTTCTTGGATAAAGCAAAATGAAGACTGACTCTCTCAATATGTGGATAACATTCAGGCTTTCATTCTTTTCACTTTACCTTGGTTTTACACCTTGAGCATCTGGCCATGGTGGGACTGAGCGTTTGCATGGAACTGAATCCAGGCAGTACTGAAGTAATAGTGCTGGGCAAAAATGCCTTTCACTGTCACTGAGAGCATTCAGCTTCCTTGGGCATTCAGGTCTGAGGTAATTGACAACTCTTGCTATTTTCTAGACCTGAGACAGGCAACATAGTGCCTGCAGATATTGTTGGACTACATAATATCCACTTTCCCTGACCATTGCCCATGCTGGCTGAGGCTGACGGAAGTTTGGGAGGGCACCACATTGACTAACCCTGCTCTAGGCCACAAATGGTACTGAGTGCTATCTTCCAATCGGTGGGAAGCCCACAACCGTTTTTCTCACTGATTCAACAGTAGCAACTGCCAACAAGCTCAAGGTTAGACCAATATAATGCCCTCTTCCACGAAGCTGCCTTCGAATTTTGCCTAGAAAAGCCCCAAATGGCTGAAGCCTAATACACCTAATGATTGCCTCTCCCCAGTCAGTCAAGAGCAGCCTCTTAATAGCATGAGCCAAACACATGACAGCTGAGACCCACAGAGGACTCTTGGTGGTTCCACCCCCCCTTTGTTGCCAAACTTCCCCAGAGGCTCACTAAGACCCAAATCTGGGAATTTAATTATTAAATCTAAATTGATAGGTTACCTTTCCACCAAGATCAGTCCTTGGCACAAGAAAATTAAGGCAAAAAATTTAAAACCCTATCAAAACAACTTAAAACCTAAGGTGATCTGGAAAAAAGCAGCAACTTTGAGATAGAAGGCAAAGTGAAATCAAAACCATAAAAGTCTGACAAAGAAATCACCTTTAAAAAAGAAAAAGAAAATTAATCTCCTAAACTTGGCAAAAATAGCCTGATGCACCTCTCTATGGCAGAGCTTTCCAAACTGTGCGTTGTGACACGTTGCTGTGTCAGCTGTAGTGTGTAGGTGTGTCACACGAACACTCCCCATGCTCCTTTCAGGGCTGGAAGGGGGTTAGTTATCCTCTGATTTGCTAGTAAAACTCAATTACTGTGTTGCGAAATGATGCATGGCTAAAAAGTGTGTTACCAACTTGAAAAGTTTGGAAAGCTCTGCTCTGCTGAGAGACTCATACTACAGGGTCCCTACTGAGAAGCACCCTCTTGCTACCTAACTTCACTGCTGGTCTTAATTCATACAGAGGTTCATTTAGGAAAATGTGCTCTGTAAGAGAGCCAAGACCCAGGCCATTTAAGGCTTCAAAGTCAAAATCAGCACCTTGTAACTGGTAGGTAGTCAAGCCTGTAGCCAGTGCAGGTCCAAAGACCTGGTTTGCTTCAGCTAACAGCTGCATTGCCATATTCTACAGTTTCAAGGGCAGTCCCACATATTGCACATTACAGTAGTCAGGTAAAAAATAATAGTCAACAGAGCATACACAGCAGTAGACAAGTTTTCAGCCTACAGAAAGTGGAATAGCAAAAAGCTGGGTGGCTGAACACAGCACCCCCCCCCACACTCCAACTACCCTTGGCACTGGGTGCCTAAGAACTTCTGAGCTATAAGCTTGTTCCCTAAGAAGGAGTCTGACCCCATCAATACCACTGGGCCCACCCACAATAATCAATCTTGTCAGGATTATGTTTCAATTTATTCACCCTCATCTAGTCCATTATTGATCTCAAGCAGTCATTCGTGGAAGACTCCTGTCACACTGCAGAAAGGAAAGGAGAAATACGGCAATGTGTTACCAGCTTACTGAGGGCACTGTGCTCTGCACCCTTGAATAACCTCTCCCAACAATTTCATGTAGATGTTAATAATAAGGGGAGACAATATATAACCCTGAGGAACCTTACAGGACAATTCCTGCTGGTAAAATAAGGACTGTCTCAGCACCATTCTCTGGAAACTTCTGCCAACATAGAAACAAATCTACTGCAAAGCAGTACCTCTTACTACTGACCTATTTAAGTGGTTCAGAAGGATGCTTTGGTGGACAGCATTGAGAGATCATCAACAGGGCTACACCCTCTGTCCCTTGGCAGTGGCTGTGTGCAGACCAAGGCAGTGTCCAGCTCTAATCCTGGTTGGAACCAAGCTCTTTGTCTAAGAGCACCTGGAGCTCATAAGCAGCCACCTGCTCAATCACCTAGGTGAAGATAGTCCATTAAAAACTGGCATCCAGTTTGCAGACACCTGGTTTCAAGGGAAGGCTTCAATAACAACAGTTTGACCACTGCCTCTTTAAGGACAGCTGGCATCAGTCCTTTATACCAGGGATGGGCAACCTTTGGCCTTCTCACCACTAAGAAAAGCTCTGCAGAATGAGAATGCATGGGAACAGTGGTGAGAGAAAGAAGAACGTTTCTTTCCACTGCCACCAAAGAAGAAGTCTACAAATTATTTCTAAATCATGTGTTATTCATAACTGACTCTAGCTTCCCAGGAATGGAAGAAGGTGTCTGTGCTGTTACTAGAGGGAGTCTATGAACTATTTTGTCAACTGCTCCCCATTTTCTTCTAGGCCCGTGACAGAATAGCAGAGAGAGACAGACAAATATTCCTGTAACGCCTCTGGGTCTCATCCACATTTATTTGCCTTCAGGAGTGGACCTTTCTAACTGGCCTTCCACCCTTGTAGATGCCATGTAAGGAGCAGACAGCCTGCTGCCCTCCTATGGACTGTAATGGCCTTCAGTCCCAGCAAACATTGCCAATAGTCCATAACATCTGGAGAGCACCAGGTTGGCAACCCTTGGATTAGAGCTTTAACTCCAGTTTCATCAAAGTGGTGATCTATGGACTCCCACCCAAACATCACCCCCTATTTTGTCCAGTACCAAAATCTATGCCCAGAATGTGAGCTGCTATACAAGTTCTACCCAGCAGACATTGCAATCATGGCTCCGTCTCAATAGCAATCACAAGATCCCAAGCCACACCTATTAAAAAAAGGTTATCTGTGTTAACACAGAAATCCCCTAGAAGCCTATTTTTACAATATTGGTGGCTGTCGGTGTTTTACTGGATACTTGCAGCTTTGCTTTCACCTACGACTAACTGCCCTGAGATCTGGCTATAACATTCAGTAAGGAAACAGGAGAGTTGCCCTTTCTGAAACCTAATTGGCTGACTCCCCAATCAGCCTACAGCCTCGAAGGGTTTGGGTCAGGCCCAATCCCCTGCTGCACTGTGTTTATGTCCATCTGTCCTCATTAGGACTCCCCTGTTCCCTATTCCATCTGCCTCACCATGTTCCTCTCATCTCAATTCCTGCCTTGCCTGTGCTTGTGGTTCTGCTGTACTACTTACCTTCCTGGTTATTGGTCCCCTGCTCATCTTCCTGACCGTAGTAACTAGCTGCCTCTTGAACCAACAAATGGAATGGATCTCCCAGACATGCATCTGGGCATGCTCCCATTTGCTGGCCAAGCTCCCAGCAGCAAAATTTTTCTCCCAGAACATGATAGTTCAGCTCAGTGATTTGATGACAGAAGCACCTGCATTCATACCGTGCTGTACATAATGATCATGCATGAATGAATGCCTGTGTACAGGCAACAAATGTTAATAGTCACACAGAGCCAATAAACAATGACGCACATTCTTGAGCACCATCTACTGGGATATTTCCAATTTGTACTGCACAGTGATGTAGACTTCTGGAAGACTAGGTCCCAAAGTAGGCTAATTCTGGATAATTCAGTGAGCCATCATCCACACAGAGCATAAACTGGTGCAACGTTTAATGTGTTTCACCCAATGATATCAGAAAAAACGACAGCCCTTGCAGTTCACATGGTGCGGCATATACTTGCAATATCTGAAAACCAGTTATCAGCAGGCATCCACAAATCCATTCACCAACTCTCCAAGTGTTCCCCTGGTGAGAAGGACAATCAAGGAAGCATAAATCCCATCTCCTGAGCTCTCACTTGATTTGCCCTTTGGAGAAGATGGAAAACAGCAGGAGTTGTCTTGCACTGTTTCTTGTCTTATACAAATCTTGGTGAGCAAGAGAATGTCAACCAGCCAACCTGTTTCTTGTGTCTCTGCCCTGGAGAGCAGCCAGAGAGGTAGGGTCAAAGGGTGTTTGTGGTGAAGCATCTGCAGGGCGCTCTCTCCCTGCTTATTCGTTTCTCTATAGTCCCGGCATAAATGCCTTCCTTTCTCCCAAGCTGCCTGTAGGTGCCAGAGGACTTGGAGAAAGATGGGGGAAGTGGTTAATTATCATATTTCCTACCCACTCTTCATTGCAAATGTACCGGTAATTCCACAGGAGGTTACAATTAAAAACAGAACTGCGTACACAACACAGTCACCTAAGAAAACAAAGTAGATAGATGATATCCACTCTGACCCTCAGGTCCAACCCCAGCACTCCAGCTGATGAAGAAAACCCAGTCAAGTCTGTGCCACCTGTATTTCAGAGGGAAGAGAATTCCAAAGCTAGGGTGCCACCACTGAGAAGGCTTTCCCTGAACTTGCTTTGAAAGAGGCTGGCAGATGAGTTAAGCAATATTTGTGGGCCACCACTTATCCCATTTATGCATTTTCATCTACATGGAACCGGCTTTGAAAGGTGATCGCCATATTGGCAAAATCAGCTGAACACCAAAGACTTCATAGCAAGTTTTCAAAAAAAGAACTGCTCACAGAGGCAAGCTTGTCTCAAAATACCCTTACCTGGGAGGGGGGGCGGTGTCTGCGATGAAGGCAGCCAGGATGGGTCAGAGAATAAGCAAAGACTGAAATGTAATCAGACGCTTTGAAAACGTTTCCCCCATGTTTGGGAAAGTAATCATCCTGCAAACAACGCTCTTGTTTTTCTCCCTCTGTTGAAGGCCCTTTCAATAACAGTGCCAACAATATTGAGGAAGAAGATAAGCCATATTTCCCGAGATGTTAAAACAAGAAACGAAGGCCTAATTGCATTTCCCCTTATTGTATTTCACCTCTCTTGATCTTGAGGGAAACATCCAAAATATGTTGTTATTTAAATTCCATAACATTAAAGCCTAGTTCCTAATAAGGTACTGAATATAGGTTCAGAGTGGATGTTAATGATGAAAAAAGGTTTCCTTCCCTCCAGGAAAAAAAACAAAAGACGAGGTTGTTTTGAGAGCATACAGAATCAGGCAAGATTCTACAAAATATTGAATATATCTGTTTTGTTTCCAAAAGGTACATAGCATTATTGTTTCCCTTTGTCAGTGACACTAATAGCACTGGGAGGAGAAAGATATTCTGCACAAAGATCTGGAGGTACTATGATGCCAGCGTGGGCTGTACAGGACAGGACACGAGGAAACACTTGAGGGCTATTTCACACATTATTTACAGTGGTGCCTCGCAAGACGAAATTAATCCGTTCCGCGATTCTCTTCGTCTAGCGGTTTTTTTCATCTTGCGAAGCAAGCCCATTGACAGCTTAGCGGATTAGTGCTAGAGCTGTCAAGCGGCTTCCAGCGATCAGCTGTTAAGCGGCTTATCAGCGGAACAGCTGATAAGCGGCTTAGCGGCTTAGGAAAAGGGCAAAAAAAGCAAAAAAAACCCGCCGGGGGACGCAAGATTTTTTCGTCTTGTGAAGCAACCCCATAGGGAAATTCGTTTTGCGAAGCGCCTCCAAAACGGAAAACCCTTTCGTCTAGCGTGTTTTTCGTCTTGCGAGGCATTCGTCTTGCGGGGCACCACTGTAATTTTATTGTTAAAAAAAGCTCAACAACCTTTGGGGTGTCCTGGTTTTTCTTTTTGAAATATGGCAACCCTACTTATAGGTCAGATTTCAGTAAAATTTCAGTAAAAACCATGTGAAAACCAGAATCACAGATCAGTGGCTAACCGTGAAAGAAAAACTTTTTTTCTTTTATTGTAAGCCTGGTGACATAGGAAAGTTTTCAGCAAACAGTATTACACATACACACACATGCACACACATGCACACGTCACCTGATGAATCTCTATTGGAAGAGACTGACCTGACCAGCAGGTGAAACTGACACGGCACGCAGCAGGTAATGACAGCACTGCAGGGAGAGGACTATGATTCTGAAGAATACATAATGAAAATTAGAAAAGCACTGCTGGTTGATTAGGCTGCAGCCCTGCAACCTTTAGAAGAAAACCCCAACTCTCTCTCCTCACAAATAACAGCCATTTTAAAAACAGCTAACGGGGCCATGAATCTCAGGATGGAACACAAGACAGACATGGACAAGCTTAAAATGGTGGCTAGTGCTATGGAGTTTTGTGCAACTGATCAGGAGAATCAGATCGGGGGGGAAATAAATGCTTCCGGGAGGGTGGGGGTGGATATCCCTGAAAAAGAAGAGAATGAAATTGCCCCAAAGTATTCCTTAAACCTGACAAGAAAAGCTGAAAGCACACTTGAATAAGAACCAACTCTAAGGTGGTGGTGGGGAAACATTGGGGTTTTTTATTTTAGCCTGACATTTTAAGATCTGTATAAACTTTTGACATCACTTGGATCTTTGTATCGTGTTTTCCCCACTTAAGCATGTTTGCACAGGCTTTCCCCCAGGAGGCTTGCAAAATAGTTTTCAAAAATCCAGCCCAAAAAATCTGGGATATTTGTCAATATAGTCTCATGTATTTGGTTTTACTCTTAATCCGAACAAACATGAGTCACCCTTGATTTTATTTGAGGAATGTCATCTCAGAGCCTGCTCTTGAAATTTATCTTGGAGCAATTATGGCTCTGGTCCACCGACTTCCTCTTCCGGCTCCCATCTTCTCCGTTCGAACAGCTAATGGTATTTTGACTGCACTTCTACGAGTTGCCTTAAATGTTATGATTTAAAGTCCTTGCAATTCCTCTTAAATTGTTCAGGCCTTCCTGGTAACAGTTGCTAAGAAAAATAGCTGAAGAGACATTAGTTGCTTCCACATTACCCAAGGTCTGGGAACATCTGGTGCAAAGGATGGAAGAAGGTCCCCACATTATCAACTCAAAACAACATCCACATTATCAACTCAAAACAACATCTCCCTCTTTTCTTGCTTCCTTCAGATTTCAAGGCATTTCCTTCCCCCAAATCTCTCTCCAACCCAGCTTCACACACACACACACACACACACCTTATTTTAAGAAGGAACAAATTGAGACACACTAAATGTTTCCTACACATCATTCCTAAAATAACCAGCTGAGATTTTTAGCAACTGTTATTAATAAACCGTTTAAGCTGAGCCTGAAAATGACACCCACCAACTGGAAGTGGAAACGCTGAAAAATGCAAAGATGCTTGCCCTCCAAATTCTACACAAGTTTAAAGAAAGATTAAATGCCTAACCTGTTGCCCAGTGTACTCTTGCTACTGTAGAAGAAAATCCCTCTGCCCCATATTCTTCATTGTGGCAGCTCCCTTGGTTAGCTCCTATTCGTTTAAAGAGAAATTCCAAGGAGTCCTGGAATTTATAACACAGTGGGGCTCTGGTCCATGAAAGCTAAAACCACTATAAAACGTGTGAGCCTTTAAGGTGCCACGGGACTCTTTGTTGGTCTTACTGCAGCAGATTAACATAGCTGCCCCTCTATCATTCATTTCAATGGGGATTGTGCAGGAAAACTTTGCAGTGTATCATACTTGAGGCTTCAAGCTCTTATGCCTTTAATGGGCCAATGAGGAGCCAGACAAGGAGATTAAGAATATCTCTCCCCACCCACCTCCTCTCCAAGGGTGCCCTTAACACACTTCTACTTTGCCACAATAATTTGCAGCAGGTTTTAAAAGAGAGGTGTAGAGAGAAAACGGAGTCATGTAAAGGCCAAGCTATAATAACCGAATGCTAGCACAAGCCCTATGCAAATGAGCACAATTACATCCAATAACATAATTACTGGGGTCCGGTTTCTTAAGGTGTGTGGTCTCTGGGCTGCTCACAGCTTCAAGATTCTGTTATTAGTACTTTTTTGTGCTGGCTGGTGTTTTTAAAAGCTGTTCTCATTTAAACAGTTGCATTTTGAGAAACAGGATGCTATTTTATTTTATTGCATGCAGCCTTGGGTTCATGGAGAGTGGAAGGTGGGATAATTATGTATAATGCACAAATATTCAAAGAGGAAAGCCAAGCTTAAATTGTTCCAAACAACGTCTCCCAGGCCAAGTTCAAGATTTGAACTAATGGCTGTTGTTGTGCCGTGGCATTTGTTTACGGAGTCTGGTGCGCTATTATCAACCGCAGGCCGATTGTCGCTGCACCTTGATGTTGCAATCACTTCCACTGCCTGGGAGCCTTTAACCCCCGTCATGAAATTACATGAAATTGATTTCTGCTCACAACAAGGCCTGAGATTACACCGGCAACCATAACAAAATTGCAGCTCCACCAAACAGATTTCCCAAAACAAAGTAAAATTAACAAGAATCTGATCAATTTCAGTACAGCTACTCACAAACTTGTAAGAGCAACTGTGAAATAGCTTTTAAATCACCCATTTATTCTGTTGTTTAGAAGCTGACAAACAGAAGCTCAAGGCACCATAAAGAAGGGAAAAATTAGAGGGGAGAAAACAGTGTAGATATATCTTTCCATACCAAATCAAACTTAGCTACTACCTCGACAGTCAGATAACAGCAAGATCCTTCTCCTTTACAGTGACAGACCATCATAAGCACATGCAAAAGTTTCCACATTCAATACCCAGCATCTCCAGTTAAAGGGATCACCTACAGTCTTCTTCAAACTTGGGTCCCTGGGTGTTCTTGGACTACAACTCCCATCATCCCTGACCATTGGCTGAGCTGACTTGCGATAATTCTCTGCACAATTTTGCTACTGTTTCCTATCAACATGCAAATTGTGTTCCCTTGATTTAGGCAGTTCAATATTATTAGCTGGTCCAAAGTCAATACGGGAACCTAAGATCTGGGTTGTTCATGCAAAACCGCAGTTAAGTTTCTAAAATCAAGAGGGAATGAGCACTGGCTGGAAGTCAATATCAAGAGTCAATATCTTAAACCAAAACAAGGAGCATTCAAACCGTCTAGGTCTTCATGGGCTTTTTGAAAGTTTGCAAATGTTTTCTTTCCAAGCTCTGATTACATGATGGCCATGCTCAGAAGCCCTGAGCAAAATCAGGGCACTCCTAAGTGCTGTACAATGTATTTGCAACCTGTTTATAGCCCAGACAATACAGAGGAAGTGCTGCTGTTTCCACATTGCAAATGAATTGAGATAAGTATCTTTGCTTAAGACATTGACTCTTGATATTGACATCCAGTCAGTGCTGTGTCTCTGATTGCTTCACTGATGGGCAAGTCTGTTGAAATGGTAAACTAGTGATCGCTTGGTTGATGGTGTTTTCTTGCCAGTTTAGTTTTTCCAGCACAGAACTGAAACTGCTATCAAATATTCACATGGATACTACAGAATTGTTGAAAGCCTGGGAGAACAAAGAAGTCCTAGCAGGGCACCAAAAAAGGCAACAACTTGGGTGCTAGGCAAGTTTCCATAGAGAGAGCATTCCATAAGGATCCTGGGAATTGTATTTTGTTAAGGATGCTGAGAGTTGTTAGGTGACCCCCTTTCCCTCACAGACCTACCAGTCCCAGCTGTTAGGGCTTTCCTAAACACTCTCAGAACCCTGTTTAAATTGGTATGATACTGCTTTAAATGTATAGTGCAGATGAGATCAAGGAAGGACCAACAAAAAGGCCGTCTTTCAGCCACCCACTATTGTGGCCACCCTTCAGATTGAGGAGCTACTGTATACAGAGAAGAGTCTTCACAGGTGATCTGAAGGTATTCGTAGGTACATCTGGGAAGGGGTGTTCCATTAGATGTAAGGTCATGTAGGGCTTTCTAGATGAAAACCAACACCTTAAATAGGGACCTGAAACTATTCATCAGCCAGCGTGGGCAATAAAAGACTGGCACCTGTCCTAAACAGCGTGGGCCCAGTATTGTTAGCAGATAACCTCACCTATTGTAGTCTAGTGCACTTGCCAAGAGCAACCAAAGGCTGCTACCTTATTCTGTGTAGCGTGATCAAATAATGAAGCTTCACATACAAGGCCCTCTCAGAAGAGGCTTCCCAGCTGTGGAATTCCGTTTCTCACGGAGGATAACTTTCTAGAAGCACTTCAAGTTCTTTTTGTCTGGCTTGGCTTTTGGCTTTCACTGATAAGCCATTATGGAACCATTTTTCGCCATTGTTACGGCCATCATTTTGTACTTTGGTATTTTGCATCTTTTGCTAGCTGCCCTTCAGAAAGAAAGGCAGGATAAAGATGTCAAAAATAAGTGGATTAGATGTATACAATTTTAATGACATTTATTCAATATTTTATCTTTATCTTTAGGTTTGATTAAGAGCATTGCTATTTTCCTAGAGCTGTGAGGAGAGACACAATACACATCAAGATAAAACAACTCAAAGCCTGTGGTGTTACGAAAAGTGCCTATGAAAGTAACATACAGTCTCCAACTTTACATGGCCATTTTAAGAGGCTGCTTCTAATTGGAACATTAAAACATTTGCCTGATGTAGAAAGGAAAGAGAAATCCTGTCCTCACCAGTGAGTTTCTGCTCACCCACTCTAAAAAAGAATCTTTGGGTGACTCTCTGCTTTGAATGATGTAAGAAATAAGAAATAAAAGCAGCAATAAAAATAAAATGTAAAGTCATACAGCACCTAGAACAGCAACAGAAAGATCAGCATGAATGAATCTTTCTTTATTCAATCTCATCCCAATTGGGAAAGCCATCATTACTTTGACAACCCTCGGGTGTTTGTCACCAAGATAGCAGAGTACAAATGTTTCCCTCATCTCATTGCACACTTTGCAGAGATCAGCTCTTCTGGGAAGCAAAAGCAAATATTAACCCTTCGGATATTAGCCTAGGGTGATTATGGTAATTTTGAGCCAGTGGCAATAAGCAAACAGACTGATGTTTAGAGTAAGACATGCCTCCAGGCTCTAACTAAGGCCTGCTCCTGTTAGCCTCACTGGTCAAATTTCTCAGGGAGTGGCAAAAGGACTGCAAAACCAGCAATTGATGGTAAAACCAGTGAAGTCCCATTTAAAAAAAAAAAACAACCCAAAACATTTTGGTTGCATATTCTATACAAAAGAGATAATGCACTTAGTTTTATTTTTATGACAAAGAGATGAAAATATATTTCCTGCACATTTACAGCACACTGGCACTGATAACTGAGTAGCACAAAATTCTTGTTGGGCACAGCTTCCAAAGACAATCAAGTAAGTGGGTGGCAGCTGTGCCACTCTGTTTGGCACAAGGCAGTCAAACTCCTTATTGCATCTTAAAGACGGCAGATAGGAAAAGGGATTAATATAGGAGGCTGGGCGCCATGGAATTTCAAGGGGCGCACAATGAACGCAAGAGCAGAGCCAGCACATGCTAGAGAAAGAATGGCCCTGCCCTCTGCTTATCTACACTGGAATGCCTTCAGCAGACACAGAAATAGAGGAGGGGGAAGCAGACAAAACAAACGGGCTGTAGGCCACCATGAAGCTACTGAGTGCACAATGGTCCTGATGTGTTGTTGTTTAGTCGTTTAGTCGTGTCCGACTCTTCATGACCCCATGGACCAGAGCACACCAGGCACTTCTGTCCTCCACTGCCTCCCGCAGTTTGGTCAAACTCATGTTTGTAGCTTTGAGAACACTATCCAACCATCTCGAACTCTGTCGTCCCCTTCTCCTTGTGCCCTCAATCCTTGCCAACATCAGGGTCTTTTCCAGGGAGTCTTCTCTTCTCATGAGGTGGCCAAAGTATTAGAGCCTCAACTTCACGATCTGTCCTTCCAGTGAGCACTCAGGGCTGATTTCCTTAAGAATGGATACGTTTGATCTTCTTGCAGTCCATGGGACTCTCAAAAGTCTGATCCAGCACCATAATTCAAAAGCATCAATTATTCGGCGATCAGCCTACTTTATGGTCCAGCTCTCACTTCCATACATCACTACTGGGAAAACCATAGCTGGGAAAACCGTGGCCCTGATAGCCCGTCTCTAATCATTACATTTGAATTCTGCACTTCTGACAAATTTGGTGGTTTTATGGAGTTGCGCCGAATCTGCACAAGCAGAGGCTCTTGGAGAATTGCCCACCACCAAGTAAAGCAGTCGAGTTGGGAGATGCTAAGCATTGTATGCCATAGATGCAGCGCCCCAACGGGCACATCAGATTGCCACACTTGAATTGAGCCAAGAGCAAGACTGGTAGTCATTTTGGTAAATGTGGAATTATATGAAAGTTTGCCATAAGGCAGAGGTGGCTATCTCTTTGGGGTTTTGTCGGTTTTCGGCTGAAGGACCATGTTGAGGGTTGGCATGCCAACCTGGGCTCATTTCACAAGCAGATGCACACTCACACATGCATGCATTCTGCAGAAGGGATGGACACAGACAAGTGGTATGAAAATCCATATCCACATCCATAGTGAGGCGGGAAACAGACAAGCAAACAGACATACACAGAGAGCAGGGGAGGCAGGGGTGGGGGGGGGAGCTTCTCTAGGGCAACACCAGTGAAGGAGGGTCTCCTCCTGCCCCAGTACTTCCCTAGAGGGACAATAATGCAATGTTTGTTTCCCATAGCAGCAGTGAGGTAGCACTGTCTCCTCCTACACCAGCCCAGCT
Source organism: Podarcis melisellensis (assembly GCF_964234715.1). Taxonomy (NCBI): domain Eukaryota; kingdom Metazoa; phylum Chordata; class Lepidosauria; order Squamata; family Lacertidae; genus Podarcis; species Podarcis melisellensis. Next base: position 40,403,523 of record NC_138537.1, read on the forward strand.
CTGAGGTGAAAGAAGGCCATGCTTCTTCCGTTTCCTAAGCCTCTCTAAAACCTTGACAAAATGCAGCCAAATTTGGGCAGTGTGGATTGCAGGTCACTAAAAGTCACTTGGGGGCTGGAAATGGCCTGGATCAGCTACCAGGAATTAAGATAACATTACACTAAGTATTTAGGACTTCCTGTTTGGAAACAAACATTTAGATTCAGCTTAAGTGTCCTTGAAAGCAGAAAAGCCAGACATATATGCAGCTGCTGGGTTTGGTTTGTTTCTGTGCATTTCTGAGGCACAGTGACTATGGTAAATATGGTTTCTCAATTCAGCCAAACTATTATTATTATTTGAATTTATATACGTACCGCCCTATACGCAGAGGTCTCAGGGCAGTTTGCAAACCTGCTTCACACACTGGTTTCTGGATTTCTGGCTGATCGCAAATCATGGTCCATCCATTTAGACATCTGCCAAATTCTAAGTTAAGCATTCTCAACTATGTTTTGGCATGAAGTCTGAATTGAGATACTCACAGGAAAACTATGGCATCTGCCAACTGCTGTTCACTTTACTACTGCTCCATCAGCACCTCCCATCCCCAAGACACACTGTGCATAGGAGAAAAAGAAATCTTTACTTTTGGTAAACCTACTGAACTGCTCTCAGGATTTGACGGATGCTGAAAAACAGAGGACAGTCTCTTTTAGAAAAGGGAACTAAGATAGAATGCAGGGGCCACACAGCATACTGAACTATGGCCTAAGTGCTCAAGTAAAGTTAGTAAGCTATGAAAAAGAAAATAAATGCTCAAGCTGTTTTGTTATAGTCATAAATATTTATAGTTTGCAATAATGCTGCACAATAAGAGACCTGTTGTAACATATTTACAGTACTTGACCTCACAAATAAAACATGTTCTCCATTTTTGTCCTGTTGCATAGGAAAGCAGGTGTTAATTCTATTCAGTTGCAAAAGATAAGTGTAGAATTCATTATGTTTTTATTCAATTCAGATTTCATTTTCAATCAAGTCTTTTAAGTCACTTAATATAAAATGTGACTTCATTTTTTAAAATATATTTTTAAATCAATTTTATCCATCCTGCATTCTTCATAATTAAACACTCTCTCTCTCTCTCTCTCTCTCTCTCTCTCTCTCTCTCTCTCTCTCTCTCTCTGTGTGTGTGTGTGTGTGTGTGTGTGTGTGTGAAAGAGAGAGGGAGAGAGCGGGAGAGAAACAACATCTTCTGGAGTAGTCATGAAAAGTATCACTTGGTTTTTGGAAAGGGTTTTATACTGGAACAACAAAATGTGACAGGAGTGGGAAAGGAGGTGAGAATCCTTTATTTTATTCCCTGACCTCAATGTACAATCCAGGTTTCAAAAACTGAGACACTTCATCTGCTGGAACAGAAGGACCAGACACAACAAGCCCCAGCTCTGTGAGGTCTCCATCTGAGGGTCATCAACTAGGACCAGACCTAAAGGCTTTGTGTGTTTTCCTTCTTCAAGAGTACAGTATATAAAATGCAAACAGTTAGCTACAGATGGGTTGCTCTGCAAAGATACTGAAACCAAATCCCCCCCCCCCTCTTTTTTGTGTGCGTGAGCGCTGCAAATCCTACAGTAGGGTTAGTTAGCTTTGCTGGCTGAATGCCAACCAACCAAATTCCATCTTCTCTGCCTGTCCGACTGTATTTATAAGACTTGGGCCTGTGTCTGCAGTTTTTTATTTTGTTAGTGTGAACAACTGGAGGAGGGGGGGCAGGGGCAAAAAACAATCTTGCTCTGGAAATCGGTAGTGCTTTGAAAGCATATGAAATGGGTGCCTGGTCTGGTTACAAACCCAGTTCTTAAGAATAGTAACAGGAAGCAACTTGCATTCAAAATACTACCAGAGAGTTCAGCTTCTTTCTCTCCCAAGAAACCAATCAGCAGATTGGCTTCGAGGGAAATAAAAATTCTGTCCCAACCAAAATCTATTTTATCCACGGTAAGAGGTTATTTTTGTATTTTAAATGATCAACAGGAAGAGAGAGATGTAATTGAAAATAAGCCTGAACCAAGCCAATCCTTGCACTGGTGTTTTTCAAGAAAATCTCTGTGCTGTTGCTGTAAGGAAGTGGCCCATTTCTGTTTGAGATGTGCTAATACTAATGATCCCGTGGGTGCTTTCCCAAATCACAAAACTGGCAAAATGCAATTGCACATATGCCCTGGGCTCATCAAGAGGCAACTGCTGTCATGCATCACAAAATCTGCCTGGCTTGCAATAAGTTTGCAAAATGTATTTAAAAAAAAAATCCCACCCCCCACGCTCTGTTCCTCTCTAAAACCCAAAGGTTATAGAAGTGCAATGCAGCCAGTTTCTTTTGAGTAAGACAAAGCCAAGGTGGACAACTCTCTCACAACAGAGTGCCAGGGGAATCTAGAACTGTGTTAAGTTTTATGTCAAACAAGCAGAGAGAGAGAAACTGGAAAAATTTATGAGGTTTTTTTTTGGGGGGGGGGGTACCTCCTCGCTTTGGCTCTCCCAACCACAGTGGTGTTTCAGTGGGGAAAGACTTCAGAAGGATGTGTTCCCTTGCCTTCTTGTTAAGGCAGTCATGGCTTCAATATGCAAACAAAAGCTATTTAAACTGCAGTGGTATCGATCCCATCACCCTTAAGGTTAGTTTTTTAAGTTGGAAGGGACCCTGAGGGCTATCTAGTACAACCCCTTGCAATGCAGGAATCTCAACTCGTACAGGATACCACCCCTCTCCAGGAAACACACATTTAAAATAAAAATTTATCAGTCAAATTTGATTAATTCTCTTCCTTTCTGCCGAAAGAGACTCGTTTAAAAAAAAACGCTGAGAAAAAATTATTTGCCAGATCTGACACATACATGGCTCATAGAATGTAACCTTAGGACAGCAAACACTTGTTTTGCACTTCCCCATACCAGAGCTTCAGCCAGGGAGAAGATGGTTGAGCTAGAGACACTTTTGCCCCAAGCTGATTCCAGAAAACTGAAGAGACAGGAACTGCAGCTTTCTCTGCCTTTATACCACATCCTCTGATTTCCTTAATGCATTGTCTACAAAAGAGGAAGACTTAAGACCTTGGTTGGTAAGATGCATCCTCCAGGACCTTCTGAACAGACTAGCACTAGAGGACCGTGCATAGCATCCTTGCTCATTCTTTACATGGACAAAGAACCTCTTTAACATCAAATATTGCTTAGACCAGCTCAGCATTCTTGTGGACTTCTGTAGAAAATGACGCACATTCTCATAGCGTTATGTGCAAGCAAACCAGTACTGATGTGGTTTGTGCAATAGTCTTCATTTATTATTAGGCTTTTATTTTTCCTCTCTTTCCGCTCATAATCTACTTAAACGTGACTAATGGCCAACGCCAAAACTACAGAGCCAGGAAGTACAGTATTTTATACCAAAGTTCAGGATGCAAATTGAAACAAAGGCCTTGTTGTTAAGATTTCCTTTGAACTCCATATAGAAGTTCATTCTCTGTAGTTCTTTTTAAACCACACCTCCAAGTCCTTGTGGGAAAGCACTGGGTGGGTTTACTCCTATTTTTTCTCAGCAGAGATAAAAGCAGAAGAGACAAAAATCTAAATGAATGAGACAAATTCATTAAGACAAATTACTCGGTGGTGTTGGGTATTTTTTTGAGGGGGGAGAGGCAAGAAGTCAGGGAAACTTTTAAATGGAGGTTGAAAGATTAATGCTGGGAGTGTTAAAAGTTGCTAACCATCTGCAAGGCACTTCTCACCTCCCATTGCCTCTTAGATCAAATAAGCAGATTCCCATCCTACAAAACTCATCTGGAACATGGATGGCTGTGGGGTTCAGCAAATCCCTAGGGAGGGAGAATAAATCCAAGGGATGAGCGGGAAAAGTCTAAACCATGTCTCACAAGCAGTTCTGGCATTCTGTGATTTGCTGAACTCTATGGGTTGTACCCAACTAAGCAACACTCAGAGTAAGCCCATAGATTTTAAGTCCATTATTTCAGTGGGTCAACTTTGAGTATGACTTGGTTGAAAGGAACGATTACCAATTTCTGCAATGTACTTACAGAACGCAGCAAAATCAAGTCAGTTAGCAACACATTTCCAAAGAGAATCATGGGGGCGAGAAAAGGACTCACCGTGCCCCCCTCTCTTCCACAATCCCCACCCAACCTGCGCTCAGTTAGGAACAAGAGAACTGTCAACTTCAACAGCACAAAGAGTTTCATAGAGTCAAAGTGTGCCACTGTGCACATCTGAGGAAATTGCAGATGACAGCTGGATAAGACTCTTTCACAAGATTCTGTCAATTCTCTGTCTCCCCAGCAGAGTGGGAGGTACTAGGACAACCCAGAGTTCTGTTGAATGTCTGCCTCTATGGTACTCAACATCTGGCTTGAATCCAGTCTTGCTCCAGCCCTCCTCTCCCATTCCTGAAATCTAGAGATTAGGGGAAAACTAAGCAGCTTCTTAACAGTTCCTCTGCATGTTTACTTGGCAGTAGATCCCACTGTTTCTCGTGGGACTTATTCCCAGGGAAGTTTGCAGAGGATTAAAGTCTCACAATGCAATCATGCAACCCTATGCACATGACCGGGGCTTCTAAATTAGTGTTTATAGGATTATAGCCTCAGTAAACTAGGTAGGGGTCATAAGAGTGTATATATTTGGATGAAGCTATTGGTTGTACTTTTAAAATATTTGTATCATTTTGGGGCTAATGCATTATATCTGATTTGATGTTGTTTTATTTGTATTCCAATTTTTGTTAACCACATATAGTTGGTCCCCTTGAGGACTAAGTTAACAGACAACTAATAAATGTAAACAATAATTAAGAATAAATATTGTGTTCCATTAGAGACGTGGAGGATACAAAGGCCACCTAGTCCCACCATGATGCAGGAGAACCTCTTATTTTATTGAAATGCCTCTATTGTAGGGATTTATTAGATCCCACCATTTGTCCCATGAACACAATGTCTTTCCCACCTCTCCTTTCCCCCCACAACCCCCTGAAAAGCTACTCCTAGAAAATGGGCAACCTTTGTAATTGGCATGTGGAGGGCTATAGCTGGAGGGGGAGTTGTCAACTTAAGGTTCAAGCCGTAACATTTTATGAATGTTGTATTACATTTACCAGTTGTGTTGTGGCTTTTCATGATTACTGGATTCTTTCCAGTAAGCTATTGTTAGCAGCTTTGTGATTCCTCTTGGGAGGTAGAAAACAATACAAACACTGAAATTACATCAAATGATTTGTGCTGCATGAGCCAGAGAGAGCCTTGATAGGTCAGATACAGATCAGTGCTGCCTACCTCTTGTTTAGTTTATTGGGTTTGAAACTGGTCCATCATGCAGTGATATGGTCTGTGAGATTGCTCACAGTCTTTGGCAGAGACAGAAAGCACATCCTCATATTGCTTAGCCTCCTTTCTCCCATGCTGCTACATGCATTGTGCTGCTTTTATCTAATTTCAGATGCCGGCCCTTGTGTTGGCCAGCGCGTGTTGCAGATCTGCCAAATATTATTCATTATCTGTGTATCACCAAAAAATCAAAACAAAGTCAGATTGGTAATGTATTACTTGCACGCAAGAACTTACCTGACTTGCTTATTATGGTCCATCACACTTAGAACGAGGAAACCCACTCTCATTGGCTACAAAATCCATTCTCGCCTAACAGTCAATGTCAGAGTGCAAGAAACTCCATGAGTCGGCCATTTAGTTGGAAAGAGAGCTTTTTGCAGGCTACCCCCCAAAATTCCAGAAGTTTCTGGAAGTGGGCACGCTATAGCTTTTGGCAAAGGGGCACGGAGCATGTTTTCTTTGAGACAGTTATTCATTTCAGCAGACAGCTACAGCATTAGACAGGATAAAAGCCGTTTATTCTTTTTTCTTGCACAGCAACACAACTTGTGTATGCCACTTTACTTTGGCAAAGCCTCTTTAAAGGAAGCTTTAAAAGTCCAGCGAGTGGAGGGGGAAAGCAGAAAATTAATCCTGTCTTTTCTGATTTCAAGTGTGTTAACAGGAGAAACTGTTGACTGCTTATGATTGTACTTTAATGCTTCTACTCCTAGTCTGTCCAGTGTCTCCATTAGGAAAAGCAGAAGACAGTTAAGAATGGACGAGTCAGCAATCTACTGCAATTTGTCTCAGCAATGCAACATTGATCTCCCTCCCACCCTCTTACCCCAATACTGTCAATGCTGTCATTGATATCCTAACAGTAATCACTGCTGAAAGGAAAAATGGACCATAGACAAGAGCCACCCCCTCAACCAATACTTGATTTACAAGGTATGGTTGGAGCAGGAAAGTTGTTGATGGTAGATGGCTGAGATCAAAAGCACTTAGAGATGAAAATAAAATACAAGATGCATGCAAATCTCACTCAGGGGTTCCATCTATGTGGGACCATTTCCCATTGAAGATGATATTCATTGAAGCAGACACTGAAGAACAGCCACAAAAACTCATTCTATAGCAATATCTTAAGACTGGGGTCACCAATCTTTTTGGATCAGGGGACACATTTGCAAATGGCACCAAACACACACACATACAGAATTCAAGTTGACAACACAACCTATTGTACTGGCTACAACAGAATGCTTTTTTCAGGCCTAATTTCAGCTGTGGGGGCAGAGACACTGTGGAAAATCCCTTGGTGGGCACATAGGCACCATGTTGGCAACCTCTACTTTAAGACGATCAAGTCTAATTTGTATTGATCATCAATTTCAGGATGCAGAATGAGATTCCACCATGGCATTTATGATCCAGGGAAGCAGGGAGAATTCAAAACTTTCTGGTGCTGAGTAAAACACCAAAAATTATATAGCTCTTAAGAAGGTTCTCAAAGTGTTTGACTCCATTCTATCTCTCAGAATGGCCAGTACCTAAATGGGAGATCATTTCTGGAGCTTCATTTATGCGTGTCTGACCAGAGCAGGAGGAAATGGGGACACGCCATGCATTTATCTGAAGAGCATTTTTGTGACTATGTTGAAGCTCACATTACTTCCATCATCAGTTAACATACGTACATGGGCTGTTTGCTAATGCAAGCACTTTTTCTAAAAAGAGAATATCAATATCTCTTGGTGTTTGCACTGTTAAAAGCTTGCAGAAAAAGAAAGAGAGGTTTTTAAACTCTCAAAATGCACTAAAGAAAATGCTGGTGATGTAATCCATGGCAAAGCATCACCAAGAATCACTGGTTCATAAGGTAGAGAAGAGTTATGCAACATGCTGTGGTGTTAGCATAAAAATCACTAATTGCAAATCACCGTTTTCTTCTTAAAGATGGCAGGCAATTGCAAAGAATTGCTTTTTAAAAAGAGGTTCTCAGCTGTTAAGATGAACTTAGCATTAACTCAAGGTAAAACAGAGCTGAGCTGGGTAAATTTAGGTGTATTTCAGATGCCTGTGTAAAGTCAACAATTCTGGCAGAAATGAAGTGGCTGTGATTAAAAGGAATGTAAGACAAAGAAACTGCCAAATGAAGTGGGGGCAGGGAACCACCACAGACAGGGCCTTTTCAGTAGTGGCATCCCAATTCCTATATTCACAGGAACATAGTAAGCTGCCTTATACTGAGTTAGAGCATTGATCTATCTGGCTCAGAATTGTTTACACTGACTGGCAAGCAGCTCTTCAGAATTCCTGGCACAAGCCTTTCCCAGCTATAGCTGCAGATGCCAGGGACTGAACCAGGTACCTTCTACATGCAAAGCAGATGATCTACCACAAAGTTATAGCCCCAGAGAGGTTTGTCTAAGACAGTCTTCTCAGTGTCAGGTGCAGACCTTTTTATTTAATCTTTATTTTTAAATTTGGGTTTATGCTGCTTTCTGTTTCTCTGGTTGGATTTATGTTGCACATGAGTTTAAGTTTTATTTTGTATTTAAGCTGTTTCTATACTTATTTCCTGCAAGCTTCCCAAGGAACTTTCTGTTATTGGGTGGTATAAGAATACCATGAATAAAGAATAAAATAAAGAGATCTCATGTGTGGCTAGACATAAGTCTCCCATCCATTCTCACCTGCCGGCTCTGGATTTTGAGAACACCCTGCAGGGTTTGTCTTCAAAAGTTGCTTGTCTCTTCCATCCACCTTCCAAAGCCTCGCTGCATTATTGCTTCTGATCATAATTCCCTTAAGGGTACCGGCGAGCACTTCGTAACGCTCCGTGGTCCCAGAGGAAACAGTTACCGAGCAGAAGCTCTAAAGAATATGCTCTGAGATACTTGGTTGTGAAAAGCAAAGCACCTTTCAATTAAGAACAAGACGAGAAGAGCCCCACAACCATTTCTAGGGAAAAGGAACATCTCATGTAGTTAAGCTTTATAAAAAATATCCTCCACGGAAAAGGGATTTGAACATTGCTTTGATTATGATCTAAGGGAGCAGGTTTCCAAAAGACTAACGTGACACACATTTTTCAAGTAGGCCCCCAAGAGGCAGTAAGAATACATTTGTATAGCGCTTTCAAGCATTTCAAAGTGTTTCACCTGCATCATCTAGCTGTTATCCTTACAGAGACCATGCAATTAAAGTCTGTATTATTATTATTATTCACTAGACGAGGGGACTGAGGCTGAGACGCAACATCTTTCCTAAGGCTGCTTGGTAAGTTCATGGCAGTTCTGAGATCTAGGCTGGTGAATTCTCGATTCATAACTCAGGGCAGATTCACACCAGACATATGGAGTACATGTCTTCTCCCAGGAAATCCTGGAAACTGAAGTTTGTTGAGGATGCTGGGAATTGTAGCTCTGTGAGGGGGAAATTACAGATCCCAAGATAATGTGAGAAGTCACTTGCTTGAAATGTATGATGTGAATCTGCCCTCAGTCTCTAAGACACTACAGTACACCAGTTAAAAGAAGAAATTCCGATTCCTGCAATAGAAAGATAATAAAACAACTTATTACAGTCGCTGATTTGATTTGTGGGTGTGAAAGGATATTTTATTATTTGTAACTGATTATGTGCTGATTAACATTTTAGTGTTAGCACACATTATTTTAAAATTGAAAATACATGATAATAAAATGATCTCTCTGATGTGTATTTTCTTATATTTTTCCAGTCGTAGTTTCTTTGAAGCTTCTTCAGTTGGAGAGAGCAACAAATAAATTGAATTAAATAACTTGAATTAAAATGCTGTTTGCTTTACAAATGATTTTCCTATAAGAAATTGGATGTTATTGCCAATGGAGGGAGCATTAAAAGAAGACAAAAGTCATAGCAACAATGTCTACTCTGCTTACAAACATGAATAGCTATAGTGTAAGCAAGTTAAGGCTGGTTTCACAAGTGACGAGGAAAATCAGGGACAGTGTAGTCCTATACATGTTTACTCAGAAGTAAAGTATCCCGACAAGAAATTAAAAGCAGGAAAGCAAAGAAGTTCACAAAGAAGAGAACTGCTGTGCTCAATTGTCTTCGGAAGCAGCAGAAACACAGAAAATCATTCCACCTCCTATAAGTTAAAACCCATAGAAATTTATACCAAGTAGCTTACAGATATTACACACACACACACATATTTCTTACATTAAAAAAAAAAAAATCACCACACCTTCTCCTGCAGCTGATGAAGGCAGCATGCAATAATTTCCCTAATGATGGGGAATGAGCTGAGCTAGGAGACAGGTCCAGGGGCAGTGGCGTAGCGTGACGGGTGCAGGGGGGGCCGGCCGCACCGGGCGCAACATCTGGGGGTTAGGGGACGCAAATCCACGGGTTAGGGGGCGCAAATCCACGGGTTAGGGGGCGCAACTCCACTGGTTAGGGGGCGCAAATTACTTGCCTTGCCCCGGGTGCTGACAACCCACGCTACGCCATTGTCCAGGGGCACCTAGGGAGCTCCATGGCTGAACAAAAATTCAAGCCCAGGCCTCTATAGGGATGTGGAGGCCTGATCTGGCCACCCACCTGACATCACAATGACATCACATGACCATCTTTGCCCACAGGGATCTTGCAGGGTCCCTTTCAAAGTGCCATCTTGCGGGGCGCTTTGCAGAGGGCGCCTGCAAACTCCCTTTTGCCAGTGCCAGGTTTTTACCAGCTGAACACCTGACGTCATATATAGCATCAGGTATAGGAGAGGTGGGCATGGCTTGGTCGAAATGGCCTCACAGTTCAGGGGGGTGTATAGCAGGCTCATGGGCTAGAATTTCCCACCCCTGCTATACACTATGTGCTACACAACATTAAACATTAAAGCTCTCCTGGGAAGGGAGCGCCGTAAAAAGCACTTTTGATGGCAGCACTCCAAATGGTGAGCATAATGTTTGGAAAGTGGCCTGCCGATTGAACACCAAGCTCCAAAGAAGTCTTGGGATCAGCTCCGCGTATTCGTGAAATTGTTGGTGCCAGTATGGACTCTCCGTTCAAAAAGCAACATTCACACAGAGAGCTGTTTTCAAGCCCTTCTTCTCCTGGGAGGAGTCTTTGTCCCTCTGGAGGAGGTTGAACCTTTGAATCAGCCCTAGTCTTGGCCATTCCCCCATAGGAAAACAACTCTAACCATGTAAGCTCCTGACATTATTCCATCCTTGCAAAGGATTTTACCTTTTGTTTATAGGAAGTGCCCTTAAGAGCTCTTAGGGAACATGTGAGAGATAACTCTTAACAGTGCAAGTAAACAGTGCATATTTACGCAGAATTCAGCCCCCTTGTTTTCAGTGGGGCTTACTGGGAGGTTCGTGTATGCAGACGGCAGCCTAAGTTGGTGTATATATTAGGAGTTTACATACTGTGCTATTCTAAAAGCTTTCTCAGGAACCCACCTAAATACTTCATTTAATGAAGAACTGGCAAGCCATCTATGCAGTCACTGCCTAAGAGCAAAGTACAGGTAGTGACCAATTTACGTGGGCGTTACGTTCCGGCTTGCCAGGACATTCCAAAAATCGTTGGGGTTATTTTTTAACAAAAAATGCCAAAAAAGTGATTTTTTGATTTACTTGCCTGAGATCCAGACGTATGGCAGCCCTAATATAATCGCAACACACATTCACCTGCAAACGCACCGTTCCGCCCCAGCCCCACTGCTTTTTATGGTGTTATCAGGCCACTTCAGGGTTAGGTGCGAAGTGCGCAGTTGTGTTCACGCACATATCGGATGCACCTAGAACAACTGCTGCCTTTAGGGGTGATAATCCCAAAGGGCTGTCCAGGTCACCGGTACCTCAATCTTAGGAAGGCAATAAAGACATGCAGGCATCAAGATAGGGTTGGCTAAAATGAGCTCATTGCCTCAGGTGGCAGGTTGGGAGGGGCTTGTCAGTCATGGTGGCCGTGGTATTTCGCCGGCTGGTGAAATGGCAGCAGGCAATTCTGTGGGCGGATAGAGGCAGCAGCAGATGGGTTGAAGGGGCACTGGGAAAGATCTGTCTTTGACAGAATCTCTGGAGGACTACTGCCAGGCATTAAACCACACTGACCTAGATGGGACAATGGTGTTCCTCAGTATATGGCAGGAATGATTTGATACAATGTGATATGATATACTTAATTAAACTTATTAGTTGCTTGTTACCTAAAAGGTATCCAAGCGACTTACATTTAAAAGCATAAATGTAAGAACATTATACCCTAGGAAAAATCATTCATATAACATACCAACCCCCCAACTCCCCACCCCATAACAGCCATAGTAAGCTTTGGCAGTGCACTGAATGAGCTTGGTCCATCAAAGGCCTAGGGGAAATGTGAAGTCTTTACCTGGTGCCAAAAATAAGTCAATGAAGGTGCCAGGTGGAGTTGAATGGGGAAAGCATTCCAGAGAACAGAGAATACATGTTTGTAGGACTAGCTAGATGTTATATCAAGGGATGCGAGTGGCGCAGTGGTCTAAACCACTGAGCCTCTTGGGTTTGCCAATCAGAAGGTCGGTGGTTCGAATCTGCATGACGGGGTGAGCTCCCATTGCTCTGTCCCAGCTTCTGCCAACCTAGCAGTTCGAAAGCACACCAGAGCAAGTAGATAAATAGGTACCACTGCGGCGGGAAGTAAACGGCGTTTCTGTGTGCTCTGGCACTTGTCACGGTCCTGCGTGTACCAGTAGTGGTTTAGTCATGCTGGCCACATGACCCATAAAGCTATCTGTGGACAAACGCCGTCTCCCTCGGCCTGAAGCGAGATGAGCGCAGCACCCCATAGTCGCCTTTGACTGAACTGTCCAGGGGTCCTTTACTTTTACATTTTACCTACATCAAGGTCATGGACCACCTCCAAATGCCCTCTGGGTGACCTCTAGCACCAAAGAATCTGAACAAGTCAGGGAGATGTTTCTCTGCTCTGCCATTGTGAAGCATAGGATGGGCTCTCAGCTTTTTACACCCAAATTCAAATGTATTTATGCAAAACATTTCAAGTCAGTCTGCCTCTTGGCATGATGCCACTGGCATTTCCAAATGGGCACACAATGGATATGCCGAATCTACAGCGAGGGAGGAAGAAATGGTACCAAGCTGTGAAAGTCCACAACACAACACGCAAACAAAAGCCACCACACTATTAGGGCCCTGTTGTTTCTTTTAAAGCTTAAAAAGCTAAAAATAGCTTGCCAGAGATGTTAGAGAAGTCATCTCATTGATCTATTAAATGAAATTTAAGCCAAAATAGAGAGAAAGAAAAAGAAAAGGAAAAAGGCACAGAGAGATCTATTTTTCCACAGATCCTTGAGGGCAGGTTCTCTGAATTTAAGAAACAATCAACCAGGCCACTTGATAGCAGAGGGGTTTTTTATCATTATTATTTTAGATTGTGGTCACAGGAGGGGTGTTCCTAACAGTTTTGCAAGCAGTGACAAAGTCAAATGAAAAGCTCAGCAGGTAAGAGTTCAGTGACACACTCACATGAATGTGCACACAAAACAGAGATTAAGTAAGCCTCCAAATGAAGCTCATATTTAAAAAAAGAAGTCAATTTGGGGAAGAAGGAGGCAGAGAAATAGAGGGTGTGGGAGGAAAGATATACCGTAGAAAGAAATATGAAAAAGAAAGTGATAGTTCCGTGTGCAGCAGCGACTGCAGAAGGCCTTCCACACCAACATGATGTTTGTATTAAAGAGGTTAAAGAGGCTGCAAGCTTCAAAACCAAAATATACACCAGGTTGCTGTTTGTCTCCATCTCCTCCTATGCCATGAGTATCTTGTTCGGGAGGCGGAATTTTCAGAGTAGGAAAGGGTTGACACACTCTTACCCAGAGTGCCACTTCCCTACCCTGAAGTGGAGCAGGATAATTGCATGGACGGGGAAGAGAGGGAAAGACTAATTATACAACTCCAACTAAATAACCAGTTTGTCCATCAATAAACATGTAACAGGGGCCTGCTTCTGTATGCAGCGAAAGGCGCTAACTAAACTTACTTGGAAGTAAGTGGCATTGAATTCAGTGGCTCTCAATCCCAAATTGAACACCACAATCCTGTGCGTGGTAGTTACTTGATGGTGGTGTTCCTTTCGGAATGACCAGTAATAAAACACAGCTATCCACCTATCACTTGAGTGAGGCACATTTCATCCTCCTCGATGACTGTGTACACATACTTAAAGCACATGGGATGGAATTTGAAGTTGCACTGAGAGAAATGCACTGTTCTGGGGGTTATCCTGGCACAAATCCCAAGCCAATTTTTAGAGGGGTTGCCCTATGTGGCCTAGGACCCACGTACCTACGGGACCGCCTCTCCTGGTATGCCCCACAGAGGACCAAATGACAACATTTTGGAGGTCCCAAGTCACAAGGTGGTTAGATTGGTCTCAACTAGGGCCAGGGCCTTTTCAGTACTGGCCCCGACTTGGTGGAATGCTCTGTCACAAGAGACTAGGGCCCTGCGGAACCTGACATCTTTCCATAGGGCCTGCAAGACAGAGCTGTTCCGCCTGGCCTTTGGTTTGGACTCAGTCTGACCCTTATGTTTCCCTCCCCTTATGGGTCTTGATTTATCGGCTACTTTTAAAATGAGGCTGCATTTTAAATTGCATTTTAACCTGTATTTTAAATTGGTGTTTCTCCCCCCCCCCATTATGTTTTTACTGTGATTTTATTGGTGTTAGCCGCCCTGAGCCTGGATCTGGCCAGGGAGGACGGGGTATAAATAAATTATTATTATTATTAGGGAAAGCCCCCCCCGAAGTCCTTGCACAGGGCTTCCACTGTCTGGGCTTATAAGATGGCTCCTGCCCAAAGAATCCTGAAAACCTCACAAAGCGACAATTCCCAGCAGCTTTAACAAACCATAGTTCCCAGGAGTCTTTGGGGGAAATCATGTGCTTTAAGCCTGTGGTGCATACACCGCCTATGTCATGAAAGGGCTTCTTCCACTGTGTGACAGGTTTATGCACATGTGAGTCATTTTTGCTCTGTCGTTCCTCAGGAAAAGGGATCATAAGCCAAACGAACATCAAATAATCCCTCCCCCCCAAAAAAAAACCCATGATGAGAACTGGAAAACAATGAAAAGCTGTGGGCTCTTAACCAAAATCTGTAAGATATTGTAACAACTTTATAACTGTCTAACAGCAATCTTTCCACAATTCATCAGACCTCCCTGCAAAACACAACAATGCATTTGAACACACAGAACTGGATTTAGCAAGATGTCGTCAGAGAGACATGAGGAAATAAAGGAAGCAATTTAAGTATCCTTTGAAGAAAGAAAGAAAGAAAGAAAGAAAGAAAGAAAGAAAGAAAGAAAGGAAGGAAGGAAGGAAGGAAGGAAGGAAGGAAGGAAGGTAGGAAGGAAGGAAGGAAGGAAAGAAGGATAAAGGCCCTGGTGTCACTGGTGGAGCAGGAAAGCAACAAGAGCCATTGCATTCCGTACATGTACTGTACCAGGCTACAGACTGTAGTGGAAGAATGCACTTAGCAGCGCTGAAATGGCACAGCTTACAAGGTTAACAATCTTTTAGCTGATGATTTGTATGTATTTATGAGCACTGCTGAACGACCTTCAAGAATGCCTGTAAGACACTGGCAGGGTGAATTAGAGAAACTCAAAAATCTTTTCTTTTCTTTTTTTAAAAAGCTCTAAACAAACAAACAGCTTTCCTACACTTACAGCTCTGATGCAACAACTGGAAAGAGAACATCAGCAAGCAGAAAATTACAGAATGGAAGAGACTATATCAGTTCAAATTGGTAATCCTAACAGGTGCATTTGAGAAAAAAAGTTGTTTAGGCTGCAATCCTATACCCCTGTTAAGATGGGAGTAAAAGCTTCTGCACGAAATGAGAAGACATGTACAGGCCTGACAACCTGATTCTATGCATATTTTCAAAAAGCTGAGCACCATTGCATGGAGCTTCCTTCCTGATATACATACTTGGAATTGCAGACAAAATTCATCCAAGTGAAATGGATCTGAAATAACGACTCTTCTGTCGGCTGCTGTTTTCAAATAAAAAATGTTGGAGCCCAATTTCGACAGGGTGAGTTCTGTGAATCTCAGGACCTTGCGCATGCTTGAGCCAAGAAAGCGAGTCCAACAAAAGGTATCACCCAACGCATTTCGCTGCTCTCAGCAGGCTCTGTAACGTGCGCCAGACGTGAAAAGCAGAGGCTGTTCCATTACCCTAGATACATTATTCAGAGGGGGGAAATGAAGTGATACAGTCACCACTGTAGTGGAAATAATGCAAGAATGAATCCCTTTTCTATCCCAACAAAGGAAATGCGCTCCACCAGTGGTTTTACATAAACAGCTCTTGTTTATGAAGCCAGATTTCATTACAAGCGGCGAGAAATGTTATCTTTCTGTGGACATGCTGAAATGGACTGCAGCACAATAGGCCTGTGTGATAGGACAATATTACAAAGTCAAGCCAGCAGCTCTTGTTTATCGTTATCAAAAACATTCCCCTGTACACAGTTAATGAATGGCCAGAACATTGGATATTAATAGAGAAAGGTTATGAGCAGCTGATTGCTAAACCTCCTCATCACCAGAAGCCCTTCATGGCTGAACATCAAGACCTTCCTCAACCTTAGCAGGGCAACCATCAGGGAGACAAAAAATAAGCAAACTAAGCCAGAGGCCAAAACCAAACATCAGAATTTGTATGCTGCAGAATAACATTTTCTCTTTTACACAACCTCAGTTTGAGGCTATTGTCCTATCCATGCTCATCACTGAACTCACTGAGATCAGCTTGTTATTTTTTAAAAAAGGATAGCTGCTAACCGCTACTAGAATCAGATACCAGAGAAAAAGAAATCCCAAACCTAGAGTCATTACAAATCCAAAAAATATTTACAATACAAAGTTCATCACAAACACAGCCTTAAGAAAAGCACTTCTGGGTTCTCTGGGATTCACTTCCCAAAAGAACAGGCCACTCCGCCAATACAAGTAAATTTAGTGGTCACTGCTACCCCGGCAATCACATAGCAAAGCCCTTACTCTCACTATCCCAGCTTGTCATTGTTCCAACAAAATATAAACCCATTTTAGCATTAGCATGTAAGTTTTAATTCGAGGAAAGGAGAATTCACCCATAAATCTGTGTACTGGTCTTTATGCAAGGTTAATGATTTGCTAGCTAAGAGTCAAAGGTCAGAGTTTTCTTTTTTCTTTTCTTTAAACACAAAAGCCACAAGAACATAAACATTCTACCATTTTAACTTTGCAAGGTATTTTCCGACATCACAGCTCTTGACCAAATGTCAACATAGTAAACATGGAAGGGCATTGTTTGTAACTGTTTACACATGTCTGTCTTCCCAGAAAAGAAACCTAAATGGGTTTGGCCCTTCTGGGAGAAGTTCCCTGTTTTGATACTCCTGCGTCAGCCTGCATAAGGCAGGGCGAGAGCGATTAATGATGAAATCCACCAAGATGAGTTAAAAAGCTAGGAAGAACAACAGAATCAATAGACATAATTGATAACTGCATGCAGCACTGCATGACGAACAAGTCTAACCGAAACGGAGCAAAAAGAGAAGAGAAAGAAATGAGCATAGCAGCAGTGAAGAAAGGGGGGGGGGGATACAAGGTTCTGCCTTCCAAGGCTGCCTACTCACTGCAAGGATTATAAAGGATATTAACAATATACATGCACAGCACATGGCATTAACAAATGTGAACATAAAATCCTGCGGAGCTATGGGCGCTAAACTTTGGAACAAAAGGCTCTAAAGGGTAGTAACAATCGATGATTTACATTCACTAGGTAGGACAACAGAGGGAACAATAGCTCTTTGAATGAGACTCCAACATATTAAAATTACAGAGGAAGGAATTAGAAGCATCTCTAAAGGATTTAAAGAAACACAGCCAGTTTTGGAGGATCAGGAAAGGCCAAGTGATATTAACTGAGAAATAAGAGGAGCAGGGGGCATTTATTTATTTATTTAAGTTAGGATATGAAAAGTGGAAAGCTGGGCAACGGAATGGGATTCATGCCTAGTGACAACTTTCCTTGCTTCCCAAAGGCTGGTGTTCAGCTGTCCTTTTTTTTGTTTCCCCCTCCCCAAAACCCCACTAATCCAGGAGAAAGGAAAAGCAACCACAGGAAGAAGCGTTTCGGTGGTTGCCGTGTGGAAGTACTGGGTTCCAGTACACATGGCAAGAAAAGGGGTAGGCAACCAGATGAGGAAGGAATAATGCTTTGCAACAAGGCAAATTTGTGCCATCTAAAAAGGAGGATCAGGGCTCACAGGCTAATCAAGCGGGTGTGTCCACAGGTTTGGCGGAAAGGAAGGATGAACAGCAGGGCAGTCTAAGCCTGAAAAAAAAGTTCTTAGGGACGCAGTCCAGGACAAGCAGGAATGCGGAGTATTCTTTGAACAATGCACTCTGTGCAGTATATATAGATGGGAGACTACGGGAGAGAAAAATGCTACTAGTAAGGGTAGGATATGTAGGGCTACAGGACAACACTTAGCATAGTATGAGAAAGGGGCAACAAGCAGAAACGCTGTTCAAATACTTGACATGTGAAGTACGACTGGGAGATCAATGGCCCTTGTGGTGTGCCTCCTATAGGTGGGCTAAGCAGTCAGAAAGGTCAAGGCTGTGAGGTGCAGACTGCAGAGCAGGGGAAGGGGTCGGTGCTGAGCAGGGTGCAAGGTCCGGAGTAATACTATATGCTGCAGCGTTGGGGTGATGTGGGCATCCCAGAATTAGGTGTGGAGGCATCTGCCCAACATGTGCTGGGAGAGATGCAGGGATTCATTTGCAAACTGGAAAATCCCAGGTCTCAAATTTGCTTGAGGAGAACACAATCTGTTTCAAACATTCTGCTCCCTATTCCCAAATGGGGAGCGAAAAGCTTTTAAGGGGAATGAGGGGACAGCTTGTTTATTAATTGTTTCTTTAACCAGCACATCACCATTGCAATTCACAGTACTCTGCTCATACTCAGAGGATCTTTCTCTCAAGCCAGCCTGCAAATGTAGATGGCGGTGGGAGGGAGATTCCAATATCGTAACTCCAATATTTAAAATGATCAAGTCCAGTTAAGGTCTGTGGAGGAAGGCATGCCCTGGAGAGTACAGAGCCGGGAAGGAAAGGAGTAGCAAGTGGTTTTGGTATAAGGGGAGATGGTTTTTATGAGGTAGAGGGATGGTTCAGCATGAGCACAATATGAAGGCAGGCAGGCAGGCTGCTGCAGATAGGGCTGACACCTTTCTGCCCCGGCTTCTGTTGCAGATTTAACAGCTTTACTATAGGCAGAAATTCCACAGGTGCAGTACTTTCCCTCCTCCTCCCCCAACATCAGCTGCTAAATTCTGTATATTGTGCAACTATTAAAGGTGCACAAGTGGGGGTGGGGGACAGAGTGGTGACCCTATTGATGAAGGGGATCTGCTCTGAGTTCAATTCCACAGGACTAAGCTGGCATGTTGAGGACAGGGTCCGGGTGAACAGTCTGTTAGGCTGCATGTGCCCAACTTGCAACTCTCTTGTTATTTTCTGCCTCATCACCAAACCTACCCCAGAAGCAGGCTGAGCAGCAAGTGCAATAAATGCAAGTTCCCAAGTCTGAAGGAACAGCCAAGCCACGTGTGATCTGTGTGCCCTCTTACCACCACAGTCTGCTTGAGTACAACCAATGCCATATAAGCAGGCTATGGGAATGACACACACTCTGGAACCCAGGTCCAGGAGATCCAACCAGGCCCTTTCTCGAGAGGAAGTGCAAAAAGTGTAGCCCAGTGGTTTAGCAGGTCAGAGAGAGAGAACACCCACTTGCAAAATCAGGAGTGAAGCTGGGGCCCTAGCCTACCTCGCAGGGTTGCTGTGAGGATAAAGGAGTGGGGAACAGAACCGGCAATGAAAGGAAACAAGGAGGTTTAAGGAGCCAGACATTTGCGCGCCAGGCTTCCCTCCTGCCCGTCCTGCTGCTGCTCACCTGGGCGTTTTGGCGGCGGCGGCGCTCTCCCGCTTGTCCAGCACTCCCGGCACGCAGTTGGTGAGCTCGGTCCAGTCGGCGTGCAGCCCGCAGCTCCAGCCGGTGGAGAAGCGCGAGAAGAGCCAGGTCTCCCTGCGGTTGGGCCGGTAGCAGGTGCACTTCTTCTGGCCGGGCCGGCAGTCGCAGGGCACCTCGAGGCGCACGTTCTGCACCAGGTGGCGGCCGAAGGTGGTGCCGCCCGTCTTCTGGATGTGCAGGAACACGATCACGTCGTCGCCCTTCATGTCGAAGGCGAGCTGGCGCTCCAGCTCGCGCACGGGGAAGTAGTACTTCTTCACGTAGTGCGGGTCCGGCGTGGGGAAGAGGTCCAGCTCGTCCTGGTAGGAGCGGAGGCTCGGCGAGCCCAGGCTCAGCCCCGGCCCCACATACTGGTACAGGATGAGCATGAAGCACACCGAGCCCGCCACGATCAGCAGGAACTTGCTGTTCCGCTCAACCATGGTCCTTCCAGCGCGCTTCATATGTCACCATCTCCCGGCCAGGGGGAGGCGGCGGGAGAGCTGCTGCTGCGGGAGCTGCTGCTGCTGCTGGCGGAGGTGCCCCCGGCGACGTCGGCTCCCCTTTCGCCCGCTCCCAGGCTCCGAAGAAGCCCCGCGAAACCACCCCGACGAAAAAGCGCCGTGCGCCCCGGAGAGCGCGCGGAGGGCGAGGGATTCCCACCCCTTTCCTCCCTCCCTCCCTCCCTCCCCGTCCGGCCCCCCTTCAGTCAGATCCGCAGCCAGGGGGGGCTTCCTCCTGCCAAGCGGCGATCAGCCACCGGGGACGGGGGGGGGGGGCGGCGGCGAGAGAGAGAGAGAGCGAGCGCGCGGCTCCCAGGGTCGACCGCCCTCCCCCGGTTCCGCCTCCCTCGCAGCCCCGTCCCGCCTCTGCCTTCGGGACTTTGCCTCTGCCGCTCCTGGCCCCGGCTCCGACCCGGCCGAGGCGCCGGGCGCGCAGCCCCTTCGGGGTCTCGCGGAGGCAGGGCTGGCGGAGGCGGCTGCACGCTAGTTCAAGTCCTTCCTGCCTCGCTTCCTAGGGCAAAGCCCCGCCGCCGCCGCCGCGCTCCGAGCCCAGCATGCACAGCGCCGCCTCCTCGCGCTCTGCTCGCCGCTCCAGGCGCGCGCTGGCGGAGGGAGGCAGAGCAGCAGCCGCGGCAGCAGCAGCAGCACCACACAGGCACGCCGCAAAGGCAGCGCTTCTGGAGGCTCCCGAGTTGACAGGGCCCGCCCGCAGGATAATTTCGCTATTTTCCTCCTGGTTCTTTCGAGGCTCTTTCACTTCCTCTTTCTCCTTCCGCCAATGGGGAAGCGCACTGAGCGGGGCGGCTCGAGCCTGGAGGGGCGCTGGCGTTCGGAGGTGGTTCTCTCAAGGGAGCGTTCCTGACCTCCCTCCACCGCCACCCCCCTAAGAAAGAGAAGGGGGCATTAAGTTTTCAGGTCAAAAGCTTGAGTCTCTCCACCCCAACCCCTGCATGAACAGAGCCTATAGGCTCCTGCTTAAGGGGCTTCTTGGCTTTGCCTCACCTCCTCCTCTTGAACAATTGAAAGGACTCGGCAGAAATTCAACAGGTGCGGTTTCCCGCTCGCATCAAGGTGCAGCGCCGGGCAAAGAGTGGCCTCTTCATTTCTGCTTGTTGTGGGAATGTGAAAAGGCGCGAGAGCCCCAGCGGAAAGAATAAAAGTGGCTGCCCTGCTGCTGTCTGGTTTTGGAAAGGAATTTGAGAACCAGTTGTGGTGAAATAGCATTCTCAGAAATGAGTTTTCTATTTTTAAGTTAAAATACAATAAATGGTGGGGTTTTAAACGTCATTCAGGCATCTTCATAACAAGCCTCTTTTTTGGAGCCCTTGGGAGTGCCTGCCAGCAGCTGAAAGCTTTTCTCTACAGCCATGAGCAGCAGTGAACATCGAAATTCTCATGTCTGTGTTTGTAGGAATTTTGTGATTCCATCTAGAGATAGCTCAATTGCAACAACAACAACAATTTATTATTTATACCCCGCCCATCTGGCTGGGTTTCTCCAGCCACAAAATATTAAAAATATTAAAAATACACTAAAACATCAAACATTAAAAACTTCCCAATACAGGGCTGCCTTCAGATGTCTTCTAAAATTCAGATATTTGTTTATTTCCTTGCCATCTGATGGCAGGGCATTCCACAGGGCAGGCGCCACTACCATGAAGGCCCTCTGCCTGGTTCTGTGTAACTTCGCTTCTCGCATTGAGGAAACTGCCAGAAGGCCCTCAGACCTGGATCTCAGTGTCTGAGCTGAACAATGTGTGTGGAGATTCTCCTTCAGGTATACTGAGCCAAGTATACAGATGACCCTAAAAGACAGCCTCTGGTTTTGCCTTCCTCATGTTCAGCCCAGTATCACTAGGTCAGGGATGGTCTTCCAGGTATTTCCCCTCACATATTTTTTGGATTCCCAACTCATCAGCCCCAGAGAACACAACCAATTGTTGGGGGTGATGGGAGCTGTGGTCCAACATGTTGCTATCAAAGGGTTAAAAGAGTAGCAGAAACGCTCTAATCACTGAGCAGCTGGAGGTCATTAGGCTTCCAGGAACATGAGTCTGTATAAATAGTCCCCCTGTTTGTTTGTTCTCCCCCTTCTCCCTTTGGGTGTGTGTTTTGCTGAGATGTGTGGTTCGTCGCCAGGATTGTTTTTTGGTGTTTTGTAAATAAACCTTATTTTTGATTTACAAACCGCATGCTCCAGGACTCCTTTTTGGGAAGATGCTGCCTCTCCTGCCCTTCTTAGCTGCTGCGCGAAATCCTCTGCCGTGGTGAGACTTTTAAAGAAGGAAGTGCACTGGGCATTTACATTAAACTAATTAAAGTTTAATGGGACAGGTTATGGATGTTTGTACGTCAAGAAGGAGATAAGGAGAGCAGTTCAGAGTGATTTATGCAAGGACTGGAGTGAAGACAGAAGCGGTTGCCGACAACGAAAGCCTCCAAAGCAGCTTGAGTCCTGCAACGTGCCTAGAAAAGTTTTAAAGAGGCACTGCGCAGTTTGTACTCGCTGGAAGACGTCTGATTCCTCAAGGAGCCACCTCAGCAGCTGGGAGACGGTCTACAGGTGTGTGAGTATCGTTCCTAAGCCCCAGGGAGGATGGCAGAGTCCCAGGAAAGTTTTACTGTCCCGTTTACGCGACTCAATGGGAAAAATTGGCAAGATTGGAAGGCTAGAGTAAGGGTTTGGTTGCAAGCAAAAGAGTTGTGGAGCTGTACTGAAGCACCGCCTTTACAGGCAGCTGCAGACGCGTCTGCAGAAGCCAAAGCAGCAGCAGCAGCTTCACAGAAACGCGACAGGAAAGCCCAAGGTCTACTAGTTTTGGCAGTGGGACCAGAGCAAATGCCTTATGTTTCTGAGTTAAAGAACACGCATGAGGCCTGGACGGTTCTGCAGCGGTTAAATTCCAGAAACACTGCGGGGGCCAAGATCCATGCTACAAGATGTTTGTTTGATTTACGTCTCCAACCGGGAGCGTGTGTGAAAGAACATATTGCCAAAATGGTGTCTGCCTTTAATCAACTAAGGCAGCTGGGCATTCCTTTCTCTATGGAGCAGCAGTCATACATATTGTTGTCTTCTCTTGATAAAAGCTATGAGACTCTAGCTCTAACTTTGGAAGCTATGCCTTCAACTGAATTAACCCTTGAATACATTTCTTCTCGGCTTGCGGATGAACAGGATAAAAGGCAAAGAGAAAGAGGTTTGTCTTTAAAGGGGAGTTATGCTGTGCCTAAGAGTGTTGATGCTGAGTTTGAGCACACAGTAAATGCTTTTGCAGCTAGACACTGTTTTCGCTGTGGTTCCCCTTCCCATCTAATCAGGAATTGCACACGTGAACCTGGTCAAGACAGCAACAAGGCCGTTACCCCTAGTTACCAGACAAGGAGTTCCAGGGGACGTCGAAGAAGAGGAGGAGGTCGTGGCTACTCCCACAGCACACAGCACATGGCTTCAGCAATGGCGTTGATGCAAGGGCGTGGCCAAGGCAGCAATCTACGCTGGTTGATCGACAGTGGTGCATCTCACCACCTGGTGGCGCCATCTAGTGTCCGTTTGCAGAATTGCAGACATTTGCAAACCCCTAAAGTTGTGACAATGGCAGATTCAACTAAACGTTCCTTAGAGACTGTAGGCACAGTGTTCTTAAATTGTTTGCAAACAGAAATTGATGCCTACGTGCTAAAGGGACTGAAGGGGTGTATTTTGTCTGTGTCAGAACTTGATAGAAATGGGTTTAAAACTGTGTTTGAAAATGGGGTTTGCACTATTTCAAAGAATAACGTATCTCTTTTGCAGGTGGAATGCAGAAATGGGTTATATTATTTTGAGACAAGTCCAGATGAAGTTGAACAGGTTCATGCTGGTTGTGTGAACACGCCTACCCATAATTCTTGTGTTCATTTATGGCACCGCCGTTTAGGGCATATTAATTTTCAGTATGTTAAAAGGCAACCTGAATTATCAGAAGGGTGCAAATTGAACAAATGTACTAAGTATTTGGATTGTACTGCATGCAAAAGTGCGAAGGTTCATAGATGCAGCTATCCCAGTTCAGATAGGAAATCTGACAAAGTATTCCAACTTGTGCATATGGACCTGTGTGGCCCAATGCCTGTTGCTAGCATGGGAGGTTCGAAGTATGCACTGTGTCTCTCGGATGACAAAACAAAGGTTACATGGTTTTTTCCTCTCAAAACAAAAGCAGATACTGCAGAAACAGTTAAAAATTGGGTTCATGCGGTAGAACTTGAATTCGGTACTAGAGTACTTGCTTTTCAGACAGACAGAGGGTCAGAATTTACCGGGTCTGTGTTGCAGAATTTCTTTAAGAAAAAGGGAATTAAGCATCGTCTGTCTACACCTTCTTCCCCCCAAGAAGGAGGCGTGGCCGAACGTAAAAATAGGGTTCTGCAAGAGTTGGCAAACTCTATGTTGTTTGATGCTAAACTTCCTCAGAGTTACTGGGCGGAAGCCTGGCAGGCGGCTACTCATATTCTGAACCGAGTATATAATTCGGTAATTGATACTACGCCTTATTTTGCTTTATATGGGAAGAAGCCCAAAGTTAATTACTTTCGGGTGTTTGGATCTCAAGCCTATGTACTTATCCCAAAAGCGTTAAGGAAAAAGGGAAGTCCAAGGGCTAGGAAACTCATCTTTTGCGGGTACGAACCACATGCCAAATCTTGGAGGTTTGTGGACCCAGGTGGGGATACTACAAGAGTGGTCCTCAGTAGGAGCGCTGATTTTTGTGAGCAGTCCGGATGGACTCACTTACACGCTAACCCTGACATTTTGAGAGATGATTTAGGCATTCATGCTGAGAAAGAAAGTCCAGAGAGTGATGAGCCAGAAGGGGATGGTGCACATGGTTCAGATGCAGATTCTGATCAGGCACGAGGTTCTTCTCCTAAGGTAGAAAAGCCAGAATCTAGGAGTGCTCCAACTTCGCCAGTCAGTAGGCCTAGCAGACAGCAAAAGCAAAGCAGGTCACCTGCAACACCAAGCCCAAGGGAGGTATCTAAACGGAGGTCTTTATCCCTAGAGGCACGTCCAGACATAAAGTCTGAGACAGATTCTGACAGCCAACGGTCAGAGGGGGCACAAGAGGAGCAATTGCGCAGGTCAAAACGCGCCACGAAGGGCAAGCCGCCAGAGCGGTTTAAGGTGACAAGTGTATACGTAAATATGGCACAGTGTGAGCCAGAAAGCTATATGGAAGTACAACAGCTTCCAAGCTCAGAAGCCGTAAAGTGGCAGGAAGCAATGGAAAAAGAGATGGCTTCAATGAAGTCTCTCGGTGTGTTTACAAGTACAGAGCTTCCGAAAGGGCAACAAGCTGTAGGTTGTCGATGGGTATATCGTTTAAAGCCCACAACTACTGAAGAGTTGCAATATAAAGCCCGACTAGTTGCAAAAGGGTCTTCGCAGCGCAAAGGTGTTCACTATTCTCAAATCTATGCCCCTACTTCAAGATCGGAGTCATTAAGAATGCTTCTAGCCTCTTCAGCTAAGAAGGGAAATAAGCTGTTTCATTTTGATGTCAATGTGGCTTATTTAAATGCAGACTTACAGGAGGAAGTCTATATGACACCACCACCAGGTTTTGAAGGAGACAAGCCAAACCAGGTCTGGCGCCTACACAAATCCATTTATGGGTTGAAACAGTCCGCCCGTAATTGGAATTCCTGCTTAAACGATGCTCTAGAGAGCATGGGGTTCAGAAAGAGCGCAGCAGATGCGTGTCTTTATCTAAAAGGCTCGGGATGTGAACAAGAAGCAGTTTTGATATTTGTTGACGATTTATTATACAGTGGAAAGGATGATAAACTTGCACAACAATTTGCCACAAAGCTTGGAGAAAGGTTTCAGATAAAATCACTAGGCAATGTATCTGTTTATCTAGGAGTTAAAATTCAGCAAGATGAAAATGGTAACTATTGGCTTAGCCAAGAAGCTAAAATCCAGCAGTTGCTGGAAAGGTTTAAAATGAACAACTGTGCTGGTGTTAAAACCCCAATGGAGTTAAGTTACACAAAGGATGCTCAAACTGAGCAAAAGGCAGAGTTCTGTAATCCCGGGGTTTACCAGTCAGCGATAGGCAGTCTACTCCACATTGCACAGTGGACTCGGCCCGATATAACATATGCTGTCAACATGCTGTGTAGACAAGCTGAAAAACCATCAATGCATGCTTGGCAAGGAGTAAAAAGAGTTTTAAGGTATCTCCAAACTACCAAAAGCTTTCGCTTAAAACTATCAGCAGAGGGCAGCACACAACTTGAATGTTGGGCCGACAGCAGTTGGGCAAATGCTGGACCAGATAGAAAATCAGTGTCAGGAATGGCGATAAAATTTGGAAATGCACTAATTGGTTGGAGATCAAGAAAACAATCACTTATAGCTTTAAGTTCAACTGAATCTGAGTTCAATGCGTTATCAGATATATGTAGAGAACTGGAATTTTATAAGCAACTGGTACAAGAATTGTTTGGAGAATGTTCCCTACCTATCAGAGTGTGGGAAGACAATCAACCTTGTATTAAACTAGCTAAATCAGGTCAATTCAAGGCGCACACAAAACACTTGGATATCCGTTATCAAAATGTATGCCAAAGTGTAAAACAAGGTTTAATTGAACTAAAGTATTGTCCAAGCCAAGAAAATCTCGCAGACGGTTTTACAAAAGCTTTGAGTCCGCAATCTCATAAATGTTTCTGTTCAGGTTTAAATTTGTATTAAGGTTGGTACAGCTCAGTGTTACGAGCGAGAGGGGGTGTTGCTATCAAAGGGTTAAAAGAGTAGCAGAAACGCTCTAATCACTGAGCAGCTGGAGGTCATTAGGCTTCCAGGAACATGAGTCTGTATAAATAGTCCCCCTGTTTGTTTGTTCTCCCCCTTCTCCCTTTGGGTGTGTGTTTTGCTGAGATGTGTGGTTCGTCGCCAGGATTGTTTTTTGGTGTTTTGTAAATAAACCTTATTTTTGATTTACAAACCGCATGCTCCAGGACTCCTTTTTGGGAAGATGCTGCCTCTCCTGCCCTTCTTAGCTGCTGCGCGAAATCCTCTGCCGTGGTGAGACTTTTAAAGAAGGAAGTGCACTGGGCATTTACATTAAACTAATTAAAGTTTAATGGGACACAACAACATCTGGAAGGGACAGAGGTTCTGCATCTCTCACCAAAGTGAAGAACAGCCAAATCATGAGAATTCTGAGCAACAATCCTCACTTACTTGAGAGTAAGCCCTGCTGAACTCACTGGGGCCTATTTATGAGTAGACATGTAGAAGATTACACTGTTGGAGCCACACAACTACAATTGCTGGATAAGACTTGAAATGTCTCTCTGATTCATTCTATGTCTGCATTTACCACTTCAAGGAAGGCCTTTAAATAACTGCCTTTTAACTTGTCCATCTAAAGAGGGAATCTTGTTGCTGTTTAGTTAATGTCTTTACTTCTGCAAGGGAAAACACAAGCAGCAAGAGAATTTTCATGAGAAACAAGCTTCCCCTCCTTTCCAAATGTGACTGCCCCCTTCGCATCAGCCACAGTAATCCTTTCATTGTGATGTCACAAATAGCTGCTATTCTGATGTCACAAAGGCAGGATTATGAGGATGGGAAGTGGCAGAGAATACATAGCAGAAGCATGCAACAGACAGAGGCCCGTGATTAAGGAAAACATGAAGGAACCTGAAATGGCTAAGAGGGCAAATGCAGCCACATCAGTGTCATCTATGGGGAACTGATTTGGCATGAACGTATGGAGTTTAAAGGAGCAGTGTAGTTGGCACCCAAAATGGTTGGGACTTTAATTTTTAGAGCAACAACAACAGCAACAGTGCACAAGTAGGGCTTGTGGATTTCACAATTGCTGACTGTGGAGGAGGATGATTCAACAAGGCACAGCATACAAATCCAAAAGGGGCTAATCTGCCTCCAGGAAGGTTTTCTCTCTGCTGCTCTGAAGTGTAACAGAGGTCAAGGAAATCCCAGAATGCAAGCAGTGAAACTGCCATGTTTTTGACAGTAGTTGTAAATATTTGGCAGTAAAGCTGACGGGATACTGACAGCAGTGGTAACTCCTGATTGAGGAGAAAGAGGACCAGCTCTTGTTGGGTTGGGTGGATTTGTGGCCCTGCCTCAAAGCAGTTTCAATTGCCTTCTGTGTCCTTCTAAAACCCATAGTGATTGCAGGTACCAGACAGTGGAGGGTAATGCTGTTTGTGGGTTCTTACAAGTTCTCCATTCCTATTGCCAGCCCCTCCCTCTTTTTCTCCATGTGATCTGTCCTGCAAATGATGTGGAATCCTCGGTGATGGGTGAGAGTTCCCCATGAGAAAAACTGAATTTACATGTCAATCCCTGAACAGAGGTAAATTACTCTAAAGTTATTTTGGATCACGGTATTTATGCTTTAGAGTTCTCCAAGCGTTTTTTTACTTCCTTGTTCTGCAAGTGTGGGTTCAGAGTTGCCTGTGCCACAGAGGCTGTTTAAAAACTTATAGTTGTACTGACAGTTTTTTTTTGCATGGTGTGAAGACAGTGTTTTTCCTTTCGCTGTACATTGGTACCTTGGAAGTTGAACAGAATCCGTTCTGGAAGTCCGTTTGACTTTCAAAACATTCGGAAACCAAGGTGCGGCTTCTGATTGGCTGCAGGAAGCTCCTGCAGCCAATCAGAAGCCACGGAAGCCGCATTGGACGTTTGAGTTCCAAAGAATGTTCGCAAACCGGAACACTCACTTCCGGGTTTGTGATATTTGGGAGCCAAAACATTTGACTCGCAAGGTGTTTGGGATCCAAGGTACGACTGTACTAGAATCCAAAGTTATCCAGTGAAACAGACTAACAGGAGATTCAAGACATCATTAAGTTATGGTATTTCACTGCTATCAGTTGTGATGGTCACTAGCTCAGATGCTTTTCAAAGGGGGTTAGACAAATTTAGGTGATAAATGACTCCAAGTCATGATAACTAGATGGACCTTTCAAGTTCAGTGGCAATTGCTGAGGAGCAACAAGAAGGCAAAGTCCTGCTTGGGGACTTCCCTGGGCTATCTGCCTGGTCACTGTGGAAAATGGGAAGCTGGACTTTGGTCTGATCCAGTGGTGCTCTCCTTCCTTCCTTCCAGTTAAATGTGGAGGTCTGGTAAAACTTCTTTGGTGCATCGCTGAAAGACAAAGCTTACAAGCAGCCACCTCTCTTAGTGGATGTAAGCACCACTCGTTGAGTTCATAGGCAGCCATAGTAGCATGAAGGGGAATCCAAAAAGTCTGTCATAAAAATATGATGTGAAAATCCAAAGAGAAGGATGGGGAAATCCAACAAAGCTAGGATTATATTTCTTTGTAATAGCTATTTTCCATATGCATAAGTTGGAAGGAAAATAATATTGCAAAGGTTTCAGTTTATTTATTTTTTTACCAATATACAAGCTAGAGTGAGACAGCTGTGTTAGTCACAAGGTATACAGGCAGGGTGAATTACACAACTCAGATCTTCCCAAACTAGATAAAATAAAAGTCTTTATAGCACTCCAAAGAATCATGCTGCGTTTGTGCTGTTTATTAGCTTTGATTCCCCCTCCCCATTTAAAAAATACTGCTACTTTCTCTATATTTGTGTGTATCTTATTTTAGAATAATTATATCATCATTATGGAAAGACCACAGTGGACAGTTGGAGGTCAATTTAAGTTTGGGAATTTATACCTTGATTTGGGAAGTGCTGGCATTTATGCACTATTTTATGTAAGTGGTTGAAATATATGTGAAGCTATAAAGAGCCACAAAGCAGTTTGTGGTATTGATGTTTGCCTCTGGTTGTAAAAGTATATAACTAGTGGAATAACCCGCTGAGTGTTAATTCTGAGCAAGGGTTATTTACTGTAGAATGAGTTAGCAGCAAATGTGAAGGATGAAGAGAATATTAAGAAACCTTTGTTTACCTGTACCATGTTGATTGTCGGTGGTAAAAGTGGAGCAGCTCTAATAGATCTCCTTCCTAGCTCATGTTGTTGGCAAGTATATTGTTTGGTGGCTATGTGATAAAATGCACACACACAGTTTAAAAAGAGGAGCTGATTATCTCAGGAGACGATAGATACTTTATTGTGTAAGATAGATACTTTATTGTGTAAGATAGATACTTTATTGTTACATATTTTTAAAGTACAGTGGTACCTCGGGTTACATAGTCTTCAGGTTACATACGCTTCAGGTTACAGACTCCGCTAACCCAGAAATAGTGCTTCAGGTTAAGAACTTTGCTTCAGGATGAGAACAGAAATCGTGCTCCGGCAGCGTGGCAGCAGCAGGAGGCCCCATTAGCTAAAGTGGTGCTTCAGGTTAAGAACAGTTTTAGGTTAAGTACGGACCTCCGGAACGAATTAAGTACTTAGCCCGAGGTACCACTGTAATGAATGCAGTTGCATTCCTCAGTTTGCAGCACATTCAAACACAAGACTCAGCTGCACATTTCTGAAGTGCAGTCTCTGAACAGCCATCCAACTTCATGAACAGCATGCTGGAATGATGACCAAACGCCAGAGATTAGTAATAGAAAAGACAAGTCTTCCTTGAGAACTTATCTGTCTTCCTGACCCTTCAGACTCTTCCCAGGCCACACCCCCTTTCTCCAGGCCACACCCCTTTCACAGCTTTGCTTTTGCCTAGTTGGAATGTGTCCTTGACTTCCGGAAATATCTCTCACATGTCTGCATGAAGGACAGAGAAGGGTGTGTGACAGTGTTAGAAACAGATATGAAAGCTAGGAGCTAAATGGCACCTTAAACCTAGGTTACGGGTGCAACAGCAGAATGTCTAGGTGTGCTTTTTTAATAACAAGAATACACAGCTGAAAATGAATGAACTGCAGCTAAAATACTATGTTCATTTTTCACATAGCCTAGTCCTTCCCCTGCCCACCCCCTAGTATTCTTAAGAGGGTCTCTTCTCTAGTTTTCAGAGAGTAGCTGAAAGTGGGGAGGCAGAAAAAGGTCCTCCTTTCCTTCTACTCTGCAGTTTTATTCTGAAATCTTAGGCCCAGTACTGTGTCCACAGCTCAGAAACTGCTTGCACTAATGAAATTTATTGTCGCAAAATGCGCCTAGAACAATGGGAGTTTTGAACACTGGTGTGTGAGTGTGTGTACAAACTAGCCCAGTGTTTCCCAACCTTGTGCCTCCAGATGTTTTTGGCCTACAACTCCCATCATCCCTGACTAGCAAGACCAGTGGCAAGGGATGATGGGAATTGTAGGCCAAAAACAGCTGGAGGCACAAGGTTGGGAAACACTGAACTAGCCTACTGTACAAAGGTAAAATGTGTGTTAAATTGTTAAACCCACTTTTGCCTCTGGCCCCAACCAACCACCCACTTATGGTCCCCAGAATGTTGCCCAGAACGGAAGGTACCTTAGATCAAGTACAATAGGTACTGATAATCTCCAAACTCAACAGGCATTCAGAGGAGATGCCTATATATTCATTGCCAGCTCATCTTTTTCATTGCCCGCTTCTGGGTCATTGCTTGCAAGTGGATCCTCTTCATCTTTCCAAGTGGAGGCTTTCCCCAGAGCAGAACCCTGGCAACAGAACTTTCTGGCAGCCAAATAGTCACTTCTGTGGCGACTCTGGGATTCCCACTGGGTCCAATGCCATTCTTCATCCTCAAGCCCCAGGGTGTGAAGGGACAGAACTGGGGATCGAGGCAGGACTCAGCATCTGACTGGATGGGTTATATGGGGGGCCTGCTCCTGCCATAGCTGTGAAGACACAGCTGACACAAGGCAGCAGATGTGGTTTAAGGGAATTTACTTGGAGGCTTGCAAGGAAAATGGGTCATGCCACCCAGCCCTAAATGGTGCGAATCTAAGCATCTCAAAGCAAGCTAAATCAACTGCTCAGGATCGTGTGAGAGGAGGCATCATGGCACAGTCACATAATCTTTGTTTTGACTGCCAAACGCTTATGCTGTTTAAGCCAAGTTCGATATGAGACAATAAATGCCTTTGACTAGCAAGTAATTAGTCCTGTAACGTGCAATTAGTGAAAGGTTATGAAGACTGAAAGGCAACAGTATTCATCTTCATTATTTATTTCTTTTTATCTCTTTCCTATTGATTTTTGTTTTAGAAGCAGCCCAACTTCTTATTAAACCTACTATTCCCAACTACACAAAAGCTCATGTAATGCTGCACAGTATTCTGTTGTGCTTTGTTAACCTCACACAAAGCATGCCTAGCTTCATGTTAGACTAAGCTGTGGCCATACCATTAGGGAGAACGAGGTGGCCTCCTCAATTGACAGATGCTAGGGGGTGGGTTGCAGCAGCCCCCCCAGCTATTCCTCCTGAGCCCCCTCTGGCTGCTCTCCTGAGCACTCCACCCCCCGCAGGCTGCTCCCATACTAGCAGTTTTGCTTGTTGCTGGCCTGGTCTGGCAGTCTCTTCTCATTCTCCTACTGCAGGGATAACTTACATGGCTCCTGCCACATGTTGGACTGCGATTCCCAACATCCCTGACCATTGGCCATGCTGGCAAGGGATAATGGGAGTTGTAGGCCGATGCCATCTGGAGGATACCATGCTGGCTACCACTGTCCTAGTGTATTGTGATTGGGGTCAGGCAAATAAGCAGCTACATCCTCTTACAGGCAGGTATTGCTCTGCTCCTGTGACACATGCCTGCTGGTACCACCGTTGCTGCATTGCAGCACTTACTAGAGTCACCAGATGGAGAGATGGGTGAGTGGTAGTGAGGTGTTGAAGGAAAGGACTTTGTGTCTTACGGCCTGCTCCCAGTGCCTCCAAGTTAGCCTGTTGCCCTCTGGTGCAGGATACCGTTCTATACCCAGTGCTGAAATAAATTTGAACTCCTAGCCTGGGCAGCTGTTATATGTGAAATGTGGGAGGACCTTTTTGTACTTTGTCTCAGGCAGCAAAATGCCTTGGGCTGTCCCTGTAGGCCGCAGGAATGTTATGAATTGTTTTCTTTCTGGTAGGCAAGCAAATTGGCAAGAACGAAAGCCAGAAGCAATCAAGGAGAGAAGCTATCTTCTCTGTGTCATAGGTGGTATTAGCTAGTAAATTCCCAGGAAAGACAAAGGAGGCTTCCCAATAAGATGGTTATTGTGGGATGGGCACTCCTCATGCATGCAGTTGTGCTGTTGTTTCCAATTTTGCATGATGTCATTGGCATCAGAATGCAATCCTGTGTTTCCCTTCCATTTAATCCTGGGATGCCACAGTTGGAGGCAGCAATGCTTCTGAATAGTAGTTACTGGAAACCACAGGAGGGGAGAGTCCTGGGGAAAAGCCTGGGAGATGGCAGGTGAGTTGAACTTTGCATCTGCCTGGAGCATCAAGCAACTGAAAAGGTGCATGGCTCAGTGGTAGAGCAGCTGTTTTGCATGCAGAAGGCCCCAAGCTTAATCCTCTGCATTTCCAGGTTGGATACTCTATCTGAAACCTTAGAGAGCCACCGCCATTCCGTTTAGACAACACTGAGCTAGATGGCTCTTGGTCTGACTCAGCGTAACGCTTCCTTTGTTCCTATACATACATACATGGAAGCCACCGGTCTAATCCACCTAAGGAAACAGGAATACAGAAGTGATCAAGCAGCTGTCAAATGCTGCGGAATCACACAAAATTCAACGAATCTGAGTCAATAGCAGGGTCTTGAGCCACTTAGGAGTAGGCATGTGATCTCACCAAAGAGAGAGTTGGAGGCTTTATGTAGACAGCCTCCCCTCCCCTCCCCTCCCCCGCAAAAAACCCTCCACCTGAGTTATATTTGAATTTTCTCCTTCATTCCCCAAGTTCCTAAGCATGCATCTGCATGACAATAGTTGCAGTTTGGTGACAGATACAATTCACTTGCCTTCTGATTCATTCTCGACATTGATTTAGCTGTTCTGAAGATATGAAAGTTATAAATTTGTTAAATGCTTATAGGCTTCGGCTTGGTTTTGAATTGTGTTGTCAAAATACAAAGTGTTTTCCAGTCAATAATAACTTGTAGAGCAGAATTGTGTGCAGCCTGGAGAAACGGCAGTTTCAAAGACATCAGACCTGTTGCCGTCCTCACGTTTACAGCAAGAGATAAGATTATCCAGGGTCAGTTTGGGTGTCCCAGGAAAGACCAGTGGTGGTGATGCTTAGTGGTGGTGATACAGTGGTGCACACCTGACTTCCAATCAGGTGCTTTGCTGCTGATTACTGGGGGGCAGAGAGGAGTAGCAAGATGGTGGCAAGGCTGGCACAGTGCAAATGCACCAACAGAGCTAATCTGGTGCTCCCGCTGGTGTGTTTGCGCTGCACCTCCAACTTTCCTGTCCATCTCTTCTTCCCAGTCTGCAGCGATAGCATGACCAAATGAAGGTCAGGTGACCAGCACTGCCCCACCATGGTGTCCACTACTGGGGAGGGGGCTGTGGTTCTCCAACTGCTCTTGAACTATCATCCCCCTGGATCATGCTGGTGGTGTTGATAGGAGCTGGAATCCAACAAAAGAGGCTACTTGACTTAAAATAGAAGTTTTAAATAGCAAGCAAGTTATAAATAGGTGTGCTTGTACTATATTCCTACTGTATCAGATTCACGTGTGACTCTTACCTGTGAAGAGAGTAAATTGCAGAGCTTTCTAAAGAATCACAGGAATACCTATGCCATATATACTACAAAGGTTTATGATTCAGAATCATATACATTTTTGTGATATTAAAGAACCATTGCCTTACTGGGACTGATTACACAAAGCCATAGAAAGCTGTATTTAT
Source organism: Podarcis melisellensis (assembly GCF_964234715.1). Taxonomy (NCBI): domain Eukaryota; kingdom Metazoa; phylum Chordata; class Lepidosauria; order Squamata; family Lacertidae; genus Podarcis; species Podarcis melisellensis. The sequence goes on from NC_138537.1 coordinate 40,438,267, forward strand.
AGCATTTTGTCCTAATATTTCGGCAATAAATCATCCCTATCCTTAATTGTACTTTGTTTCCTCAACATTTAAAATCTGTAAGCTATTTGAACTAGTAATTTAAGACCTATTGTTATTTTAGATTGGGAATTTAAATTTGCCACCTGTTTAAAACAAATTGCATAACTAAAGGCTATATTTCTTGTCTTTTAGTAGAATTCTTGTCTCAAGGTAGAGTTTAATAAAAACCCACCTCCCACCCTCTCACTACATGGAGTTTCATGTCTGAGAAACGAAAGATCAACCTATGAAGCTTCTTTTTGGATCTGAAACTCGGTGCAATGCTGGTTTGCGGAGCGTGGGGGCAGCACTGTCAATAATAATTCTGATCTATTTACAAACCAGTTGACGTTACAAAATTATGGGATTTTCCACACTTGGTTCTTTAGTTGTGATTCTGTCAGCATCTTATCAAAACACCCTTTTAGAAAGCATGAAATCAGATCTCGGGAATTAAGGGACATAAAATATGGAGAACAAAAAAACTCTTAGAGGATTGCAAGAGGCAAATAGCTCCTAACCAATTTTTAATTGAATCAAAATAATACTCTTAAGGTAGCTTTCTTTGGGGTGTTCTAAGCCATTAGAGGCACGGTTCCTAAATGCAAAATGAAGAGGGGGATAAATTACCCATAGAAGACATGTATTTGTCTTCCTTTTACTTGCTCGTAGGGATGCGAACTTATTCCCCAGCAAAGAGCCCCCCCCCCCGCTATGCTGTCCCTGGTCCTCGCTTTTGCAAAAACAACACAAAATGCAAAAAGGAAGCAAAAAGCTGAAGTGATGACTGTGAGATGCAAACATCCATTCTACCCCCTTCTCTCCCTGTCATACACCCGTTTCCCAATTTCTTGTGCTGTATCTTTGCCATGGATTATGATTGCTGACAGCTAATTTTGGCAAGCAATTAGGCCATAAATATACAAACTAAATAAAAAAATTGCAAACAACCAACAGGAGCATTGATTCTGCTGTGATCACAGCAATGCCCTGTAGAGTCTGCAATGTAGATAGATGGATGGGCAAGGTGCCTACATTCACAATTACTGTTGAAACAGGGAACCAGCTGCATCACACTTATTGAAGTGTTCTAGTAGGTAAATATAATGCCAATCCTTGTCTGACAGCTCTGACTGAAAAGTCAAAGTGCTGGTGTTGACCTATAAAGCCTTATATGGCTCAGGACTTCAATACCTTAAGGTCTTCCTCTCCCCATACAAACCGACCTGGACCCTGTGTTTGTAATCTGAGGCCCTACTCTGTGTCCCTGAGATATTCAGAGGGTGGCAACATGAGAAGGGCCTTTTCTGTGGTGACTCCCCGTTTGTGGAATGCTCTCCCCAAAGAGACTCCTCTGGTGCCATCATTACAGGTTTTTAGGCACCAGGCAAAACTATTCCTTTTCACCCAGGCCTTCAACCATTAAATAATCTATGGCCTGTTAAAGCCGGGGATGGACAGACTGTTGTTATGATTATTATCATTTTGCTGATTATTACTATTCTTCATTTCATGTTTTTATTATTATGCTGTGTAAAATATATTCCTAATGTTGTGCACCACCCTGGGACATTTTGATAAAGGGTTGTATGATGATGATGATGATGATGTTGTTAAAAAGTCAGGGGTGGGGGAACTTCCATCCTAATTAAGCCCATCAGACCTCTTCACTCGGTCCACAGGGCCATCTTGGCAGACCCATGCCCATCATTTGTTCTTTAAAGCACTGCACAGGGCTCTTTATAAGGACCCTGATCACTGCTTTGAAGTTCTGACAATCAGCTGATTGCTGGAGCTTCAAAGTGCCATGTCATTTCCTCCATACCCAACTACACCCAACTACTGGTGACAGGCTAATACCTTCATTACTCCTTTGGGCAGCTGGCCACTTGGAACCCAGCTCTGTCCTCCATTAGAGAGGAGTGGTCAGGAGGTTAGGAAGAGCAGTTGGAGAGTTTCTGCTGCTATGTCCCAGCTTCTGCTGCCTGAGGTGGTTGCCTCAGTCCACCTTCACCAGCGGTGAAGGTTCCACACCTATGCTCCAGGTTGTTGTGGCTGTTGAGGACAAGGGCAATGTGGGAGCAGGGAAAGAGGCAGGGCACCTTTTATCTAGTCTGAAATTCCAAGGGGTCAGAGAAAAGGAACCTTGATGGAAATGGGGAGGTCTTGCGTCAGCAGAAGCTTCTGGTGGTTGGATGGCGACCATATCGGGTCAACCATTGTGGCTCAGGCAGAAGAGCTGAGCAGCATCTGCTGAGCATTCAGTTCTAACTTCTCTGCAGCACAAGGCTTGTGCTTAAGAGAATTATTAGTCTCCATTGTGCAAATGAGATGCACGGGGCGTGCTTCTAAATGCTACATTCACTCAGGCTTCTTCCCTTTGTAGGAAGTGAAAGTAATTCAGATTGAAAGCGTATACGTTGCCCTTTGTATACGTCTGGCAATAGAAACATGCTTGTCGAGGAATGGAAATGAAATGGAAAGTGCAAGGGCAAAAAGCCATTTCATGTTTTGCAAAGTGAGGCAGTGGAATGGAAAAGGCTGAACCACCACTCCCAGAAATAGGAAACGTTTTCAATCTAAGAAAGGGCCAATATAAAATTCATGTGATCCCTAATGGGTCTGGGGGAAAGAATTGTCTTTCCTTGCAGCCCCTGCCTGAAAATTTCTTTTGCAGTTTATTCTTTATGATAGGAAGTTCTGTATGCCCTCTTCCTACTAGGTGCCCAATGCAATGTTTTATACTGCAGTAAGACAGTTGGCCAATCCCGCAGTTTGGCAGAGTAAGGCAGGCACCTCTCAGGGATCTGATTTTAGGTGCCATCAAAGGGCAGCAAATGGTTAGTTATGTAATGTAATATTGCTGCATTTTTACTGCTAGGGAAAAAGAGAGGTGATTGTGAGTTGCCAAAATAACTTGGCTGGCCTTGGGTGCTATTAGAGCCAGACAAATCATCCTATTTCCATCCTAAGACACTTTCGGTTTTTGTGAAACCAGCTTGGCTTTGTCCCTTTACAAAAAAGAAAAAGCGTGGGAGGACTTATGAGGACTTTTGCCTGGCACCTTAAAAATTGCCTTTTTCTTCTTTTTATATCCTGCTTAACTTTTTAAGCTGCTCAGAGGAGAGCCATGGCCATGTGGTAAATCGTGTCTTTGAAAATGTTCCAAGGGAAAAAAGATGGCTGCCCCCATGTACCATGTCAAAAAGGAAAAAGAGGGGATTCTTAGATCACCTTGTAACTATTGTATGGACTGATGTGCCATTTTGTCAATTGATTATGTGACTTGACCCCCACAGATCAGTGTTTCAATCCACATGTGGGCCCAGGGGTGGGGGGAATGGGAAAGTTCTTCCAAAAATGTGGCGTGAAGCAAAATCCTCCTCACCCCTATATAGTTAACTTGATGAGATGAGGTCTGTGCATCATTCACAGTTCTTCATTGGGCAGCAAAATATCTTTAGCTGGTTGTGGACAAGAAGGTCACAGAAGCTAACATTTTAGACCAAATATATGCTTCTCCTGAGGCAGTCATTTCCAAATGCAGCCAAGAATCTTGTGACACCTTACAGACTAACACCTTCATTATGGTGTAAGCTATCATGGACTACAATCCACTTAATCAAATGTAGTCAAGGGAAGGTTATGCCATCCTGTGTTTATGTTTATTTGTCATAAAGCGCCACAACACTCTTGGTCTTCTTCTTCTTCTTCTTCTTCTTCTTCTTCTTCTTCTTCTTTTCTTCTTCTTCTTCTTCTTTGCAGCAGATGTCAAAAGCCTACCGCATGGAAATTATTTGCTGATGTTTTGCTATGGAAAGGGAACCATCTTGCCTTTGACACTCAATATTTTCCTCTTTCCCACAGTTTGCCACAATGCACTGGGTATTAGATTTACTGAAATAAATAAGTAACACATACATTAAAACCAACACAAAATAAAACAGGAAAATCTAAAATTCATTTGTATTTTTAAAAGGCAGGGCTGTCTAAAAAAACATTATGTTCACAGCATCAGGCTGCAGAAAATTAAAAGCCAAAGGCCTGGTGAAAAAGATTTAGTTTTGCCTGACAAAAATAGATAAGTAATGATGGCACCCGGCGAGCCTTCCTAGGGAGAGAATACTTATGAATAGATATGGTTAGGATTGCAGTCTAACTTACACTGTCCCAGCCTAGCGTCCTCCAGGACCATAACTCCATTCAGCCCTAGCCAGCATGGCCAATGGTCAGGGATGACAGGAGTTGCAGTTATGGTGAAGACATCTCTGTTTTATGGAGTGGCTTAAGCATCACTTCACCATGGCAAGCACCAGTACTAGGGGTTAGCATAGACCTAAAAGGATGACTTACTGCTGTATATTGCAGCACAGTGACTCATTTCCCTCCCATACATTTAAAACACATGTCTTCCCCCAAAGAATCATTGGAATTGTAGCTCTGTGAGGGATTCTGTGAGGGATACCCAGGGTTTTTTTGGGGGGGGGATTTGTGCCCTAAATGTATGGTGTGTATGACTTGAATGCTCATTAAATATGGAAATTAAGTTTCAAAATAGATTGGAGGGTGCAAGTGGCCATTGACAGTTCAAGCAAAACTTTGAATTACCTTAAAATCTGGCAAAAATACAGAATGAGAACATACAGTTAAACATTTCAACAATTTCAAATGCCTGTATTGATTCAGACCAAGATTTTGAAATAAATGTTGGTTTATCCCTCCTCTCTGCTGTCACTGTACCACCAGAGCATGCTTCAAAAGCATATTCCTTCCTAATATTCCTCCTGGGCCTTGGTAGCTGTGACAGCCTTAAGCAGTGGCTTTGGCCAAAGTAAAGTCACTTTCAAAAAGCAGAAGTCAAGAAACAACATCTAGAAACGATAATCTGTTGATGTGCCACATCTGAACCTGCTTGTCTTGCTATCAGATGTTGTTATACCAGCTGAAAAATGTTCATGCGATTAAATAACAGAATTCTGTTTCCGTCACTTTGTGGTTTTAACACAAGATTCCTGTGACCCATCTATTACATTATAGCTTCAGTAAACAATTTTCTTTTTTGAGGAGGGGGTATGTAAAATGTAGGAATAAAAGTATCAAATAGACTGAGGACGGATTATTTGTTCCAAGGACCCCCATCAAAAGCCAAGTATCCACAGTTTTGCACAGACAATCTCAGGGGGGTCATTTCTCACATTTTGTCTTGGTGGCGCATAATATTTCTTTTCTGCATATGTCCCAATTCCTATTAAAACAACGAAGAGGGAAAATATGAGTACTTTTCCTGGAAAGTTTGCTCAGAGCTGGAGAAGTATCCTAGTCTTTTCACCAATAACATTTCAAGAGGATTTTAGAAAGGCAACCAATATATAGGGCAGAGTGAGTCTACAGAGCATATATCAAAAACACTCTAGGTCTAGGACTCTAGTCCTAATTGTTCCTTTCAGGGATGCCCTGTCACAAAAGAAGACTGCTTCTTGAGTATTCCTAAAACAGAGTAGAATCATAGAATCATAGAGTTGGAAGAGACCATAAGGGCCATCAAGTCCAACCCCCTGCCAAGCAGGAGGTAATGTAATGTAAAGGTAATGTAATGTAAAGGAATAGCTTCATCTTTTGGCAGTACAAGAAATAACCAAGCAATGCACTTCAGTGCACTTTAGGGTGGACATTTTTCTTGAATGCATTTGACACAGGAACACAGGAAGCTGTTTTATCCTGAGTCAGAACTGATCCACCAAGCTCAAGCTCTCTAGGATTTCAGACAGAGTTCTCTCCCAGCAACACTTGGATATGCTGGGAATTCTACATGCAGAACATGCAGAGCAATGGCGCTTCCCCAACATGTAAGCCAAGGAGGCAAAGACTGCTGTTCTAGGCAGATACAGTTTGGAGTAAGTCTTACTGAACTCTGTGCTGGGGCTTGCCTTTGTGCAAATATACATTGGATCAGGATATATGATGTTATTGGCTCTGTAAGAGCCTTAATGATTGCTATGCAGGATGATGAAATTGACATAAGCATAGAAAGACATACAAGAAATAAAATGAAAGGAAGGAGAGTTGAAAAGAGATTTGCATTGAGGAGACAGGTAGTGGCGGCGTGATAACACGGTGACAAGGAGAAGTGGAAGGCAGGCAGGAAAGGAGGTCGAATGAACAGGATAACAGACAGAATATTCATAAGGAAACCCAAGGAAAGAAGGGGGACACTGTTTGAATCAGCTTCCTTCACAAAATAAGTGAATTTATATTTCCTTAGACTGACACGAGGAAATCAGGCCTCTGCATTCAAGGATTTAGTTGTTGTCTCTCCCCAATACGCTCTCACAATGAGTTTTTTGAAATGAGGTGGATGAAGCATAGCAAAAGCATCTGCGCCTTCTTATATATGATGCGAAAGCTGTGTTGCCTGCTGAACTATGACATTTGGACTCCACACAAACATCAATAATGTAACAAGTTTATTAAACAGGCTTATATACAGTGGCCAAGCAGGGCTCTTAGCGCAGGTCTCCAGCTGGGTTTCTCCAAGTCCATGGGAACCTGAAGGCTTGACTGTCCATGGGGGACAGAGCACAGTAAAATCATTGTGCCTGAATAAAAAATAAAATTTGCACCCAGATAAAAAGATTCAAAACAGTTGAACACCATCATAATTACAGACGGTCCCTGTATCTGTAAGTGTAGCTGACTGGAATTTAACTGGGTTCACAAATATTTCACCTCATGGGTAGCATTTTCCCTTCATTCAAAACCATCACGGTCAGTACCATCCAAGAAAGAGAACATGGACAGGGCTGATTCACACAACTGTTTCTGCCACTGTGAGACGAATGCTGGACCGTGATTACAGGACGGCCAGTTGCACAACAGAGGACAGGAATCCTAGAATGTAGTTTAGAAGAAGGGATTTGGGCAGGTGCAGTTTATCTCAACTCTGCAGTGCTGTGACATAGTACCATAGCTGCTAAAACTCTCTCTTCTGCACAGCCATTAAGAGCGTAGGACTCCTGACCTCTGTTGCATTTAGTAGCCCTGTCCTTTTATGGCATAGCTTTACAAAGAGCCTGTTACTGTGCGCAGACCTATCACGTACTCAATGATAAAGGTGGCCAGAAGCATGATGGTGTAGCAGTGAGATGGCTGGAGAAGTTAGTTCCGAGAACTGGTAGCACATTTATTTGTTGCAAAGAGGCCAAGCAGCAGTTGTGCAATTTGTGGGACAACCAGCCTCATATACCAACAAGCTTAAGTCTAATTAATGCATGAAATGGTTAATACCATTAGGGTTCCCATATTCCAGGGATCAAAAACCCAGACCGTCAGGCTAACCCCCCACCATCCAGCATCTCCCTCGCTCACCCCCTCCTTGCTGTTAACCCCTTCCTTGCCTACCTGGTCCCCCCTTCTTCCTTTCCCTCTCTTATCGTGGAGCCTAGCACAGCCCCAGGAAAACTGCACAAGTTCCTGGCAGCTGCTAGGACCAGCTCAGGGCCTAGAGCGATCTCCGGCAGGCCACTTCAGGCCACCCAATATGTGCTTCCTGTTCCAGGGCACCGCACCATCTGAGCATTCGCGTGCCCCACAAAAATAAAATAACCCCCCCAAACCCAGACATTTAATCCGAAATGCAAAAATCTGCCCGGATGGGAATGCTGACCCCCCAAAACAGGACATCTCTGGGAAATCCTGGACCTATGGCAACTCTGAATACCATAAGCTGCCTTGCTAGGCTTAGCTACCTCACTTCACCTTACCTTGGGAAGAAATAGGTAATCAAGCCTCTTGTTTCTTCCAGTCTACCTACCTGAGAAGCTCGTTACGTGAAAAGGTTTGAGTTGGTTGCTCCAATTCAGCTGCATGACTCTCATCAGCACCCTTGAGTTCCTATACCAATAATCTAGGAACTTTTACCACTTTGTAACTAAGTTTTACCACTTGTGCAACTTTTCTGACAGATTTTTGGGAAAAGCATGTGAAGTGAACCTTTGAAAAGCTTGTAAGTAAACTAATTTTTAACTTGCCAAGCGTGTGGTATTTTTCTGTGCTAGGGGAAATGGGAAACTTTGGAAGGAATTTTAAAGGGCACATTTTAAGGTTTTACAACCTATATTTCCACACTTTAATTAGCTGCATATTTTGTGACTTTAAATCTCAGCTGGGGTTCTCTCACCAAAGTGTACTTGCCCCAAACTTGGATCTTGGCATCCAGGAATCCCTTCTTTCTTTCTTCTGCATCAACACAGTTAAGGAACACCCCCCCCCCAAAAAAACCTACTACTGCTGGTAATGTGGTGATCCATTCACAAGGCTCCTCTGTGACACACACTCCTTGTTGGTCACAGCTGACCATTTAGAAATCATTGCCTTATGCTTGTTTTAGAAATTTTTGAAACATTCCTTATACCCATGTTGGTGTGGCAAACCATTTACCATATATATATATATATATATATATATATATATATATATATATATATATGCAGGTTTTGGTGTCCTCGGGTGTCTTCCCGTGTAAAAGTTGGGGTGTCTAGGCGACGTTTCGACGAGGTCTCACTCGTCATCTTCAGGCTGGTGCTTTCGGCTTCTTGTTACTGGAACAGAGCAGGATCTCAGTGTTTGAGTTCCTATAAATACTGTTGAGGGGGTGTGGTGTATAGCCTCCAATGTTCTGGGCAGAGAGGAAGTTCCCAGGCTAGTGTGCCTTTTCTTCTTTTGTTCCTTAATTACTTGAGGGATATCTTGAGTGATTTCTTGAGTGATATCCTGAGTACCACTTAGGTGGGTCATTAGGTGTGGATTAGTTGCTAAAGTCTTTGTGTCTTGACCTCTTGAACTTTGTGAAGAGTTTTTCTGAGAAGATGGCTGTACTGCACTTAGTTGTGCTCTGGCTTGGCTTCGTGTATAGGGGCGAGCTGTGGTTTTGTGGCCTGTGTCAGCCAGATCTGTGTAGGGATTGCAGGGGGGTGCAGCATCCGGAGGTGCCACCATGGTTTGGCTACTGGATGGTGTCTGTAATTTATCTGTGGAGAGGGTCTGGGTTTGGGTCTGGTGTGGTTGATTGGTGATGGCGTTCTGTGTGCCTCTGGATCTGGTGTCAGTTTTTGTGGGGAGGGCTAATTTCCAGATGTCTGGCAAGCGGGATGTGTCGTCACGCTTGTTCATGTTGTGAGGGTGTTTCTCTATCTCGATGGCTTCCATGATTATTCTCTTGTGGTGATGTTCCATGTTAAAGAGCAATTTGGAATCTGCAAAATTAATTTCGTGTCCTGTTTCTTTCATGTGTTGGAAAAGAGAGGAAGTTTTTTCTTCTTTTTTGACGGCATTCTTGTGTTCTGCGATACGTGCATTTATTCGTCTGTTTGTTTGTCCAATGTACGTGGCTGGGCAGACTTTGCAGGGTATTTCATAGACCCCTTGGTTTTCCAACTGGATTTTATCCTTGGGGTTTCTGAGGATATTGGCTATTTTTTGGTTGGTGCAAAAGGCTGTTTTGATATTGTGTTTATGGAGGATTTTGCTAATTTTATCTGTATCACAACATGAACAAGCGTGACGACACATCCCGCTTGCCAGACATCTGGAAATTAGCCCTCCCCACAAAAACTGACACCAGATCCAGAGGCACACAGAACGCCATCACCAATCAACCACACCAGACCCAAACCCAGACCCTCTCCACAGATAAATTACAGACACCATCCAGTAGCCAAACCATGGTGGCACCTCCGGATGCTGCACCCCCCTGCAATCCCTACACAGATCTGGCTGACACAGGCCACAAAACCACAGCTCGCCCCTATACACGAAGCCAAGCCAGAGCACAACTAAGTGCAGTACAGCCATCTTCTCAGAAAAACTCTTCACAAAGTTCAAGAGGTCAAGACACAAAGACTTTAGCAACTAATCCACACCTAATGACCCACCTAAGTGGTACTCAGGATATCACTCAAGAAATCACTCAAGATATCCCTCAAGTAATTAAGGAACAAAAGAAGAAAAGGCACACTAGCCTGGGAACTTCCTCTCTGCCCAGAACATTGGAGGCTATACACCACACCCCCTCAACAGTATTTATAGGAACTCAAACACTGAGATCCTGCTCTGTTCCAGTAACAAGAAGCCGAAAGCACCAGCCTGAAGATGACGAGTGAGACCTCGTCGAAACGTCGCCTAGACACCCCAACTTTTACACGGGAAGACACCCGAGGACACCAAAACCTGCATTCCTGTACCCGTGAAAATCTACGAAAGCAAATATATATATATATATATATATATATATATATATATATATATATATATATTTGCTTTCGTAGATATATATATATGTATATATGTCTAAATATTTAGCAGCTGATTACCACCAGCTGATAACAACCTGTGTTCTAATAGTGGTCACTTTCACTTATCTTATCTACTCTGCCCAGCAGACAAGAGGGTGTCTTAGGATCAAACCGTCATTTGAAAACATTCCTGGAATACTAGTATTAAACGAACCTTTGAACCCATAAAGGAAGTTTTCATTCTACACTATCTGTTCTCTGTGACGCGAAACGTTGACACATGGAAACAGCTGTTAATAATGTACTCACGTTCAGAATTCAAAAGTGATATTTTTGGTCATTGCTGTAATATCCATGTTCAGATACAGTAAATGCATTTGGGATATATATGAATAAGCCTTTTGCCTGCATGCGGGGTTTCTTTGTCCTTCCCTTTGGAATGCATAAATAAATAAATAAATAAACCAAGCCAGGAGCCCTTTAATTAATCATAGTTCTTCTGTTTCATCCAAACTGAGAAACTATGGTTACCAGCTTTGAAGCGAGCCAGGATATTAAATCAACTTCAGACAGTGACTTGAAGAGCATTGTTGCTAGTACTGCATCTGCTACCATTGCCCGCCTTCAGTGCAAAAAAGTAAAATAGGAAGCAAATACTAAAGAAACCACAATACGTAGGGCAGCTCTGAACCTTGTGGCAAATTTCAAAGCATTTCCGTGCAGCACTGCTTATAAGACTGTGCCGAATATTCTGGGGTAAACATTTTCCATATGAAAAAAGTGGCTTTTGATTGGCAATGGGCACCCAGAAAACTACCCCTCTTTTGCTCTAGTAAATGGCTGCTTTTAGTTCTTTTTTTTAATATATTTTTTATTAGTTTTTTTTTAACATATCATTTTCAACAGTAATTAAACATAGTTTTACATCTTACTCAAATTTTTGACTTCCATCAATCCTGTCTGAACATTTTCCAATCTAATCTCTCAGTATGCATCTTTTAACTTCCCTATTACATTTCAAACTCATAACCAATATCTCTATCTTTTTCTACTTTGTAACACTTCGTATATTTCTCCTTACAAAACTTCTTGTAGTCCTACTAATGTAATTTGTTGATTACAGTTGCTCTTCAAATAATTCATATACTTCTTCCAATCTTCTGTAAATCTCTGGTCCCGCAGGTTTCGAATACTTCCTGTCATTTTGTCCAATTCTGCATAGTCCATTAATTTCGTCTGCCATTCTTTTGTTGGAATTTCTGGGCTAACAATACTCTTGCCGCAGCTGTTGCATATAAAAACAATTTAACATCTTGCTTCTTAATGTCCTGATCTATAATACCAAGTAAAAATGCTTCTGGTTTTTTAAAGAATGTATATTTCAATATCTTTTTCATCTCATTATATATCATTTCCCAGAAGTTCTTTCCTTTTTTACATTCCCAGGCTGCTTTCAGTTCTGATCAGTTGCAGCTTTGGCGCTTTACATATGCAGTTGAAAATAACCCTTCTTCATGGTGGCAATATCACATGTCAGATTTGGCCACATGTCACTGTTGATTAAAAAAAGAATGTTTCTTTTCCCTCAGTAATTTGCTTCAAAAAATTCAAGTTTTAAAAATACTTATAACAGTGATAAAAACAAATAGCATTTTTCAAGCAAAACATGGTGTCAAAGTTGCAGCTATCGGGGCTATGAAGAGCTTGTTCTAGGGTGCTTCTAACTGAATGCCAGTCACTGGAAGGGATACCCAGGGCCAGGGGCGCCAACCTACCCCCCCACAAACACATTGAGGGGGCCCAGCATCACACGACATCACACGCATGATGTCATGTACCCCTCCATGCATCCTGCCCCTGGAGCATGAGCGCTCACATGGTGGGTGTGGGGCATGTGGAGGGCAATCTTCACCCAACATGCCCCCTGCTCCCTCCTGGCAGGTGAGTGCTACCCCGCGACTGTGGGCTGTGGCGGATGGCAGCTCCCTCAATTTGGGGGGGCTTAGACCCCTACCCACAAATATCAAGGGGGCTGACCACCCCCTATAGTCGGTGCCCATGGCCAGAGCATAGGGAAGCACTTGAACTTCAGTGGTGGCTAAGCCCTTACTATCAGATATGAAGAGGTGTAAATGTTTATGAATTTCACACACACTTTAGCCTAAGCATTTTACTAACTTAAATTATGAAACTTGTCTGCAGTGGTGGATTTTAATGCTCTCTCTCTCTCTCTCTCTCTCTCTCTCTCACACACACACACACACATACACACAGAGCAAGATTTTTCTTCTCAATCTCTTAATTCCCAAAATATTGCTTAATATTGCTTTCCAGGTACACATGACCTTGAAAACCAGTTACTTGGTATGTGATGCATCTTCAGAAATTGGAAATATTGACATAACATAGTCAAATAAGTCTTACTTTTTATAATTTAGTCACTGAGGTTGGCTTTGTCCTGTATATTGTATTTTTGTCTACCTCTTCACCCTGACTTCTTATACCAAGTGAAAAGCGTGAGCGACATGTAAACTTTCATATCAAAAAATGCACAAGAGTAATACAGACACAAGAGTAGAAAGACATCTACTTCTGCTTCATTGACTATGCAAAAGCCTTTGACTGTGTCGACCACGGCAAACTATGGCAAGTTCTTAAAGAAATGGGAGTGCCAGATCACCTCGTCTGTCTCCTGAGAAATCTCTATGTGGGACAAGAAGCTACAGTTAGAACTGGATATGGAACAACTGATTGGTTCAAAATTGGGAAAGGAGTACGACAAGGCTGTATTTTGTCTCCCTGCTTATTTAACTTATATGCAGAATTCATCATGCGAAAGGCTGGACTGGATGAATCCCTAGCCGGAATTAAGATTGCCGGAAGAAATATCAACAACCTCAGATATGCAGATGACACAACCTTGATGGCAGAAAGTGAGGAGGAATTAAAGAACCTTTTAATGAGGGTAAAAGAGGAGAGCGCAAAATATGGTCTGAAGCTCAACATCAAAAAAACGAAGATCATGGCCACTGGTCCCATCACCTCCTGGCAAATAGAAGGGGAAGAAATGGAGGTAGTGAGAGATTTTACTTTCTTGGGCTCAATGATCACTGCAGATGGTGACAGCAGCCACGAAATTAAAAGACGCCTGCTTCTTGGGAGAAGGGCAATGACAAGCCTAGACAGCATCTTGAGAAGTAGAGACATCACCTTGCCAACAAAGGTTCGTATAGTTAAAGCGATGGTTTTCCCAGTAGTGATGTATGGAAGTGAGAGCTGGACCATAAAGAAGGCTGATCGCCGAAGAATTGATGCTTTTGAATTATGGTGCTGGAGGAGACTCTTGAGAGTCCCATGGACTGCAAGAAGATCAAACCTCTCCATACTGAAGGAAATCAACCCTGAGTGCTCACTGGAAGGACAGATTGTGAAGCTGAGGCTCCAGTACTTTGGCCACCTCATGAGAAGAGAAGACTCCCTGGAGAAGACCCTGATGTTGGGAAAGATGGAGGGCACAAGGAGAAGGGGACGGCAGAGGACGAGATGGTTGGATAGTGTTTTCGAGGTTACCAGCATGAGTTTGACCAAACTGCGGGAGGCAGTGGAGGACAGAGGTGCCTGGCGTTCTCTGGTCCATGGGGTCACGAAGAGTCGGACACGACTAAACGACTAAACAACAACAACAACAATACAGACAACACAGATTTCTAAACACAGCAGCCAGATTCTATTCAGGTTTTATTTTTTTTTAAAAGCATAATGTTATCGTAAATGATTTCTCAGTAAGACTGTAATCTGCTTCTTCCAAATAGCATTTAACAGAGCTGTCAGTGTGAAGAAGCAGGCTTAATCACATGTGGATTACATTGCTTTGTTATTGGTCTTATTTTCACTCTCTTGCTGTCCTTTCTAAACAGAGAACAAGCTTGGGAAATGCTATCAGCAGAATGGCCAGCAATATGATCGGAAACCTCAATCCCATTTAGTTAGTAAGACTTACCTCCGGTTAAATGTGCTTTGGCAGATGCAGTCAAGGTCGACCTTCAACCAGGCAAAAGTCAAGCCTAACCTGGATGCCTTGACAGCTTAACTAGGTCAGGCCAGACCAAATCAACAAACGCAGTGGATTTATAGGAACCTTTTGACCTGTAACCTTGGTTGACTCACTGCATGAGGCTAGGGAAAGGAAGTTTCCTGTTTCTAGCACTGGCAGTTCCTGCTACCCTCTCATCCCCTGGAAGATGTCAGTTTTGTGAAAGTGTACTTTGGTTTTGGGGACAAAAGGAAACAATATATATTTAAGATCCAGTGCACTAGCCAGAGCCCCCCCCCCCTACTCCAAGGGATATTCCAGGCCACTTCCTTGGGTTATCTGCTTTCTTTAATGCAGAAAAGAGAGTCTCTAGCCCAGGGATGGAGGACTCCAGTACATCTCCCCCAATCCCTGTGCACTGACAATGCATGCTAGCTGCAACTGATCAGAATTCAAAGTCCAGCAACATCTGGAGGGCAACAGGTTCTTCACCCCTGCTCTAGTTATTTACAAGGGGGGGGGAGTGCAGGCGGGATTCACTAAGAAATAAACATTCTCCCATCTTCTAGCGTTCCATCAAATGCATGCAAATGCTGTGGGATGACTCTCACACACCTGGCAATTGGCATCTAATTTTTAGGAAATGTTTAATAGTATATTTGATTACTATTATAATCAAATGATAAATCAATTGGTGGAGAAAAGTGCTTGCTCCTTTCTCATGACGCTAGAACCCAGGGACAAAGCTGAATGTTGAAAGATTCAGCGCAGATAAAGTACTTCTTTGCACAGTACATATATAAGCGATGGAACTCACTCTCACGAAAGGCCGGAATGGCCATCAACTTGTATGGCTTAAAAAGAGGATTGGACAAGTTCTTGGAGAATAAGGCTATCAATGGCTACTAGCCATGATGGCTATGCTCTGTTTTAATGGTCAGAGGCAACAGTACTTCTGAATGCCAGATACTGAAAACCAAAGGAGGGGGAAATACTCTTGCGCTCAGGTCCTGCCTAAGGCTTTCCTACGCATCTCTGTGTGGCCACTGGATGGTGGACTAGATGGGCCATTTCTATAATCCAGCAGGCTCTTCTTACGTTTTTATGACCAGTCTGAAATTTGTTTAATTTCAAATACAAGAGAAGGGGAGATTGCATTAAAAGGAACACACACACACACACACACACACACAGACGGTTAATCTCCAGTTCCTAACTTTAATTTACAAGCAGAGTATCTTAAACTGATGTGCAAACATCATGGGACCTGTCATCTAGGAGAGCAAGCAGAGATTCTCCAGGCAAAGAGAGGCAAAATACTACTTTATGATGTATTCCAGAAGGGATGGTGATTGATGAGGGATAGTAAGTATCCAATTAGGTATGGTCCTGGGGTTTGTCAGGTCCAACAAGTGTGCTGATGACAATACTTAGTATCTTTCCCATAGCCCATGGAAGAAGCTGTCTTTCTTGACATATGCTTCTGCTTGCAGTCAGGCAAAGCTCAGGATGGTGTGCTCTGCCTGCTTTGCCATTACAGAAGTAGGAATCTTTGGCCAACATGAGAATTCCACTAGTACTTACCTGTCTCCCAACAGCTGAGCCAGTGCTGCTTATTAGGAGGGAGAGGGGCAAAGTCAGCACAGTGCGAATGCACTGGCAGGAGTAGCAGAGTGACTCCATTGATGCATTAGCGTCGTGTTGAGCTTCTTGCTGCCTTGCCCATTCCCTCCTGGTAAGCAGCAATGACTCAGCTGTCAGGAGGTCTGGTAAGCACTGTCACTCCACCATGCTGCCTACTACTGAAGAATTCTTAGAGGGCTGGAGCTGTGATTTTTATCATAGTATGGTCCTAGGCGTTCCATACAGCCCTGTTAAGATATTTGTATTCTTGGTCCTCTGGGATGGATTTGAGCATGTGGAAGCTATCAGTCAAGTCATCTTCTTGGGCTTACTGCCCTGTAATCTTTCCAAAGCTATTGTATGCCACTATCTTCAAGTGCAGGTTGCCAGACTTTCAGTTTGGGATGGTTTCCATTATAGTGACTGCCAGCATAATCTTGCCAGGTGTGTCCTGGAAGCTAATCTAGGTTGATGGTGAGTTGATAGTGACCAAGAAAATCAGGAAAATTAGAGCTTGAAAGTTGTGGCCTTACCAGTGGTTGAGAGAAAGATCTGAGGTATGTGATATAACAACTGGAACTGAGTGGGACAATAGCTTCCCCCACTTCTGCTTCTCTTAGATTTATAGACAAATTATGGTGCCACTAGCTGAAGCGGACCATGGAGGATAAGCATCTGTGCAGCTTGGGGCCTGAGCAAATGTTTCACTCTTGTCTGGAGTCTACATTTTGTGTTTGGTGACTGATGTGATATTTATAAACCCCTCTTTCTGTAGATTAGATTCCGGCAAGTTTACTGAGCCTCTCATCTGATACATTGCACTTGTAAAACACATGGCCTTGACTACAAAAGTGTTGATGCAGACTTTCCTATACTCACTGTACTGACAAGACAGAGAAACCTTCACCCCCTGTCTTTGGAAACAGATTAGCGCTCTTCCAATTTGCTAATAATACACATACTTCCCAGTGATCAGTTAACAGAATGGATCAGCAGTCAACAACAATCTTCTTTTAGATGCCAGAAGCTTCTGCCTCTTCTTAGCTTCTCTCCACCCTCATGCATCACTGCTTCCTATTGACAAGGCTGGCCCTGTGACATAGCAGGGTGAACCAACTTCAGCACCAGAAGGAGAGATGGATGAAGGGCTGTACCTCAGCAGTGGAACATCTGCTTTCCATGCAGAAGGTCCCAGGTTCAATCCCTGGGGAGGGTTGCCAGAGTCCCCTGCCTGAATCCCTGGAGAGCCACTGCCAGTCAGGGAAGACAATGCAGAGATAGACGGATTGGTGGTGTGACTCAGGATCAGGCAGCAAGGCTTTTTGAAGGGTAGGGGTACCATTTAGACATCGCTCCAATCAGCAATGTGTTTTGAGGCGGCACTGCCCTCTCAGAGGGCAATGATGCAAGGAGATGAGTGAGCAGAGGGGCTGGTGCCCAGAGCACTTATTCAAAACTCTAAATGTCCCCACAGGCCTCAAAAGGGTTGGTGACCTATAGTCTTTTTAAAAATATTTATTATTATTATTTTGCAACACAAACACACTAACAAAAGGAAAAATAGCACATAAAAAATCAAAAATCAAAGGTAAATACAAAAACTTATACTAAGCAAATATTAAACAATAATTATATACCATATTTCAGATCTTCTTTTCTTCCAATTGACTTCCTTCATCCTCAGCACGGTTCTACTTTCATTCTCCTTTCATTTTTACTCCTTTTTCTTTCTGTTTATAGCTTTTACCCCATAGTTTGTTTTGCAAAAGTTAATCAAAACAAGTCCAAGTATTAATCATGTGGGCACCGCTTTTTAAGGTACAGTGGTACCATGTGTTACGTACTTAATCCATTCCAGAGGTCCATTCATAATCGGAACCGCTTGTAACACAAAGCGCGCTTTCGCTAATGGCACCTCCCGTTGCTGCCGTGCTGCCGGAGCACAACTTCTGCTCGCATCCTGGGGCAAAGTTCACAACAAAGGCATCTACTTCTGGGTTAGTGGAGCTCATTACCCGAAGCGTTCATAAGGAGGATAGTACGTGTCAGGGGCTCAGGAGCAGAGGCACAGGAAAGGGAGGAAATGGAGAGCGAGGGGGAGGAATCCGAAGGAAACGTAAGCGATGACAGTGGTCCGAGGTCTCTGAGTCTTTCCAGCGAATCGGAAGACTCACAGAAAGGGGCTCCCAGGGTCAGAGCAAGGGGGACACCCCAGGAAGAAGGGGCCAGAGGGGACTCAGAGAGCAGCAGCTGGAAGTCGGGACCAGCTTCCCCACCAAAGAGCAGTAGGGGGGAGGAGTCCCAGGTATCGGGATCAGGCTGCTCACCGCCAGCGGGAGGAGATGAGTCAGGATTGGCCACGCCTCCATCGGAGAGCGAGGAAACGGTCAAGAGGAAGGTTGGAGGCTGGGCGCGCGTGCCAAGTTCAAATGTACAGGCGAGCGGCACAGTGGGTAGCCCGGATAGGGAGCCAGGTCCTAAAGCCCACCGAAAGGAGGGACAGGAGTCAGGGGGGTCAGCGTCAGAAGAGTCCAGGAAGGAGGAGACACCGGGGGGCAGAAGGACCCAGAGGAGAAAGGAGCAACGGAAAAGGTGGAGTAAGGCTAGAGTCTTAAACTGGTGTACAGGGGGTGGAGACTCAGACAGGGCTTCGCCGATCTAGCGTCTAGACGTAGGGCTGCACGCTGCGGCTTGTAAATGGAAACTGAACCTCAATAAAGACTTTTGTACATTACTACCGGCTAGCGTTGGTCCTCTGTGAGCTGGGACCTGGAGGCAGCTCTGACAGTACGTAATACGAGGTACCACTGTAATCTCTATATTTCCCCCATTCTTTTTGGAATTTTTGTTTTGTCTCACCCCTAATTGCATCTGTCATTCTGGCCAATTCTATATACCAGTAGTCAAATAATTTATCTTGCCATTCTTTTTTTGTCGGTATTACTTCTTTTTTCCAATTTTTGGCAATTAATGTTCTCGCTGCCACTGTGGCATAAAGAAATATTTTCTTACTTTCCCTCATTATATCTATATCCAATATTCCTAACAGAAAAGCTTCTGTTTTCTTGGCAAAATTTTGTTTGAACGTTTTCTTTGGTTCTTCATACACCATATCCCAGAAGCCTTTGATTTTATCACACGACCACCACGTATGCAAAAGCATCCCCTCTACTTGGTTGCGCCTCCAACATAATTTTGATTTTGTTTTATACATTTTACATATTTGGGTTGGTGTTAAATACCATCTGTAAAACATCTTTATCAAATTTTCTTTTATCATTAGTATAGTCTATAAAGTAATGCTACAATTCATGTGGACCCTCTTAAAAAACCATTCTCCCATGACTATTTTGTAAAGCTGATTTACTTAGCCAGTTTCCTCTGTGGACAGCCCTGCTCATGGCAGATGTACCTAGGGGTTCAGTGTGTGTAGGAGAGTGTGCATGTCCGCACATGAAGTCTCTCTCTCCCCCCCTTGTTTCTGCCTTTCCCCTCTCTGAACGGTTTAAGACACCATTTATTTCTGGTGGAGGTGAACTCCCAAGTGGGGTTATAAACTTACAAAGAAAGGAATCTTCTTTTTCGAGTGTTTTGGAAAGCTTCTCATTCACCTATTATCTCTCTGCCAGAGAGTGCAAGGGGATGGAGCATGCATAAAGTGAGCTTTTATGCACCAGCAGAGAGGAGACAGAACATTCCAGGCTCTTGTTATGAAGGAAGGATGGAGGGCAGTGCAGTGGGTAGGCAACATCTACACCACACTTAGGGTAATTGAAGTGCTTTTGGGGGACTTCCAGCACATCTGATACCTGCTGCAGGTGCATAACAGAGTGCTTCAGCCCACCCTGCGCTCCCACCTATCCACATTGCTGAGGCCATAGAAAGCCCTAATTCTTGGTATTGTGTACTTTCAAACAAAGAAGTGAGTGGGCTTTCTGTGCTGCTTTTTGAAAAGCAGCATTTTAATAGCACAGGAGAAAATACTGAGGTTGGAAAAAAACAACCTATGGTTTCCTACTTACATATTTATTTATTTTTACAAAACACACATCAACCACTAGTCACTCATCAAGGGAATTGCTTGGGTTTGCCATCAGCTGGACAAAGCTGTGTACAGCGCAACTGGTGCCAGGCAAATTGGGCAGGGCATGATAGAGATGAGGGGTGAGCATGGAGTTACATTGTGCTACTGTCTGCATTTAGCACTTTCAGTCAACAGTCTGATTATGTGCGACATTAGAAAGGAGCCGTAGCTCAGTGTTAGCCCATACCCTACATGCAGCGATTCTCAGGTTCAGTCCCTGACATCTGTAGTGGAAAGGATATTGGGTAACACAGCTGGGAACAACAACAACATTTGTACAGTGCTTCCTTCATATTGTCTTCTATTATCCTCTTTGTCATGAGATGGTGAGGGTGGCTACCTGTTTTCTCTCTTGAAAAGTATTGTTATGAGTTTGAGGGTGCCACACTCCCCATAATTCCTGGACCCAGTAAGTGTTAGAAATTAATCAAGCCTCCTGAACACCTGGATCCAGCAAGAGTTAAAAAATAAGCCAGGCTAGATTCCTTATGAGGTAATCACCTGGGAGATGAGCTGCTAAGAAAGAACAAAAAAAAGGCGATGGGCCATTGGGAAAGCTAAGGAGGGGGGACTCTGGGCCAGATAGCAAGTGGGTAGTGCCCCTCCTCTAGCTCTTAGATAGATAGGAGACAAAGCCAAAGTTTGAAGTAGAGAAGAAAGAGAAGTTGTATGTGTGCACACAAACATAAAAGTAGGACTCGGAAAATGGATTCTTTTGAAATTACATATTTTTGTGAGTTCCCCCGCACTGCAACCATAATCAAATCACATATCGCACCTGTCTCCATTAGATGAACCATAATATGGATCCAATGTTTTTCAGCACTGATATGGTGTCAAAACATAGATATATTGCCTTTTGCTCATCATCCTTCTCATCTTTTCCTCTGTTAGCTCAGTGGATGTCCTTGATATTATTAGATATATTGGAATAATATTTTATGACTATTGTTTTGGTTGTTCTCTTGAGTGTATGCCTATCATCTGCCTGATGTTTATGAGGAAGGGAGAAAAACATGGATCTGAAGCATGGATCCTTATCAACCCTCAATATGTTTAGAATTGTTTCACTCAAAGTCCACTGTCAAATCATGGCTGAAAATCCATTCAGGTCTGTGCCTTGGAACAACAAACTGTAGTACAACACTCACGGGGCTACAACCCCCAGCACCCTTTAGAAACTACAATTCCCATGATTTTTTTGAGGAAGTCATGTGTTTTAAATGTATGGAGTGTATGCATTCTCAGTTTTTTAAGACACACCCAGTTCATACCTTGTTGAAAGTAGCCTAATTACTTTCATTGGGGCCTGGTTTTTGCACAGACAGACACATCTTCCCACTCCCTGTATCTCACATATTGCCTGGCTATCTACCACCATGAAATAGTATTCTGCATTCAGGGCTCGTCTTTATCCCTCTTTCCCCCAAAGCCCTGCTCCTCAGGAAAGGAGATTATAATATCTTCAGTGTAAGAAATGCAGTCAGTAGGGCACACTGGTTTTTGTAGTCTGAAACTTTGCTGTGCCAAAGGTGAGATGCCTGCAATTTTATTGTTCCCTCTGAGCTGTCCTGGAACAAATGTAGTTTGCCCTAAGCCTTCCATCTGGCAGAGATCTTTCTTTTTCTCTGTGGAGCGACACATCAAATGGAATATATATATTTTTTGTGGGGGTTGGACAAAGTTTTAAAACGGAAACCCAAAGTGTTTCTGAATGCTCTGGAACAAAAGATTACATGGGATCTATTTGCAGCAATGGAAAGCATTAAAATAAATTGGTATTTGGGAGATCTGAAAGGATGCCATTGGTTGTCACTAACACAAAGACTGGAATGTCACAGATGCAAGTAGATGGATTCCCAGTCCCATTGAATTTCAAACTGGCTGAAGCAGACAGGGATCAGGGTTTTCCTTCTCCTCTTGTCAGGTATCTTAGATAGCATGTCTGATCATCATGTGGGAAAGGAAGTGCATGTTTAATCACCATGTGGGAAAGGAAGCATTTCAACCTCCACCTTTAACAGCAGACACTAAATTGTGTCTAGAAACATGAATTAAAACTATCAGTAGATGCCTAATGCAGCAAGAAGAGAGTGAAGCGGTTCTGCTGCAAATTGTGGTAATTGGTTGAAAATCAAGTGGCAGAGCTTCTACTTCTACTTTAATTATTCCCTGTAATGCAGAATGACTGAGCATGTTTGGAGAGATTCTGCAAGCAGACAAAATGGAAAACGTGCCTCTGATTGCATCCGTTTTGCATCTTGCACTCTATTTCCCGGGGCTCTTGCCAACATTCTCTTCCAGCAACAGGAGCTACATCTACATTTGCAAGTCCATTACCACAATTTCTACTGAGTTGAAAGCCTCTGAACTTTAAATGTATGGCTATCCTGCAAGGATAGGATAGTGTCTCCTCTCAGACATAATCCCTTCTACTTGCTTTTAAAAATATCTGTGTGAATTCTGGGATGTGGGAGGACACACACACACACACACACACCACAAACCTTGCTGGCTTAAAGTGGATCATCTGATGAAGAACCGTCATAAGCCCCCAAGGAACCACAACTGGCTTGTCCTGCCATTGCTTCATTCCATTAACTTATTGGATGAAGATTATTTGCCAGCCATAAAAAGAAAGCCAGGACAACATTTAATCATATAAGCTTGCAAGAGCAGACAGTTCCAGATGTGAAGGGAGGCACATCTTTACTTTCAGCACATGGTATATTTTTCTTATTATGACAAAATATGCTTAAAATGATGCACAGGGCCCCTTGTGAGTTTCAGTAAAACTATGAAATTTAATTTCCGTGTTGATATGGCACAAGGCCAGTAGGCTGCCTGGAGAACAAAGGAACAAACAAATTAGAATAACTACTATGGCTTTATCACAAGGCGAATTATACCTTGTGTCCTCATGAACCCCCATTTTAGAAAATATGCTCCTATGGAGCTTGTCACTCTGTGCCTTAAGTTGATATCTGGCAGTATGGAAGCCTTCTGGGAGATTACTTCTGTGCCATAGACACAGCTGCACAGAGCCATCTGCACAGAGTTTCGCTTGTGCTTGAATCCATTGTGTTGATTAAATCCGGAGAAAGGAATCGGGATACTACCATTGACCTACAATAACTACTGCTACCATGGGATGTAGGGGGAGATTGACAGTAACTTCTAGGTAGCAGAAATTTCACAGCCCCCTGGGTTTTAATCCCTTCCTTGGCATTAAAATTTGGTTTTTAAGTTGTGCATGCCTTGGGTTTGAGAGTCATTAGTACAACCTACTTGCCTGTAGAGGACATTTACTTTTTCAGGTCAGAAATTATTATTTGGCCAGCATTTAATTCAGGGCTATGTGGAGCATCAGCTACAGGCTTTAAACTGCAGCTGGGACTATTCACCTCCTGTTTAACTTTTTATTTACCTTGAAGATTTATCATTGGGGCTGAGATGCTTTCTCAGCTGGGCCTCCCTGCCAAGGATGCCTTCCTCCCCCTGCTAGGGGCACCTCTTAAAGAAGCCTTGCTGCACCATTCAGGTACCTATTCCTGCTTTTATCTACTCCACCTTCCACCAGAGATCACTGCTTCACCCTGCTGCATGGCAGGGCCAGCCCTGAGTGTAACAAAGTGCACCTTCATCTGCTGGATGTTGCTGCTGATGAAAGAGGGAAATGAGAGAGACTGACATTGGTCTATAGGAGCTAACAAGTTTGTTGTGGTGGTTTAGCAGCTTCTGATAGTGAGCACTTGGAACTCCAGCAGCAGTAATACCCTTAATTCTGTCTTGGTTCCTCTGGGAGGGAGCATAGAATTTGGAACTTCAACTGAATGGAGAAATGCCTTGTTTTGACACTAAGGCTGCGTACATATGATATTTTATTCTAGAATCAATGGAGGCTGAGCACATATTTTTCCATATAGTCTACACACCATCAAGAGCTATTGCAAATTGTTTGCCCCTGAAAATTTTTGCTCCTTGATAATCCCCAAAAGAAAAGCTCATTGTAGATTCAAGCGTGTCCATTAGAAAACAGATGAAAACAGTAATAGTTGTAGGCAGTCCCAACAATTGGGGTGAGTAGCCACACCTGCCCAATGACATTGTAGGGCATATAGCAAGACTGCCACCACCACTTCCTCCTTCATTCATCTGGGGCATGTGAAGGGGAGAAAAGGCATGGATAACTTAAGCAAGGAGAGGGTTTTCAAATGCATATCAGGTAATCATACTTACTCTTGTGGACAGCAAATTCTAGAATCAATCTAGACTGAGGATAAGCATGGGCAATTCAAGTAGTTATTTGTGCTACAAACAAGTTAGTGCATATGCGGCCTGTGTATGATGAGCACCCAATCAGGAATGTGAGGTGGAGGCAGCTATAAGTGGAGATGGCCATAGGGCAGAACAGCTCACATCTTAATTAAATAGTTTCACTCTGCTGTTGGTTTCTGTCTACTTTCTTTTAGCCTCTTCATCTCTAGGCCATCCCAGAACAGCACTCTTGATGCCTTCCCATCCTCATCTGAACCATTCATTATATGTACAGTGGTACCTCAGGTTACATACGCTTCAGGTTACAGACTCCGCTAACCCAGAAATAGTACCTTGGGTTAAGAACTTTGCTTCAGGATGAGAACAGAAATTGTGCTCCAGCGGCGCGGCAGCAGCGGGAGGCCCCATTAGCTAAAGTGGTGCTTCAGGTTAAGAACAGTTTCAGGTTAAGAACGGATCTCTGGAACGAATTAAGTACGTAACCAGAGGTACCACTGTACTCCCATTCAGCTTCTCTTGCCTTGCCTTGCCTCTTCCTCCCCCCCTTTAAAGTCTCTCCTAACTGCTAAAAAGTAGATTATAAATTCATTTGGGGGGGCTTATGTTACTCTGTAAAGTGCCATTTGTGTTTGCGTTGTTGCCTGAATTAGTCCATATTAAGTAATAAAGTAAAAACAGTATGAGGTGGTATGACAAACAGCTGATCCAAGTGCCAACACAGCTTTAAAATCACCTGTCTATATCACCGAATCCCCTAAAATCTCAGACGCAGTGTTGAATTCATAAGGTGACCAGCAACCTTTCCCTTTTTGTCTTGTGGTGAGCTGTTTGTCAGATGGGGTTCTCAGGGTGGGGTGGGGGTGGGGAATGGCTTTCTCTAACATCCTTTGTATGTCAGGAGGAGTCATACCCGAGGCAAACTTGCACAGCATGCAGACCATTCTGAGGTGGATTGCCCCTGCCTGTCAGACAGCAATCACTCCAGGAACACGATCAGCACTCCAGAGATGTCTTCGGCTGATTTGTGTTCCAATTTGAATAAGTTCCAGGAATACCAGCCCTCATACCCCATTACATTCCCTTAGTGTATTTCTAGCCCAGTTATTTTTTCCGCTTCGAGAAACCATTCATTGTTCTGCTCAGATAGATTTGATAAGGAAACCAGAGATGATCAGGTCCTTTTTAAAAAGTTAGTGTGCAGTTAACAATGTCTGTCACATAATTGCATAAGCTCAGGTTGATTCCTAGCTCTCTTGCAAATATGGAATCCTTAAAAGCAGAAAGCCTGGGCTCACTTTCTCTGAAAGGAGCTGCTGGTCTGTAGGCAGCATAAGACAGAGGGGGCAACTAGCTGTTTTAAACCTGTAAATGGCACCAGCTTTTTCTTGAGTCTACTGTTGTCTTATTCACACAGTAACTTCAGCATCTTTCTACATTCCCATCTCTTTATGCCACCTTCTGCTTTCCCTCAAACACAACATCTGTTCCACAGCAGTGTATGTGGAGATTCCGCACCTTCAGTGGCGTAGTGTGGGTTGTCATCACCCAGGGCAAGGCAAGTTATTTGCGCCCCCTAACCCGTGGATTTGCACCCCCTAACCCTAACCCCCAGATGTTGCGGCCAGCCCCCCCTGCACCCCCCACGCTACGCCACTGTGCACCTTCCCAGGACTTTGCCCCCTTTTTAGGTGTCTTCTGTTTTCCCAAGGGCGACTCACCAGACAGTTATATGCTCACTAATTATCTTTGAAAATGTGATACTGCCTTCTGGTTAGGAATGGAGGAATCTCTCAATTTCAGTTTCTCTAAGTTTCTAATCCCCCCCCCCCCGACTTATGTGGAAGTGCGACAAACTGAACTTGAGTTTGTACTTTTGTAAAACTCCCTACAATAATGATTCAGTTGTCCAGTGTACATTTCCCCTAACAGACACATTTTTACCTAATACACACATTTGTGAAAACAATTTTCTCCTAATATAATGTATTTTTGTCCCTCTCCATTAATATATTGTTATAGGACTGGGGGTTGGTTTAGAGTAAGATGATGTCCTGGGAATCCCAACCAAGCCTGTAATTGTAGCAGAGGGAACCTGCTGAACTGGTTCAACTAGTCATTTTGCAGGATAATGCCCCTAGTTGGCCTAGCTAAATACCCCATTAGTATTCTAAAGAGTGGGCCATGTTGCCATAGAAACAGGTGAGTAGGCCCTTCCCACACCTCCACCTGGCTGGATGCTGCTTCATCCTAGGAAGAACAATAGGCCAATATTAGGTAAAGAGGTAAAGTTGACTATGGGGTGCAGCGCTCATCTTGCTTCAGGCCGAGGGAGCCAGTGTTTTTACACAGACAGCTTTCCGGGTCATGTGTCCAGCATGACTAAACCGCTTCTTGCGCAATGGAACATCATGATGGAAGCCATGGCACACGGAAACGCCATTTTCCTTCCTGCCACAGTGGTACCTATTTATCTACTTGCACTGGTGTGCTTTCGAACTGCTTGGTTGGCAGAAGCTGGGACAGAGCAACAGGAGCTCACCCAGTCATGGGGATTCAAACTGCCAACCTTCCGATCAGCAAGCCCAAGAGGCTCAGTGGTTTAGTCCACTGCACCACCCATGCCCCTAGACCAATATGATACATGAAGACTCCATGATAGTTTGAAAACTAAGAGTGTGAAAGGAATAATTGTAAATTGCAGCTTGGAAAGTTTTAGGCTTAGTGAAGTTCAGATAAGATTAGCTTTATGCTGCATAGTGGCACAGAAATATCAGGCCCTCAGCTTTGCCACTATTTGATCCTTTATTGATCTGCTCCATGCCTTTCCAATTTTTGATACTGTAGGTTATTCCATTCATGATTGCACACAAATAAATCCCCTGCTGCATTAGCCCTTCAACTCTGGGCTTGGTGAGATAAGGCAAACTTCACTTTGTTTACTCCTCCGTGCAATAAGTCAGAGGTATACAGCATCTTTGCTCAGAATCCTGCAGCCACTTTCTAGCATTGACCTTTTATCCCAACCCAGGTCTGCTGTTGCTAGTTTAATGTAATTGTTTATTTTGCAGTCTTGCTTTATATATCCAAGGTCCCGAAAGGAAAGAGGAATTATCCCATAACAGTTAATACTGGCCCCTTTCAGGCTTTTGATCCAAGGGAGAATCGGGCACGACAGAGCCAGGACTACTCAGGAAGATGCAGATGAAATGAAATCATTCTTGAGAAGTGCCACAAACTGCTCTGGCTAAAGGACAGCTAAGAGATAAGAAACCCATTGATTTCCATGGGGTTAAGCACATGTAGCTCTGCGCTAGTGTGTTTATGCACCGATGACCTATCCATTGTGTGCCTCAGTTGTGTGACATAGCATACCACACATGTTTAGAGCAAGTATTATTGTTCAGTTCAATATATCATAAGGTCACTGCTTACATAAATACGTGCCTCCTGTTCATACATCATTCATTTTGCTGTGCTAACGCAGTCCCATTCTGCCCAACATAGTCAAGAGTTATGAATATGTAAACCAATTATTGTTGTTATGATGGGTAGGATGCATGCAGAGAGAAGGGGTGTCCATTCCAGGGACCCCCATGTCAGGGCTGGAAGGAAAGAAGGTCTTATCCTTACAGCAAGTAACCTCAACTGCAGTATTGTGCCCTTCCCACTCGTAATGAATGCCAAGCATTTGTTTACATGTGAGATAGTAAAAGGGTACACTCAGAGAAGAAGCTAAACCTGTTTTCCCCCTGGTGACACAAGAACTGAACTTTCTCCTATCTGCATAGGAGATTCTCTATCTGACAGGATGTTGGGGGAAGCAGCAGCCACGTTCTGGGAAGTGGTTTGCAGACAGAAAGACAGATTATTTATTAATTAAATGCCTTTTGAGTTAACATCTATAGGATGGTGTAGTTATTCTCCTTCCTTTGATCAGTCCAGGAGACAGTGATTGCCAGTCCAGTCTGCCATTAGGATAGCTTCCCCTTGTAAAAATGAAGGTCAACTACCCTTAATAGGGCTGCTCTCCATCTGTTTTGTCATGGTAGAAACTCTCTCACAGTGCTTGTAGAACCTGAACAAGGTAGGCCAAGACGTTTTTGCTGGCTGAGGCTGAGCAGCAAATAGCGCTCACTTGGAGTCAAGGTACCTAAGTTGTTTTGGCACTAGGACGGAAAGTCCTGCAAACTCTTCTCCCTCACTCTGGCAAAAAATAAAAAATAAAATAGAACAGTAAGACTGCATAAACACCATACATTTAAAACATATTTAAACACTTTCTTCCACTTCCAAAATCCTAGAAACTGTAGTTGACCTCATCACAGAGCTACAATTCCCAGCACTCTTAACCAACCATGGTTCCCAAGATTCTTGGAGGGGGGAATGTATGGTGTATCTGCGGAGTAATATACTAACAATTTACTGCCATGACGTCCCAGACTAGCTACCTGAGGTGACCATTTGAGTTTGCCTCATGAACACCTCTGGACCTGAACAAATATTGCATTACCAGTTTAATGGAAGGAAAGTACAAAGATTATCACAGAACAAACCTCTTTTGGGGCATTAGCTTCCAGTTATAATTCTTTAGTTTTGTCAATAACATCAGTAGACCTCTTGTAGAGGTCAAATAAGTTGTTGCAAAGGCGACTGAAAAAGAAAAGGTAACACTTGCAGAAACCAACTAATTTAGCAATATGATAATGAGCAATCTGTTTTGACAGCTACAAATGGGGTTATCAAACATAACACGTTCTGGGAAATTGTTAAACGATGTTTTCTGAAATGTTTTTGACCTGCCCATTAAATTTTCCCATTCTCTGTTTTCATAATGAATAAAAGAACTCTTAACAAGGGGATTGTAGGAAAATCTTCACTTTAGTTGAATGCCCACAAAATAGAGTTGACGTTGTAAAGTTAGAAGTATGAATCCCCAGGTATGAATCTAGGCAGTGAGCCATGCAAAAGCTTAGACTTGGCTTGATTGGGCACAGAGATGACCTCTCTTAATGAACAGCAGCCTGTAAGGTCAAACCAATTAACCGATAAGCTTTTAATTAAAAGGGCTGCTATGGCTTAAAGATCACTGTCTGGAGCCAGGTAAAACAGTTTATTTCCAATTTATAGTTGTTTTCCACAGAAACAGGGAACTGCGTATTTAATGCAGAAATCTGGGTTCAATCCCATCTCAGCCATGAGTTCGCTGGGTGGCATTTTCTTTCACTTAGTTCTCTATTTGTAAAGAGGGGATAACACTAAACGACCTTCTTCCAAGGTTCGCTCTAAGGTTCAGTACAATAAAGACTGCAAAGCAATTTATGCAACATGTAAGGGTCTTTGCAAATGATTATTACATGCAGTAAAAATTAGACAGTATTTTGAGGCAGAAGAAAATCTTAGGATTTACAAATCAAATCTTCTTTCAGTGTTTCTTGACCCCCATGAACACCTGTCTTCCACCTTGGAGAATGGGACTTACCACCTTATTTTATTTACTTGACTAGTGAATGATCTATCACAGTCAATTGAGAATGATGGACAATTCATCACTGAGCAATTCTTAGCTCCATAGAACTCAGTGGGAGCCTTGGTTAGGCATTATTGCATTTAGCTGCGTGGATTGGATGCGGGTGGCACAGAGCCTAGGACTTGCCGATCAGAAGGTCGGCGGTTTGAATCCCCGCAACGGGGTGAACCCCATTGCTCGGTCCCTGCTCTTGCCAACCTAGCAGTATGAAAGCATGTCAAAGTACAAGTAGATAAATAGGTACCGCTCCAGTGGGAAGGTAAACGGCATTTCTGTGTGCTGCTCTGGTTCGCCAAAAGCGGCTTAGTCATACTGGCCACATGACCCAGAAGCTCCCTCGGCCAATAAAGCGAGATGAGCGCTGCAACCCCAGAGTCGGTCACGACTGGACCTAATGGTCAGGGGTCCCTTTACTGCCTGGATTCTATTTCCTGAAGCCACTGGTCTGACAGAATGCTGTCAACTGACTTGTAGATACTTGTATGCAGGGCTTTTTTTGAACCGGAATATACCTCTTTGGTGCACTTTGTAGCATAATGGCAGCTGTATAGAGAGAGGCACGGTGCCCAGAGGTGCCCAGAGCTGTGTGTCGAGGCTTCTGGGTGAGAGTTCCTGCACCTCTTTTTCTAAAAAAAAATAGCAAAAAAAAAAAATCACTGCTATTATGCATTTCTCACCTCCCTGGGTGGTGAGAAGTCCCAGGGACAGCGCTTACCCGGGCTTGTTTTTTGTAATATTTGATTTAATTACCAGTATATAAGAACAGTGTAATTGGAGGCAAGGAACACTGACTCTGCTAGTGTGAACCATATCCCCTGCCTCACATCATATCTCCAGAGAGCGAGAGACCTGCCCACATACCCTCAGTACCTTCACTGAAATCCTCTTCTGTGCCCTCAAGTCTTCTGGCATCTATCTTTATGTCATCTTTGCCTCCATACTTTGTATGTGAGCTGGAGGGCCTAAACTAGGGAACCCCAAGCTAAGGCCCGCGGGCTGGGTAAGGCCCGAGGGACTCGTTTATCCAGCCTGCGGCGACCCTTCTGCCCGCTGCCACCGCCCGCCCTTACTGGCAGTGCTCTGCGCTGCGCGGCTGCCCACTTCCGGGTCAGAGGAGCACCGGAAATCGCTTGTGCACATCCGCTGCACATCCGAGTCGGAGGAGGCCCGTGCACATGCACACAAGCGATTTCCGGTGCTCCTCCGACCCGGAAGTGCACCAGAAATAGTGTGTGCGCATGTGTATGGGCACGCGTTCCCCTGCCCTCCGGCCTGCCGCGTGATTGGCGCTAAACCCACAGTATTGTAAACACACTCCTTAGGGTTGTTGGAATTCTGCCTGGGTCAGAGGAATGTGCCACAGCGTAGGCACCGGCAGATATTCCTTGTCGACCTCCCCGCTGCGCGACTCTGCTGATAAGCAGGCGAGGTCTTGGCGATTCTTCCCAGATGTGTGAGAAGAACACACCGTTCATTCTCTCTCCCCTTTGGTGTCCCCCAGGGAGGGGAAAGAAGCAGACAGAAATCTATTTACATCCTTTATTTCTGTCTCTTACATCAGTACAGAGAAACATGTCTGCACTCCACAGCAGTAAGAATAAACTCCACCCATGTACTTCCAGTACGGGTCATATGACACACACACTGAGCTAACATCCAGTGCTCAATACAGAATGGACTGCCCCTTTGTTCCCATGGCAACAGTCACAAACATCCTGTTTGGCTTTCCAGCCACAAGCAGCTGACTGAGCTGCTAGAGCCTTTGCTTGCTGCAGCTTTGGTGCTTTATGGTAACAAGGGTTATATGCCTGCTGGGACAGTGTCAATACCTGTCTAAGCCCTCAATGACATCACACATTTAAAGCGCTATGATACTGCTTTCAAATTGCATTGCTTCGCCCAAAGAATTATGGGACTTATAGTTTGTTATGGATGCTGAGAGTTGTTAGGAGACACTTACTCCCCTCCTAGAGCTACAATTTCCAGAGTTCCCTGGGAAGAGGGATTGATTGTTAAACCACTCTGGGAGGGGAATAAGCGTCTCCTAACTACAGCTCCGAGAAGTCTTTGGGGGATGCCCTGGCAGTTTGAGGTGGTATCATCGTGCTTTAAATATATGGTGTGAATGTGGCTAAGCCTACCTCACAGTTTTCAAGGTATTAAAAAGTTCTTTGGCACAGGAGGAAAGTGAGGGGCAGTTTCAGCCGCTTTAGGGAGTTTGTAAAGCCAAGATGCGCTTAAACAGCTAAAAATGGAGAGCTTTATTTTGAGTGAGGGAGTTGGGGGGCCTTCACAAACATCATCGCTTTTAATTGTTCTGGTTTGTCTAATGTGTTATGAATCTTCATTCAACATCCTTTCAAACGCAGATCTGCCTCACACCTGCTGCCTTGCTGTTCTCACAATAAGAGCTGTCTCAGCTTCACACCTGCCAGCTTTGCTTTAACAGACTCTGCTGCTTTTTATCATATCGGCAGTTTTTGTAACACTAATTAAAAATAAGTGTGCATATTTTCAGCCCATTGCCATTTTTTTTTCTCTGACAAAGCAGTAATCCAGTTCTTAAGGGAATGGAAATATATCCTGGAACGTTTGTAGTCTTTCTAAATTTCATCCAGCCATGCTTGTGTTCATGAGATTCTCATCAGGACAAATACTTTATATCCTTGGAAACATTTTTTGTGGAAACTATACAAAGCCTAAATGTTCACTCCTTTCCCTGTTTGCTTAACTGCATGGCTCAAGGCAGAGATCTAAAAGGAAAAAGACCATATAAATTGAGGAAAGCTTTAATTGCAGCCAGAAGGTTTAGTAAGCAGACATGATTTATCAGGAAATATTTAACCATTATGAAGCCTTAGGTGTAGTAAAAATAACCACTAATCTAGTAGAATTCAAAGCTGATGATCTCTGTCCATCTGGTTCTGAGGTTCTTCACATGATGTTAAAAAGATAAGTTTCCACACATGAATTCAGACCAATAATCTATCTAGTTCCATAAAGTGTTGCCACCTTTAACTTGGCAGATAATGGGCAGTGTTAAACCTTCGTCCAGGCTCCCACCACATAAATTTCGGGCATATTGGTTTACTCAACTATTTTATATCACTACCTAGCAGGTCTGTTAATACAGGCCTGCAATTGGTGTTTTCCCCTAGCCTAAGGGAAATGAGGGAAGAAGATAGTCTGAGAACTGGGGAGGGCTAGACCAAGACATTTGCTGCCTGAGGAAAAGGACACCACACTTGACCAGCAGTTAATTCCTTCTTTTGTGCTGGCAAAATGTTTGTCTTCCACTGCACCCCAGCTTGGGGGGTGCACAAAACAAGCTGTATGCACATACAGCTCCTGCCCTCCAACTGAGGGGAACAGCTGGGGGCTCAGAAGAAACAGTTGGAGGCAGGGGTTGCCACTAATGGCGCCAGCATTTGCCAGCTGAAGTGGATGCCTCACTCTGCCTAACAGTAGGGCCAGACTTGAGGCTGGGCTGATCTTAAAAGAGTGCTTTTCAGTTAACCTCATTGAACCTTAATATAACACACAGCCTTTGTCCGCATGTCTGCAGGCAAGACTCAAGACATGGAATGACCTTGCTTAAGGTCATACAAGAAATGTATATGGTTGAGATTGGAACCAACCCCACTTTCCTTGAATCTGAGTCTTAATCACATTATCATCTTTCCTGGGAGACTATCTCCCTCATCGAGCTAGGCTATCTTGACATCATACAACCTTTTACAGCAGAATAGGAAAGGATGGGGGCGAGATACTGGTTTGTGTGTCATGGAGATAATCTACTTTATTACAAAGACAGATGGGACTCCTGGTATTTCAGTGACTGGAAAGAGCTCTGACAATGACATATTGAGGAGCTTGCTGCAGCCATTCTGTGCCAAAATTATTTGCTACCAGAATTCCTGGTGACAGTTAAATACACGCTGGGAAACCTCTAGAGATGAAAGAGCCTCTTGTGAGGGGCCGGATATGTGACAAGCAAATAGCTTTATCCCTTGTGAAATACAGTTTCACACCAATCATTTTAATACAGTAGGATGTGAGCGTTGCATCTGGCAGGCAAGGATCTCATCAGCAAAAAATAGCTGTATGGCTCAGGATGGCTGCTTATTCTATAAATACCTTGGAATGACACATATCTGCATTTTCACTTCCTTTCCCCTAATGGATTGGGAAAGCAATAGCTATTTTCCCCCTACCTAGGTTGAGATTTCTCTGCCCTCTCTATCACCCATTGTAGGAGCAATGCTGCAAACTAAGGGAAGGAGCCCAGGGAGGTTTCTCAGGGACTTTCCACAGAATGAAAGTGTGTGCGATCTGATCTAGACTGCGAAACTGAGGGATGTTGTATTTAGTCATTCATATGTATTTATTTATTATATTTATGCTCATCTTTCCTCCAAGCTGACAAACATGGCTCTCCTCCTCCTCCCAATATAACCTCACAACTCTGTGAGGTAGCTTGAGCTGGGAAGCAGTGATTGGCCCAAAGTCACCTTTGAGTGGGGATTTGAATCCAAGTCCTAGCCCAGTACTACTATACCACACTGGTTCCTACCGCTCTCGTCACTGCTCTTGTATTGCCAGTACTTCCTACCTGGCCTGGAATTGGTGAAGTTTGACTGGATTCTCTCTACTTATATATTTTATTTAAAGGTAAAGGGACCCCTGACCGTTAGGTCCATTCGCGGACAACTCTGGGGTTGCGGTGCTCATCTTGCTTTACTGGCTGAGGGAGCCAGTGTACAGCTTCTGGGTCATGTGGCCAGCATGACTAAGCCGCTTCTGGCGAACCAGAGCAGTGCATGGAAACGCAGTTTACTTTCCCGCCTATTTATCTACTTGTACTTCGTGCTTTTGAACTGCTAGGTTGGCAGGAGCAGGGACCGAGCAACGGGAGCTTACCCTGTTGTGGGGATTCGAACTGCCAACCTTTTGATCGGCAAGCCCTAGGCTCTGTGATTTAACCCACAGTGTCACCCATGTCCCTTATATATTTTATTTATTAGTTGTTTATTTTTTAAAAATTAACCTCACTCTTCAGCCAAAAGAGATCCCAGAATAGCTTAAGTAATATTAATAATAAACAAAGCCCCCAGGCTGCCACAACATAAAAGGAAAAAGGGGATGAGGAGGGAAGAGGGAAACTGATAAACTCAGTTCTTAAAGTTACATTGCTCTTATAGAAACTGTTCAGGGAGAGTAGGAGCCAAATGGAGTTGGTATTTCAACAGCACTGATGAGATGGACACTGTTTTCCATCTCTCCTGCTCCAGCTGGGTGGAATGGTTGCTGTTGCTTGGAAGAGATGGGTTCACAAGTCTGTGCTGTGGTAACATGGTAAGCCAAACCACAACTTGTTTCCCAACAGCAGGAGCAGCACCCTGCACCAGCATGTTGTTTGTACACCTTAAACTATCATTTATTTTAGCTATGGTTTAATATGACGGGCAAACCAGGCAAATGGGTGTAATGTCAGGCAGAAAAAAAATGGCATTTTCAAATACCGCAGTTTGAGTACTGAGAAAATGCAACATCTTCACAACTGAAGTGAAGCCTTGCGCTAAGATATGTGGACTTTGTGAAATGAGAAACAAGTGCATATTTATGTTGTGTACTGCAGAGGAGAACGATTGTACAGAAGGGCTCTTAAGAGGGAAGAATCACCACGTGAAAGGAAACATTTATTGCTATGCATAGCATATGCAGTGGGTTTAGTCTTGAATCTGTTTTCTCGCACTGCAGGACTGCAAAATAGATTTCTTTTCTCTGTGGCTACTAATTGGATTTAGATAAGCAGATTTAGAGATGACCATTAGAATTTGTAGGGGAAATGAATCAAACACTATCTTTGATCTTATTCCATTGAAGACAAGGGACTTTTTCCTGATACGTTTTAGCTCAATAGCAGTTTTAGACTTGCCCTGCTTAGAAGCCTTGCCTAGACTTTAGAATATGGGAAAAGCAAATTATTCCTTATGCCCTTCTGACATGGGTAAGATCAACATGGTTTATTTTTCCCTATGGGCCTTTTTTCACCTGTGGTTGCTGATCAATAATTTAATCAAGGTTTCCTCCACCTTACTGCCATTTATGTACCTAGGCACCTTACGGGGCAATCTGTTTCCAAGGTCTACATCAGTTTATCCCAGATGAGAATTTGGCTCCCTAACTATATACAGTAGCTGTGATCAGTACAGAAATATGGATGGAAATACATGGCCACTTCAGGATGTGTTGTTTAGTATGTGTCACACAGCAACTGTGATCGCATGATTTCATTGATGCATGCTTAATATCCAGTTTCACTGGTTGGACAAAAGTGGGTTTTCCTGGGGTATGCAGTCTGGTAACATGATTTGTAACAGCATGCAACATATTTAAAATGCAGTACCATGGAGACTTCTGTGCACTGTCCCAATTTAATCTTCATACCCTCATTATTATGAGGCATCGTGGTTTATTATGTTTTGGTGCTGAACTAAGCACTTGTAAAATGAAGGACTCTGATAAAGACATACTTGATAGATGAAATACTACATTTTGCATTCTTCAGAAAGAAAGAAAAAAGACTATCATAAGTTTCTTGAGAATTACATGATGGGAAACAATAAGAGGTAAGAATCCACACCCACTCCAGTTGACACATAAGTATTAAGAGTACAAAGTATTAATACACAAGAGTATTAAGGGGTGTGGCATAAACTACAAGCATAGATATGAATGGTTGTCTAAAATAGGGCATAAACACACCATTTGGCGCATTAGGTCATTCTCAGATACCAGTCTCTTGTCCTACTGGTTGAGTGCTTTGGCACTTAACCAGGAGTGCAGAAAGGATCCTTGGGACAATAATATAGCATACCATCAACAACAAAATAAGGTAGAATGAAGATTGCACAACTGGCATTTGTTCTGTCCTGGTTTCCGTCAGTCATGTGGACAGAAAGGGGTCACACCACCATTTTAAATCTGCAAATCTGAACTGCAGTGATGTGAAACATTGAAACACTACACTGGTCCTGAAACAGAAGTCATCTGGAAATGCCTTTGGTAAGCAGCACTTTCAATAATGTCCTCATCAATTCTGAATTAGAGTGTATTGAAATATTTAATCTTTGTGAGGTGAAGCATCATTGACTTCCCATAGCACTCTCAGCTATCTTTCCAATCTGTCTTGAATCTGAAGAGACCACCCTGCCTGCCAGCTACAAGGGCAATTCAAAACCCAAATGTCAGTGTCGGCAAGCCTAAAATAGAAAGAAGCAATAGGAAGAACTCCTGGCTTTTATTGCTGCATCAAACCCCTTCATGATATCTGCAAAAACAATTCCATGTCTTCACCACTAAATCCAAATGTGGTTAGTCTGTGGTGTGTGTGTGTGTGTGTGTGTGTGTGTGTGTGTGTTCTCTTAAGCTTTATGAAGACTTTTCTAGGTGGACAGTTTGGAAGACTTAATCTTGCATGTTAGTAAGTCTAGCAAAGGAGTTTTTTCATGACAAAGATAGATCTCAGCAGAATGTCCTCAAGTATTTCTCATAAATCACTGCAATAGAAAGCTCAATTATTCTCGGGGAAGAAAGGTATTTACACAGAAAAACAAAAAACAAAACAAACATGACAATGTTTAGCTGTTCCACATTTGGGCTTTCAAAAACATTTTTTTTGGTTGAGGACCTTCTTCATTAGCAGTGCCAGATTATTCTTTCGGATATGCGTTTTCCGGGTAATTGTCCACTTAACAATCTAGTGCCTTAATGACAGTACAGTGTGGAGAGCTCTTTACTTAGATTTATGCCTTTCCTGGACCTGGGTGTATGATGCACAGACAAGGATTCTGGGATGTGTAATGTGGAAGAACCAGTCAAGAGCCAACTGTAAAGAATGAGTGCCTCTACCTTTAGGGCTATTCCTGAACTGTTTTGCAGGAAAGTTGGCACTTCTCTTTTGAACGTTTGCAGGTGGCAGCGGAGTTAACCTTTTCTAGGGATGGAAGAGTAATTGGTTTGGTACACCTATTAATGTGAGCCCACCTAATTTGGACTTCTTGAAACAATAAATGAATTGAAACACAGCTATCCCCTCCCCCCCGAACATGAGCTTCTTTGATTTTTTGCAATGTAGTTCTCCAACTAAATGCATATACTAAGGGAGTGTGTGTGTGTGTGTGTGTGTGTGTGTGTGAAAATCACATCTATGTGAAAACATTTAAAAATGTTTTTTATTATGGAATATTGAAAACAAAAATATGTATGTTAGGATAAATGCACACAAAAAATGCTGATTAAGTTTTAAGAGGACTTAAAAAATAAATCACAAACTGATGCAGAAATGTGAACTGCACTTAAAGTTGGAAAAATGAAAAAACTGGGAGACACTGATATGGACAGATTCATCTATCCCTAGCTTCTTCACAATTGATTTGTCTGTCAAATAACCTCTGTGTATCTGCAATGGAATCCTTGCATGCTGCAGAGAATGCAGTTAAGGTAATAATGGAAGCCATTCTTGTGGGAGGTGGCAAGATGAAGCAGGCGATGTGCAGACAGGAAGAAACTAATGCAGAAGAGTGATGTGGAAGAATGATTAGGTGGTAGAATTTGTCTCAGACTGCAGGTGGGGGAGGGCTTACAATTTTTAAATCTTCTATCTGTCTCAAAAAAACAACCCTATTTAAAAACAGAAAACTAGCATACAGGAAGAAACAGTCCATTGCATGAGCTCTTCCCCCACATCCTCTCTGCATTGGAGCGGAGGGTCTGAAGTGGTGAGCTTACTGGGAAGGATCTTAGCTCACTGGTAGATCTCAAGTTCAATTCCCGGCATCTCCAGGTAGGGCTGGCAATGTCCACTGTCTGAAACCCTGAAAATTTCAATACAATGGTAGTTATGTGAGGAGAGAGTGTCCCCCCCCCCAAAGGGCAAGTGCGGCTGATAAGTGCCTGCAAAGTGCCTTTGCAGGAGCTGACAGTCCACTGAGCTTCACCGGCTACAGTAGTGATATCAGGCGACTGACAGTTGGGTAGCCACTCCTCCTAGTCACAAGTGACCAGGGTGGTTGGGGGAGGTTAGGCTCTGGCCTCTATTTGCTTTATTTCCCCTTTTTCTGCGTTCTAGGTTTTAGTCTTCTTTCTACCAATTCCTGAAGACAATATTTTTCACAGAGGGCTGAATATAACTTCACTTTTGAGCTTTTGATCACTAATAATAATAATAATTCTTTTGAATTATGGTGCTGGAGGAGACTCTTGAGAGTCCCATGGACTGCAAGAAGATCCAACCTATCCATTCTTAAGGAAATCAGCCCTGAGTGCTCACTGGAAGGACAGATCCTGAAGCTGAGGCTCCAACACTTTGGCCACCTCATGAGAAGAGAAGACTCCCTGGAAAAGACCCTGATGTTGGGAAAGATGGAGGGCACAAGGAGAAGGGGACGACAGAGGATGAGATAGTTGGACAGTGTAAAGAAACTGTCACTGTCCAACTACTATTTGTAAAGAAACCAGAAGCCTTTTTGCTAGGAATAACAGGCCCTAGTTGTGACCAATCTAACCACCTTGCGACCTGGGACTTCCATGAGGCAAAAAAAGAGAGATTTTATTAAATTAATATTGTTATTTGAATGAGAATACACACACACACACACACACACACACACACACACTACCCAGTCAACCCTTACAGGTTATGTTTTATCATATGACTGCATTCCCTGGGTGCATTTCATCTTAACCCCCCCCCCCACAAAAGAGTGAATATTATGGAATGAAACATGTCTGCTCATAAAAATAATCTAGACAATTATGAAATTATGAAATCCTTCAGCCACCTGGTTTTATTGACCTGTTCCACACTCTGATTCACATTTCTTTTGTGACTTGAGCCAATGTGGCTGATATGTAAATTATAAACATGAAGCAGTTGGAGGAAAATTTATGAACTCCTATTTTGGTTGTGGAAATACAATTTCCCCTCCCTCTCCCCCCCTTCCCTTTTCTGCTAGCTTCAAGATTTGCAGGTTAAACAGAGCCTCATTAATTCTGCAGAGGGTGCCAGTAAGAACTGTGGAGATAATTTAGAGACCCAATATGTAGATAACAAATCTAGGAAATTGCAGCTACAGCAACAAGACTGCACTTTAATGCCTTTCCTTTCTGATGTACATAACTCCATTGTATTCTTACCAAGTAGATCCAAATGTCCCTTTAGAAAATCATATCAGCCGATAACTCTAATAATCTAGATATGCTTCTAATGGAAAGGCTGGTGGCAGGCTGTGTAAGCCAAGTGCACACTTAATGACAGGCGGGTCCCCTGGACCTTATCGGAGGAAAATGCTCAGACGTTGTGAAACTTCACTACTGCATTAAACTGTTGTAGTTCATCTGAGAATGAATTATTCCAGAATGCAGCCATCCTGATTGGACAACAGCAGCACTACTAGCCTATGTTGACAAGGTGCACCACATGTTCAATGTGCCCATGTTTGGGCACCAGACCGCTGCATCTGGTGACAAATAGATCCATAGTTAGACGCCTCCAGTCAGCGGTGTAGCTAGCTGCTTGGGCACCCGGGGGCAATGTTCGCACCCTGAGCACATGCACCACACATGGGGCGAGCCGAGCCAGTGGAGCGGGTTGTGCCGTTCCGGAGCCCCGTTTCCAACCTGAGCAGAATGCAACCCGCGTCTGTGCGTGCGCAGGTCACGATTTGCCGCTTCTGCGCATGCGTGTGACATCATTTTGAGCGTCTGTGCATGCTCAAGCGGCAAAACCTGGAAGTAACCCTTTCTTGTACTTCCAGGTCACCGCGGGACGTAATCTGAAAACGCTCAACCTGAAGCAAACGCAACATGAGGTATGACTGTAGTTTTTTGAGCAGCGCGGAGCCTGCAGAGAGTCTGTCCGTTGTCTTCCCCTCAGTACTCCAAGCCTGATGTTTATTGTCACCTCCAGTTTTGATGCTGCTTCCTGTACGCAAGTGTTTCTCATAGCATAATGTTTGGACTGAGTATGAAATGCAGCAAAGCTGGAA
The DNA here is from genome assembly GCF_964234715.1 of Podarcis melisellensis. Taxonomy (NCBI): domain Eukaryota; kingdom Metazoa; phylum Chordata; class Lepidosauria; order Squamata; family Lacertidae; genus Podarcis; species Podarcis melisellensis. The sequence continues at coordinate 40,479,191 of NC_138537.1, forward strand.
GGGCCAACAAATCTATTTTAATTTATCGTCTCTTTCAGTTCTCTCCCTTATTACTTCAGATGAGCTGCTCTTAAATTCCAAGATGCAGGCTCCCAAGTCCTTAAATTAAAGCCTGGCTGTCTCAGAGCAAGTATATCTAGCAATCAGGCAGATCTCCACATCAGTGTGAAAGCTCTGGCCATTTAAAGCAACAATACCCCCCCACATTTCCTTTGCTCTTTTGACTCTAAGTGTCTTGTTGTTGAGGGGATACATTTATTTCTTCCTTTCCAACACATGGACTACAACATTTTTTGTTGTGAATGTTCACGAGTTAACAAACATGGTCATGTAATTCAGCAGAAATCTTATCCTTCCCCCAAAATGAAGAACTGGTAATAAAACCAGGACAACTATTAATATATAAATAAAAGATGATTGCAGACCCTCAATCTCCAAGAAGTTGGCTGAAAAACAGATTTACAAGGCTGAGTGGCATTTACTTTCCTATCTGTCAATATTTGAAAGGACTTATTACAGTGCAGTGCCAAGTATAAAATGAATTAAGTGGTTAATGGAAATATTAAAATAGAATTAATCTGACTAACTAAATAAACTCAGTAGTCTGTGTTCTATATGCTTTGAGGTGGATTAATGCACTTGCTGAAACAAAGCCATGGAATCAAACTGTCTTGCGCTTTCTGTTTGGGTGCAGTTGGTTTTTAATTTGATGTTCTGTTGCGAAGAACTGTTGCAGCGTACTTATGGATCAGCTCACAACTAATACGGAGCGCAAACGTGCCCTGGCCACAGGTGTCATGCACTCACGTCAATGTGCTTTTGAGAACACAGACCTGACAGGCAGGCTTTCTGGCTGGCGAGCAAGCATTCTGGAGGTACTATTCTGGAAGTAGGATGGCTAGGCAAAAAAAGGCGATAGGACTCCTGTACCTTTAACTGTTGTGCTGAACAAGGAAAGGTGCTCCTACACCTTTAATAGTTATGCGGAAGGTGGTGTTTCTGCTGGAGCAGATTGCATGACCTGCTAAATTTCCCACTTTTACAATACTTTGAAGGATGCAGGAGCCCTGTCCCCTTTTTAAAAAATCTGGCTGCCTCCTCTCCTTGTGATAGTCACATTTTAGACATTCACTACAACATACATGTTAAGTTGTGAGTGAACATATCAGATGACACAGCGATTCTTCAGACAGCTCTTGTTTATTCACAGGCCAGAACAGAACTGGGCTGAAGGGTTCAGCCAACCTGCTTATATAGAGCTCAACTACAAAGCAACAGTAACAACTTTCTGTAACTATCCAATCACTGAATGTCACTTTCAATTCCTTATTTGCATATGCGGACCTGAGTGAAAACTATCTACAGTATCCCCCTGCTGGCTCAGGGTGAGAACTTCGGTACATAACAATACATGTGAAAGAGATGGAAGAAATCTCTGTTAATGTGTATGGTGCTCATCCTATGCAAGAGATCTGGTGGAAGAGAAAGTGCAGCTCACTTTTCAGGCTTCACAGTAAAGTTTTTCTGTGCTGCTGTGCCAGGCTGATGCCAGCTTTGTGCATCAGCCTGGCACAACACCATCTCGCACTACCCTGGTGATCCTCCCCAGAAAATAAGGATAGCAGTGACTGCTGCTGCCACAACATTCTCTGCAGATCGCTGTCCTTGGTGCCATCTTCTCCCTGCATCCCATGTAAGCCTACTAAGTCAAACAGGGACAAGTGGCAGCACTCAGCTCAGCAGAGGAGTGGAGAATGACGTGGCTGCGGCCCTGCCATCTTTATTATACCAGCATGCCACTGGGACACAATGCATACTCTACTGGGGCCTAGAAGCTTTCTGGAGTAATAGGGATGATGGTTGCTACTGCAGGTCATATGTACCCGAGAACATTACCGCATGGAAAAAAGTTAGGTGCCACATCTTTGTGCTTGGACAATAGGTCTCAGGACAAAAAGAAAAGGGTCAAAAGACTACAACAATGTACAAAAAGGTCAGTGTATGCATGTGTGTGTCTGTTACTGATTTGCTGTACTTTTTCTTGTTGCTGGTAGCTTGCATTTTTGTTCCAAAAAGAAAGAAAGAAAGAAAGAAAGAAAGAAAGAAAGAAAGAAAGAAAGGGAATAATAGCTAAGCAGTTGATAGACTTCAGCAGTTTCTCTTCCAGCTTGCTTATGGACAATGGCAGTGCTTCAGTTTTAATTTTTAAATTAAAAAAGGTAAATGTTTTGAGAGTAGCTGAATAGAGTCCCTTTGTTATTTGGTAAGAATGAGAAGAAATTTGGAATGCTCTGAAGGAGCTACGAGTTGGACAAAGAGAGATGGCCAGGAACTACATCCAACACAAAACCTAAAAGCAAATCACATAAGCCACAGATCATGTTGCCAACAACAGATCACAACACATCTCAGAGGAACACATAACAGAAGCAAGGCAGGAAGATCTGCCAAATGCCTGACCGTTTCTCCCGCCAGCCACCACAAACATTTGCCTGGGCCCACAGACTTTAAAGGGCCTTTATTTCTTATACTGTCTTAACATCCAGGAGCCAGGTAGCCAATTTATGCACAGCCCATTCAGTCATTTCTGAAACAAGTGATGCATGGTGTTTGGTGCACAATTAACAAATGCTGTTTTAAATTCCACCACAAAGTATTGGAAATTAACAACAAGGCAACCATAATTGTGTTTGTGAGATTGGGCCCTTTCTTCTTCTTTTACTTAAGTTCCCATTTCATAACCAAAACAACTAATAGGTTAGGAAACAGCTGGGAACTGTTAGGCAGAAAACCACCCCTGCTATACTCACAATGTCAGGTAGTATCTGCTGCTATTATTATCCCAATCTTGTTGTACTAACAATAAGATCATAAGTAATTAGACCACTATTTACCTGAGTGCCCCCCCCCGCCTGCTGGGATACAACAATTGGAAGAAGCCTTGCTAATAGGCCCACCTGCACTATATATTTAAAGCAGTATCATACAGAGCAACAGTTTCAGAGTGGTTTAGCAGTCAATCCCTCTTCCCAGGGAACTCGGAGCTGTCATTCTGTGAGGGGAATAGGGGTCCCCGTGCAATTCTCAGTACCCTTAACAAATTACCACTTTCACGGCTCTTTGGGAGAAGCCAAAGTGGCACGATACTGTTTAAATGTATAGTGCAGATGTCTAGTCATAGTCACAGACTGTGGGCTCCTTTGGGCTTTTGATACCATCCATGAGATATGCCAAAGCCCAGCTTAGCTTGTGTAGCACCACCTCTGTGTCACGCTGGGGAGCCCAAGGGACAGTTTGCAAGCCCTACAGGTCCTCTGCATGGGTGCCTCCTCTTCCCAGGGTGCTCTTCTCGCGCTGCCATGCATTTTCTGGTTAAGGAAGGCCCTCTGGTGGCAAAATCCAAGGGAATGTTAAGCATTTAAAAATGGAGCCTTAAATCCACTGGCTAATGTGAATGCTGCTCAAGGCATACTTGGTTGCAAACTATACACCTCTGCAGTCTGACCTGGTTCCCCCTGAAGCTATTGAGAAGCTGCTGACTTCTCTGGAAGCAGAGCGAGAATGCACAACATGGTATTTTATGAGTTTCAGCAACTGGTATGAGAGAGAGTGTATTTCAGGGCAATTAGCTTGATGTGCCTCAGGTGGTGTTTTGAACCATTGAATCCAAAGCCCAAACAGAACAATTTTAATCACTTGAACATGAGCAATAATCCCCTAGACAGTCACTGCCTGGACTTGTTGGGTAGTTTAGTCATAGTGCCCTAAAGAGACAGACGGTGCACCTGGGCGTATAAAGTAGTTCCATTCTCTCGCCCCTCCCTCTCATCTGCTCTGAGCTAGCAGGTCTTCAGATAGATGAACAACTTGTATGGTCAAAATACCTTAACCCAAGGGCAGCCAGTGTTGCACTCTCTAGATGTTGTGGACTACAACTCCCATAATTTCAGACAGTTCCTAGGGTGGATAGCTGTAGTCCATAACATCTGGAGGGCAGCTCAGCCTTAACCTATGCCACTCTTTGCTGTCTTGACTTTCCCTTTTCATAGCTTATTTTTGGCTGAATTTTATTGCAAATGTATTTTTCTAAACATGTGAATTCAAAAGCTTTTGATGAAAAACAAAAACTGGGTTTGTGATCTGAAAGCGGAGGATTTCACTTCTACTTTGTTGTCATGGTTGGGTCGCTTCCTGATGAAGCTGAGGCTTACAGTGACTGTTCCCCTTTGCAAGGGTGAAGGACCCATTCAGATAGTCTACCCTCAGAAGCTAATGGATTCTAGTGGATTCTGGGACCCTAGGGCAGAGGTGAGGAAACTTTCTCAGCCTGGGGGCTGCCATTCCAAGGGCCCTGTGTCTGTGATGGGCAGAGCCAAAGGCAAAAGTGGGATGAGCAATGAATATAAATGTTACCTTCGTATAGTAGGTTACTTTCTACACACACACTTGGACAAGCAAGAGGCGTTGGGCTAATCCACACTCACTTTTTGCCCTGCTATTTCCAGGCAGAAGTCCATGCTTTAATTTTCCAGATGTGAGCATTTCTTTGTTTCTTTCTTTTCACTTCCAATAGGACGACGTTTGTTTAAGATGTTGGCAGAACAAACCAGATGTCCAAATGCAAAGTTAGACTGTGTGGTCATGAGATAGGTGCTTGAAATTACCTATAAGACTTTTTAAAAACTAACAAATTAAAGCACGCTTCCTAAAGTGTTTGGGCTAAAAATGGCACAACCATAGTCAGTCTTGAACTTTAGTCTTCTAAAGTAATTTTATATCCACCCCTAAATCAGAATTGGCATCCCAATGTTCTGTTGAAGACCCAGATTTTCTTTTACACCCTGGATTATGCTACGCTATTTACCAGTAGGCACTGCCTTGTATATTCAACTCCAGGTAGGGATGGGTGAATGTGCCAATTTCAGTTTCTCATTTTTCCAATCTTAAATGCATTTCTTCACATTTCCACATCAGTTTGTGGATTTTTTTTAAAAAAGAAGTCCTCATGAAAATTCTTCAGTATTTCTCCTAATACACACACTTTAAATGCAATTTTGCCTAATATACACATTCTTGCAAAACAATGCCCTCTAATATAATGCATTTTTGTTTGTTGTTTTCACTAATGTATCCATTTTGGTGTACATTCCTTGGCTAAATAACTGCATGGCAAAATTCAGAGTCATGCACATTTCTCAGGGTGGCTGTACTTTGGGTCCCTTGTGGTTTTGGCAGGTACAAAATAGGTAGGTTTGCCTCTAAATGCAAATTGGACTGGATTTCTCCTCCATCCTTAATTCTAGTTCTGTTCAAGAGCCCTGCAGCCCACCTCTTTCCACAGTGTGCATACCAACTGGAAAGAGTTTTCTTAGTTGTTTCCATTAAATCCAGTCCATTAACTAAGATGGTTAAGACACAGCAAAGAACCTTTCTTGGAAACAGAGCATAGAGGGATAAAAGAGCGGAGGGCAGGAAGGAAACATTATGGAGGTTAAAGGTTCGTGCATCTCTCTTTTGAAGAGGAAGCGTCCAAAGCCACAGCCCTCCAGCAATCTATCATTTAAGCATTTTACTGGAATGGTGCCAGACAGGGTTTTTTTAAAAAAATTATTAGATTATGATGCTGTACTTTGGGATGTTGGAATGCATTCTGGCCCCTGAACTGCTTAGGCCTCTTTATAATCTATGGTAAAATCCTTATAATCTGTGATCAGCAAAGATATAGTTGTAGTCAACCAAGATGCATCTTTGATCAATGAATAGATTTCCTTGTGCCTACAGCATATTGTCAAATCACAGGTGGGGGTTGCTAATACTTGGCCTTGATTGCCATGGTGATAGTCTTTAAGGATGTTCCCATACCTTTAGCTGCATACATCTCAAATGAATGGTTGCCAGTTGTGTAGCACTGTGGGAAGAAGCATCACACCTGAATAGGAGCCCTCTTGTGGCAACCTTTGCTAACCCTGTGCCCTCCAGAAGCTTTAGACTATAACTCTCATCAACCCCAGATGAAGAAAATTATGTCATCAGCTTTCATGGACTGTAATCTACTTCATCAGATGTTTATCCTGAGTTACAGGATTTTTAGGAGGAGGGGAAAGCGCAAACAGTGAGGTGAGAGAGAAATGAAATGCAGAAACATACAGACAAGTGGCAAGTAATTAACACTGCCACATACACCCGGACAACACCATTACTGGCCCCAACAACATCACACATACCATCTCGGGACTATTTAATTGCTCATCGTCTAACATTGTGTATGCCATCAAATGCCAACAGTGTCCTTCAGCTCTCTATATTGGACAAACAGACCAGACCTTACGCCAAAGAATAAACGGACATAAATCGGACATCAGGAATCACAAGACAGAGAAACCAGTAGGAGAACACTTCAATCTCCCAGGACATTCTATACAAGATCTCAAAGTAGCTGTTTTACTACAAAGGAATTTCAGAAATAGACTGGAAAGAGAAGCTGCTGAATTGCAACTTATCACCAAACTTAAAACCATGGAGAAACCTGGTCTGAACAAAGACCTTGGATTCTTATCTCATTATACATGACAAAGCCATTTTTCACCTTTTCAACCCTTGCTTTTTCCTGTAAGACCTATTGCAGTTGTTAAGAGACGTCAACAGGCTCATCACAGCTATCTGCCAATCACCTATTCCCACCACCCTTCTGAGTAATACCCCTCCCCACCTTCTCACTATATAGAAGGGTCTGGAAACTTCTGTTTCAGTGTATCCGAAGAAGTGTGCATGCACACGAAAGCTCATACCAAGAACTGACTTAGTTGGTCTTTAAGGTGCTACTGGAAGGATTTTTTTTTGTTTTGACTATGGCAGACCAACACGGCTACCTATCTGTAACAAGACTGTTATGGATAATACTGGCAGTGGTAAGCCAACATATATAGGTTTGTCTCAGTTCCATCTACAAATGATAGCACCAAACCTCCTGATATTCAGGAGGTTGATGTTGAAATTGTTCTTTCACAGACAACAGAGAAGGAGATTTTCCCAAATGAGGGGAAAGCCTTAGCTATGTGGTTCCAGGTTCAATCCCTACAATCTCGAGGTAAGGTGGAAGGGGGACTCCCTTCTGACATCCTTGAGAAGTGTTGCTGGTTAGATGGATTAATAGACTGACTTGGTACAGGGCAGCTTCCTATGTTCCTAAATATACCACCAATATTTTGCATCATCTTTCTTTTCAAGGCTGTTAAGTTTGTTGGGTGTGTGCTTGGCCCTGTCATTCCTACTTAAAAGCTTCATTCATCATTATGGGCTCTTTGTGTTTCTATTTTCTCCACTGTGTGTGTGTTTTACAGTCTGATTCCATGAGATGCTGTACTGATGCAGTTTCTTAAAGCAGGAATTTCCAACATAAAGCAGGAATCAGTGGCGTAGGGTGGGTTGTCAGCACCCGGGGCAAGGCAAGTAATTTGCGTCCCCTAACCCATGGATTTGCGCCCCCTAACCCTAACACCATATGTTGCGCCCAGTGCAGCTGCCCCCCCTGCCCCCCCACACTACGCCACTGGCAGGAATGTCCAAGGCCAAGATGCAGCCCATGCGAGAATCTCATCTTCCCCCCTATAAACCTATGAGCAGCCCTTGCTTTGTGGATCCCTGGAAAGTTTTAAATCTGCAGTGAGAAAACAAAATTTCAAAAGCTTTGTTCAGTTATTTTAAAAGAACTCTCTAGAACTTACATAAAGGCTTAGATGATGCTTTTGAGTGTCATATTCCCTAAAAGCTACATTGCCTCTTTAAATGAATTGGCTGCTGAGCAGCTGGATGGTTAGATCAAATGGTCCCAATGCTTGAGATGCTGGCCATTGTGCAAATGTATTTGAACCAGGACAGTCTGATCCTCCTTTGACGCCACATCTTAATCACAGTGCTCAAAGCTGTTGTGTATAGCTTTGCATACCTCTCCTAACCATAGCATGCCAACTGTTTATCTGGATGAGAAGAGATTGAAACTGCAACACTGTGTTGCATGGGACACAGAATGCTACTGGAGCAGTTATTCTGCAGGCATGATTTTAAAAAAATGTGAAAGGCTTTCAGGTCATTTGAAGGACAGAAAGTGGGACAGAGCTACATGGGACAGAGCGAGCTGCCATTGCTTAGGATACCAATTTAGCTATATCAAGGCAAAACATTTTGCAGCCAAGCCTACCAGTCTATTTTCAGGTTGCTTCTGATTGATAATTCCCTTCTGTGTGAGGTCAAGGTTGGGAATTGGCAGAAAACAGGCCATTTGGCTACATTCAGCTCCAGGGACACAACTGAGAGGCTCACAGATGCTTGATTAAGTGTACAGAAGCTTTCATCCTTGTAAAATAACATACCCCAAACTGTAGCTGCATGATATTGGACAAAAGTTTCAACACGTTAGAGCAATGTCTTCTCAAAACCTGAAGATCTAAGAGAAAATGCACAGAATAATAATTTTTAAAAAATCTCCATTTGAGATTTCTACACCTATCTCATGATTTTTGAGAGGTTTACTTGTGGATTTGAATGTTTGCAGCTATATGCTTCAGGGTTCGTAGTCATCACAGTTATCTAGGAATGGTTTACTGGAATTGAAATACATGCCTTTGTAAGTACAGTCAACTTGAGTACTGAACTACAGCCAGGTTTTCCCGGATAGGAATTGGATCCAAGATCTTAGTTACACTTACAAGTGTGCTTGAACATTTTCTGTTACTCCACAAAGAGTCAAAGAGTGCTTTGTTGTAAATGCAACCAAATGTGTCTTTTAAGTAGGTTTTTTTCACACACACACACACACACACACACACACACACACACACACACCACATTGTCCTGGATCCTACCCTCAGACACAATACTTGAACCTTTCTGTTGATGCTGAATGTTGCTATGCTTTACATTTTGCAAAATGGTTTCAGTAGTCTGCAAGGCACCATGTTCTGTTGAACTCCTCTTCTTATGGCTAAAAAGCTTAAGTTGTCCCGTTGTCTAGTTTCCCTCTTTTTTTTCTTCAAAAGAACGATGCTTATAAACATTGCTGGGCCTGAGGTGAATGTTTGCTGGCTGAAGGTCACAGACAAGAGTATGGGGGCAAAAGCAATAGAGATCTGATTGCACAACTGACTTGGCTCTGTATGACTTTGATTTTTAGTCTCTGCTTGCAGCTGCAATAAAAAAATGGTTAGAAAAGTTTGGCATTTTATCACAGCCTTAGTTGAATTCTTTCTGGGTTTTCCCCTTTCGCCTAGAGCATCATATACCCTTAGCAGAATGAGTTTTGGAAAGCATCAATTGCAGTAAAAGTCTCCCCTCCCCCCAATGCTGCAGTTACCAGCAGTTTACAAGGAAATAATATAGGTGTAATTGTAAGGTGAGAATAGGATTTCGAATACTAATTTTCAAAGGGTTAGGCTGGTTTAGGATGATAGACATTTGACAATGCAGTCTTCATAGGGGGAGGTGGAATTTGATTCAGTTTGCATTTAAAAGTGTACCTAATTAATACTTTCTGAAACAATAAGCGAACCAAAACACAGCCATTCTTTGAAATTCACACTTCTCAATGCAGTTCTCTAGTCAATTTCTGTGTACAAAAATGGATATACTTGTGATCATAAATATACACATTTGTGAAAATAAATTCTATGCAAATGCTGGTGGATTTTCATTTGGACATTTTCATTTTCAAAAAATATATATATCCAAATGAATGTGGAAATGTGGAGAACTGGGCTTAAGATTGCAAAAATGAGAAACGGCAAGAAACATAACAAATCACTGTGTTCAATAGGAATCAGTGGGTTTGGGCTTGCATCTTAAATGAGGCAACACAAATGCTGGCTTTTGGCCTTTGCAGTTGTGCTCTGTGTGGAGTCAGGAGGACACAATTGACTGAGCATGTTTGCACATTTATTCAGGTGGATAGCTTTTGCACCATTTAACAGCGTTTGTAAAATGGTCGTGTTCACGACATTACTCAGCTTCCTCTGTGTAAGCATCCTCATGAAAAAGTATCTGCCTGAGTTTAGCGGCAGGAAAAAGTTTGTTACATTCAGTGTGTTTGTGTACGGTACCTTCTGCTGTTGAACAAGGAAAATGATGTTACCTTGCATGTTTCTCTATTTGTGTTGAGTGGCATCAAACCGAGAGCCATATCTGTGGCTCAGCTCTGAATGTATTTCCCCCTCTTAGTTATGTTAGGGCTTATAACTAAAGAAATAAAACTGTTACTATCATTATTATCATTTAACGCACTGTAGCCAGCCCCCTTTGCCTTCCCACACATTGCCTGGTTCAGAAGCAACACTGCTGTTTGGTAGCTAAGAGTTGCGAGGCGACACCACCCATAGCTATAGCATGAGATGGGAATCTCATACATCCTTATTTTCAAGATGAACCTGACTAGCCAATAGAAGTGCCTTGTCAAGAATGTTGAAAACCCTTGTCCTGGGTGATAATCTCTTTCATCTTCTTGAGAGGTCCCACTGGCAAGGTTGCAGTCACAGCGGTAGAGCAAATTACTAGGGAAATGGTATTTTAATAACCTTTCCTTGATAGCTGATATTTCATTCCTTCTTTGACCTGCCCTTCTGAATTTTGTGTATATATATATATATGTAGAGAGAGAGAGAGAGAGAACATGCAAAAAAAACCGCCCCAGCACAATCCCAGACCCCAATGCAGCACTAAAAATTGTGTATTATTAAACTACTTTTAATAAAACAGAATACAGTAAGCTGTGAAATTGAAGCCTGGAATCTCCTGGGGATTTCAGACTGAGTGCAATACTAACACCCAATATTTCCTGTTTTTTTATCACAAGGCAGTAAAGAAGAGAGGAGAGTAATCTTTTTTCCCTCCTATTAATAACTAGGCAACTTCAAAGTTTGCATTGGCATTTTTAAGAGCACTGGTAAAACAGGGTCAGATGTGAAGGAACAAAGTTCTACAAGGGCACTTTTTAAAAAAGTAAGTAGATTTTTTTTTTAAAAAAGTAGAATTCTTTGCTACTTTCCTCTTAAGGCAATGGTTCTCAAATTCCCCCTCCCCTCCAGATCTCTTGTTGGGGTTTAGGGAGGATCTTTTGTTCTCATTTAACATACCTTCACTGTCAAAACCAGTGTTCTATTCAAATAATGAGCCATAGCTAGGCCACTGAAAAGCTCATTTTTATTGTTTGAAGGAAAAACTAGTTGATTGCACCAACCCTGAACTAATAAAATCATGAGTCTTAGGCCAGGGCTTTGATAGCTGTTTTGTACTAAGCCTGGATCCTAGAACAATAGGCAAGTAGGATCCTAGAATGCAACAACTGATTGGCTTTCAGGAAAAGACCAATCAGGCTCCAGGAGGGAAGTTAATCAGCCTATTAGGCTGGTAGGATTGTAGAATGCAACAACTGATTGGCCTGCAGGAAAAGACCAATCAGGCTCCAGGAGGGAAGCAGCATTAGCCAATCAGGCGAGACTCATTGTGTAAATAATGTATATAAAAGCCTGAGGTTTGGGGGGCAATTCAATCACTGTTTTACAAGCTGCAATAAAGAGCATGAAATCACTACAGGACTCTGAATATATTTCAATAGCCTATTTGATAAATCCAGCCCTTGTTAAAATGGCCTTGGTCTCTGTTATCAGAAACATAAATCAAGCTCAGCATCATGTACAAATATTTTTGGCTGTTCCACAGACTTTCCATGGCCCATCTGAATGGAGCTCATAGACTACGGTCTGAGAACCTCTGCTTATGGAAAGCATGCAAATACTATGTGGATACTGTACCTGTATGCTTTGGGGAGCAAATAGCAACTTCAGGGAGGGGGAGATTTGAGTCAGAGAACCAACATGGTGTTGCAGTCCCATTCCAAGTTGTGCGTCCTGCAGCTGCATTTATTCTTCAGAGGAAGCATGAGAGAGAGAGAGAGAGAGAGAGAGAGAGAGAGAGAGAGAGAGAGAGTGAGTGAGTTACGGACCTTCTGCCATCTTGTCTCAATTGGTATCAGGGTCAAGAAAGTTCATAATGGGGATCTCCTGCCATATTAAGTCAGTGTTGGCCAAACTTGGGTCTCCGGCTGTTTTTGGACTACAGCTCTCATCATCCCTAGCTAACAGGACCAGTGGTCAGGGATGATGGGAACTGTCATCCCCAAACAGCTGGAGACCCAAGTTTGGCCAAGACTGTATTAAGTTATGCCAACCTTCTTACTTGTGCCATGTTCTAAAGTAATAAACCATAGGAAAAGTTCGAATTAACACACATCTATCTCTCCCGCATCGATCTCTACAGTCACAGCAGGTACTGCAGGCTTCCAATGATTTGACCTCATCTCCATTGCCTCCTGAGACACAGAGATGCCAACGATTCACAGTCCTGGCTCCAAATGAAGAGTTAACATCTATAATAAGCAAAAAGTTTGGCCACAGGGGAACATCGTTCATACTAGTCCCATGCCAGCTGCAGTGGGCCTAAAAGAGTTTAATCTGTTTGAAGTATCCTATTGGGTTTTCTCTGTGTTGTGCCCTCTTGCCTTCATAATTGCTCAAAGGCATGGATCATTGTGGTAGGGCTCTGACTGAAAACCATATTTTTAATTGTTCTTGTAGTCCAGTATTTTGTAGTGCCATCTGGTCTGTCTGCTTTCCTGCAGTGTAGGTCACTACAGGTCACTGTGACCTTCTCACCTGATCTAGTGCAGTGCCCAGAGCACCAGCAGCTCTTCTTAAAATAGCTGCTGCCTCCGCAATAAAAGGCCAGGCAAGCCAGCGCTGTACACATGGGCATATTTTATAGGCAGTTTAGTGTTGGGCATTTTATAGCTCTTTTACACACCCCTTCTGGAAAAGGGGTCATTTCTGGCACTATATATATATATATATATATATATATATATATATATATATGGGCTGCTAACTCTTACTTCTGACTCTCAAAGCTCTGGAGACACCAGGGACTCCTAAAATACTTTTCTTCTCGGCGTTCATGCATTTGATTTCAGAAGTTTTTTTTAAAAATTAACTTGCAATTGTCATTTGTGACTTTGTAGCTCTCGAAAGTTATATCAGTGGCACCGGCTTGCTTCTAAAAGTCTAGCAGTATCGTGCTATCAGGCTGCCAACTTAGGAATAACACTTCCTAACCAACTGGGCCCTAGTCAACCAGACCTTATGCCCCAATAAATCTGTTAGCCTTTAAGATGCCAAGAGATTATATTTTTTCTGTGCTAGAAGAATGATTTATTCTCTTAATACTGATACACAGTGACAGAAGGAACTGGCAGCCCGGCAAGAAGATAGCACATGTTGGCTGCCGTCTATGAAATGCTTCTTCCGTGACAGCCCCAGTCATTGGTAAGAAATGTGTCCTATCAGCCTTCCTTCGTCAGGTGCCCGCCAGATGTTCTGGGCTAAAACTCCCACCAGCCCCAGCCAGCATAACACTTTACTATTAGCCTCGTACATTTATTGACTCCATAAAATGCACACAAAAAGGACAGAAATTTGTTAAGGATGTGCAAAAGTGATCAGCAGCACTACCTCTAAAATTATTTCTTGACGAAACTTAATTTGGAGTCCAGGTTTCTTTGCCGCTCCTGGGGTGGTAGCTAAGTTATACTCAGAGTAAGTAAAGGTAAAGGTAAAGGTACCCCTGCCCGTACGGGCCAGTCTTGACAGACTCTGGGGTTGTGCGCCCATCTCACTTAAGAGGCCAGGGGCCAGCGCTGTCCGGAGACACTTCCGGGTCACATGGCCAGCGTGACATCGCTGCTCTGGCGAGCCAGAGCTGCACACGGAAACGCCGTTTACCTTCCCGCTGGTAAGCGGTCCCTATTTATCTACTTGCACCCGGAGGTGCTTTCGAACTGCTAGGTTGGCAGGCGCTGGGACCGAGCAGCGGGAGCGCACCCCGCAGCAGGGATTCGAACCGCCGACCTTTCGATCGGCAAGTCCTAGCCGCTGAGGCTTTAACCCACAGCGCCACCTGTGTCCCCATATACTCAGAGTAGACCTATTGAAATTAGTGAAACTAACTTAGTCATATTCATTAAATTCAGTAGGAGGAAAAATTTGTTGGATAGCACACCCCTGGTGTTAAATTAGCATAGCATATCTAGAAAGCAAGTATTATCACACTGTGTGATATTGCAAATAGGTCATTCTGTCCTTATGGTGCATAATGTACCTTTAGGCTTTGCATCAAAATGCCGCTGACCTCTTGCTACACATTACATTTTATGGCATTATGCCCCCCACTGTTTCCAGTTTTTCTTCACTGTATCTAACACACACGTGTGTGTGTGTACAGCAACTGAAGACCACAGCTAATGCACTAATGAACGGGTCTAGTCCATGGATGCTTCTGCCACAAGAAATTTGTTCATCACAAATGCACACCCTGTCTCTCTGTTGCACAGAATTAAAAACAGTAGCACCACTGGAGCAAATCACAATATAATGCAAATCATATCTGTTCTGTAGTCAGTCATGCTGTTTACTAATCTTCAACAAGTCATATTGTATTACTTCATGAATCTCCTCCAAAGGAAATTCTTTGGCTCTATCAGAATAGGCTCCTCCATCCAGCAACAAACAGCAGCTATTGTTTTGTTGAGCTCTTTGCAGAAAGTTCCAATCGTCTGTCCAAGTTGTCCATTGATCAGCCAAATTGTCTCTCTTTTCAAAGCAGTTGGCATTCTGCCTAGCTAGCTATTTGTTTTCCTTTTCCATCTTTTGTGTCTTTTCCTTTTCTTCTCCAGTAGTTTCTTCTTCTTCTCTGCTCCCCTTATCTCCCAAAGCTCGTTTGCTTTAAAATTCCCCCAAGGTCTTTCTCTCTGTGTCTCATGGACTGGGAGGAGGGAGAGGATTCCAGCGAGGGGTGTGGCCGGGACTGGGGCACACTGGGGCCAGCTGGGCATGGCGAAGGAGAGGTTGGTGTAGGAAGTACTCATGGGGTGACAGAGGATGATGAGGGGATGGGGATCAGTGCACAGGACCCAGAGCAGCAGGACACATCACCAGAGCCAGAGGGGCTCCTGTCTCCATGAACATGGTGGACTCTGATGTGTAGGAAGCAGAAGAGTGGCACTGTAGGTGGTTGAGGCAGGCAAGAGCCCACAGCCCAGCTCCTTAGCTGGCCAGGTGGGGCTTGCTAGCTCTTCAGCTGATTCTTCAGCTGGAGTAAACTCAGAACAGGTGAAGGTCACATACCTCATCAAGCCCAGAGCAGCAGAGCTGAGGTGCTGTGTCTTCTCAACTGCCTATGTTGAAGGATCTCAGTTTGGATGTGCCGGGATTTCTGTAGGATTTTGGACATGTGGCTTGACCCTGGACTGGGGATTCGACATACTGACTTACTGCCAGGTAGGCCAGCGGTTCAGGACACTCTGCTTCTAACTTGCTCTCTCATTGGTCTAGTTTAGGCATGGGGTACCTGTGGTCCTACAAATGCTACTGTACTGTAGCTCCCATCATCCCTGGTCATTGGCCATGCTGGCTTAAGAGTTATAAGAATTGGAATCAATGACATAGAACTCTGTTTCTCATTCGTGGTCTAGCTGAGGGCCTCATGACATCAGTGTCTTAAGCATTCCTACCAAGGCCAGCCCTATCATTAGGCAGAGTAAGGCAACATCAGATGCTGAAGAACAGAGTAGATAAGGCTATGTGTGCCATGTGGCTTGCTTTGTGTCCCCTAAGCCAGCCTGCTGCCTTGCTGCCAGTGTCAAAGTAAGATTAAGCTTCCAGTCTGTATAGCTTTTGTACATGCAAGGCGCTATCTTGTCCTTTATCTCAGGCAGCAAAATGTATTTGGCCAGCCCTGATTTCTGCTAGTGCTTCAGTATTAACTGTAAGTCGGACACATTCCTCCAAATGGAAGTTAAGTTGATGAATATTTCTTAAGGGGAGGATAGGAATGGAACAGATGTGCTCCTTGAATATCTAAAAAAAAAAAGTACCTTTCTGGTGGACAAATCCAGATATTGTGAAATATTCTGGTTCAAGATGTAACAGCAAAATGGGCGGGAATAATCCATGTGGTTAAGCTAAAGAAATGGCCCTCTGTGAGCTGAAGTGGCTGCTGGTTCTGTCAGCTGGGAAGCCTCTCACTTGAGGGCCTCCAGGATTGAGTTTACTGTTTCTTAGGCTCTGTTTTATGCTTCTAAAATGGAGTTTACTTATTTCCTGATCCTCTGTATCTTGTCTATCCTATCATTATGATATTGTGAACAAGAGCAGCCTCTCACGGACCATATATAGTGGAGAGCGGCCAGGGTCATTTCTGAAGGGTCATGGGAAAGCAGCTCTAAGGTGGGCAGAAGTGACTGGGATGTTCCATTGGCATTAGCCCTACTCTGGGCTGGAAGTTTGTTGTTGCAGGCAGCTGAGAAGTGGAGAACGGTGCTGTTTCAACTTAAAAAAATTATTCCATTCTAGAAAAAAAAAAGCGTAGCCAGTCTAGCAGCTCCCATGGGATGCTGAACTGCCGATCCAGCTCTCATAACAGTGGAGTGAGATGCATTCCTTATTTGGCAGGTTGGATTCATTTTCGTGCCACGTTTTCCTGAAGTTATACTGTATGCTAGGGTCAATTATTCCTAATGAAAGGTCCAGAAACTTAAGAGGAGGGGGGAGTCTGTGGAGTTCAGATCATCAGAAAGACAAAGCATGAGCTGGCTTTCAAGTGCTTTCGGCAACCTCCGTTGCTCATAATCATAAATCAGAACCAAGAAGGAAATCCCCATGGATTTAATGATTAATAAAAGTTGTTACAAAACCAAAAATTATAAAACCTCATTATGGCTTCTTATACAGTAAATCATTTTGCTATCCATGTGTGTGTGTGTGTGTGTGTGTTTGGCAAATTTTTTTTAAAAAAAACCTTTAAAAATGGAAGACATGGGTATTCTGATGCAATGTTCAACATGAAGAGTCTGGGAATGCTCAGTGGCTTTACATGGCTGCTGCTGTTATATGGGCAAAAGGGCCATAGGAGGTCACAAGGAGCAGGGGTGATGTGGCCAGGAAGGATCTGAAGAACACCTAGTTCCAACTTCCAGCCAGGTGGGCAGAGCCTGTTCTTGATGAGCTCCAGTGAAATGGGTGGTGCAGATTATTATGTTTTATTATGACTTTCTGTTTGGATCAGATTGTTATAAGGTGTGTGTTCTTTGCTGTATATTTTGCTGCCGTAAACCACCTTGTGTGGTATACAAATTAAATGCATGGTATACAAATTAAAAGTGTAATGAAATGAAATACAGCAGTACCTAACCCAGAAATAGTACCACGGGTTAAGAACTTTGCTTCAGGATGAGAACAGAAATCGTGTGGCAGCAGTGCAGTGGCAGTGGGAGGCCCCATTAGCTAAAGTGGTGCCTCAGGTTAAGAACAGTTTCAGGTTAAGAATGGACCTCTGGAACGAATAAAATTCTTAACCCGAGGTATATACTTAAAGGTCCAAGTATATACATATCTAAAATATATTTAAACCATACAAATAGCAATGCAAACAGCACCAGCCCTTTCATTAGAAGTCAGTTCCTAGCAGCCTGTTGGAACAAAAAAGTCTTCACCTGCCAGTGGAAGGACAATAAGGAGGGAGCCAGTCTTGCTTCTTTAGGGACTTCCAAAATCTAAGAGCAGCTACCGAGAAGGCCCTCTCTTGCATCCCCACCAAGCATGCCTGTGAGGGTGGAGGGACCAAGAAAAGGGCCTCTCTGGAAGATCTCCAACCCAGGCAGGATCTCTTGAAGTGGATGGATGTTCCTAACAGTGATGTTCAAGTGCCAAGCGAGTCCCCCCCCGCTCCTAAAATGCAAATTGCAGGTGTGATAGGGCTGATCTGGATTGGGACGGTAGTGAAAGATAAAAGGTTATAGCCCTGTTATTCACCCATGCTAGGCTCCATACCCAGATTGGTCCCCCTGTGGTGTCAATTCGTGTAAACCTCCCTCTACTTAAACTTGATGTCAGGTCATTACAGGTGGGAGTTCCCCAGTGGTCTCATTGGATGATTGACAATGACAGAGGGTGCCTTTCTGATGTTGTTAAGATGCCAGATGATTGATAGGTGGTCACCCTACCCATCTGTCAGTGTGGCCCATGAAAGGTGGGGGAAGGTCAGTATCTGGTCCACCAGCCAGGAAAGATTCCCCATCCCTGACTTAAAGGCACAGCAATGTAGTAAAGGTAATATGTAGTCTGGCCTTGATCTCATTTAACAATGAAGATAAGATACATTGAATTCATGCTCCAAAGTGTTGCTTCTCTTGGAAGAATTTTCATGCATTTGTTATACGTTTCTGGAAAGACCTCCTGTGTTCCATCTCTAAATTACAGGATATGGATTGCTGTTTTTTTTTAAAAAAAAAAATCTTTGGGATTGTCTGAAGGAATTATTTATGCAAAAGAATAGAAGCTTTATGGCATATCTTCTTGCAGCTGCAAAAATAATGTGGGCAAAAGACTGGAAATGATTTACTCACAGCACTAAATGCTTTCAAATTGCTCTTTCAAAAGCTGCAGTTCCAGGCACCGCTGTTTACTGGCGTTTCTCTGGGGTGGGGGACAGAGGGCAAAGAAAAGAAGGAAGAGCAAACATTACATTTTTGACCACTTTCCTACCTTGCCCTCATTGCTGCTATTAAAACAGAGTTTAAATCCAGATTCTTGGCCATTTTGTAGTTTTCCTTTAATAAATAATCATACTGTTTTCCTGTGGTTGAGCTATGGTTTCACACCAATCCTCATTATGCTGGTCCAAATAGTGATGTTTTCAAGCTTTTAGGGGGGAAAAAAACATTATTATAATCTGAGGACACTTCCAACCTGTTGCAATTTTCGGGTAGGATTAAATCACATACCAGCAAATTCAGGCTGCACGCTTAATGCTGATTGATTATTTATTAACCTATTTATAATCTGCACTATCATTAAAATGTTTCAAGGGTCGTATATGACATGTAGCAAAAAGCATGAGTGAAACATCATTAAAACACCCATAAAACATCCATAAATACTGCTTAAGCACCCCCTTCCAGACCCCCCCTGGCATTTTGCAGTATAGAAAGTGATGGGAAAATGCACAGGGAAGTGTAGGAATAATGTGGATGCAATGGTGTATACACTCCCCACAAACAAATTTTGTGGTTGAATGCAACCTGATAGTGTGAATTCAGGATTCCAAACAAGGTTTAGAGTTCAGATTCCTTGCTTTGGTCCTCCTCAAAAGTTCACAAAGTACAGAAGAACAAGGCAAAAGCAGCTCATACATTTCTCTTTGGTAAAAACTATGAAAAATGGATCTAGCCTGCTTATTTCCAGGAGCATGGTAAAGCGCATCTAAGAGATCACTCTAATTTCATAGCTGCATTTCCAAGGGCTATCATTCAAATTAAAAACCATTACTTTCCACCCACATATCATAGCATCAAATTCGCATTGAAAAACAGAACAACCAACCAGGACAAACACGAAACCTTAGGTGATGAATAACATATAGTTGTTTCTTCCTTTGTGCTCAGAAGAATATTAGATTCCTTAGCGCTTAATTTTTTGCTCAGGGTTTGAAAAGTAAATAAAGTCACAGCGTTTCTGCCAAGTTATCTCATTTTAGTTGCAAAGGTAAATGATGCCTGCATTCCTAGACAATACATTCCCCAAATTGCTTTTGAATGGCAGTGATGTCATCCCAACTTAATGTGCTTCTAATAAATAATGCATTAGGAAATTCTGATTTTCCAGAGGTACACAAACAAACCATTTTTTGGTTGCTATCGGCAGCTTCGCCTTCACCCCTTTTGAGTGCCCTGCTCCATTTCTTTTGACTTGTTTTCATAGCGCAGAATTGCTATGAAAGAAAATATTTGTTGTGAGATGCCAAGACATTGAGCTTAATTTAATCTGCAAGTCTGGAGGTATGTGGTTCTATAACTAGACACATGTCATGGTAACTTACTAAGAATGGAACGGAGAGGCATCTTTTAGTCACGGAACTCTGTGCATGAAAATCCCTTCACTCACCAAACCACAACATTAATGCAAATAACGTCTGTGTTTCCTCCTTGATGGGAAACTGGAATATGTTTGTGATGCTAAACCGGGCTGAGAAACCGCATACTTTACTAGTGAAATAATTCATAAGCTGCCTCTGTAGGAATGATTTGAGCGCAGAGATTCTGTGCACCTCACATGGGCACGACACAAAGAGCTTCATTTGCTGGCACTCGGTTTGGAAAGTGGATCAAAACAGAAAAGCACCTCAGCTTGTATGGTTTTAACATTTACCATATACTTGGGGTTTTTGTGTGTGTTTTTTAAGCAATTTACACTAAGGCATCTTTTTATATTGGACATTCATGATGATTTGTGCTCATGATGTGGCAGTTATAGGCAATCCCGCTTTCAATACAGTTTGTGCCTGCAAAAGTTTCATAGTGCGTAAACTGTCTTCTTTCTAAATGATGCACATCCCATAGCTTCCTGATGAAACCCTGTAACTTTTCATACTGCAACGTTTTTGGTTCTGCCTTAATTGCATTGTAGCAGAGGAGTGCACCTCCAGATGGCAAGTAATGTGGCAACTTTAGGGTAGCACTGCAGAACAACTAACAAAGATGGATGGTTTGTGGATGGTCCAGTGTAAGTCCAACACTAATGCATTATTATTGTATCATTGGCGTGTTACAGAATATAACGGCAAAAAAGAACCCCAGTCTGGAGGAGCCCCAAGGCTTCAGTCATTTGCATATTTAGAAGTCCCAAGTTAGGTAAAAGTAAAGGTAAAGGGACCCCTGACCATTAGGTCCAGTTGCGGATGACTCTGGGGTTGCGGCGCTCATCTCGCTTTACTGGCCAAGGGAGCCAATGTTTGTCCACAGACAGCTTCCGGGTCATGTGGCCAGCATGACTAAGTCGCTTCTGGCGAACCAGAGCAGCGCACGGAAATGCCGTTTACCTTCCCGCCAGAGCAGTACCTATTTATCTACTTGCACTTTGACGTGCTTTTGAACTGCTAGGTTGGCAGGAGCAGGGACCGAGCAATGGGAGCTCACCCCATCGCGGGGATTTGAACCGCCAACCTTCTGATCGGCAAATCCTAGGCTCTGTGATTTAAACCACAGCCAAGTAAATATGTATAGGGCTGGGCTGCAAATCTGCTTGTGTAATCAGTTCACTATTATTTGTTCTTCCAAATGGACAGGTTAATAAGTTTTGTGACTGTGTTCTTAGTTTGCTCAACTGTTTTGCTGATGAGCTGGTCAAGTATTAAGCAGCTGTTGCACTTTACCATTAGAGATATAAATGTTTGGCTGATCAGAATGGACCTGTTCTTTTAATTGTTCCTCAGAATTAAAATTAGTATCTGTAAATTTTAGAGATTTGTGGCTTTTTTGGAGAGAGGAGTTCACAGAAAGGCTAATTTAGGTGGTTCCTGAACTCATGGTAACTTTGAGCAGGATTACAAGAGGATTAAAAATGGTGGTCTGTCATGCTGAGAAAATGTTAGAGGTATTAAAAATGGGAGGACTCCATTTCACCAGAGATGGTAAAAAAAAAAGCGAAGGACTTTTAAAAATGGACTGTTTTACAGATCTGCCAGCAATAACCCTATTGGGGGATTAGTCTGTAGGTCTGCTTCCCTGGACACTAGGCTAGCAGAGAAAGTTCTCCTTAACATTTTCTAATAGCACCATACACAGCAACAGATTAAAAGGTTAAAACAATTCTGCTGTCAAAAAAAATCAATAATGCAATTGCAACCTTTAAATACACAGGCATTTTAAATGCATAGTGCGCACACAGTTTACTGTTTAAAGCCATTTAAAAATTGCTGGGGACTCCTCTGCCTTTGTGTTTGCTGGTGTGGGTTTTAAAAAAAATCTCTTTCAACTCAGAACTGTAAGGAAAAGTGCAAAGTAAATGAGTTTTAATGATTAATTTTCTAAGCTAGATAGAATCCAGGAAATTAATGCAGATAGGTATTTTTAAAAGTGTTTATTTTCTATGATGCTGAATAGAAGACCAGTGCTTTCAATCCAGTGGAGTTATTTCTGAATGCCTCTCTCTTTCTGGTTCTTCTCAAAGCCTAGACAGCCTAGGGAGAGGAGCTGGCTGCCCCTAGAGCCCACACCTTTTGGTTTGAAATGCCAGGTAGGCTGTCCAATTGGCATCCAGTTTTCCAAGTCTTGGCATAGAGAGGTAGGGGAGCTCATTTATGTTGGTTCAGATGCACCCAATTAGGTTTTCTGGTTTTCATGAGCAAGTGAGTTGGGTTGGGCATTGTTCCAAAGGTCAACAAGATTCTGTATCTGTGACTGTACTAATCATCTCACTATCATACACCATCGGAGGTGTTTGAGATGGTGTTAGAGGCCACCAAATCTTGTAGTGCTGAGACCTCTTTGTTGGGAGCAACTTGGGACTTCTTGACCACCATGACAAAGATGAATCTGTCTCAGCATCCAATTTATCCAGCACATATGGCAGGTCATGCATGAAGCTTAGTGGATAGCATTGTGAGTGGGGATGTAATAACAACTTCCTTACCATGGTCAGATACGTTTCAGTTAGTGTGGCTATTACTGTACCACTTAGCCTCTGCAGCAGTGGTGGATCAATTAAGACAGTCCACCACTAATGGCTGGCTGATGGATCTGATTGGTTTCCAAAATGTTTTAGGACATTGTCAGTTAAACTTCACTGGATGTCCTGTCAAAGACCGGTTGCTGATTGGAATATAGGATTGATGCCTGGAATATGATAGATTTTAGATAGGTTTTAAGTGCTGTCTTCCGTGTCTTCTTCACAAATCTCCCTAGCTGCAGACAATTAAGTAGCAGGGAAGATGGGATGAGTGACAGTGATGGAAAATTATAATCCACCCAACCAAGCACAGATGAGAGCCCATTTGCAGGAGGTGCTGCCGCAGGAAGACATCTCCAGGGAAAATTGGATGTGTGTTTGCCAGCCACTGGATCATGTCCCATTTGTCTCTCTGCAGCCCAGACCTGTTCATTCATTCACCCCATGCAATCTTTCTACATCCTCTGATGCATCCTTCTATATCCTCCAGATCCTTTTTCGCTGGCCTCATAACTGAGTGACACAAATGCTCCTAGAGCTAACCTTTCAAAAGCTGACACGTTGATCACATTTCCCACTCCTGAGGTTTGAGGCACTTCATTCCCTCGCCACACAGATTTTTCATCCCTGTCATTTTGTGCACCATGGCCTCCAAATGAATGTTCAGTAACTCACTGACATTTACATAATTGCCCTTGGAGAGTGAAGTTCCTTTCCCCTCTCTTTCCTGGCAAAGTGCAAGCTCCATTGGTGACTGACAGTTTCCCTTCTGTTTTCTAATCTTCTCTTGAGCGGTTTCAGTTGCTTTGGTTTCTCGCCGTTGCTGGGTGCACCAGAGCTCAAGCGAGTCCAACGACAGTACAGACGTGGGTCCGCCAGATGGCAAGATGTGAAATTAGGCCAAGGCTTTTATGCACAGAATTCTTTTCAGAATGGAGAAATGAGAAACACTCCCCTGGAAGGAAACACATAGAGCATGCACCCATAAACAGAAGGAGAAGAGAAAGTCAAATTTATTTATTTGGGAGGGAGCTTTCTCGAAGGAAAGCAGAACCATCTTATTGTTTCTACAGTTCTTGAGCAAATCTGTTCCAATGCACAATTTGAATTAACAGCCCAGTCCTACATATGTTGTTCAGAAGTCCCATTTAAGTCAGTGGTCATTATTTAGATAGCAAGTCTATCTGGGATAGAGAGACACTTATTTTATTTTTATTTTTTTACTTTTTATTTTAAAACAATGGCTGCTATCTTTATAGTATGCTTTTGGGTTACAGCATGCTATAAATGACGTATATAAGGTGGCAACAGCGTCCTAATTAAACTATATGGCCAAATTACATACAAGCAAGAAAAAAGCTTAAAAACACACACAACACAAGCAAGAGCATTGTTCCAGTCCCTCACACCTACAGCCCATGTATGTAGCACATGCTAACCCACAGTTAATAGGTTGTCACAACATATTAAAAACCTTCCTGGTTCAGAGTGCCATGGCCAACCAATTGCCTCAGGAAACCTGCAAGGGAGGCATGAAGGCAGTAGTTCTCTCCTGCTGTTGCTCCTCAGCAACTTGTATCCAGTGGCACACTTCCTCTGAATCAGGGGTACAGTTTAGCCATCATGACTAAGTGCCACTGATAGATCCACCTTCTGTGAATTTTGTTTAATGCCTTTGAAAGCCAGCTGGCTCTGCTGAATTTCTTTTCTTCTGAATCTGCTGACAATCAGATCCACTGGATAACCCACACAATGAGGATAGTATTTAGTTGTGGCAAGTGGTCAGTTCAAGGCAGAATGGTCTGAAACCTGGGGAACCTGGTCTTAGTTCCTAGTTCAGTCGTGCACTTATTGCGTGAGGTGGGACAAGCTGAGCCAGTATCCGGAGATCCAAACCTACTGCCCCCTCCCAGAGTTCTGCTTGAGGCAACTGCCTCAGGAAGGCTCATGGTAGGGTCAGCCCTGTCTGACAGGACAGGGCTCCCGTAGATAGGTAGTTGTTGTGGCAGGAAACTGGGTGTCTGGCCTGCTCTGAATGGAGTTGCACTGCCCTTGAAGGAGCAGGTACATAGTCTGGGGGTGCTCACCAATCCATCTGTGTCACGCAAGACCCAGGTCAGCTTCCAGCTCTGGCAGGATCGCCAGCACACCCTAGTAACTGCCTGTCTTGATTACAGTAATGCACTTTACATAGTGCTGTCCTTTAAGACAGTTCAGAAATTGGAGCTGGTGTAGAATGCTGCTGCTAGAGTATTGCTGGGTACTATGATATAATGCCCAGCAATACTCTAGCAGCAGCATTCTGCACCAGCTGGGTACTATGATATAATGCGTGGGACGCGGGTGGTGCTGTGGGTTAAACCACAGAGCCTAGGACTTCCTGATCAGAAGGTCGGCGGTTCGAATTACCGCGACAGGGTGAGCTCACATTGCTCGGTCCCTGCTCCTGCCAACCTAGAAGTTCAAAAACATGTCAAAGTGCAAGTAGATAAATAGGTACCACTCCGGTGGGAAGGTAAATGGCGTTTCCGTGCACTGCTCTGGTTTGCCCGAAGCGGCTTAGTCATGCTGGCCACATGACCCGGAAGCTGTATGCCAGCTCCCTCGGCCAGTAAAGCGAGATGAGCACCACAACCCCAGAGTCGGTCACGACTGGACCTAATGGTCAGGGGTCCCCTTACCTTTACCTTTATGATATAATGCCATATAACACCTGCCATGATTGGATCTGTACTGGTTGCCTATATACTGCTGGGCTCAAATTAAGAAGTTGATTCCAGTATATAAAGTTCTGAATGCCTTGGGACCTAGGCATTTGATGTAGTGCCTTTCCTCATATTATCAGCCAGCCCAAGCTCTGAGATCAGCTGAGCAAGGGCTTTCTTACTGAGTGTTGCTCATTGTGTGGGGACCGGGATAAGGCCTTCCCTGTAGTTATGCCCCACGTCTGGAATACTCTCCACTTGGAAGTATGGATGGCTAAACCACTGATAATTTCCATAGCCTAATCAAAGCCTCTCTGTTCTCCCATGCATTTTGAAGATTTGGCTAAGCTTGCTCTGGAGCTTACGATTTCTTTATTTATTGTGCAGAAGCACTGCACTGTTGCTAATTTATGATCCTTTTAATTGTGTTTTATGTTTGTAAATGCTGTTATTTTATTGGTCACATTGGAAAGTGCTTTGTGGCTGCAGTGTGTTGAAAAGTGGTTTCTAAATACAGCAAATAAAAAATAAATAAATACCGTGCTTTGGGTTGAAAATGAAGAAAATCTATTTTCCACTTTTTCACATGTTTGAATTTTTGCCGATGAAGGCAGGTTGCCAGAAGTACTTCTGCTGAATAATTATTCAAGGATTTATTTCCCTGAGTGCAGTAGAGTTTCACAATTTCCATGGTAATTTTCCCTGTGAAATTATTTAATGTACTCTAATATATGAATGCACCCTTAGATAAGTAAGAGCAGGATACTGTGCAGGATACATTATAAGTGAGAAGAACTGTACTTTTCTATTCCCCACTTTCATAAGCATGCCTAGGGCCAATTATATGCAAAATATGCAATTCTTGGTTTTGATGGCAGGCAAGTGGGAGGTGTGTGTGTGTATGTCTGTGTGGGAGGGATTAAAGATACTTTCAGCAGCTTTTCTGCTCACCCCAATGCAGAAGCTGGGGCAGAATTCAAATTCCCTCTCGGGGCCGTTGTGTATTTTAGAAAGCTAGGCCACCTCAGAGTGAACGGAAATAAGAGGAGGACAGCTCTATGGAGGTTAGATTTGAAGGAAGCCCTACTCGGAAGGAGATTACTATGCAGATTAAGTGATTGTTTGATAAGGCATAAAGATCTGGAAGTATGGAGAAAGATAAGTGCTGCCAACCTAGTTGTGGCATATGCCTCAATTGCAAGGAGCATAGTATTGCGCCCCCTCCCTCTCCTGCCATCAAAGCTCTGAGGATGGAGAAGGTGCTGCTGAGGAGGTTTATGTGGTGGCAGCTGAGAGGCAGATCTTTCTCTCTGTCCGCAGAGCAGTGGTGGACTTACATTTTTGGGTTCCTGCAGCTTGAATTTATATGGGGCTCCTCTTTGCAACCAGCAATGATGTCTGGGTAACCACTGTTACCTTCTCCAATGGGATTGCTGCATGACAGATCACCAGCCATTTTTAAGTTAACTACAACACCTCAGATTTTGATTAGAATTGCTGTACTGCTGTACTCTCACATGTCAAAGTCTCTTGTGTGCATAAAAATTTCCTTCACCTTATAGTTTTTGAGTTGTGCGACTCTTGTTGCGTCTAATAGACCCCAAAATTTTAAGCAATGTAGACTAGAGTCACTTCTGGGGTCCCTCCGGGATTAGGAGGCCCTGAAGCTGAAGCTTCCTTCGTTTCATAGTAGAGGCACGCCTGCTGCAGAGAGGGAGGTATGCAATATCCTATGGCTCCTGTGCAGGATTGTAGGACTGTAGGATCGTGCATTTCATTGGGAAGGGCCACAGGCCAGTGGGTTAGAACATGGGTAGGCAAACTAAGGCCCAGGGGCCGGATCCGGCCCAGTCACCTTCTTAATCCGGCCCGCAGATGGTCTGGGAATCAGTGTGTTTTTACATGAGTGGAATGTGTCCTTTTATTTAAAATGCATCTCTGGGTTATTTGTGGGGCATAGGAATTCGTTCACACACCCCCAATATAGTCCGGCCCCCCACAAGGTCTGAGGGACAGTGGACCGCCCCCCTGCTGACCCCTGGGTTAGAACATCTCTGTTGCATGCAGAACGTCACAGGTTTGATCCCTGGCATCTTCAAGCAGAGCTTCATGATCCCTCGGTCTGAGACCCTGGAGAGATGCTCAGGGCAGACAACATTGAGCCCAATGATCCGACTTGGTATAAGGCAGCTTCCTAAATTCCTATGACCCAATGATCTAGGGTCTATATTTAGAGTGCTGAGGAAGCTACATTTTGGCAGTCCCGAATGCAGTTCAGTTCGAAGACCAGTGTTGGAAGCAGCATGCCACTGAATGCCACTGGCTGGGAATCGCAAGTGGGGAGAGAGTTCTTGTGCTCATGTCCTGCTTGTGGGCTTCCTTTAGACATCTGGCTGGCCATTGTGGGAGCAGAATGGGCATTGCTTTGACCCGGCTGGACCCTGATGTCCCTATGCAGGAACATATCTCAAAACAGAGACAGACGTTAATGCTTTCAAAAACTTCAGATAGTCATCTGAAGAATGTGTGCTTTAACCAACTTTCTTTAGCTCAATGCTTTTTTTTTTTTTACTCATCTGATGTTTCTATATAGTTTACATTTCACTAGAATATTTTGTTTCTACTTATATGGCCTCATAAAGTACCTCTTCCTCTTAACAGCACCGGAAGAGTTTGTTTTTCATTGGGAATAAAAGTATTAAGTACTAGTAGGTCTCTGATTTTAGGCAGTAATGCGAGCGAACACGTACTGGAATCCTGCTGGGTTTTGAGAGGACATTGAAATGGCATGTAAAGCGAGAAGCTTTTAAATCACTCCGGTAATCAGAAACGTTCCTAGTCGTTACAGGCTTTAAACGCATAAAGGCATAGATTTTCCAGAATGTGGGCTTCTGCATCAGTAAACTCTATGGAAGAGATGATTGGTTGCAAGGTAGAAAGGAACACTTGCACTATTTGAATATTAATGTAATCTACCCATGTGAGAAGCCGCACTATCTTCCTGCCAGAGGACTAAATTGCATAGAAGAGACTCCTGCATCAGGCACATAATGCAAAGGAAACCCTAATTTATATGCTAATTAGCCCACATGTTAAGAATTACAGGGTTAATTAAGCATATCATCCCACCCACAATTTTATCAGTGATAGACATGGAGGTGCAGAGCAGAAATCTTGCCATTCGATCGAATTAACTACCTATAGCGATTCTTTAGGGGGTCCTTCTTTCAAAGCAAGCCCAGCAAGTTAAATCACGTTTCATTCAAAATAATGTCAGGGCTGTGTAGAAGTTTTTGTGTTAAAAAGGCATGGTGGGGGCAGGGAGTGGGGAGGAAGCGGTTTATACAGTGTCCTACATAGCCTGAACTTTATGTTTAATTAAACTGGGTTGGCTTCAGTTATTGAACATGAAATAGCTGCTAATTGATTGAGAACACAGCCACTGAGGTTCAACAGCTTTGTAATAAATGCATCTCTTATGGCACAGTTGTTAAAGCTAAATATATTTTAATCATCAATTTTGTATTTAATTAGGATCCTGAACCCATCTCATTACATAAAAATTAAATCCTTATTTCAGACTCTTGGAGCCTGACCATATAACTGCACGCTGGGCTTGCAAAAGGGTTGCTGACAAGTCATTTTGTTATGTAGCGCTTGGCCCCTGTGTAAGAAATGTGCTGGAAAGAAATGTGAAAATGATGTGTCTTTATCTAGAAATGGATGCAGCTGCTAGCTTGAGAAGCTGTGTGAAGGCAGGTCTTATTATTGGCATGGCTTCAATGGCTCTGTGATTAAGAAGGAAAGGCCCAACAATTCCTGTTTCATTTAAGGGACTACCTCTGTCAATTTCATGAGGCTCATGAGATGTCATGGAGGGGGTGGTTTGACCCAAAGGAGAAGTGGGAGGAGATGAGGAATTGGAGAATCCTTGGGAAAGTCCCAGTGGGATGGGGATGGTGGAATTGGGGCCCCAAGAAGCGTCAGATGCTGAGGGAGGTCTTGGTCCCTCCTTAGGGTCTGAAACTCCCGTTTCAAGTAGATTGTCAAAGGAACGTCCCTAGCCTAACCCCTCCTCCTCTCAGTGAGGAGCCTGCTTCTTCTGGCAAACTGGTGCACTGGTGTGAGCAAACCTCACAGAGGAGTGCCTGTTTGCTTGCTGAGTCCCAGGACTCTGGCCCCTTGCTGCACAAAGAGCTGAGCCCACACCCCTCTTCCTAAGGAAGGTGCAAGGTGGGTGTCACTTGTTGGATCAACGCCTCAGCTTCTGTTTCATGGCATATAACTTAGGTATATGCCATTTCAGTGCAAAGGAAATGTGAAGATAATCTAAATGCCTGTGATCAACTATGTATTATTTGCAGAATTAAAATAACTACCAGCAGCAATGTAAATTAATGCCGTCCTATTCACTTGACTAATTTCTATTCCTGATGGCAAGCAAACACACGAATTGCAGCAATTTCTGCTTCCTCCTCCATTTTTTGTTGGAATTCTCTGACATCCCTAATCACACTACATTTCTGGTATAAAGAAGCCAGCTTTATCCCTTGTGTTAGATTCCTTAAAGAGAAATAATGGAATATTTCACATTTTGGCTCTAATCCTCAACATATTTCCCCTGCAGTAAGTCCTATTGGTTTTGACTGCATTGGCTTTCAAGGAACCATTATTAGGGTTGGAGTCTTATTTCAATTTCCAGAAGATTATTCAATTATAACGTCTATGTATAACTTTCCCAGGCTATTTGTCTGGGAAAGAACCTCTCTCCTGCCCTTTCCCCTCGTCCAGGGACGATTCCACATTCTCCTTGCAAGTTAGCCTCTACTGTCATGTGGTTCCTTGATGGGACAATTGGTTCCTAATCTCCCTTGGTTCCGTTCCTTCCTCCTGGGCCGTGTTCAGAAAGTGGTGTTGGGAGATGAGTGTTCAGACCCCTGGGCTCTCACTTCTGGGGTGCCTCAGGGTTCTGTCCTCTCCCTCATGCTTTTTAACATCTACATGCAGCTACTGGGAGAGACCATCAGGGGGTTTGGGCTGGGTGTTCATCAGTATGCAGATGATACCCAGCTCTACCTCTCTTTCAAATCAGAACCAGTAAAGGCGGTGAAGGTCCTGTGTGAGTGTCTGGAGGCGGTTGGAGGATGGATGGCAGTTAACAGATTGAGGTTGAATCCTGACAAGACAGAAGTACTTTGTTGGGGGGACAGGAGGCAGACAGGTATGGAGGACTCCCTGGTCCTGAATGGGGTAACTGTGCCCCTGAAGTGCGCAGCCTGGGGGTCATTTGGGACTCACAGCTGTCCATGGAGGCACAGGTCAATTCTGCGTCCAGGGCAGCTGTTTACCAGCTCCATCTGGTACGCAGGCTGAGACCCTACCTGCCTGTGGACTGTCTCACCAGAGTGGTGCATGCTCTAGTTATCTCTCACTTGGACTACTGCAATGCACTCTACGTGCCTTTGAAGGTCACCTGGAAACTACAACTAATCCAGAATGTGGCAGCTAGACTGGTGACTGGGAGCGGCCGCCAAGACCACATAACACCGGTCTTGAAAGACCTACATTGGCTCCCAGTACATTTCTGGGCACAATTCAAAGTGTTGGTGCTGACCTTTAAAGCAAATGCCCTCGGTCCAGTATACCTGAAGGAGCGTCTCCACCACCATCATTCTGCCCGGACACTGAGGTCCAGTGCCGAGGGCTTTCTGGTGGTTCCCTCACTGCAAGAAGTGAAGTTACAGGGAACCAGGCAGAGGGCCTTCTCAGTAGTGGCACCTGCCCTGTGGAACACCATCCCACCAGATGTCAAAGAGAAAAACAACTACCAGACTTTTAGAAGACATCTGAAGGCAGCCCTGCTTAGGAAAGCTTTTAATATCTGAAGGACTATTGTATTTTAATATTTTGTTGGAAGTTGCCCAGAGTGGCTGGGGAAACCCAGCCAGATGGGCAGGGTATAAATATATTATTATTATTATTATTATTATTATTATTATTATTATTATTATTTAATTAATTTTGCACACACACCACCCAAACCTTATTGGCCTCTCAACTGGGTTCTAAACGTTAAGGAGGAAATCTGCTGGTATGGAGGTGGATGCAATTGATCAATATGTATCTTTTGTTTAATATTTCTATATACATCCCACTTTGTCTTTCAAGAACGGGTTCTAATGTGGAATCAGCAAACAGTTCCTGCATTTCTTCCCCATTCCCCTTCTAGCTCTTTTCCAACTTCCTGTACAGGCTTTTCTGTCTGGTGTGATTAACCATCTAGTACTGAGATTAGGGTACAATATCTCTGTGACATTAATCACTGCATGGCATATGCAAATAGGCACAGTCATGTGAATTATATTTACATTTCTCCTCAGGAAGAAGAACTGAATCTATTCAGGCATCTACTCAGCCTTTATTGGCCTGAAGCAGAATCAAACCAGAACTGCAGTCACAGCTGTACCTGAACTGGAACCAAACTAATAATCTGTAATGATTTGATTCCCTGCCCAGAAACCCTTGTACCAGAAGATGCATCCTGTAGCATCTTGCCAACCTGGTGCCCTCCAGGTATTTTGGTTGTTTACGAGTTGTAGTGCACGGCAGTTGGAAGGTGCCAGGTTAGCAAAGGCTGGTGTGACCCTTAACCAAGAGAGCTGCCACCTATGACAAAAAGTTCAAAGCCATTTCATAAAAGGCCTACACAACATTCACCAGACACTTGGATATTTCCTGTGGAAGACGTTTACTTTCTAACGGTGCGTTCCTAACCATTTCCGCTCAGAAGTAAGTCCCACTGAGTTCACTTGGTGTTACTCACAGGTAACTGGGGTTGCAGCCTTAGTTGCCATCCTTCCTGCCTGTGCAGTCAAGGTGGTCCTCCATTGTTAATAATGGCTTCCAGTTGAAGAGTTGTGATAGATATAAAGAAAAAGGAGTGGGCATAGTAGGGAAGGGAAGAGGAGCGCAGGCAAATTCAGATACCAACTGATATCTTACATAATCAAACATGAAAGCCGAGCAGCTTATGTTACATTGGAGCTCGGCTGGCCAGTGGAGAAGAAAACAGAAAACAGAAAACAGAAATAAATGCTCATGAGATGTGCCTGAGCGTACGTTTCAGCCTTTCCTTCTGATTATGCCACATGAGAATTAATTTAAGACGGAATTATACTCTTTTGATCTTTGTACTAATTTGTTTGGTGCATGATCAACTGCTTCTATAAGCAGGCGAGTGGGAACACATGAGAAGGATCAGAGGATAGGAGGGTAACAGCAGCAGACTGTAAGGTCAGCTTTGGAACATTTGCTGCTTCTGTTTGAACGGGCTCCTGCTGTGGCGTATCCAGCCAACAGCTAGAGAGTCCCCTTCTAACATTACGTGGAGGGAAATAGGAACTATCATTTTTTATCAAGTGCATGAGACACCCATAGCATAATGCTAACCAGAAACATTTGGAAAACATTATTGTCCAAATAACAAAGGTTACTGGATTTTGGGGAAAGCATATTTGGAGATATTGAAGAAAATATTGAAGGAGATTCCAAAACTATTTTGGCCCAATTTCTCAAAGAAGGATCCATATGTCAAAATAAGCACGTTTTCCTGCAGCATGAGCTGCCTTCAGATGATCAGTCTGAATGCACAAAGGGCACACAGGAATTTGTAGGGCAAGCCCCCTTTCCCTTAATAATTCTGCATATACTGGACATGGTCCCTGCCTGATGTGTGCTTGGAGCAGCTGCCTTACTCAGGTTGGGTCTCCAAGACAGGATGGGAACCCTGATTGACTAGCGCTTCCATCTGTGTTGGAAATCCTATGTGCAAATGAGCCACTCGCCTTCTGACTCATGCTGACCACTCATTGGCCAGAGAGTGCACCTGTCATTTAGGGACACTAAGGTACAGTGTTTTCGAGTTGGGTGGGGTTCCTTCTGCCCATTTATGCTTGCCCCTTTGCACATTCAAACTGAGCATCTGAAGAGGACTAGAGCTAAAGGTTTATTGTTTCAGACAACATATACCAGGCATAGACAAACTCGGCCCTCCAAATGTTTTGAGACTACGACTCCCATCATTCCTAGCTAACAGGACCACTGGTCAAGGATGATGGGAATTGTAGTCTCAAAACATCTGGAGGGCCGAGTTTGCCTATGCCTGACATATACCGTACTGGCCTGAATATAAGCCTCACTTTCCCCCCAAATTCTGACTGTGAAAAGTTAAAGTGCGGCTTATTTGCGACCTTATGGTATGCAGCCAGGAGCGCAGGGCAAACAGCACCAGGAGCGTGGTTAAGCGTTCCGGTTAAGCGCTCTGTGTGTAGTCCCTTGTGCTCTCCCCCAAGGCTGGGAAGGGAGAGAGCGAGGAAGGGGAAAGGATGCCGGCAACACAGCGCGGCTCTCGCCCCACGCCCACGATGCAGCCAGGAGCAACAAGAAATGGAGCGGCTTATATTCGGGTATTTTCCCCCCTCTCTCCCCCCTCTTCAATTTTAAAGGTGCGGCTTATATTCAGGCCAATACGGTACTACCCAAACATTAACACATACCCCCTGACGTTTCTCAGATGAAAATACAGTGGTACCTCGGGTTAAGTACTTTATTCGTTCCAGAGGTCCGTTCTTAACCTGAAACTGTTCTTAACCAGAAGCACCACTTTAGCTAATGGGGCCTCCTGCAGCCGCCGGGCCGCCGGAGCACGATTTCTGTTCTCATCCTGAAGCAAAGTTCTTAACCTGAAGCACTATTTCTGGGTTAGCGGAGTCTGTAACCTGAAGCGTATGTAACCTGAAGCGTATGTAACCTGAGGTACCACTGTAGGGACCTTTCTCACCCTCACAACTGACCCTCCTCAAACCCCCCCCATTTTTTGCTCCCCACCCCCATAGAACATTTCCTAGCAGAAGAAAAGCAAGTGTCGCAATGGAACACAGCACACACACCCTCCACAATCCTGAGAAAACCCCTTAATCCTGATTATTTTATTCTTTGGTAGATTTATAAAAAGAAAAACATATACCGATAAATTTTAGAAAGGGGCAAGATTAGATGTGTATGCAAAGCTTAAAAACGAAAACAACCAAGACTCCTTGTGCTCCTTAGGCTCCCCATTTCTTTCCGCCCTGGACTGCCTTGCCCTCTACCTGCCCTGGAGAGCCACTGCTGGGCCTCAGTGGCAGCAACCTCTCCTCCTCCTCTCCCGTTCTCCAGCAGCTGCTACAGTGAAGAGGCCATGGAGATAAAACGGGATGCTCCCGCACAGCTACCGCCGCTCTGGACAAGTGCTGGCTCACCCTCTTCCCTGAGCTCAGT
Organism: Podarcis melisellensis; assembly: GCF_964234715.1. NCBI lineage: Eukaryota > Metazoa > Chordata > Lepidosauria > Squamata > Lacertidae > Podarcis > Podarcis melisellensis. Next base: position 40,513,812 of record NC_138537.1, read on the forward strand.
GGTGGCAGTGCTGGCAAGGGAAACAGTGACATGCCAGGATCAAATCAGAACCTGAGATGGCTTTCATAATTCCAGGACTGTCCCTGGAAAATTGGGACTCTCATCAAAGTCCTTAGTGTTTCAATCAGTTTGTGTCTCATTCAGATGAAGTTGTAGCAGTTAAATAGGAAGGCTTGCTGATGTACGCATGAGATACACTTTCAATTTATGCTGATTACTGGAACGTATAGACCTAAACTGCATGTTGCACACAGATGTGCTTAATAAAACCCTGCCAGCTGCTTCTTTTAGTCAAGGCAACCGAGAAAGGAGTTTTGTAGTAGTGAAGTGCTGATGATTTCATGGAGGGTAAGGCTGTCGATAGGGACACGGGTGGTGCTGTGGGTTAAACCACAGAGCCTAGGGCTTGCTGATCAGAAGGTCGGCGGTTCGAATCCCCATGACGCGGTGAGCTCCCGTTGTTCGGTCCCTGCTCCTGCCAACCTAGCAGTTCGAAAGCACGTCAAAGTGCAAGTAGATAAATAGGTACCGCTCTGGCGGGAAGGTAAACGCCGTTTCCGTGTGCTGCTCTGGTTTGCCAGAAGCGACTTAGTCATGGTGGCCACATGACCCGGAAGCTGTATGCTGGCTCCCTCAGCCAATAAAGCGAGATGAGTGCCACAACCCCAGAGTCGGTCACGACTGGACCTAATGGTCAGGGTTCCCTTTACCTTTAAGGCTGTCGATAGTTTCCAGCCTAAGGTTAACAGACGTCCCCGTTTCCTGGGGACAGTCTCTGTATTTACAAATCAGTCCCCGTGATAAAATCCATCTATTTAGTAGGAAGTTGAAAAATGTCCCTGGATTCATTGAAAAAAATCTGGTAACCTTATTCTAGCCAATATGGCCTGGCTCTGCCTCCTCAATCAGAGGCAGCAGTGCTTTTGGATACCAGTTACTCAAAACAGCAGGAGGTGAGATGGCTCTTGCATGTGGCTCCTGCTAGCAGATTTCCCACAGGCATCCAATTGGCCAGTGTGAGAACAGCATGCTGGACTACATGGCCCATTGGCCTGATCCAGCAGGCTCTTATGTTCTTACAAGGATGGGCCTTCCTCTTCACCCTGCCTTTCTGTTGCAACGTCCTTTTTCAGAGCTTCTCCCTGCACCCACTCCATGCCGGGTGTTTCAGATCTGTGCTCATTGGATGGATTTTGTTCGTTTAGTTAGCATTACGTTTATATTAGAAGCAATTCATTGCAAGCAGTGAACACCTTTCCCTCCTCAAGGAACTCCAGGTGGTATACAGATTGCTCTTCCTCCCCATTTTATCGTCACAACAACCCTGTGTAGTAGGTTAGGCTGAAACAGAGAGTGACTGGGCTATGGTCACCTACCGTGCTTTATGGTTGAGTTGGGATTATGTTGAATCATACTCTGCAGAAGAGAGGGCTGGGGTCAAGTTGCAGTGGGAATGTGACAATCGGGAAAAGGTCAGTGCCCTGATGAGGTTGGAAATCGCCCCAACCCTGGTCATCAGATAGTTTGACCAGTAGGAAGGAGGTGATAAGCCAGGCTTCCTCGACCTTGGCCCTCCAGATGTTTTTGGCCTACAACTCCCATGATCCCTAGCTAGCAGGACCAGTGGTCAGGGATGATGGGAATTCTAGTCTCAAAATATCTGGAGGGCCAAGGTTGAGGAAGCCTGTATAAACCCCTCCTCCACTGGTCTACATACTTTCACACACACATATATATACCTCTATATATATACCTCTCTCTATATATACCTCTCTTTTCTTTCTCTCAATCCATTTCGGTTAAGAAGAACCCAGATTAAGGAAGGAAGGATGATGTGAACTGATTGTAAACACTGCAAAATAATGTGATAAATACTTGTGAGCACTAAAGGGTAGATGGAAGGTTACTGCCTGAGATTTAGCCTGCTGCTTTCTGAATCTGCTGTTGCCTTAAGGTGTGGTTCCCTTATCTCTGAACTCCACCATGCCTTTAACATCCAATGGATACAGATTTTCAAGTCGGTATTTTTCTCTTGTATTATTAACTCTTCAGTAGGAAGTGAGTTTGTCATGTGTGACAGTTATGGGGTGATGAGAAGCAGATTTTGGAGGTACCTATTCCTTAGTAATGTACTGGTCACCTTGGAACAGATGGTTTCTCTCCTGCGGTTCTCCTCAGACGTGTATTTGGCTGATCTTTATGAGTACCCAAAGGATCATCCCAACCTTTAAATGTTTTTATATCCTCTCCCACCCTAACCCCCCTCCATCATAATCCTAAATGTAGCGCAACCTCCTGGCTTATAAAACAAAAAGACCTCATCAAGACAGGCGTGAGCAGAAGGTAGATCAGAATCTACTGGAATGTCTCTGACTGATCTGCAGTAGATCACCTGAGATTTCTGACTGACCAGTTGTTTAGCAATTGCAAACACCTACTCCCCCTCCCCCCCCAACATTAGGATGCTGAAATAAAGAAAGCTTTGGGAATAACCAGGAAAATGGCTAAGAATGTTCACAGATAATTATGGAAAGTGACCTTTTTTCTAGAGGGGTTAGGAAAAGAAAAATATCAACAATTTTCTCTGAAACGTTCTGATAAATTTGGTCTCAGCTCTAAATGGAAATGTTTTCAGGCCTTTACGGTTCCCTAGTACCCCAATACCCCAAAGAGATTAGACCGTGTTATTATCAAAATATAGAACTGCACTCATCTTAATTATAGCGCACAGAAGGAACCATGGTGCATAATGCCAAGAGGGCATATTGTTTTTACAATCAAGGTTGTTACAAAAGCAGCTAAATTGGTCTCTCTCCCCCACCCTGCCTTCAAGCAGCGATACAAGGTGTTTTTAGCCAGGGAATCACACGAACCTGCAACTTTATATTTTCTTAAACTTGAACGAAACATGACCTATCCCCCCCCCGTATTTCTGTTAATCCCAAACCAGAACAGATCAATATAAATGTAAAAAGAAACAAACAGCTTGATTAATCACTTATCAGCCAGTTTAGGTTGCACAGTTCTAGTTGACTGGGAGGTCTTGTGCAACAAACCTGTTTTCCCCATTGAATATCAGACCTTTCTGTGATATGGAAAGTGATGGAAAAAACGCCCTGGAAAGTGTGGGATGGAACATTGTCTAATGTCAGGGCACCAGCCAATAATAAATCACATGGAGTAAGTGAAGTTAACTCTTTATTTGAAGAAATAAGGAAGAGCTGCTCAGGGCTGCCAGGCCTAATGAGTATGGCAACTCTTCTCGTGGGTCTTGTCCCTATGAGGCAGTTGCGGAGGCTGAAAGTCCCCGCCTTCCCACAGCAGCCTAAATCTCCTACTCCCACAGGTCCTTCCCAAGCAATCTGATACTCCACCAACATGCCTGTCTCTGCACCTCCCTCTTCATACCTCTACAGGTCCTGGGAGCCTAGGGTGGAGGAAGGCTTGTTGCAGCAGAAAGAGGAGACTCTCTGGCTTCTTCATCAGCCTGATTCCTGCTTCGGATTCTGATTTAGGACTTCCCTCTGTCACATATTCTCGCGGCTCACTAAACCTTGTTACCTCTTTAGCTTCCAACACCTCCTCCTCCCAAGCTTCCCCCTCTTCTTCCTCTGACCACTTCCTCTGACCGTCCCACCACCAATTCCTAGGCTCTGAACCATCTTCCCTTGGGGGTTCCCTAGCTAGTGCCTCCCACTCTTCCTGTGTCCAGCCAGTCCATGACATCTAATCTCTCTGTAAACACACCAGGATGAATGTTTAGTAGACAGGTCTTGTACATGAGCTGGAGGTGGGGGTTGCACCAGGTAGACGTACATGCCCATTACAGATCCTCCAACTATTTTCCAGGGACATCCCTAGTTTAGAGAAGACGTCCCAGTTTCTGATTTGATCTTGGAATGTCCCACTTTTCCTTAGGAATTATTCCTTAGGTATGGAATTATCTGGCTCCCGAGCCATCTGAAGGCAATCCTCTATAGGGAACGTTTTTTAAAAATGTTTAATGTGAGAGCCAGTGTGGTAGGGTGGTAAAGAGTGGTGGACTCGTAATCTGGTGAACTGGGTTCGATTCCCTGCTCTTCCACATGCAGCTGCTGGGTGACCTTGGGCTACTCATACTTCTCTGAAGTCTCTCAGCCTCATTCACCTCACAGAGTGTTTGTTGTGGGGGAGGAAGGGAAAGGAGATTGTGAGCCGCTTTGAGACTCCTTAGGATAGCGATAAAGCGGGATATCAAATCCAAACTCTTCTTCTTATTATTATGTTTTTATATATGTTGCAAGATGCCTGGAGTGGCTTGGGAAACCCAGGAAGATGTGTGGGGTATAAATGTTAAAATTATCATGATGGAATGGGACGTCCCTATGTTCATCGGAGATATGTTGGAGGGTATGCCATCAGCTCCTCACCCTGGGATCTGTATGTATAGCTGTTTGTGTGAAAGTTGCCCTCTCTGCAGGCCCTGTGCTGGGTACAGAGGTGCCTGGTGGAATGGCTGCTCAACATGACAGCAGAGCCCTGGGACTTCTTGGCGCAGCCCTGCTCTCCTGTTGCTTTTACTCATAATGCCCAAGTACATAAGAACAAGAAAGACCCTGCTGGAGCAGGCCAAAGACCCATATCATTCAGCATCCTGTTTTCACGGTGTCCAACCAGAAACAGGCCTATGGGAAGCCCATCAAGCACAGCACTGTTGTCACAGTAGACAAGCAGATGATGTCTATGGAAAGCCTGTAATCAGGACCTGGGTGCAACAACCTTCTCCCTACTTGTGATTCCCTGCAACTAGTATTCAGAAGAATACTGCCTCCAGCCGTGAAGGCATAACATGTATTGAGGTAGAACATATACAGGGAGAATTCGTTACCCATTTGGTTTGCCTAGGCTTCTTTACTGCGCCCTCTTCAAGCATGGAGGAAACTTCCAAGCAGTTCAAAAGCTTCTCTTCTGACAAGTTTAAAATAAATCCCACCATTGTGTCTTTGCAGCTAAAACTCCATTTTCCAGCTGCATCCCCTTTTTTACACCCAGAATGTTGTCAAGTCTCTGGTACGACTGCGAACAAATCAGGCTACTAAAAACCTCTTGTTGTGACATCATATACATAAAAAGGGTATTCCCGCGAGTGCAATGCTGTTTGTGAATGAGGACTGAGTATTCAACTCTTCCCATAGCTTTAACTCAATTTTTAATGGCGACTCGTAGCTATCTAGAGATAACGGCTTGGCTTTCATAGAGAAGTTTTCACAGATACATTAATCAGGCTTTGGATTTTCCAGCATCTACTAAAATCTTTATTGCTACTTAGTCACACATTCACCCAGCCAACACTCGCCGCCAGTTGAAGCCAAACTTCACTCATCATTGTCTGTGATTTAGCTAACATCTTCTACAGCTATGTACTAAATGTAAGTTCAGCAGCACTTAGATTTTGCGATGCATTACATCTAATTTCTCAAGTAATTAATTTGTTAGGTAGCTTAATGAAACCCAGACGCTATAACTGCAACATGATTTCAGACATCATTTAAAAAGGTGAAAGACTCATGGGTATCATACCGGCCCATGGCAGACATACCACTGGCTCCCTGGGAAACAATGGTTTGCAAACTGGGAGTCAGACTTTTCTTAATCTCTGGGGTGTTCTCCCTCCTTTCTGAGCATTAAACGTGGTTTCACATTACACTTGCACCCAAACAAGCCATGGTTAGCACAAACCAAGTGCGCTGTGACCATGGTTTGCAAACACTTTGAAGACTGTGATTACCATCTGTGGTTTTTAAGGAGATTATTGTTTGTCGGTTATGATTTGCATCAGTACACATAAGATGCAAACCATGGTTAATCTGAGAAAATGAAAGAAGGGGAATTACTTCCTGTGTCTGAGTGGGCTAAGAAGGGAGTACCCAACCCCTTTGGGAGAAAAGATATCTCATGTGACAGTTGCTGCCAGAGCAAGTGAAGTATTTTTGCCTATTCTTATTGAAACAAAGTCTGCTATTGAGGAAGTTAGGTGCTGGGTTGCTGCACAGCAATAGAAGCAGATTTCTCCTTAAAACTATGGGTCAGTGAAAGGGGTAAAGCAAGTGTTTGAAGGGTTTTCCTTATGTCACTTTATGTATGTGTTGATTGGCCTCTGGGGAAAGGAAATGTGTTGATTGGCCACTGGGGAAAGGAAATCCAATCTCTTAATCTGTAATTCTGACAACAAAAGTGGAACAGGAATACATACACTGGATAATACATTAATTGCCCCCCCCCTTTCTTAGACCTACATGCCTAGGGCTGGCAGCTACGAGTCTACTGTACTATAAAATGGCACTGGGTTGGCTCTCCTGTTATGCATTTTTATGAAGTGGGGCTCCACTGTTCTCCAGATGTATGGCCAAACTAGTTATGTATCACAGTCATGAATTTAAACAAAAAAAAAAAATCCTTCCAGTAGCACCTTAAAGACCAACTAAGTTAGTTCTTGGTATGAGCTTTCGTGTGCATGCACACTTCTTCAGCTCACACTTCTTGGTATGAGCACACGAAAGCTCATACCAAGAACTAACTTAGTTGTTCTTTAAGGTGCTACTGGAAGGATTTTTTTTGTTTTGACTATGGCAGACCAACACGGCTACCTATTTGTAACTGGAGTCATGAGTTTGTTACACACAGGCTGTGTACACACTGTACATTTAAAGCACATTTGAAGTGCATCCCCCCACAAAAAAGAATTGTGGATACTATAGTTTCTTAAGGGTTGCTAGGAACTGTAATTTTGTGAGGGGTAAACTACAGCATCCAGAATTCTTTGAGGAGAAGAATGTGCTTTAATGAAAAGTTGTATACACAGCCTCATAGTTGCTCCAATCACATATACCGTAGAGGAACGGAGGCCTACTTTTTGCACAAAATATGTGCCCAGAGGAGAGGGGCTTGAAATCTTCCCCCTTTCCCTGTGTTACCTTGTGCTTTAGTAGCTCTGAAGCACTTAGCCCTCAAAAGTGAACCAAGCATGGGGGGAAATCACTTATTTAAAAAAATCATTTATTATTATATTTATGTCTCATTTCCACTGCCACTGGAGCTCTAGATGGTGTACATCATTGTTCCTGAGCAGGAATTTGAACCCTGAGCAGGAACCCTGAGCAGCTTCCTGAGCAGGAATTTGAACCCTGGTCTCCCAGGTCCTAGACCTTCGATCTAACCACTTCACTGCAATGCAGTGTTGTGTAGTGCTAGGTAGGGTGGGGTGGGTTGTGAAAAAATTTCCTTCTCCTCTGTAACAAAACTCTATTTAGTATAGCCCGGAGTTAAGTTTCTGGGTCCACCAGCTTTACAGTGGTACCTTGGGTTACATATGCTTCAGGTTACATACGCTTCAGGTTACAGATTCCGCTAACCCAGAAATAGTACCTCAGGTTAAGAACTTTGCTTCAGGATGAGAACAGAAATCGTGTGGTGGTGTCGTGGCAGCAGCGGGAGGCCCCAGTAGCTAAAGTGGTGCTTCAGGTTAAGAACAGTTTCAGGTTAAGAACGGACCTCCGGAACGAATTAAGTACTTAACCCAAGGTACCACTGTATAGGTGTTTGTGAACAAGACAAACTGCATGTTCAACATACCTCTGTGATTGCCCTGCAAGGTAAAGGGTAAAGGGGACCCCTGACCATTAGGTCCAGTCGTGACCGACTCTGGAGTTCATCTTGCTTTATTGGCTGAGGGAGCTGGCTACAGCTTCCGGGTCATGTGGCCAGCATGACTAAGCCACTCATGGCGAACCAGAGCAGCGCACGAAAATGCCGTTTACCTTCCCGCCGGAGCGGTACCTATTTATCTACTTGCACTTTGACGTGCTTTTGAACTGCTAGGTGGGCAGGAGCTGGGACCGAACAACAGGCGCTCACCCCGCCACGGGGATTTGAACTGCCGACCTTCTGATCGGCAAGTCCTAGGCTCTGCGGTTTAACCCACAGCGCCACCTGCGTCCCTGTAGTTTGATCCAAAGAAAGCCTGTAGTGGGGAAAACAGAACTTTCGCCAGACCAACAGTTTGAAACTCACTTGGTAACTTAATAGGAGGAGGTGTTTTGATCATTAGCTGCTACTGCTGTGCAACGTAGCCAGATAGGGCTTCCATTAATTACACATGAAGTCATCTCTGGCAAACTTCCAGCAGGGGGTGGGGGCTTGCTCAAAACTAGTAATGAAAGAGCCAGATTCTTATGGGATAGCAAAAATAGGCTGATGGTTTTGCAGCATCACTAGCATAAAAGAAACTGATCCTTTTGAGACATGCAAGAAACATGGATTTTGTTAACAGATAAAGGGATTTGTCAAACAGACAGAAGTGTACCTACCTATTGGCTCCTTTCGTTTCTGTTCAATTGTTAGGTGGATTTTCACTATCCATCAAGTGCTTTTCTTCTTACTAACCTTGATTATTTTTAGTCCAACTACATCCCATGCAGTTTATTTCTGATTTAAAGCCTGTCCATTCCAACTCTGGGTCAATGGTTTCTCGACTGTCTTTGGTTAACAATGGAATTCCAGCTAGCCAGCCAAAATGAAAGCAATGACTTCAGGGACTGGCTCCACTTTCAAAGTGAAGCGCTGAGATAGGAATGTATGTCAGAGATAAGGAACTAAATGGAAACAATTAACATTGGCGTGAAAACGGATGTATGGAAGCAATTACCAAATGAATTGCAAAGAGATCTGTAGGACTCCAGACAGACAGGACTGCCTGTGCTCCTTGTGTCTGTAAGATTTGCCTTGCAAGCAAGGAATCCAGCATCTGAGGTCCTGAGAATCTGTTTTTATATTGTCAGAGACATGTGCTTTGCAAAAATGTGTATATCAGGGGAAATTCCATGCAAAAAAGGGTATACCAGGAAGAATTTTGCACTGTAATGCTGAAGAATTTTCATATGGCAAGCTGATGTGGAAATGTGAAGAGCTGAACTGAAGGTTGGAAAAAATGAAAAACCAAGAGAAGCTAACACTGTCCTATTTGCACACCCTTACCTGCAGGTTTAAAAAAAGGCTAGTTCCACAGGATACATTTGTTAGCTCCATTTAGCTTGGATAGTCTGTAGAACAAACATTGCTAGCAGTTGGAACAGAGGACATTAAGAGTGCATATACTTACTTTTTCTTTATAAGAAAAGTGAAAAATCAATATGCCATTCCTGGCATTTTAAACTCTTTCTAAGTGACCTTTTAGTGACCTCACCTGCTTTTCCTTTCTTCCCAGAAGGCACCACTTCTCAAAAACATCTGCCTAGACCCCAAGGCTATTTTCTTCTACTCTTCAACTAGAAAGAAGGGCGGAAAAAGCAAACAGAGGAAGCAATTTTAATATAGATGCAATATGTTACTAAGGACTGCATCAGAATTTTCTCCTTCTGGAGGAGTGAGTCAGGAACAGCCTTGGAAAAGCCTGCCAATAGGCACACTTAAACAAGTAATGTTTTAGGCCTTAATGAATACATTAGAATAAACAAGGGAAGATGTTCAATAACACGAAGGGAACGCTTGTGCTGCTCTGAATAAGGCTGCCACCAACATTGACAAGGATTTTATTTGTATTTGTCCATTTATTAAAAAGAAAATTAGTAGATGGCCTATCTATAAAAATATCCAAGTGGTGAACAAAATGTAGAAATACAAAACAGTTACATTAAAACCATGATGGGTAAAAGTAAAGCGACCCCTGACCATTAGGTCCAGTCGTGACCGACTCTGGAGTTGCGGCACTCATCTCGCTTTATTGGCCGAGGGAGCTGGCATACAGCTTCCGGGTCATGTGGCCAGCATGACTAAGCCACTTCTGGCGAACCAGAGCAGCGCACGGAAACGCCGTTTACCTTCCCGTTGGAGCGGTACCTATTTATCTACTTGCACTTTGACGTGCTTTCAAACTGCTAGGTTGGCAGGAGCAGGGACCGAGCAACGGGAACTCACCCTGTTGCGGGGATTTGAACCGCCGACCTTCTGATCGGCAAGTCCTAGGCTCTGTGGTTTAACCCACAGCGCCACCCGCTTCCATCATAAAACAGCACTAGACAACAAGTAAGATTGCATCCTATAACAGGGAGTGTGGAGCTACCCTCCTAAAACTGGCGTTGCTGCTTTGTACCTGGGACAGCGTCACAGAGGGGCAGAATGGCAGCAAGGTCAGGGCTGTGCGGGTGTACTGCAGAACCAATCCAACCCTCCCACCAGTGCTCTAATGGAGCCCCAACCTTACTGTCATTCTGCCCAGTCCAGTTATATAGCGGTGATGCTGGGGTTGGGAGGATAGCTGTGCAGTACTGCCACACTGCATCAGTCACTCCTGTGTTTAACAGTGTGAGCCACAGGCAAAACTAATAACAGTTCAGTTGACAAAAGTCTAATGAAATAGAAAAGTCTTCAGTAGGTTTCTAAAAGAGAAAATAGAAGGCAGTTGTCTTGTCCCTGCATCCAAGTTCCACTAAGCTAATGAAGACCTTATCGTAGGGAGCGGCAAATATGGCAGCTAAAGTTTCTTTCAGTTTTTCATTTGTCCAGTCCTTAAGTCTCCACATTTCTTCATAAGTTTGTCATCGTCGTCGTCATCATTTTATAAAACATGTTCATAAAAATCGTCAGCATTTTAGTGCATTTTTTTCCAGATAGGCAATTTGTGTGTGTGTGTACAATTGTGCCTGAAATACACATTTTTGCAAGCAATATCCTCATAATGCATTTAATACTGTATTTTCATTAATACATTTATTTTATGCATGTTCTCGCCTAAAATATACATTTTTGTCCACATGTATTTAGTTGGAGACCTGCATTACAAAATTTGGAGAACTGCAAAATTTGAAAAGTAGATGGGTTGTAATTCACATATTTTGTTGGAAAATGTGAATTACGTAGAGGGAAAAGGAAATTCAAGGGCCCCTATTTTTCACCTGAAATTGAAATTTCATGCTCCCCCCACTCTCCCTGAGAAAAGTGCAAGCTCTAAGTGGATTGGGAATATGTTTAGGCACATAGGTCCAGTTGTGGGTGAGGTAGACTTGGTCCAGTCAAATCCCTCTGCAGCCACTTAACTAAGTAGGTGACCTTGAGCCAGTTAATACCAGCCTATCCTAGTTTAGTTTTTGCATTATGGTCAAAGGAAAAATATGTTTAAAGGAAAATGTCATCCATCTATTCTCACATTTAGATGTTGCCCTTCTTCCTCACAGCTGTTGGTGGCAAGGGGGGAAAAAAGGTATAAAGGAAAATTCCCTGGATGCCAAGATCCAGGTTTGGGGCAAATACTCTTTGGTGAGAGAACCCCAGCAGAGATTTAAAATCATAAAATATGCAGCAAAGTAGAGCGTGGAAATACATACTGTTAGAACTTTAAATTATACTTCCCTTAGCATAGAAAAAGAACACCTGTTTGGTAAGTTAAAAATGGTTTCCTTCACATGCTTCTCCATACAGCATTCAGAAAAGACAAGCAATAAGATTTAGATTCCAAAGTAGTGAGTTTCTAAATTATTTGCATAGAAACACAAAAATGGCTTGCTTATGCCATGGAACATCCAGCTTAGACCTCCTTCCTGGAAGGGTTCTTATGGTGCAAAAAGGCTTCATAACCCTTCCTCCTAAGGTGAAGGGGGGTGACCTAGCTAAGCCTGGCAGGACAGCTAACTCTATGGTCTTAACGCCTTCATACATTAATTAGAGATAAACATGTTGGCTATATGAGGCTGATTATCTCATACCCACCTCAGAGTTTTTACACTGATAAAATGGGGTAATAATTTTGGCGTTCCTTTAGCTAATTGGAAGAAGGAAAATATAGACATATGTGTACACACACATCTCTGTGTCAGACAAACAGAGAGAGCATGCCAGAATGAACTATTGCAGCCTGAATCCTGTGATAGTCCTACTTTAGAATATGTGGTTTGAGGGCAGAAACCTAAATGTTTTAGCAGGATTCAAATAGGATGAGATATTTCTGTGGATAATTAAGACATTTATGATTATAGCAGTGTGGTTAAAACCACACATTTTTCATCGCCTAAACCTTCCTGTAAGGGATTCTAGAAATTTCCCTTTCTGTAGGTGAGTCCACAAATGTCTTCTAGGGGGAAACTGAATTTCCCTGAAGTTTCTGATATTGGCTGTTCTCCAAGACATTGACTAATGACTTGAGCTGGGCTGGCTGCTATTGATGTCTCAGTAGGCAGCTACAATATGAGATAGCCATCCTTTGATGTTGTTTTGCTGCCATACCTATAAGTCATTTCTAACGGAAATGTTTACAAGGTCCAAATTAAGTAATATTTGCTTTCCCCAGTAGGGAGGTAATTGACTTACTGATTTCTTAGTGAAATAAGCATGCATTTTTTGTGGTTTCCATATCATATTGTAGGAAGTGTGGATCCAATAGTCCATGAAAAACAGTCACCTTCTTGGTGTCCTTTCTCTCTTTTACATCAGACCCAAACAGCTGCTACATTTCCAGATGTTCTTATCACTACAGAATAGGGATCACTAATTATTCTGATGGTACAAAATACCCTTACTCTGATTGTATGAGCATTTCATTATTGCCAAGAAAGTAAAAAAGGGACAAGAGATGCTTCAGAATAAGGATTCTTTCATTAGAGAGTAATATAGAAGAATGAAATATATGCTGGAGTGCGAGCAAAACATTTAAGCGTATGGGGGAAATGTTTGTCTTTTGGGATTGCTTTTCTAATGTGAACCTGGCATCTTGAAGCAGATTCTAAACTGAGATTTTTGAGAAACTGGGCAAGATGGTTTCAAGTGAGTTCTTTTCTTTTTCAAACTTCAGTGTGATTGGAGCTATCCCATTTATTGTGTGCTGCTAGCTATCCTTTTCACTTTATAAGTCTTAGCAATTGTCACTATATCCATGATAAGCTAAGGGCCTGTCAGCATGATGGGCGATGAGTGTCATCAAACCTTCCCATTGAAGGTCCAGACTCCCTCCTCCTTTTTGGAGCAGAGCTACACATAACCAGCAACTTTCTTTTATAGCAGAAAACCACCACAGCTGACTTCTGATTGAGTGGTGTATATAAGGATAGAAGTCACTGAATCTTCTCCCTCATAGTTTGTAGAGATCAAGAGGGGGACATGTTGAGAAGCCCACTGATCCTTGGCTTAGCCTGAAGGCATCTGCAGCTGCTTTATTCTAAGAAGGAAAGTCCACAGGAAAATAACCATGGAACTACAGGTAATATGTAGTTCTGGCTTTGCTTTTTCCACCTCTGCTTCATCTGCTTATCCAGTCTTTCTAGATCTAGATGACTTGCTCTGATGTTCCAGCTGTCTGGACATGACCTGATCCAGATATGAGGGGGCCTCAGCAAAGTGCCCACTGGTGTGTCCCGTCCCATGTCCAGGAACCCCATTTCCAAATTTCCAGGTGGGTGGAGCTTTCCATTGTCAACCACTTGATGTCATTATGGCATCAGATGATGACATTGAAGGTGCTCACTGTCTGTGCCAGTCAACTGATTGACGTAAACAGTGAGCCCAGCAATGTCCGTTTGCAAGAGTGGCTTGTATCTAAACTGTCCCTACAAATGGGCATTTGTCCTCTGCAGACCCTTCTCCCTGACACTAGTTTGTGAAGAACATTTCTGTTGTGTGAGCTGCCACCTTCAAGCTGAAATGGTAGAGCCTAGGCACAGAATTTTCACCTCAGTAAAATGCTGTACTCAGGGAACAGGAGATGAAAAGTGAGCTGGTGAGAAAGGGATGGACTAGCTTAGGGGAGTAGAGCCAGGGGCCAAGCCTCCTCTGATCAGCACACAGCCTTTTGCAATCATCTTTATTACAGACCAGAGGTCAGATATGAATACTGTTACTTTCTTAAAATACTAAACAGTTTGCCTGGGTTTCCCCTCACAATTTTCACCATAATAGGCAGAATTTCTAAGCAAAGAGAGACTACAATTTTCTGTAATTTTGTTCCCGGCCTATCATTATGAGGCTAGTTGGTATTCACAGATATTATTATGAATTTAGTAACAATTTAATGCAAATTTAATAGCATCTTCTCACAATGGGCCCTTTGCCATCATACACTTAAAGGCAATCAAAGTCAGAGCAGCAGCTAGACTGATAACTCGAGGTTCATTGATTGTGTATGTGTGTGTGTGTACAACTGGCAGCATACTTTCTGAGTATCCACTGAGATTCAAGCCAGAAACCCAGCACAGCTCAGAGGAGTTACGGTTATATCTCTTCTCTAAACAACCATTTTGTTATGTGCACAGTAGCGTCAGTATGTATAGCAACAAATCCTAAGTTCACTGGTATTTCTCAGCACTTTTTTCTAAAGAAGCTACAAGAGCTATTACTATTTTTTAAAGTATAAAATGAATGTGATTTTGTTTGAGAATTTTTTTTGCTATTTCTTGAGTGCTAGACTGAAAATGCGACAGGCAAAACTGGAAAGAGAAATTCTACTACTACTACTACTACTACTGTGGTACCTCGGCTTAAGAACTTAATTCGTTCTGGAGGTCCATTCTTAACCTGAAACTGTTCTTAACCTGAGGTACCACTTTAGCTAATGGGGCCTCCCACCACCATCGTGCAATTTCTGTTCTCATCCTGAAATGAAGTTCTTAACCCGAGGTACTATTTCTGGGTTAGTGGAGTTTGTAACCTGAAGCGTCTGTAACCCAAGGTACCACTGTACTAATGTTTCTATCCCACCTTTCCTCCAAGGAGCCCCAAGTGGCATAGGTGGTTCTCTCCCTTTCCATTTTACATTCACCACAACTCAGTGTGGTAGGTTAGGTTGAGAGATGGTGACTGGACCAAGGTCACCCAGTGCAGTGTAAACTCTTAACCGTCAGAGGGAGCAATGCTTCTGAACATCAGTTTCTGGAACCCATACCCTTATGCTCAGGTCTTGGTTGGGAGTTTCCCACAGGCATCTGGGAGGGCACTGTGAGAATAGGATGCTGGACTACGTAGGCCATGGGCCTAATCCAGCAGGCTCTTCTAATGTTCAGAAAGCCCCCTTTGCTCAGCGTTGCTGTGAACAGACTTGCCACACAATGGATCACTGCTGCAAGGGGGGCAGTGAGATGTCAAAAGACTAACTAGACTCATCATGGTGTATATAAATAACTACCATTTTGGGGGGATGATAACTAAAATAGCAATAATGGAATGCAACGGGTAATGGGAAGGGAAATTAGAACCTGTTGTTTTCTGTTGTTCTGCCTTAACACACAAATGTTGACATCAACATTTGTTGATGCCGTTTTGCATCTGATCTATCAGGACAATGGTTACAGTGGGAACCAAAGTCAGTGTCCACAATGCTTAATATTGGGGTGGGGGCTCAACTGCTATGGAGGAAAACAGCTTCATAAGACAGCGTGCGGAATCCGTGCAGTATTGCACCAGGAAGAGGCGTAATGCTGCAATAAACCAAAGACCTTGAGAGGCAGGAGCCAAATTAACTTAAAAAACCAAACAAAACACCAGCACATCCCCCACCTCGCTCCAGCACTTCTCCTGTTATCTCTTCCATGGGATATTGATATTGGCAGCCACATTGGTATCAGTTGAGGGAGAATTGATGAAACATCTTCTGGAAGAAAAACTAATTTGCCTACATGCAAGACCAGCATGTTGCGCTGCCCTTGGAGGCAAAATAAAGTATCAACCTTTACACCATGGAGCTATTTTTGTCCTGATTTGACGAGTGCTTATTGTGCATGATACATTTCACGGTTTGAAAAGGTGGTGTCAGCAGAAAGATGCTCACCTTAGTACTTCCTATTTGAAATATGGGAAGTCTGTAAGAACAATGCTCCTGCAGACCCCTTATTCAGGTTGTGTGGGGAGGAGGGCGTAGTCATTTGGTGAACATGGCTCAATAATAGCACATTGCTTTACCAGTCACCCTCCAGTCCTTGCTTACCCCAGATAAAGAAATGAATCTCTAGGACCCAATTAGATGTCTAGGAAGGGGCCTTACTGTTAGCACCACAATATTTCTGAGAGCATTGTCTCCTAAGAGTATAAATCTGGTTTTAGAATAATATCAGTGTTGAGCCTTGAAACTTGGGAAATGCTGAGACTGTTAAAGATCAATGTGTTTGCAAAGACATGGGGGAATAGAGTTTAAAATAGTTTGGAAGGCAGCCAGCAGCCAAAATGTAATCCCTCCTTTCTGGCACCACAAGCCGGAAAAACCGAGCATGCTGTGTTCAAGGAAATGCTTGTCCCTAAGTTAAAGAGATACAGAGATGGGTACAAGATTTTTATTTTTTTTAAAAAAAAGGTTTTGTGAACTAATTAGAGGTTATGGGAAGGCTGATCTGGCTGTGGAGCTGCAGTTAAGGAAGGATTCACCTGGAAATTATCGCTTAAAGGCCAAAAGTCTAAAAATGATGCACTCTGCTGCAGAATGGGGGGGGGGGGCTACACTAGCTTAGTGGCAGTTAGGTCACTGTTGCTTACTGAGAGGTCAAGGGGAGAGGCAGCAGGGAAGTTGGTGCAGTGCAAATGGCCCGGTGGATCCAAACTGGCACTCTTGCTGTTGCATTAGCATCATGGCAATCTCACTGCCACCTTGCCCTCCCTGGTAAGCAACAGTGACCCACCTTCCAAAAAGCTAGTATAGCGGCTCCACCTTGAATCTTTAACTGAGAAGGCAAAATACCAATTGCTTCCAGGTTTAATATAACATCAGAGTACCATAGCCCCATAACCTCCATAGGGATTACATTTTGGGGATTGCACCTGAAGCCAAATCATGTATAGTCACAACCCATTGGGTTCAATGGTGGGTAGGATTACCAAAGTCATTTTTCCAGGAACCCCCTTTCTGCCCCCTTTTTAATTTTTTTTAAAAATTTGCCCATCCATGTAAAGCTGAATGTGCACAAACTGCGGGCTTAGTTTGCAACCTAGTATAGAAATATACTTTTAAAAAAGGAAAGGAAAGGAGAGCAAAAGGATATCTGTACAGGACAACACTAATCATGTCTACTCAGAATCAAGTTCGTGCTCATGGTTATCTTGCTGAGGAAGTGCTGATTAAGAGGCACAGAAAGTGATATAGCAAATCATACCTGGTAATTACTATCAGGGCTATTTCTTCCCCTTAGAGATGCATCTGGTTTGTTTATTTACTGGTTTGCTCATTTGGTCAATTTGAACAATTTCTATGTAGAGCTTTCAAGGCGTCTTACAAAACCAGTAGGAAATACAAACATTGCATATAATAACAACATGTTAAAAATAATACACGGAAAAGCGAAGGGGAATGAAATTAGCCTTGCGCCCCAAAAGTAGCAATGTTGGTGCCACGTGGGTCTTGCTAGGGAGGGGAATACCACTTACAGGGTGTCACCGCTGAGGGTGTTCAGCCCAGCAGTTTTTGTAAGTTTCAGGAAGGGTGTGGGGGGGTGAAAATTCAATTAATCTTTAGAAGTCAGCAGAGTCTAAGGATTTGTGACAGGGTGGGTTGTGTTAGGCTTAAATATGAGGTAGCCAAAGATCTTCTTCCCTTCTGTCCTTTCTCAAGGTTTCTCTTACAGCCTTGGCAATTCTCAGCTCCCCAGTGGGGGAGGCAGTATCCTCCAGGGATTGTACTGTACAATGATGGACTTTCACTCCCAATGGAATGAAAGATGGTGCTCTCATGGTCTTGTGCCAGCAGCTCAAATTATTTCAGTATCCCTCTGAGCAATTTAGGCTTTGAAAGAAGCAGCAGCCATGTCATCTGGAGATTCCCTGGGGAATCCCTGGGGTGAGTCCATCAAGAAGCCTTCTAGTTCTATCCATTTCTGGGGGCAGACACTTAAATAGATTTACCACCTCTGCAGGGAAAGAAGTCAACATAAGCCCAAACCTTACTATGACATGATTGGATTGCAGCAAACTTTAATATGGGAGGGTGGGGTATAAATAAAAATTTATTATTATTATTAGTACTACTACTACTACTACTAGTAGTATACCAAAACAGAAACCTGCCATTAAAACAGGGTTATTCAATTATTCCATTTCTATTAAGGCCTAAAGTCAATGCAATTAGAGTGCCAAACGCAACAACTTTCAAATCAAACTATTATTGCCCATAGAAGCTGACATGCTGGGAGTACTGTAATGCATGAAGGAAGTTGTGAGTACTTTTTATAGGATTGGGTACACATATTTGAAAGTTACCACTGCCCCCCCATGCCATCCTTCAAACATTCCAGATAAAATTTTGTTTTCTGCAGAGATTAATTTCTATTTGAGACAATATAATGTATGAAAAGGCCTTCAGGTATCTACCAAATTTAGTGGGAGGTGATGTGGAGTCTTACTGAAAATGATCAGACCCTCCGAGTGCCCCTATTTTCCAAGGACAGTCCTGGGTTTACAGAAGCCATCCCAGTTTCTGATTTGATCCCAGAATGTACTACTTTTCATTGATAGGACGTCCCTATTTTCACCAGAGAAATGTTGGAGGATATGGTGTTATGTGACCCCCGAGCCAAGGAGATAACTATATAATCTTTAGATGATATTTGAAGGCAGACCTGCATAGGGAAGTTTTTAAAAGTTTAATGCTTTATTAGGTTTTAATATATGTTGGAGGCAGCCCAGAGTGGCTGGGGCAACCCAGTCAAATGGGTGGGGTATATATATATCATCATCACCATCCATCATTATCAAATAAGATGTCCCTATTTTAATCGGAGAAATGTTGGAGGGTATGCATAAGTCCATTGACTGTCACTGTCTATATCTAGCCTGAATTGCCAAAGATTTGAAACATTATCCTGGAAAGTTCCAGCTAAATTTATACTAGCACTTTTCTTCAGCCTGTGGTTCTCCTTGGGATATTTTGTAGAAATCACTGTCAGGGTGTGGACTCCCCAAAGATGTTTAGCAGTCCTGGCAGAATTGTTGTTGACTGATGTAAAATGAATCCTGCCAACAAACGCTGAATAGTTTACATTTGTCAAAGTCAATTCCTCCTGCTTCTTTTCTTGGTTGGATGAGAACAGAGCAGTGTTTACACTAGCAGCAATGAACAGCTAGGCCATTTGTAAGTGCATATGATTTATGGGATATGCTAAAATATGCTCCCCTCGCTCTTTGTTGAAAGGGCCTCTTGTGGATTTGTATAGCTACACAATGCATGTGAATACTAAGAGTTAGCGCTCTTAGCCCTCGCAGCCTTGTCCTATTGTTAAGTTATCTCAGGTTTGGTTTGGCTTTTTCCTAAAAAAAATATTTCAGTTGGTGAATACTGGGCATTAAATGGGATCCCAAGAACTTTCGTCTTTGACACTAATAGAGAACTAGGGCCCAGAAAGTACTCCAGTGCTGTCTTTGGCAACCTAGTGCTCTCATACCTAAGAAAAGCCTGCTAGATCAGGCAAATGGCTCACCTGGTCCAGCACCCTGTTCTCACAGTGGCCAGATACAAGCCTGTGGGAAACCTGGAAAGAGAACATGGGCGCAATGGCACTCTTCCCACCTTCAGTTTCCAGCATCTGGTATTCAGAGGCATCCTGTCTTTGACAATGGGGATGGATGATGGTCCTTGTGGCTGGTAGATGTTGATAGGCTTCTCCTCCATGAAATCATCCAGAGTGGTGGTCATCACGGCCTCCAGTGGGAGTGCGTTCCACAGAGCTGCATGAAGAAGCACTTTTATCTGTTTGAATCTTCCAACATTCAGCTTCGTTGGATGTCCATGAGTTCTAATGTTATGAGAGAGGGAGAGAAACCTTTCTCCATCCACTCTCTAAATGTCTTGCACAATTCTATAAACTTCTGTTGTGTCACCTACTACCGTATTTTTCGCTCTATAGGACGCACTGGACGATAAGACACACCTAGTTTGGGGGGGAGGAAACAGGAAGAAAGAAATTCTAACCCAGAAGCCAGAACAGCAAGAGGGATCTGGCTTAGGGGACAGCCTGTGAAGCCTCCGCAGGGCAGCGGGGTGAAGGCACCCCGCTGCCCTGCGGAGGCTTTGCACAGCCATCCCCAAGCTAGAACAGCGAGATAGAGCGCTGCACAGCGCTCCATCTCCCTGTTCTGGCTTTGGGCTTAGCTGCGCAGCCTGAATTCACTCCGTAAGGCGCACACATATTTTCCCTTACTTTTTAGAAGGGAAAAAATGTGTCCTATAGAGCAAAAAATACGGTACTCCCCTTTCCTCTAAGCGAAAAGGTCCCCAAAACCGCAATCTTTTCTCTTAAGGAATTTGCTCCATTCCCTTGATATTTTTGGTGGCCCTTTTCTGAATGCTTTTCAAACTCTATAATACCCCTTTTGCGTGAGATAACCAAAACTTTACCAATTATTCCAATTACGGTAGCACCATATATTTGTATAATGGCACTATGTTATCAGCAGTTTTCTTTTCAGTTCCTTTTTTCTTTTTTTGTTCTGACATGCATCACCTTACATTTGTTTACACTGAATCGCATTTGCCACTTCACCACCCATTCACTCAGTTTGGATCGGTCCTTTTGGAGCTCTTCGTGATGTTCTTTATGTTTTAAGAAGCCCAAACTTTTTAGTATTATCAGAAATCTAGGCCGGAGCTGTAAGTGTTTTGGACTATGATTCCCAAAAGCCTCAGCTTGCATAGCTGTAGAATAATCAAGGATGCAGGAACATGTCAGAGCTCCAAAATACCTTGTTGCTCAAGCGAAGCGAAGCTGGCAAGGGAAGACCTTGATATTCCTTCCTGCAGTGGCAGAACCTGGAGTCTCAAATTTCAGCAGTGCCCTGTGCAATGGCAAAATCTGGCACCCTTCCTTCTATCATGATACATTGTAAATAATAGTTGTGGCATCCCTGGTGGTGCCACCAATGCTCTGCACCCGGTGCAACAGAACTGCTTATACCCCCCTAAATCTGCCTCTGCTTCCTGTCTAGAATGAGGATCCCATAGTCAGCCCGGGGTGCAGACTCAGTTAAGAAGGTACTTCACTGGCTCCTGTAGTTCAGCAATTTACCACACAGGGCAGCCGCATGTACATTACAGCAGCTACTGACATTGTGTTAAGGTACTGAAATTTTTCAAGGTCAAATCTTCTAGCTTAGGACATATCCTCTCTGCAGTACATAGACCTGTCCATTTCAACAGGGCTTTCTATTCCAGATTCTCCAGAGCTATTGTACTTATTATCCACTGATCTAAAAGTTGCTGTACGTCTTTGTGCTATACCTTCAGAGTTTCTTCCACAAACAACTGCCTTTCTTACTCCCCCTCCCAAGAATGTTATTCTAACAAAACTTACAGGTAACCTTCAGATTAATCATTTAACATTTTAACTGTGATTATAACAGAGAGAGCTGTGAAATTGATCTTCTGACTGGCAGAGATTGTGCCTTGCATAATATGTGCTAAATTAGGGAAACCGACTGTAATGTTTAGGAGCAAATCTGGTGCAATGGAAGCCCTTCTTGCAGGTTCTATGAGTTCCCGAGAGCAAATCCCTTCTCCCTTCCCAGTCTCTACTTATGGAAGCCAGATTGAGGAAGATGCAAATCTCATTAAGGTGCACTTCACAGTATGTGGCGTAAGGTTTGGAGCGACGATTCTCTAAATATATGCATACCTCCACAGTTTGATTATAACACTCAGTGAAAAAGTCCTATAAGCTCAATCATAATAAAATGGAAAGCATGGGAAGTTTAATAAGATGTGATATTTTTCTAATCAGGCCAATTTTTATCACTCTCCCTGGTGCCAGGATAGTGCCTGCTGTGTATTGGCAAAGCACCTATCATGTTGTGGGTTATGTTGGAAATAATAAATAGCAGTAATTGCCTAAAGCAATCCAACACTGCTGCCTCGAAGGCCCCAATGAATTAACTGCATGGCAATGCAGAAATGATTACCGGAACATCTATGCATCACTGCGTTGCAACGATCCATGTTTGTAGAATGTAATTGTGCTGCGGCACATCAGGAGAATTGTGGTCAGGATTAAATTACCCGGGAGAGAATGTAAATACTCAGTCTTCTATTATTCTGCATTTCATGCTATATAAACAGACAGTGATAGGGAAACCAAACACAAACAAAAGTAATTCATACAAGACAATTTGCCAGGAGGAGACCATTTCCATTTCACTTCATGAGATCTATGCTGGAGGTTTTGATTAGCAAAAATAAGCTGTTCCAAAGAAAACCCAGCCCCATTTCCTGACAACAACCCTTGGTGGGTTCTGAAAACAGAACAAAGATTTATTCTATTTATTTACTTGTTGACTCAGTTGGATTTATAAAGCTAATAAAAAGCACCCGGTTTGGTTCTGTAGCAAAATATTTATACTGACAGATAACGACTCAGCCACACAGCCAAGTCTCTCTCAAAATTTAGTACAGGATAGTGGTAAGGGAATTCTCAGGCTTGAAAAGAGCTCCTTCACTCAGTTTTCAGCAAGAAGACGACGGGAAACAAACTGGAGCAAGCTTTTCTAGTTCAAAACAAACCAGGAAATAATTTTTGAGAACGATGGGGGGAGAAGACCGAGGTAACTACTGACCGGTGAGCTTGACATTGGTACCATGAAAGGTCCTAGAATAGATAATTAAACAGGCATTCTGTGAGCACTTAGAAAAGAATGCTGTGATTAATAAGACCCTGAATGGGTTTCTCAAAAATAAGTCATACCAGATGAATCTCATTTCTTTTCCTGATATAAGCTTGGTTGATCAGGGGAATTCTGTGGATGTAGTGTACCTTGATTTCAGGAGGGCTTTTGACAAAGTCCCCCATGATCTTCTTGCAGAGAAGCTGGTAAAATGTGGACTAGATGATGTAATTGTTGGTGGATTTGTAGCTGGTTGACTGTCAAAATTCAAACAGTGCTCACCAATGGTTCTTTGTCATCCTGGGGGAAAATGGCCAAATGAGGTGCCACAAGGTTCTGTCCTGGGCCAGCTGTTGTTCCTGGGCCCATGAATCCAATGGCACTCACATGTGTCTTCCCTTGGGCCCAAGAAATTAGTGCCTCTCAGGTTATCCCACCAATCCAACAGTGCAGGGACTGCAGCAGATTGGAGACCACAAAGTAAAAGTGGAACATCTGTCCTCGGGCCAGAGGTTTAACCCTTGGAGAGTTTGTACCTCTCCAACAAAGGGGATAAAGCCAAGAAGAGGTGGACTGGAGGCAGAGGCTCAAAAGGCCTCCGCTTACCTCCATACTTCATTGTAGTTGCTCCCTGAGAGCTCTCCTTGGTGTTGCAAGAACTGCATTACCTTACCCCACAGGTAGGCAAACTAAGGCCCGGGGGCTGGATCCGGCCCAATCGCCTTCTAAATCTGGCTCGCGGACAGTCCGGGAATCAGCGTGTTTTTACCTGAGTAGAATGTGTCCTTTTATTTAAGTTGCATCTCTGGGTTATTTGTGGGGCATAGGAATTCATTCATTTTTTATTTTTATTTTTCAAAATATAGTCCGGCCTAAGCGACAGTGGACCGGCCCCCTGGTGAAAAAGTTGGCTGACCCCTGCCTTACCCTGTCTGTGGACTTACTAAATGGGACCTGAACAGGACACCCACGTCCCATCCACAACTGTGCTGTGTTCTGGCCATTTTAATAAATAGATAAAATATAAATAAATAGATAAAATAAAATTCTGCTGGCATGTGTATTCATTAGCAAAATGGCACAGTCGGCAGATTCTGCAGACATATGTGTTGGAAACAACATATCTGATTTTCTGCTTGTGATGCTCCTGGTGAATCCTAAAGTCCCTCAGTTGGCGTAACTCCATAATAGGGTTGCAGCCTAAGACCGAGGTGTGCCCTGTCAGTGCAAGCATTTACATTTGCGCAGTAGAACTCCCCTCTCCCTTCCCATGCACAGCCTGCACACTCCCAAATCTGCTGTGGAGAATTGTGTGAACTCCTAGAACAAATTCAGTGTGTGTGAGGGGAGGAGGGGGGAAGTTCCATTGTGCACACATAGATCCTTGTGCTGATGGGACATGTTTGTTGGATACCACCCCTAATTTTAATTTCCCTCCCCTTGTGTTTAATAGCTTCTTTGGCATTTGTTGTGGCCAAGCAGTAGGACAGTATATGATGTATATGATAGATTCTTTACTATTCTGATGGTTATCCTCATTCTCACAATTTTATTTTTTGAAAGCTGCTTTATAAGTGTTAGCGCCATGAGGAAGCTTGAAGGAGAATTCTGCATTTTTCATTCATACTATTTTGTGTTTATTTAGTGCAACTGAAGGACTACACTGTGTAGATATAACGTATGGGACTTTACCGGTTCGTTTTTGCATTGTGATGGCTGATCATTACCTCAGAACTGTTTGTGTATATATGTTAAAGGGAATGCAAATTGAGAAGTTAATGTGCATAATAATTAGCCATTGGGCACAGTCACTAGGCCTTGTGGAAAATGTGCACATACAGTAATTTTCCCATGAAGATGAAATTGTGTACATTTTCCTGTCAATGTAAATAATCCTCAGCAGGCCTTGGGGAATGTGCATATAGTGACTAAATTGTGTACATATCTCAACTGCATTTTGTACATTCCCTGGTCAATATGCATAGTCTCCAAGAAACATGCCTTCCCCCATATTTCTTGTTCAGATGTGCAGTCTGTGCTTTCTGGGCTGCTTCTGGCTTGCTGACTAATCTTACATGACTCACAATGTATCCTTCCATTCATCAGCAAAACAAAAGGAAGAAGTGGGTCAGGGCTCCAGATAAATATTTATTTATTGTTTATTAAATATATATCCTACCCTTCCTTCAGAGGATCCCTTTTTTCTACAGTCCAGCCCCCTTTTAAGCACTCTCACTTGTTCCCCAGTCAGCTGAACAGTGTGAGGGAATTTAAAGGAAGATGAAACTTTTACCCCTGTCACAGTTCTAATGGACCCTCCTCAACATTTCATCAAATTATTACAGTATGTGCCTATTCTCCTTGAGGCCTGGTGAATGTGCAAAGTACCTGGATATTATGCAAATTCAAAAAAATGAGGGGTGCTAACAAGTTGTAATATGACCTGGGAATTCCAAAGATATTTGAGCTTAATAAATATAACTAAGTTTTGCTTGATAAGTAAAATATCTGTGAAATTGCAAAGAAATAATTAAAAATGATTGCTAAGTACTTGCAGTTCTATATAATGTTTTTAGCAACACCTTACATTTTCAGAAGGTAAAATTAAAATTCTTTGGTTTTCCAGAAGCAGCTTATGTGCTTCTTCATCAAACGGAGACAAGTTAAATCTTGTCTAGCCACAAAAATAATAGCAGATGTGAATTCCTCACACCCCAAGAAATATTTTTAAGACCCTTCACTGAAGAAATTTGCAAAAGTTAAGTTTCACCCCGCAAAATGACACAAAATGACACACACTGTTATTTGCAACCTATGTTCCAAAGTTGTTGCCGTTATTTGCATTTGTTATCAAGTTATAAAAAAAGTGTTTCGAATGGCATTCCACCCAGCTTTCTGTTTCCAATGCTCTTGCATTATCTCCATAGCTCAGTGTCACCTTGTCTTGTAGCAAAATAACATTCTTAGATGGTAACATGTGATATTCTTAACAGTAGCTGGAAAGCAGACTTGAAGCTGTTTTCTGTTTAAAGATTATTATTTGTCTGTGGCACCGCAAGACTCTTTAAGAACTCCCTTAAAAACCACACTACTTAAATAATTCATTTCTCTTGAAACTATACACTGCTATCTTTAATTCCAAAACTCTTGCAATGGTGTATTTAAAAGACTGGAATGCAATTCCAGGCCGCTTCTTGTATCCTGGTCCCTCAGTAAACCTCACGAACAAACAAGGAATGAGAGAATTTCATTGTGGGAAAGAATGTGAATGAGAGTTATTTCATTTTATACTTGCTTTGGGGAGACCAGACAAGGCGTCTTTACATTTGGAGACATGTCTGCCTTTGCTCAGCAATAAATAGGTTGGTATTTGACCCTGTTATCCCCCCTCTTCTCAAGGTCAGGGGTCAACAGCACCGTGCTGCTCAACCCTGTGAATAGAGGAGCTATAATTGCTGAAGGGTTGTTTTGGTGGCTAGTCACATGGAAGTAACAGCAGGGAATGTTTCGCCTTCCCTTCATACTTAGCATATTTAAATGCCTACGGCTGGTTGGTGATGAACTACCCGAACTGACCAACTTTCAGAGGAACTGTAAAGAATTTATGAGAAAACTTATGATCAGGGAGATGCCTGAGATGGAACCCAGATTCTAAGGGGTTTTGATTCATAGCCTGAAGATATTAATGCTGTATGGTAGTTTCAGTTGCTCCATCTGTATCTTATTGATATATTACCCAGTGTTAGAATTTGGGATGTAAGGAGGCAGCAATTTCTGTTCTGTCCTGTGTTTGCCACAATCAGTGCTGTTTCCAATCTGCTGCAGTTCAGCTTCTGCTAAAACCTTTGCTAGTGGCTTTGATATCTGCTATGGCCAAAGGTAACGTAATTCATTAAGTAATCATTTTCACTGCATCTCAATAGAAGGGAAACAACAAAAAATGCAGAAAAATAATGTAATTGTTTACAGGTTTGTGGACTCAGAAGTGGTAATAGTGTGATTTCTGATCCTGACCTCTGATGAACATGCAAATTGCAACAATTTCTGATCTCGTTTCCATTTCTGACAGAATTTTCCAGCACCCTTAGTTAGAAGGGTGTAGTTGAGATGCCAACATAATTTCAGGTAGTCAAAATAGGGTTATTTTGGCAAGGGGCACAGCATGGATAATGCTTCATATAGCATTTTGTATCAATGGAGGCCTCCCACACATTTTAGAACCCTGATTTTCTGCGGATACAATGGGCTCCCCACTGCAGACATTCCACGAGTTGGAAGGCCATGAAAACAGCAACAGAGCTACCACACTCACACCACTGTCTCTCATCACATGTTTAATTTAGCCCTATTTGGAACACCTGAGGGAGGGTGCTAAATTCCTTTGGGTTCTTCAAAAATCAAGGTTAAATTGTAACCAATAACAAGTGATGTAATGTAACCAATAATGAGTGATCACATAGCTCAGCCTTTCTCAACCTGTGGGTCCCCAGATGTTATTGAACTTCACTCCCATCACCCCTAGCTAGTAAGGCCAGAGCTCAGGGATGATGGGAGTTGTAGTAGTCCAACAACATATGGGGACCCACAGGTTGAGAACCACTGACATAGCGAGTGATCACAAGCAAAATGTGTGCATGAAAAACCACACCTTCTCAAATGTAAGACTGTAAGGAAAACCAAAGGCCCATCCTGTCCAGCATCTTGTTCTCACAGTAGCCGCCCAGATGACTGTGGAAAACCTGCAAGCAGGATCCATGCACAAGAGCAGCACTCTCCCCTCCTGATGTTTCTAGCGACTGGTACTGAGAAGCATACAATATTTGACTGCAGAGGCATTAGCCATTGATAATGCCCTGAAACATTTATCCTCCACAAATCTGTTCGATTCTCTTGTCCAATTCACCCAGGTTGGCGACCACCAGTGTTTCCTGTGGGAATGAGTTCCACAGTTCAGCTGTGTGTTGTGTGAAGAAGCACTTTATTTTAACTGTCCTGAATCTTCCAACATTCGGCTTCCTTGGATATTCACAAGTTCTTGCGTCATGAGAGAGTGAGGAAACCTTTTCTCTACCTGCTTTCTCTGTGCCATGTCAAACCTTTAGGTGATCGATCGATAATTCTGAAGGAATATAGAACTAAAGATGGAACTGAAGGATTCGTATGCACCTACTATTTAGAATTCTCAAGCCTCTGCCTTTTCTGAAGGCGATGTAAGAGACATCATATTTTTTAGCATGTTTATACGAGTTAAAGCTAACTAGGAGGTTATACACCTGTATTTTGTTTCATCTATTCCATATTTTATTTTCGACATACTGCTATGTGTTCTCCTCATGACCTCCACAGCTGGTTGATTGACTCTCGTCCTCCTTTGCATTTTTTCCAAGGATAAAAGAGTAACAGCCGGGGGTGGGAATGGGCATGCCGCAAACAGCATATGGCAGGAGACTTATATAATGATTAAGAAGGTTGTGTGGAGGAAAACCACAAAGATGCCAATAGAAGGAGGCTTCAGGCAGATATAGGGACGTCTGGCTAGGAAGAGGGTCCAGGACTAATTCCCTGCACCAAAAGAAGCTTGTAGCTCAAGAGACCAATTAAACAATATTGCCACAAAAAACCCGCTCCGAATTCCATTGGCTTAAGCAAAAGAGAAATAAAGCTCGAACATTATTGACATGAAGTCAGGAGACAAGAAAGAACTTTGCTCCTGGGCAAGTGGGACAAGACAGGTAATGCTCCAATCAGAATAAAAGCTGATGAAGTTCTGAAAGGCTGCAAATAAATTTGCTGTGATTTGGCTCAGTTTTGAGTCTGAAATTCATCCAAAACTTCGAAGAGATTAGAATTTCTTTCTTCTTTTTTTTTTTTTTAAGGATTCAGCAGCTGCACCTTCCAACCTTTTGAAGCCATGAGTAGAAAACAAAATTAACATCGGCAACACCAAAGAGAAATAATGATTCTTGTTCACCCAGGGTTCTAAAGTATCTGTGCAGAAGTTCAAATACAGGGCAATTAATCAGTTTAGGCTGCAGTCCTGTTCACACTCAGTGACTTACTGTCAAGTAAGCAGGCATAGAATTGTACAGTGGTACCTCAGGTTACAGACGCTTCAGGTTACAGGCGCTTCAGGTTACCACTAACCCAGAACCTTGGGTTAAGAACTTTGCTTCAGGATGAGAACAGAAATCACGTAGCGGTGGTGAGGCGGCAGCGGAGGCCCCATTAGCTAAAGTGGTGCTTCAGGTTAAGAACAGTTTCAGGTTAAGAACGGACCTCCTGAACGAATTAAGTTCTTAACCCGAGGTACCACTGTACTCCCTGTGTGTGTGTATTTTAGCCCTCCATTTTGTTTAATTAAATATTTGGATACATTTACCCTAGTTTTTTTACATTAGTTTCAGCTCCACCTGAGTTCCCCACTGACATTTAAGAATGACAGGCTTATGGTGCTTCCAGAATGGGGTCCTCTAGCACTATCAATGTATTTGAGGGAGACTATATTCTGATGGCTGCTGCAGAGCTGGTCCACAGTAGCAAAAAGAAGGAAGAATCACTAGGCAGACGCAGGAGACTTACGAAAGGATGATGATGTTTAGTCATTGAACATAACCAAAATAAAAGACTGATAGGGAATGATTTGCTGTTTAGACAACGGAAACTTAATTCAGTCCCACAAGTGTTAATGTGAATGCATGTTTTCCTTTATCTAAAAGAAAGAGAAACTGTAATCTGTTCATAGGATACAGGTCTAGATACTGATTTCTACAAGAGACATGAACTTGGCATAGATCTCACTGTGACACATGTAGTTTAAAAATAATTACTCTCCATGTATTACAAATACTTTGCTGGAAGGGAAACGGCTCCTGCCTCAGAACAAAAATAGTCTTTCATTCTTACAGAATTCATCTCTCTAACAAAAAGTGTTTTCTTTAATTAGCAAGCCACAGACACGCAGTGATTATAGAAGCCCAACAAGACAGTAAAAATTACTCTTAGTAGTTTGGCCAAACTGAGCCAATTTAAACTCCAGCAATTAATAGTACTGAAAAGTGTGTACAAAGGAAAAAAAGAAACAATTTCACAGCCTACTGTAACTAAGCCCCCCATCCCCAAAAAACATTCATAATGTGAACAGAATTTTCTGCTCATTTAACTGAAACTTGGAGCTAGTTCACCCATGCATGTGCATTAATCGTTAGTTTAGAATTTACAGCTAAATGTATGAACTGGTTTCATTTGGGGGGGGGGGATATATGTTGTTTGAACTGATATTAAGGGAACTGAATGTTCATCTGTGACTTTGGATCTGGTGGCTTTGTCTTGCTGAAGGCTGACCAGTAGTGGTGGTGAGATGGATTAATAGGATCTCCTCAGTTCACTCACATGACTAACAATGCTACCGTTGTGGGGCCTGAGTCCTACCATTGTGGGGCCTGAGTGGTGTTGCCAATCTGGGCAGTTGTGGTATTTTTCCCCCTCCTCAGATATACCTTCACGAAACCAGAATTTAATTACCCTCCTTAAATAAAGTTGTTAAACACATTTAGTGTCTTCATTACTGGTGTCAGGCAAGAAGGCTTTCCTCTCATATCTGCTGCAGATGTGTGATAAACTGGTCAATCTGCATCTCATCACTCACCTGACCTCCAGTTGCTGTCATTTATCAGGAGGTATCAAGGGAGAGGCAACGTGGCTGTAAAGTTAGGGTGGTGCCAATACAGTGCATTGTCTCCAAGAGTGTGTCTGCACCACACTGCCCTCACCACCACTTCGCCTCTTGCCATTGACCTTGTCAGGAGTGCGTGCAGGAGCCAGGCCCTGTGACCAGTAGGACTCTGCAGGACTGGGGCCTTCCTAAGTTTGTTCTGTGGCCGCACAGGTGAGGCCGATTGGTAACTCACAGCACCTGGTGGCAAGAGCCAGAAGGAATATAAGGTCAGCATTTCCCTTGCTCTTTGCCACAGCAACACATTCCCTGCCTTGCTGTATTTGGCTCCTTGAGCCTCAAACCCTTGACTTTGTGACTCCTTGCTCCTTGATGCTTGGACCCCTGACTTTGTGACTCCTTGCTCCTCGGACCCCTGACTTTGTGACTCCTTGCCCCTTGCTCCTCGGACCCCTGACTTTGTGACTCCTTGCTCCTTGATCCTCGGACCCCTGACTTTGTGACTCCTTGCCCCTTGATCCTCGGACCCCTGACTTTGTGACTCCTTGCTTCTTGATTCTTGGAACCCTGACTTCGCGGCTCCTTGCTTCCTGACCCTCGGACTCTTGGCTTCCTGACTCCTGGTTTCTGGACTCCCGTTCCTGCTCCCACCCCGCCATCTTGCCCCCCGTGAACTAGACCGTGATAGACCTCCTGGGAATCAGCAGCAACTGACAGACTGCAGGTCAGGTGAGGAGTGGTGGCTCACTGCGCACTCTTTGCTACTGTGTATATTTTCACATATATGAAAGCAGTGGACGGGGATATACCCTGCTTCTATGTATTTTGAAGAAAACGTAGTGATTTTTATGTTCACATAACTTTCCATAGCCAGTGAGTTAAACATGTATTGGGGTATTTATATGAGAGAAGCTGTCCTTAGAGTAGGGGTGGTTTTTTTTATTGTTGTTTTTGTCTAACTGCAACAACAAAAATATAGCCATATTGCAGCTGCCGATAAGGTTTTCCATTCAAGCAAGGTAAATGTTCTCCATATAACTCAGCAACCATGGCAGGCAGATAAAATGAAAAGTGCATTACAAAGACTGAAGAAAAGTTCTATTTTCTATAAACTTCGTTAAAGCGTGATTTTGTTCACTTTCAAAACTTATTCTCCAAACCTCTCCAAACATCAGAGAATATATAATAGACGGATGAGGTGATGTTTGAATGGAGCGATTTCCTGGTTCCCAGTTCATTACTGTCAGCCGCAGTGCTGTAGCAGCTCTTGAACAATGTTTCTTAGGCACCATCATCACACCATTTTAAAGAGTCATGGCTTCACCTACAGAATCCTGGGAAGTGTAGTTTGCTAAGAGTGCTGAGAGTTGTTAGGAGACCCCTATTCCCCTCACAGAACTACAGTTATCAGGGTGCTGTATCAGTGGAGGAAGAACATATCCATCAGGGTTAGCAGCCATTGATAACTTTATCCCCCATGAATTTGTGTAATCCTTCTTTAAAGCCATCCAAGTTATGGGAGTGCATTCCAAAGTTTATCTCTGCAATGTGTGAAGAAGTAATGATGAAGACGTGACAATGCTTATGTAGTCACAAGAACCTTGCACATGCACGGTGTCAAAGAATGCAGGTTTGCTACCCTCCTCTTCCCCCCTCCCTTATACTGCAAACAACAGTGGTTCCCAGTTAGCTAACTATTACAGGGCCCCTGGTTTTCAGAAGCCAAGCCATGAATCTCTTATTTTTGAAAATGTAGGTATCTCTATTGAAGTTTTTGTTATGTGAATGGTGCCATGGACCCCCTGAGTGAATTATGTGGACCCTCTGGGGTCTGCAGACCACCAATTGGGAAGCACTGGTATACAACATTAATGGAATATAACTGATCTGTAGAAAGGACTTTATGATCTGAAAATAGAGATGATGTCTGTAGAAGAAGAGAAGGAAGAGTTTGCATTTGATATCCCGCTTTATCACTACCCAAAGGAGTTTCAAAGTGACTAACATTCTCCTTTCCCTTCCTCCCCCACAACAAACACTCTGTGAGGTGAGTGGGCCTGAGAGACTTCAGAGAAGTGTGACTAGCCCAAGGTCACCCAGCAGCTGCATGTGGAGGAGCGGAGACGCGAACCCAGTTCCCCAGATTACGAGTCTACCGCTCTTAACCACTACACCACACTGGCTTCTTTTGCAGCCCAAGAAAATCTTTAATTAATAATAATAACAAGACTGCCGATTCACCAGGGGGGGCGGGATTAGTAGACAGGTGTTCAAGATTTAAGGAGGTACCCTCCCCCTCGCAAACAACCCACTGAAGACTGGGTGGTTAATATCCATGGAACACTGATCAACGTTTTGTGATGGGGAATAGGAAACTGAGTGGGAGAGAGCAATGGAATGAAGGTTACTGGAGAAGAGCATGGCTGACTCACTGGATTAATAGGCAGGTGCTCTCCACGATTTGCAGCATTTTGTTCCAAGTCCCACTTGAAAGTAATTCATACAAACATTACCTTAAAAAAAGAAAGACTAGTTACTGGGTTTTATTTTTATTTTTACTTTGTGCATCTGCAAGGCAGGGAGAGGAGATGGAGTACTGTAGAATATTGTGAAGGAGGCCCCTCAAAAAAAAAAAAAAATGGAGTTGGATAAGAGTCCTGCAACCAAGAAAATATTAAGGTATTCCAGTCTGCTGCTTTCTGGGCATTGATGGGGAAAAGAGACAATTTTGATTATGATAATTTGTCAAATCATGTATACTGGAAAGATTTTATTCACCAACATTGTATAAATGTGTGCATTTAAAGCAACATAGTACAAATGGGCTAAATGATCAAAACAAGGATACCTTACAATGACTGCTGATATTAATGAGGGGGACAAAACCATTCAGACACAGCCCACATTCTGGCTAGTTGAGATCTTTTTTTTTTCTTCCATCGGCAGATGTTCCTTGTTATATAAAACTGTGCTTAATTATCTACATCATTAGTGTGATGGGAGATAAATGCTGCCTACCAGGAGTTGACATAACAACATTTGACTCCCTTCTCCAAGGAAGCTGAGGCACACCTGACTCCAAAGGAGGAGCTGTGGTTGCTCTCCCGTTAATGTCCCTTTTAAAATGTCTATTTTTGTTTTGCTTGCTAGGACCATATATATTTAAAAAGCAAACGAGGACCATGTTGCTCCACATGTCAAAAGCAGATGACACAATACTTTTTGGGCGCTTCCAAGCAGCAGTTTATTGTGGACCTGGCGCTGCTTGTGCATACAAGTTTTGCACTGCATCCTGATGACATTATCCTTATTTTTTTTAATGCTTTCCCGTTTTTTAAAATTTATCTGGATTGATGACTAAATAATCCCTCCCTTTTTTGCAGAAAATAAATCTGGATTAAATGAGAAAAATATGGGATGGCATTTTGATGAGGATGATGTATGGATATTGTGCAAACAAATCCACACCCCTTGTTGCTCTTGAAGATGCCCACGAGCTTCTTTTGTATTTATTCCTCCCTCCCCTCCCTCCCCTCCCCTCCCCTTCCCCATCATTTTCCCATCTTTTCCTTCTATTCCCATTTGTACTCATTTGAGCAGGAATAGTTAACTTTTTTCAGGTTGAGGGCCACAGTAACCCATTGCCAATGCTCTCTGGACACATTTGGGGATCTCTCTCTCTCTCTCTCTCTCTCTCTCTCTCTCTCTCTCTCTCTCTCGAAAACCTTTTGGCTGAATCACTGAATCACAGCCACATGTAAGTGGTCAGGGAAGCAAGTGTTATTAGATATAAATTTAATAATAATAGTAATATAATAATAATTAATAATTCTTTTATTAATATCCCGCCCTCCCCAGCCGAAGCCAGGCTCAGAGCGGGTAACAACAGTAAAATTAACACAGTTTACATAAAATCACAATCAATTAATTGAAATACATTCTAAAATCAATTCATTCTAAAATCAATTCAAAATCAAATTAATGGCAACCATTGGGTTAGAGTGCTATGAGGATTACAGAAGGAGGGGGTTAGACTATTTAAAATAGGCAAGGTCTTGTGGGACCTTGGGGAGGCGACAAAACTGTCTGACATTACATTATCTCAGTGGCATACCTGTGGGAACAGTCAGTAATTAAAAATACAATGTGTTCATAATTTTATTTTAAAACTTTTAAAAAGTGGACAACTTTGTGGTGAGAGGCTTGGACAACATTTTTTTGTCCTCACAGTATCACAGGGAGGAATCTATGAGAACAGTCTTTTAAAAAAGTTTATTAAATAAGAATTTAATGTGTTTTTAATTTAATTTTGGGGCATCTTGGGGCAGAAATAAACTTTTTATGGAATGAAAACACAGCAAAGGACCTATAGGAGTAGTATATTCCTTTACATAAAAAATAAAAATGGGGAGTCTTGGGGTGCATGAAATCCACATGGGGTCTGTATGCAGCCAGTGGGCCACAGGTTAGACCCCCCCTGCATTGCAGGCAGGTTTTTTTTGAGGCATCCAAACTTTTGCAGCGCTGTTTCTGGATGAACTGTTTGTTCTGAGGCCAAGTGTCACACATGCTGCTCGATAACCTCTCTTGTGATGCGTGAACATCGATTTTCACTTAAGTTACAGAGATATAATTATACGGCATCTATAAACATGCTAATTGGTCAGAAAAATATACAGCTTTCCCCGGAGCTGAAAATATTGACACAGTAATTTCACCCCTTGTATCTAGAAATTGCCTGCGACTGAATGGCTGCGTCGCTGGCCCTCCAACGAAAAGGACAGGGCTGCGGCAATCTGCATTTCTGACCTTTTCCTCCCCAATAAAATGCCAATAATTGCATCAGTTACCACTCAAAATAGAGCTAAATTGTCGGACCTGCCAAACTGATACAAACACAAATTGGCAGGAGCCAGTTAAAGAGACGATGTAATTAGAAGTGAGCTTGCTATAGCAACTAGTAATTGTATGTTTGGAACTGTATGCATGACTGTGAGCTCATTAGTATTTATTGAAATAATAATGCTGAGTGTACCGCTCATTGGGTCCCGTGGAATTCCCCTGCACTTCCCATAGACTCCTATTCTGTTCTAATTATATGCAATTAGACATTAAAGGGACCACCGTGAGTAGGGTGGAAGCAGGAATTTGTCTACCAGGATGTGTCTGGCCTCTAGGAAGTCTTGCTGTGCCCTGAGCTTTCCTTCTACTTTTGCCTGAAGTTTTCATTCCTTTTTGTAGGTGGGAAGTCAGGAGAAAAGGATCAAGATTCTGTATTCCAGGAACATGTTTGAAATCCTATTCAGGCTAGTGGGTGTTTCAGGAATGGGAAAGATCCTGTGATATGGAATGGGACTTAAATTGGTGGTGTGGAATGGGGGTTAAATTGGACCAGGCGCTTTGTGGTAGGATGCTGTCCAAGGGTTGCTTGCAAAAATGTGGTAGAGCAGCTGTTTTGCATGCAGAAGACCCCCTGGCATTTCCAGGTAAGGCTATGAAGGTATGAAAACCTGGAGAGACACTGGCAGGCTGTGTGGACAGTACTAAGCTAAGACCGGTGGTCTGTCGTGGGTCACACCCACAGTCCACATTTAAAGCACATGGCTTCCCACTGAAGAATCCTGGGAACTGTCATTCCCTCCTCTCAGAGCTGCTATTTCCAGCACCCTTAACAAACTACAGTTCCTTGGGTTCTTTGTGTGCTTTAAACATACGATGTGACCTTGGTGGATGTATCCTTGGTTTGGTGTTTACCACCGATGACAAGACTGATGGCTTTGAAATAGGGAGGGTTTCTGTGACCTCATTCCAACTTCCCCTTGTAGGAATGTAGGTTCCATTGGATGGTCTGCCCTGAAGATTTATGGACTCCAATGGATTGCTGATTGCTTAGGGGGATTTTCTGGTGGATAGAACTGACAACCCTGCCAAGACCCTCATCTCACTATTGAACAGTGAGAGCTCTGGAGTGCCCTCTCTGGCCACTGTGGAGTGCTATGGTGTAACAAGTTGGGTGATGCCTAGAACGCAGGTGGCAGAAATCCCTCTGCAAAGACAACCAAACACATGCTTTCACCTGCCTGGCCACATTGAACAGGTGAAAGTCCTTTCATGGGGCTTCCACTTGCCGGTTTTGTGGAGAGCTGCTGCCAGTCAGCGTAGGCAGTACCAAGCTAGATGGAGCTCAGTTTATAATAATATTTATTAAAAGTTTTCGATAATAAAAAGCATACAAAGTTACATATAGTTTTCCAATATCCACAGTTCATTCTCCTCCTTGGACTTAAACTGATGGAGCTCAGTTTAAGGCAGATTGCCATGTTCCTACTCTTGACAACTGTCCCCATTTTGCAAAATGGGACTCCCTCCCCCAAGCAAAATTGTTGCACGGAGGGGATGGGGTGAAAAGAGAAGAGGAAAGGCGGAGAGATAGAAGTTGAGCATACATCTTCCCCCTCCTTTTCCCCAAGTAGAATCACTTTCAGTGAGGTCATGCAGGGAATGAGCAGGCATGTGACCTTGCTGGCCCGGTATCCATGCAGTATACCCACATTTGTGAACGTGCAAAAAAAAAAACCCTAGACTGTCTCATGTTCAGTTCATGGTCCATTAATTCTGAAGTACCAAGGATATGCCTTGAGGAGAAATGGTTTAATGGTATTCAGTCCTACATTAGCTCATCTTCTCCCCCCTCCAATAATTTACTTTAAGAAAACAATAGCCCATCTTTAATCTGCAGTATATTCCTTCCGAGTATTTCTTTATTGATGTGGAAGATATTATCTGTTGAGATCTATGTGTAAAGCTAAGTACAAATGATTTGCTTACCAACATCAAAGTGTGAAAAAGAACCGTAGGATATTAGATTGCTTGGCAGCAAGCAGTATCTTCTGAATATTTATCTCTTTCCCTA
This sequence comes from Podarcis melisellensis, assembly GCF_964234715.1. NCBI lineage: Eukaryota > Metazoa > Chordata > Lepidosauria > Squamata > Lacertidae > Podarcis > Podarcis melisellensis. Next base: position 40,550,978 of record NC_138537.1, read on the forward strand.
CAAAGTCAGTAACTGAATTCTTTAGGAGGTGTGATTTTTATTGAAACGTTATGTATAAGACAATGTACCATAGGAATTTTCCTTCGAAGCAAGTACAAACATTTTTACAAAATGAGGTTTAAGTTCAGCAGATTTCATTCTTCCCATAGCTTGCATGCAAGTTAATTTTGAGCTATGTGAGATGACAGTTAAAATATTTTCTTTTTGTGGTAGAAAATACATTGGCCTAATTTTGCTGCTACTTTAGATATACAGGATATAGATATAGCTCTCGAGGGCCCAGGATGGATGGTTGGATGATGATTATAATGGTGATATCAGTCTAATGCCCTTCATTTGAAGATCTCAGGGCGGTTCTGAAGGATATTGTCATGCTGTGGTCAACTCATGCCATTCAACTAAATCACTTTGCTAGTGGAAGCTAGAGCAATGATTCCTGCTAGTGAAATAGGACTCCCCCCCCAAAAAAAAAGTTCTCTGGAGGGACTGTAGAAACCCCAGAACAGCACATTGGGGAAAAGAGGGAATATTGTTCTGTTGGGCAAGCAGAAATGCTTGTGAAGAAGGAGCAATCTCCCTAGTGCTTTGTTGAATGCAAACCATTATTTGGAACATGGTATCAATAGCTGCTGTCATGAAAATGATGGCATGGTCATTGCTATATATGGACCATGAATTCTTGACCAGCCAGTAGAGTTCTCCTTGAGGCAGGCAGGACAGCTCACTCCTCTTGTTTCTGCACTTTGGTTCAAAGGCACTGATGATCAGAAAGTGAAAATTGGGTAAATTCACCTTTAAACAAGAACTTAATCTAATTTATCCACCACTTTCTCCCATAAGATTGGGAGAAAAAGAGAATCTGAAATTGCGCTGTGGGTTAAACCACAGAGCCTAGGACTTGGCGATCAGAAGGTTGGCGGTTCGAATCCCCACGATAGGGTGAGCTCCCGTTGCTCAGTCTCTGCTCCTGCCAACCTAGCAGTTCGAAAGCATGTCAAAGCGCAAGTAGATAAATAGGTACCGCTCCAGTGGGAAGGTAAATGGTGTTTCTGTGCGCTGCTCTGGTTCGCCAGAAACGGCTTAGTCATGCTGGCCACATGACCCGGAAGCTGTACGCCGGCTCCCTCGGCCAATAAAGCGAGATGAGCGCCGCAACCCCAGTGTCAGTCACGACTGGACCTAATGGTCAGGGGTCCCTTTACTTAACTTAACTTAACTTAACTTAACTTTACTTTACTTTTTTACTTACACAGGAAAGCTTCCTGACAAGTTGTGGTCTAAGAAGGTATGCCATATGACTGCACACTATCATGCATGAATTCCGCTTTTCAACACACTTGTGTAAATTTCTGAGAAAGTAAGTCCTCTCTGCTCATTGATCTCTTGTCTTATCTGCTCATTGAAGAGAAGGGAAGTATACAGTCCTAAGGGTAGCCACACAGAGGTGTCCCAAGATGTTTTGCTGCCTGATGCAAAGGACAAGATTGTGTCCTTCCATTCTACATTGAACCTTCTAGAGCAGCAGTTTAGCTTCCACACTAGCAATGGGGCAGCATCCTCTACCTCACTGAAGAGTAGTAGGCTCCTTGAAGGAGTGGAGGGCAGAGCTCTGTTCTCCAACACCAAGCTTGTCTCACCTCCTCATCCCCAAGCATCCACTTCCACACTCTAGAAGTTCCACACTGTAGCTTTTGCAAGAAAAGCTTCCACCTCTGGCTTGGGAAGAGTAAGATTGTGCAGTACTGCAGTCTAAGGGTCTTAGGGCCACGACATGTTGAGAAACCTTGAGACAAAGGCTTTGTGCTCTGTGTACGTAATGTGACTCCATACACACATGATGTGGGGAAATGGGGAAAGCTGTGCCATTCTCTAACAATGGCCTAGGAGTGACTACTGATATCTATCCAGGGATCTCCATAATGCTGTTGTATTGCTAGCTGAACCTACTAAACTTTGGGAAGAGAATGCATGGTTCAGCTGTTTTTAAAAACCAAGAGAACAATGAATGTGCTGTCTTCTCGTTGTAAATAAATAGCTGGGATATTTCTGCTTTCTAACAGCTGTAATTCTCCAGAAGTTTTAGACAGAAACTTGGAATTTGACAGTTCCAAGGTTGAGCAATAATAGACCAAGGTTGAACTGTAAATTGGCCAGGGACAATAGGCTTTGGTTGGTGAAAGTTGAACGAGTTTATAAAAAAGGGCATAGAGGAATAAAGCCCTGTGCAATGTAACTGACCCATAAATGTCATGGTGGTTTTGCAGATGCAAAAGTGTCATAATTATAGCAGTAATGGGGCCTTTCTTCTGATAAGTGCATTGAACAATCCACACAATACTGAAATACTTCATTTTCCTTTTTTCAAAGTAGTTTTAATAACTCGAGCATCCTCTAATTGAATTTTCTGTATACCAGACATAAAGCTATGATACAGCCAACACATACTTATCCAGAGTCTTGCAGTTTGTTATTTATTGAATGTAGACGTCTGTGCAGTTATATCACTTACAATATAATTGTTGGGGGGGGGGGGCAAGATTTGAAGAATACCTGTAGAATACATAACATAATTTCATGCATTCATGCAACAAACAACCCTTCTACAGATTTCTGTATTTCTAAATGTTTATTTGGGTATTTGTGAACCAGAGCAAACAACAATCAGACATGGATTGCCGTTTGTTCCAATTCAGCGGAAAAATATTCATTCTTGATCAGTCAGTACTAAGTTCTCCTGAGTGGGGTAGTATAAAGCACAACCAGGACAGCATACTCCTTTTGTTTCTGTACCTTGGTTCACAGTAATGGTCATTTGCAGACTGGCACAGGTGATCAAAAATGAAAATTCACCTTTGAACAAGAAGTGAATCTAATTTCTCCACCATCCTATTAAAATGGGGGCTGGGGGAATACGACAGATTTGCTGATCCCTACTTACACAGGAAAGCTTCCTGACAAGTTGTGACTGCACACTATCCTGCACAAATTCCCTCTTTCAACACTATTGTGAAGATATGCTTTAAGAGGAGTCATGGAGGAAGCCATGATGACAATATTGAAAGATGTATAATAACCTGGAGGTTGTTCTAGAGAGAATTCCTGGAGAGGGATATGGATGCTACATAACTATCAGGCAGCTGAGAAGTGAAGAACGTGCTTGAATTAAGTGAGGTGCCCCCCCCCTCTCTGTGTGTGTGTGTGTGTGTGTTGTGTTGTATGTGTGGTTGCTACTGTCTTGGTGCAAGGACTTGGGCAGGCATGCTTAAACCGTGACCTGCAGTATCCTCAGTCCCAAGATGCTGTGAGGGAAATCAGCGCTGGGTACCAACTTGGCTTTCACCACCAACTATATGAGCTTGAATTGTGAGAGTCCCTGTGTAATGGCTTCTGCTTGTGTGCCTCTTAATTGGCTAACAAAGCTGCAATGGTGAAATACTATAATGATTTTCTACAAGTTCTATGCTCAGTTTATAGAGGGTTTCATTTGTCATAAAAAGTCTTACTGAATGCTGTTGTTATACTGCATGGTTGAACTGATAAATAGATTTTATGGAATCTGATAAGTTATGATTCTGATGCCTGGGCACACTCCCAAGATTACACATATCATTCTATACACAAGGGCATGTGGGCAGCTGTGTAAGGGAGCCCAGAACCTATATTACATTGTGTGAGCTGGGACTTCAGTATCACCTAGGCTAACACAAGGAAGTTGAAATAGTTTTTCAGATAAAAATGCAACTTTGGTATGAGGGAAGTCTCCTGCGTACACCACTTTAATTCTGCTATTTAGTGACGATCTTTTTCCTACATTCTGCCTGACATATATTATGCTCCCCTCACCCCACAATATTTCTACATTGCTTCTGTTAATTAGAGCATACAACTATTTGAGTGATACAGGAGCAAAAGGTTGCTTCTGCAATTCAGGGCATTATCATTGCTGTACTGTGAATAATTTCCTTTATACTGGCAGTCAGCAGAGATTTCTGCAACTGGCGAAAAAGGATGTTCTGTTGAACATCAACTCACGAGTAAAATAGCATTTTAGTGTTCCAGAGGTGTTTTTTGTTTTTGTTTATATCAAGAAGTGAAAAATTGATGATTTCAAGAAGCTGAGGTTTCTAGGGTATAATTCCTTTCCCCTTTTGGCAACAATATTTGCACAGTCTCGTGGGTCCCATTCCCATGTCATTTCACAAGAAATTGTAGTGTTAAAATAGTGCCATACGGTATCCATACTGATACACCTATGTAACCAGGGCTGGGGAATAAATTCAATTTGATTCATGTTTCAAGCTGAATCCACTGAATTTGCACATTCTGAAACCATATGAGAACCTAAACACAGACATCCTTTCAAAATTGCATTTACCCAAATTTTATGTTGTAGTTCTCTAACCTAACAATGCTTACAATGATACATATATTATGGGAAAGTGGGCATAAAAAGGAATATATTAGTTAAAATAACATACTAAAATGCATTTCATTAGAATAAATTGCTTGCAAAAATGTGCATATTCATTAAAACTGCATACAATGAAACTGCATACATTTTAGGAGATATTCACCCTAAAACGCTGAATAATTTTCATGAGGATTCTTTGGGGAGAAATGCAGATTGCTGCAGAAATGTGAAGAACTGAATTTCAGATTAGAAAAATGAGAAACAGATAGAACTTCCATCTCTCATGGCTATCAATATATTATTTCAATGAATGGAGTTTGGGAGTGGGTTCACCTGACTTTCCCCTATTGCCAACCTGCATATGCTCATTTGAGAGTTATAACTGAGACTATGGGTTGTATCCAACTAAGTTCTACACAGAGAAGGCCTGTTAAATTCTTGAACCTAAGTTATTCATGTTTATTAACTCCCACAGATCTACTCCAAGTTCCAGGCTAGCACTGGATTTGCCCCAGTGATGATCCCACTCTGTGTTGGGACCCTCCACAGCTGCTATTTTTGCTGTTCCCCCACCCTTGAAAATAGAAGGTGGCCTGGCCCAATGAGACCATAGCCAGGGCAAAGGGCTACACCCACTACCATGCAGAGCAGGGCCCTGATCCAGATCAACCCTCCCATTCCTGCAATTTACTTTAGAGAAGCCATTCTTGCAATTTCTAATTGCATGAATGGCACCTTGTCTAATTTGGTCTTGAGTTACACACAGGGAAATTGAAAGAAAAGAATATATAGGGAGCTCTGTTATCCCCCCAGGTCCCCTGGCACCCATGCTGTCATATGGATTTGAAATCTTTGGTTTGGGTACCAGGGGGGAGTTTCTTAAGGATTTCTGTTTCCCAACCTGAGTCTGCCAAATCCCACTCTCCTTTGCAAGGCTACTTTTTAATGGAAAACTCTTTGCTGGAAAAAAAGTACCGTACTGTACATGGGATGAGGGGACTCCTTGGCTGTGAGATCAGGTTTCTTCTCAGCACACCAAATATGAAATTTATGCTAGGCCAAAGCCTGGGAAAAGAAAGCTTGTGGAAAGATACCACGAATAAAGATTTTCCCCAGGAAGAAAGACGATGTGTAAAAGGAAGCTCTTGAGAAGTGTTCCAGTTCAGTGTGCTGGAAAATACAGGTCCCATTTTGTTCAGAATCAAAAGCAGTCCTGTTAAATGACTGGAACTGCTCTGGGGTTTAGTTGTTTTGTGCTATCTCATTCTTCTATATATGCTTCTGGGTGCCCAGTTCAACTTCTGTCTGATTTGGTGCTTGTGTCTGCTTGATGAGGCAGCCACTGTCTCATTTGTTACTTATCTGTAAGTTGCCTACCCAGCTGGGGTTAAATCTTCACTGAGAGCATGATTTTTTAAAAACAGAAAAAAAAGCTCTGCTGCGAATCTATAAAATGCAGAGTAAGATTGATCTCAGATAACAAAGCTTCAAATGTGATTACATTATTTCATGAGGTTTTATTTGTTTGATTCTCCAGGAAGTAAAATTTTAAGTTCAACTCCAAGGGGCTTTGTAAAAGCTAGTTTGAGCTGAGTCTTTGGATGCGTTAACATTTATTCATGTTAAACAACATAGTCTGCAGCATGTGACAGCGACGGACCAATAACATTTTGCAAGATTAGTACATTAATGAATATTTATGGATATTGAACATGGGTACTGAATACTGAGCTATGTGTTCTAAACCAAAAATAATTCAAGACACTTCGCCAACTTCATGTGCAAATGGAATGCTAATATCAAATTCAAGTTGACAAATTAGTATTGAGCTGAATTCACAGCTGATCTATATAGTTTAAAATATTCATTCCATCCTTTTAAACAAATTAAGGCACTGCTGGGTGGATTAACAGCTTTTCATCCTGGTTTTTAGCCATGGTCCCTGGCCAGGACTTGAGAGCATGAATGAAGTCTAGAATCTAGCCGAACTTCTCTGAATCCCAGAAAAAGGTTTAGTTTTATTTTGGCTTAAGGCTCAGACTAAATCACATTTTACTGGACTGGTTCACTCAACCTTACTATAAATCAGTTCTGGAGCAGTCTACCACTGAGCATAAAGCACTCCTGGAGGTATAAATCAAGATGTGAACATTGTACCTGTGAGTATAAAACACTTTGAAACATATAAGTCAAGCTTGAAGACTCTGTCTCTGTGAAACGCTTGAAGAAATAAATGTTAGTGCCTAACCACTGGCTGCTTGAATATAAACACTGAGGTCATATATTTCACTTCTGTATGAATGTTTGAACACATGTATATATCAGTTTCCAGGTGAGGTCGGAATGCTGGCCTTGATGTTGTATGTTGAGCCAGGTGATGCCTGAATGCCATTCATCTATTCTCACGTTTGGATGTTGTCCTCCTTTCTCAGAACGGGGGTAAACAAATTAGGTATAGATGGAGAATTCCCTGGATGCTACAATGTAGGTTTGGGGCAAGTATTCTTTGTTGAGAGAACCCCAGTAGAGATTTAAAATCAAAAATATGCATCAAAGTCAAGTGTGGAAATGTAGACTATTATACCTTTAAAATATGCCTGTGTGAGTTCCTTCTAAAGTTCCCCATTTTCCCTAGCATAGAAAAGACCACACATTTGGTAAGTTAAAAATGGTTTACTTACAAACTCTCCAAAGGTCAGGTTTATGTGCTTTTTACAACATCAGTCAGAAAACATGGGCAGTAAAACTTGGCTTAGTTACTGTGGTGAAAGTTCCTAAATTATTGGCATAGGAACTTAATGAAGGCTTGTTAGAGCCATGTGGTCTTAGCTTGGAGCAACCAGCTCAGACCTGTTTACATGCTGAGCTTCTGAGGTAGATTGAGGTACAACAATAGGCTTGATTAGTTTCCTCCTAAGGTGAGTGGAACTGCCTGGCAGGGCAGTTTACTCCATGACATTTACCCCTTCATACATTAATTAGACTTAAGCATGTTAAATAATAATAATAATAATAATAATAATAATAATAATAATAATAATACTACTACTCTGGGAGGCTTCCAACAAAAGATTAAAATACAATAGTCCTTCAGATATTAAAAGTTACAGATAGGTAGAAGTGTGCATGCACACGATAGTGAAGAAGTGTGCATGCACACGAAAGCTCATACCAAGAACTAACTTAGTTGGTCTTTAATGTGCTACTGGAAGGAATTTTTTTGTTTAGATATTAAAAGCTTCCCTAAACAGGGCTGGCTTCAGATGTCATCTAAAAGAAAATGTTGGTTATATGAGGCTGGTTATCCCACAACAGCAGTTTACTGGTGGGCTTTTTCTTCACAACAACCCTGTGAAGTAGGTAAGGCTGAGGCCCAAGGCCACCCAGTGAGCTTCATGGGCCAGTCAGCTGAGCAGGGATTTGAATTCAGATCTCTTCAGTCTTTTGGTATGATCGAGCAGGACATTTCTTACACTCTTTTTTTTTTTTTTTGCAAAGTCACTTAAATAACAGTGTCCAAAAAGAAAATTAATTCTGATAACAATTTACTGAGCAAACTGAACAAATAGGACACACTTTGAGCAGAAAGGAACAGTGAGGTTTTGTCTTTCTTACTTCAGGCCTTAAACACAGTAGGAAGACATTCAACTAAGCATTCAGAAAAAAACTCCCTCAGAACTACATAGCCAATCAAAGCATGTGCTACCTATGCAAACCTCATGCAATTCTACTTGGTTGCTAAGCAACACCTCCACCCACCCACCTCTTGGATATCTGACTTTAAACATTAACAGAATTAACCTATTCAGTTGCACACTGAATGATCCCTGCTGTTGCACTTTCAACACTTGTGAACTGATTGTCTGCTGTGGGAAGCAAAATCCTCTTACTAGATGTGACTCTTGTCTGATCCAGCAAGGGGCCTTATGTTCTTAAATTCCTGTTTTTAAAATATAGTTCATCAGAAGTTTCAAGCAATTATCTCTTACCTGCAGCTTTAGAAATACAGCTTCTTTTCTTTTTCTCACCCAAGAACTTCCTTTGTTTGATTTCTCATTTTCTGTTCATACTACTCCTTTCGTTGTCTCTTAATCTCAACAGTGACCTCACATCCTACAAGTAAATGTCAAATCGTAATAACTTCTCCACTTTGTACCAGAAACGTGATCAAGCTCCTATTTTTGGAAAAATCTCATTAGCGAGAGTACATCTCTTTTTAATTGCTCCACTGAACTCTTTGTGCCCTGTAGGGATATCTTCACACCCATTGCTCACTGCATTGTCATGTTGCATAGTTTTCACTTCTGACTCATCTAAACTCTGTTTGCAACAAGCTTCTCCCAGAGAAGCTAGGCCACATTCTTCAAAAGGACAAAATCACAATGTCTCTGTGTAGTGGTAGAAAGCAGCCACATTTTCTGTAGGCAAAATGGCTTAGTGTGGTGCAGAAACTTGCTACTGCTTATACAGTGGTACCTCGGAACTCAAATGGCTCCATTCTCGAAAGTTTTAGCTCCCGAATGCTGAAAACCTGGAAGTGCTCCGATTTTCGAACGTTTCTCAGAACACGAATGTCTGGCATGGCTCCCACTGTGCAAAAACCTAGCTGTCAGCCAATCATAAGCCACGCCTCGGAACTCGAAACGTTTTGGAAGTCGAGCGGTCTTCCAGAATGGATTATGTTCGAGTTCCAAGGTACCACTGTATATTTCTTTTCTGGTTTACAGGCATTTTTTGCAGGTAGATGGCATTTGTGATATTAGAATAGATGCAGGTGAATGAGCCCTAGATAGTCCACTAACTAAAGATCAACTATCGCCTTTCCTGAAAAACTGGACCTTGCCACAATCATTCATGCCCAAGTCATCTCCATATTTGACCTCTGTAACTTGCTCTCCATTGAGTCTGCCCTTGCAAAGTGCTTAGAAACTACAATTATTACAACATGCTGCAACCAAGTTGCTGGCATGGTTTTGCACTACATGCACAGTCTGCCATTTTGTTTCTGGGCTCACTTCAAGGTTCTGGTGTTCTTGGACCTGGGTTCCTTAGGGACCACTTTCCCCCATATGTTCCTCCCTGCATGCTCCAGCCATCATCTCTGGCCCTGCTCCAGATCCCTTGATCTTGCAAGGCACAGCTGATGTGGACACCACATCAAAAATAGCACCACTATTTTTCTAGAAAAAGATGTGCCGGAACTAGCTATGAACGCCTCCCTTGTTCTCTTATAATGGCAATGGCGCCCACCTGAGGGGTGCTGAAACTGAGTTCCGGTGGGGGGAAAAAGGCCTGGCTGTAGGGTTTCAGGGGACTGTTTGAGAGAGAATCCTCCTCCACAAAAGGAAGTCTTCCCAAAATATTGCTCCATAACAATTGAAATGGTAAACATGTCAAGAAACTCAAATGCTTCTATACTAGTCCTTATGGAGCAGATTTACCCGCCTTTAAAAATTCATATTCTTTTCAACTCCCCCTTGCCATCTTGTTCCAAAAAGTATTCAGCACTATACAAAGTTGATCCAAGCTCAGTGGAAATTTATGATTAATGTCATCTTACATTTATAGGCTGAGGTGTATTCAGGCTGCATAGGTTAATTCAGATTAGCTCAATGCTCCTGCCACTGCTGTTCACAACCAGGTAAATCTAATTCAAGTGGTACCTTATAAAACCATTCAGGCATAAAACCCAGCCCTCACATCAAAAATTTGTTAAAGCCTGTGGCAAAAAGTAGCCTCAAGAAACCTTTACACACATACACTCCAGTATAGTACACGAATAGAAGTAATAAGACCTTTGATATATTTTTATATCTTGCCTTACCACCTTCCATCATGGAAGAAAATACAAAAGATCCAGGAGTGATTTTAAGTAGTATTAATCTGCAAGAGGATACAGGACCAAAGGAGGGGGTTTGATGACTGAGTTGGGCTCAGTTGTGCCACCAAGTGTGTTCCCCAACACCTTGGCTCCAAAAGGCTTTATTATCTTCTCTCTCTCTCTCTCTGCTACTCCTTCAGTCCTACATTATCCATCCATTATTTTGTCTCGTGCACACTACCCCTTCATTTGCACAAGTGCCCATTTGTGAACTCTATCACTCGTATATACAAGGCTGCGCCACATTCATCTATCCTGCATCTATCCTTGCATTCCTTTTCTCTCTTACACACACACACACACACACACACACACACACACACTCCACAGAAATATGTGCCCTGTTTGTCTAACAAGGGTAGCCAATAGGATGCATTCCAGATGTTGTTTAATTTAATTTGTGTTTGTGTATATATATATATGTGTGTGTGTGTGTACGTGTACACACACACACACCCTGCACATCTGGCTCGGTTGCCCCAGCCACTCTGGGCAGCTTCCAACACACATAGAAACGTAATAAAAAACCAAACATTATGAACAAAAAATCCCCACCTCTCATAATCCCTGACCATTGACCATGCCAGCTGTGATTGACGGGAGCTGTAGTCCAACCGCATCTGGAGAGGGCACCATGTTGGGTAGCCCTGATCTAACATCTGCCAGCTACCCTCTCTGTCATTCTTTCACATTAACTGGCAGTGAACTAAACTAACACACTCTCTTTCTCTCTCACCCACAGACCCCAGGGCACAGTGAGTACAGGAAACAGTACACAGCATGGGGGCTAGAGTGGCGTAGCATCCTTAGGAACTACCTTCTGAGGCAAACCACAGAGAGCGGCACTCAGATCATGTTTTAAAAGGCTGCTGCGTTGCTCTAGCTGCTGTGCTTTCTGACTGGGCCTGCCAATCTCTTTCTCTTTTCTTCCGCCTTACCTTACAATTTCCCACAGAAGAGGGGGTGGGGAACACAGGGGATGGTCTACTGCTTAAGTTCTCTGTGGTTTTCTCTATACGTTGCGTTACAAATCATGACAGAGCCTGTGCAATCAGCAGGGTGGGCTTTTGATCCACCTACATGTTTACATTCTAATTTTTGAAAGAGATGGATGGCTCTGCTTCACACTGGCCTGTCACAGGATGCTGCTGAACCTTTTGTCAGCAGCAGCTAAGCAAATCTATAGGATCAGGTTCTTAGACCCCAGGGAAGCACTGAAGGGAACCATCTTAAGTGGTGTGATTTATCTGGTTTACACTATTCACAGCCCTCATTTTAAAGGACAGCTTCCTGATTGTTATTGACTGCTTCAGGATACAGGCAGCCTACTAGGGATGCATGAAGAAAAATGGCACTTTCAGTGCTGACTCTTCTTCAGTTTGATGGGTGAATCCAAGCCGCTGGTGTTAATCATATTATTGACTACTTTTAACCCTAATAATTATCTGCTTTGGTGTGTTTGAGTCAGCAGCACTCAGGCGATAAATAATTAAAAGAGAGAGAGAATAAGAAAAAGATACAATTGATTTTCATATGTATGCCTAAATTCCCTCCTGTGCTTAAATTTCTTCCTCTGATAATAAAACAGCCATGGTGCTTTCTTCTAATTTTCTTTGAATGAAGATGGCTTCATCAAGATGTTTCAGGCTAAATCAAGCCCCCTCTGCTCAGTTTACCTTGGGGATTTGTTTAATCACTGGAGCATTTCAGGTGCTACAGAGCAAAGGAAAAGGCATAATGTAATCTCTTCCCAGGCACCATTTAATGGTTGTGTGTGTGCTTGTGTGCGTGCTAAATTTAAAAGGCCCACTATGGAAGGATATAGAACAATGCATAAAGTCGAACCACCAATATTTCAATATCATGTACTGGTTACGGCTGTCTCATCATTAGTAGGGATGGAGGAGAAATTTGATTCAGTTTGCATTTAAAGACACTCCTACCCGATTCATACTTTCCAAAACAATATGTGGACAGAAACACACCGATCCTTCAAAATTCACACATATCTGAATTTTGCAATGCAGCCCTTCAGTAAAAAAATGCACGTATTAGTTCAAATCATTTATATACCACTTAAATGTTTGTTTATGGTCAAGCGGTATATAATTTTGTAAAATAAAATGTGTTAATATCAGTGAAAATAACAAAAATGCATTGTAAGAAAATGACTTTGCAAAAACATATATATTAAGCAAAATTATCCACACAATTGTGTGTATTAGAAGAAATTTGCATTAGTGATGATTTTTCATGATGACTTTTTATGAAAATGTTGTTGTTGCTGTTGTTGTTGTTAATTTATTTATATACCACTCTTCATTCAAAGATGCCAGGGTGGCAACAGAAAACCAAAACGAGAATATAAAAGGCATAATAAAATAAAAATAAACCAATAACCCCCTCTCCCCAAATACATCCAAAAAGCCATAGAATGTTAATCAGCTGAATGCCTGGTTGAAGAGAAATGTTTTTGCCTGGAACCTCCCTGGGAAAAGCATTCCACAAACGGGGAGTCACCACAGAAGAGGCTCATTCTTGTTTTGCCACCCTCCAGACCTTTCATGGAGGAGGCAAAGAAAGAAGGGCTTCAGGTGATTATTTCAGGGTCAGGGTTGGTTCGTATGGGGAGAGGTGGTCCTTGAGGTATTGTGGTCCTGAGCCATTTGTCAAAACATTCACAAACTGATGCGGAAATGTGAAGAACTGAACATCGGATTGGAAAGATGAGAAACTGGGAGGAAGTGAAATTGACAGATTCTCCTATCCCTTACACCAGATAGTTACTTTATAAAGGCCCATGCACTGACCAACACCAGCAACATAATAAATGGTAACCGCATATCTCTAGTTAGGCTTAAAGGACTCCTTTGCTTTGTCACATCAGGAGTTTGTCAAAGTAGGATCCTTAAAAAGTGCATGAGACATGAGTCACGTTTAGCAGGGAATACTGAAACTGGTGATTTGTTTTTTATCCATTGTTCATCAGTGGCTGTATCCTTCAATAGCTGGCTCTTCAAATTAAAAACAAACTTGGTTCTCTTAGTTGGCACCTGGTGCTTGGGGTGGTGTGCGATGTCATTCTATTTTTTCCCCCAGGCAAATATCCAACGTCTTTTCTGTCTCTCACTTTGGAGCAGTATTAAATATCTGATGCAAACTCTGGGTTCTACAAATGTAATTATTTTGAAAGGAACTCTCCAAATTTAAGAGAATTTGAAATAGTGTCATAGGAGTCCACCCACCCACCCACACACTTAAAAAATGATGAATATGTAGCTGGGGAATCTGTGGCTCTCCCAATATTGTTTGAATCCCATCAGCATGACCAGTGTTAGGGATGATGGGAGTTGCATTCCAGCAACCTCTAGAGGACACTGTGTTGGCAAAGGTAAAGGGACCCCTGACCATTAGGTCCAGTCGTGGCCGACTCTGGGGTTGTGGCACTTATCTTGTTTTATTGGCTGAGGGAGCCGGCGTACAGCTTCCGGGTCATGTGGTCAGCATGACTGAGCCACTTCTGGCGAACCAGAGCAGCACACGGAAATGCTGTTTACCTTCCCGCCAGAGTGGTACCTATTTATCTACTTGCACTTTGACGTGTTTTCAAACTCCTAGGTTGGCAGGAGTTGGGACTGAGCAACAGGAGCTCACCCTGTCGCGGGGATTCAAACTGCCGACCTTCTGATTGGCAAGTCCTAGGCTCTGTGGTTTAACCCACAGCGCCACCCGCGTCCCTCACTGTGTTGGCTACTCCTGTGTTAATTAATACTGTGCAAAAAACAATTAATTGAGCAGAAGTAAGCAAATAATATTAGCACTGGTATATATATTAAAAGGTGGCAATCCAAAGTTCATCACTATGATTCAAAATAGTGCAAATATTGGGCTGGACCCAGACTAAGTTAGTTGAGCTTCATTTTTACTGAAATCAATGGTACTTGTCCCATTAGGGGTGGGGGCTAAATTCAACTAACCTCATCTGGATCCAACCCATTAGAGATACAGGCAAATTTTGTTCAGGCTAAACTTAAAATAGTTTATATCTGTGAGTCAAAATGGTGTCATATTTTTTTTTTAATGCTATTCACACCTGTATCTGAAACAGGTGACATTTTCTTAAGACCCATCCAAAGAAAAGTGATTTCGGTGCTTGAAAGAATGTAACATGGCTATGGAGGAAGCAAAAAGAGTGTCATTTTTCCACACTCTTCAATAGGATATATACTGAGGTTGTTCAGAGGAATGAACCTGAGCTGTCTGAGTCCAAAGGCTGAGGTGTTGCCTACTCAATGTGACGAGTGTGTCAGGCAAAGCCTCTCATTAAAATTTGAGTGCTTCAATACAGTGTCAGATGAAAGAATGGAGCATCAGCCCATAGGGTTGCCAGATTCACAGTTCAAGAACATTCATATGCCATTAAATCTTTGGGTGCAACTTAGGAGATGACAACCATGGCTTCTCTAGACTATTGCCCTTTCTGGTTCTGTCCTCCCATGCCTCCTCACATTGCAGACACGATGGTCAGGAATGGGGAGGGATCAGGCAGAAGGAACCACAACTACCTCCTCCTGCTTGCATTGGAAGATGATGTGTCAGTTCTCTAGCTTTGCATCTAGCAACCCTGTTCAGGGTTGTCTTGGTTTCTGGGCCAATTCACATAACCTATTAATATTGAAAGAGGGCTTAGCAGCAGGCTTCAGCAGGATATATGCCATCACCCACCAACAGTGCCCTTCTGCCATCTCAATATGACAAACAGGTTAGTCTCTACGCAAATAAATAATATATAAATGGAAACAAATTTCAGAATGGGAACATTAAAAAAGGAGGTGCAGCATCTCATTCTTCCAGTATGTTCTACTGCTGCTCTGAAAGTGGTCATATTTTTCCCCACTTCAATAAAAGAACTTCAAATGAAGACTTTGGTAGGTATTTGTTGAAGTGGAATTTATTTGCTTAGGAAGAAGACCCAGTGCAGTTGCACTCTTCAGAACAAACTTAGAAAGGCCCCAGTCCTGCAGAGTCCTGTTGGTCACAGGCCCTGGCTCCTGCACACACACCTAACACAGGCTGGTTGTTGTAAGATTATTCTGAGCAATGTTTGTGTTTTATTGCTGAAAACAGCTTTGCTATTGTTTTAACATTTCAATCTCTCTCTCTCTCTGTAAATGAAAAGACAAATTTGTCTTATCTTCTTTTAAACCCATCCATGTTGGTGGCCATTCTTACCTCTTCTGGGAGTGAATCCCATAGTTTTAACTCTGCACTATATGAAGAAGTACTTTCTTTTGACTGTCCTCTCCCAACGTTCAGCTTCGTTGGCTGTCCAAGAGGTCTAGTGCAGGCATAGGCAAACTTGGTCCTCCAGATGTTTTGGGACTACAACTCCATCCCTGACCACTGGTTCTGTTAGCTAGGGATTATGGGAGTTGTAGTCCCAAAACATCTGCAGGGCCGAGTTTGCCTATGCCTAGTCTAGTGTTATGAGAAAGGGAGAAAAATGTTTCATGTGTCACATATAATTGTGTGTGTACACGCCTGTCGGTAAGAGTGCAATCTTACAGCTGCTCTGCTGGGAGAGAGGAAATCCATTCGGTGGGGAAACACTTACACCACTGGAACCCTCACCCCCGTACAGCAGTGGGGACCAAACCAGAGCATCCTGGAGCTATGGCCAGAGCATGCTGGAGCTGGCCAAGGATCCACATGATTCTGACTACAATGGGAAAGGAATATAAACATAAAGGGCTTAAAATGTAAAGAAAAGCTTTGCCATGGTTGTAGTGAGGTGGCAAGAGTTAGATTGAACTTGTCCTCCCCCAACATAGGGATGCTCTGCCAATGACCAGTGGCAACCACATCCAATCTAGCTAATGAAATCTATCACACATGGGAAAACAGTTTTTGAGAGTGGTGGTCTTGCTAGGCAAATCCCATTTGAGCTAATGAGGACTGACTTTCATCTACTAGGTCGGTGGTTCCCAATTAGTTAGGTTCTGCAGACCCCCTGTTTTTCAAAAGCCATGCCATGGACCCTCTACATTTGAAAATTTTGATATCTCTATGGTTTTTGTTATGTAAATGGTGCCATGGACCTCCTGGGCAGGTTATGCAGACCCCCAGGGCTTCATGGACCACCAGTTGGGAACCGATGCACTAGGTAATGAACACTATGTCTCTAGTCTTACACAGGAGGCTAGCATCTGGTTGGTCACTGTGAGAACAGGATGCTAGGCTAGATCGTCTGTTGGCAAGATTGGGATCAATGCACATCCTTGGTACAAATCTTTAAATCTAGAAGTGTGTGTCTGGTACAATACTTTATGTGCATGGTCATGCACAGTGTAAGCGAATTGTGAAAATGTGTCATGCAATCAATATGCAGTAGGTTCTTCCCACACACCAAAACAATATTTCTTAAAGGATTAAAGCATTAAGCATATTTACCATAATGAAGCATCAATTGGTGGAATAATGAAGCTTGAAAGGTTTTTATTTGGGTAGTTATGAGCTTTCTGCTTCTCAAAAGATAACAGCCTCTCCCTTTAGAGCAGAATTAACTGCATGTTAATGTTGATATCCCTGGAATGAGCAGGTCATTATGACCCACAGGCAACAAACTAAAAAGGGTCATTTAGAATCAATGTCACAAATAAAATGTCTTTATCAAAGACCTGACAAAGTGGATAAAAGTATATTAAGATGAAGTTCTACTGTTATCCGAGTTTTCCTGATTCAATTTTTTTTACGTGTGAAGCTTTCATGTTAACTTTAAAAGATGTGTAGCTTAAAAAAGATGTGTTTTACAATGTCAAAGTCAGAGCACAGAGCTGCACTCCTGATGAGTACAGCTCAGTAGACAAAACAAGAAAAAAAAGAATTTGCCAAGGTAAACATGGCATCCTTGCTCTCTGCACCTGTCTGTACCATCCACTGTGAGCAGGTAGGTAGAATTGCAAAGAGGGGTCATCTCCATCCATCCATCCATGGTTAAAGGTCCAAAGAGGACAACTGCTAGTCTCCATTCCCCCAAGTTTCACTGGCTGATGTTGCAGGACAATGAATGACACAGTTAGTGGAGATTTTCTGTGTAGCATATCATTGGTACACATTGCTAAGATCTCTTGAAGGCAGGCTTCCTCAACCTCAGCCCTCCAGATGTTTTTGGCCTACAACTCCTATGATCCCTAGCTAGCAGGACCAGTGGTCAGGGATGATTTGAATTGTAGTCTCAAAACATCTGGAGGGACGAGATTGAGGAAGCCTGCTTTAAGGTGTGTGCACACAATTATTGCACTTAACTTTCATTTTTAACTGGGACACTTTTATTAGTGCAGGACATAGAAGACTGATTGGCTTGCCCTGGTGATTGCAAACATTGCAGATTCCAGTTTTGGGATGGTGGAGCTTGGGCAATATATCATCAGGGGGTTCACCCTCCTGGATGCACACAGCTGTTTCTGCTGCCTACTTGCTTGCTTCTGCCTCTCCCTTTGTGGTGGGGGTTTGATGAGAACTCCCCCAGTGTTACTCTCTGAACTCAATGACACAGATAGGAACAGAATCACTGTAGTACAGTTTCTCAAATATCCTTCTCACTCATTTGATCCAGGACTGGACCATGGGCTTATGGTCTCAACAGCTGCTGAGGGACCAAGTAATAATAGCAGGGTTACACACCCCGTGTCCCTCTTCCAATTCAAGACATCCACCAGGGCGACCATGGCAGATTCAGTGCCAAAATCAGACCTAAACCCAGACTGACCTGGATCTAGATAATCAGTGTCTTCCAGGAATGCTTGCAGTTTGCTTCACAACCACTCTCTCCACCACCTTCCCCCCCCCAAATGTATTGTGGCATAAGGTGTTGTAGACTAGTGCTGTCATCTTCAGATACAGGAAGTGTCGCCTCAGCTGGCAGATATGTAAGGAAGAAGAAAACATGAATGGAGCCTAATGACCATGAAATTTAAAAGGTCAACAACATTTCTGTGCTAAGCTCAAAATCTGTACAAGATAAGAGCAGAACAGTTGCAACTGCTGGTGGGACAATTTCTGTTGCTCTGCTTATTTAACACCTGTAGTGGGAGAGATGTCCTGCTCTCATTTAAGATCTAAACAAGTAGATTAAACCTGCCTAATAATTTTCGGCAGCACTCATGCTGGAATCTCTCACTGAAGTTCCATTGCTGAAGAATAATGGTTTCAGATCAGGCAGAGTGTCCTGAGAGTTCTACCAGCAGTGTCTGAATGTTGTCATTTTTAAATGTCAGATTTGTGTTGATTTGTATTATCATTTTTGCACAGAGGTGGTACATTGTGACGGGCGTGAACTTCGCAGCAGATAGGGCATTGCACAGCACCTGTTTTCATCCTCATCTGCTGTGAAAAGAGGTGAAGAACTAGCATGAACTCAGGTCTGCTTGGGAGATATAAGAATGGGGTGGGGGATAGAATGAGCAATTATATAATCCTGGATTAATATTCTAGGACTTTGAATTGTGAAGCTGAATTTGCAGGTCATAGAATTTGCGTAAGGGTAATCATGGCTTAGGGACATGGGTGGCGCTGTGGGTTAAACCGCAGAGCCTAGGGCCTGCCGATCAGAAGGTTGGCGGTTCGAATCCCCATGACGGGGTGAGCTCCCGTTGCTTGGTCCCTGCTCCTGCCAACCTATCAGTTCGAAAGCATGAAGTGCAAGTAGATAAATAGATACCACTCCAGCGGGAAGGTAGATGGCATTTTCATGCACTGCTCTGGTTCGCCAGAAGCGGCTTAGTCATGCTGGCCACATGACCCGGAAGCTGTAAGCCGGCTTCCTCGGCCAATAAAGCGAGATGAGCACCGCAACCCCAGAGTCATCCGTGACTGGACCTAATTGTCAGGGGCACCTTTACCTTTACCTTTAATCATGGCTTCAATACAAACGTAAACAGCTTTGAACTAAAATATAAACCTGGATCTATATTTTCAATATAAAAATAATTGCAACCCTCCATCTCTTTCCTAAACCACAGGTGGGGAACCTCTGGCCCCTTTGGCCAAGCCACACCCACCTGCCCTAGGCTTGACATCATATATATCATATCAGGTGTGGGGTAGAAAAAGATGCAGCTGGGGCCAAAAGACTTGCCAAGACCTACGCTCTTTTTGCTTTAGGAGTTAAGAGTACTGAACAGATCCGGGTGGGAGTGGGGATCCTGTTTCTCTGTGTTAACTTCAGCCTAACAGCCGGCTGCTGTAGAAATTCAGGACCGTACCTACATGTTGACATGATGAAGTTATTTTTAAACATATCCTTAAGCCCTCTGCTCACATAGTTAATACTTTGTCTGATAGCACAAAAACATTGCCATCTGTTTCTACCTGTGAGAGCGTGCAGAACTCTACGGATAAAATGTCATGCTGTGATTGTGCTCAGCTTGTCCAATCATCCTGATATGCAGCAGCTTAGCAGTAACCGTGTGCTAATCATCCTAATCCCACTCTGAAAGTTATGGCAATGAATACATGGAGAAGCTGTGATGTATAATGTTCGCCACTGGTGCAGCAACATGAAAGCATTGAGAAGGCACCACCGGAGCTTATATTTTTCAACCCCAGACGGATTTTTTCCCTCCTTTTTAAAGACAATGTGAACCGCAGCAGAAACTTACAAAACACATCCATGCCTTCTACTCCAAACCAGCAGGTTAATATGTCATTTCAAATGTTTTCATTAGCAGCAGGAATTATTGCTGGGATTAGGAGAGCTGATGTCTCTTGCTCAGCCGTATCACAAATGCAAAGTCTCTGGGAAGGATACCTTAAAATAAAGGCTCAGCGCAAATTATGTCAGTGCTAAATTTATATAAAATACCATGGTTACTGGCAAACGTTTGCTTCTCCACATTACTGTAATAAAATCAAACTTATTTATTTTATTTTGTTAGTTTATGAATTGCCTTTCACAGGAGCTTCAAGACAATTTGCAGGCATTGCTAGTAATGGCTGACTTAACCCCGTCACATTTAGAATCTAACAGCCAAGCTCTGAATCCAGCATTATAAAATCAAATGAAAGCTCTCCTATGCTATGATTTGATCTTGTAAACTGCTTAGAGTTCTTTTTTGTACTGGTAAGCAGTATATAAATTCTTTTGCATAAAAATAAGCAATCTTTCAAGGCATCTTTGCATTTACATGCATGCCCCCAAGGGCATCTTGGAAACATGACATGGGTAGGAAGACCCTGTTTTTCCACGTGGTGCATCACATCATCCATCGCAAGGCATCTTTCTCTGACTTGACATTTATAATAATGAGTAGATCAGAATGGAGCCACAGCCAGAGCTGGTGGTTGTGGAGCAGATCCAACAAGCAGAAGAAACAACAACACATGTGCCTGTTTGCCAGAGTCTTCAGTTGTGTTGCCCCAATGAACACAGTGCAAAGAACTCTCGATTTTTGAGAATATTTGCAGAGGGTGGAGGGGATTTTGAGGGCACATGCAGCACTTTGAGCCTTGAATGAAGCACAAAATGTCAAGCAGGGCAGACTTAGGAGGATGCAGAGGGAAGTGCAGATGAACCAGCACATAGGTGATCCATTTGCAGAAGACAACAAGGTTTCTTTGCTTTAAACATGGACAAACCAAGAAAGAACGCATAGTTATTTTATTATAAGGCAGGAAAATAACTTAATTTTTATCTGTGTTGTTAGAAGGCAGGAGCAGCCCATACAGTTTAAAGGTTTGCTATTTTTGTTGTTATAAAGGAAGCCAAATTCCTTTCTTGCCCTTTTGTACTATACTTTTTTTTTTAAGGCAGGGAATATAAATTACCCCATCTAAGTAATTCCCAAAGATAATAAATGCTATGTGTACAGGCATGATGTGAATAGTGTGCGGCATTGCATTTTATTCTTTAAAAGTTCATAAAGTTCATTGTGGGCAAGCATTTCCTTTGGAAAAACCGTGTCTTCCCCTTTCTCCTCCATACGCGCTACTTGTCCATGCATCTTTGTTAGAAACCGGCTTTCAAGTTTCTAAGGGTGCATTTAGTGCAACTTTTGGTATCTGTGAGGGGTTCATGTGGTTAAACAAAAACACAGGAACATACTGCTGCCTTTTGCAATCCTTCCAGCTGTGCTAAACTGCTTCTCAGAATAAATGTTGATGGGAGGGCAAACAAGGTAATCCACAGCTTCACAGAATGAGAAGGGCCTTGCATGACATTACTGTTTCCAGTGTAGCACAGGATTACTTAGGGCTTTGTTAAATGACACCTCATTCCTCATACATATCACGTTCCGAAAAGGATAGCTGTGTTTCCTTATTGTAAGGCGCAATATTCAGGATCTTGGTTTCGCCTCCTGCTTGGCAGATAATTTCTTTTTAGAGCCACAACTGGCCTCCACACCAATATGTCCACCATATAATCACCTCTCCACCTAGGATAGTGAGAGCCAGAGCCAGACTTGATTTCTGCTGGGATCCAAAGCTGCACCCATGGGACAAGCAAGACCTTCTTGGGGTGTTGACGCTGTGAGCCCCTTCCTCACAGGCTCAGGTGGTATATATGTGCAAATAAAACATACATCATAAAAACGCCACAGTCTCCATTGTCCATCATTCTGAGGAAACCAAATCCTGGCTAAGCACCTAGAATGTTGCGCTGCTCAAAGATTGGGGTGGCCTGCAACAATATACATTTTTTGAACCAACAGTTGGCAAAGAAAGTAGTAATTGTGCTGGGGGTAGTAGTCAGCATTGCCATTCCTTGGTCACTTTAGAGCTACTATAACTATATAATATGCATATAGCCATTCTAGTAGAATACAGTGGTACCTCTGGCTACGTACTTAATTCGTTCCGGAGGTCCATTCTTAACCTGAAACTGTTCTTAACCTGAAGCACCACTTTAGCTAATGGGGTCTCCTGCTGGCGCCACACAATTTCTGTTCTCATCCTGAAGCAAAGTTCTTAATCTGAGGTATAATTTCTGGGTTAGTGGAGTCTGTAACCTGAAGCGACTGTAACCTGAAGTGTCTATAACTCAAGGTACTACTGTGTTGGGGGGGGGGATGTCACTAGATACTGAAAATTGAGATTGCTGAGACATGATGTTGTAAGAGACCTGTGATCTAGCTCTGTGCCTCACAGCTACCTGCCTTCTCCCTTCTTTCTGCAGGATGCAACTTATGCCACCTTTATGCCATTGGGAAGGATGAAAAAACTGCTGTTTCAGATTTCTTTCACTTCCTCATGTAAGTTCAGTTTTCTACATTTCCACAGTTTGCAATTCGTAAAATTTAATTTCATAAAAAAATCACCAGCATGTTAGTATGAACATATCCTAATATACACATAACAGAATGCCCCTTTGCCTGATACCTTCATTTTTGCAAAGTAATTTAGCCTAATCTAGTGAATTTTTTAAAAGTTATTTTCACACATATATGCATTTTACTGCACGTTTTATCCTGGTATGTGTATTTCGGTACACATTGTTTGGTGGGAGAACTGCTATGCAAAATTCAAGGAAGTGTGCATTTTAAAGGAGGGGTGTATTTTGGTTCTCATATTGTTTCAGAAAGGGACAATTAGGTAGGTTCACCTTTATATGTGAATTGAATAGAATTTTTCCTCTGTCCCTGGTTATCAGAGCCACACATTTATCTAGAATTTCTTTTAGCAAGGTAGTTAAGAAGGTAAATGTTCACTTTCACTCACTTGCTCATACACTCCTGCTTTTCAATCGCTCTTCCATCCAAGTATAATGAGGTTGAGACTTACTCAGCTTCAGGGATGTCAACTTGAATAAAGTATTGGGGGGGAAGTAAGCCCCGCCCTGCACAATCAATCACATGACATGGTGCACACATACCATTTGAATGGCAATACCCATCAACTGGGGGGGGGGCTGCCCTCTCAGATATTTTATTGGGGGAGCAATGCCCCCCGGCCCCTAGCAGTTGGCGCCTATGCTTAGCTTTAACAACATGGCAGCATCATGTGCTTACAGACTCATGCTAGGCCAAAAGTAGACTCATGCTTCAGATTCATGCTAGGCCTTTTAAAGTGCCCCAAGAAATTCAGAGACTTTCAGGAAAGGGCAGCCACTGGGAACTGCCATCTCTTTCTTTTATTTTATTTTTACAATGACTTGGGAATGACATTGTGTCATCTCTGTTGGGGCATTATATAGGACTGGAGAAAGCCAATGGCTGCTCCCTGTGACTCTGCTACTGCCTGAAGGGGCAACAAAGCCTTGTCAGCTGGAGAGGGGAACGAAGAACGTAAAAGACTCCCCCACCTGCAAATTAAAAAAATAAGGATTTTACCCACACTGCCAGAGTGAGGCAAGTGTTTGCTGCGCCTCATCAGCACCAGCCCTCCCAAAAATGTTGCAAAGGTGCCAATCTCTGGATTCATACAGTCTTGTGGACAGCAGATGTTGCTCCCTACAAATGCGATATAGACTCACAAGAAGTAATATACTGATGAGCATTGCCTGCTTCCCATGGCAGCATAAACTCATTCCAGTCTGATATAAGGAATGTACACGGATGCTCAAATAACCTTAATTCTCTTCTCGGGAAGTGAGGTCATCTTATAAGTAGCAGCTACTCCTAGTTTAGTGAAGGATCGCAGTATGTTCAACTCAGTGTATCAGTTGGAATTTTAAAATGCATTTATTTTTGGGAAACAAATGTTTTGGGTTCAGTGGGCTGTGATTGGAGTTACTGGGAACATGCTGCTTGAAAGAGCCTCCACTCATTTCCATGTAAATATCTTTGTTTGAACTTGCATATAGTGGCAGCAGTGGTAAAGTAGTTTATCAAGCAAGACTATTCTTTCTGCTGTATATGTATCTATTTCACTGAAATGCATTGTTTTGGGAAATTGAGAAGGTACAAATCAAGGGATGTCTCCGCTCCAGTAAACAGAACTCATTATTTTTCTTGTGGCAGATTGCTTATGTGGATTCCAGTTTGACTCTCAAGAGACAGTTCATACGAGATTATTTTTTTCTTACATGGAGATAATTCTCAGCCCTTTCTTTCCAAGAAATACAGGATGAGTGACTGTGAATGTGTGTACATGTGGGGCAGCGGGCAGGTTCTGCCCCATCCTACACACCTTCAGCTAACTTTGTGAACACACTCTGTGGGCTGATAAAACTGTATGTGCAGTTTATGTTTTTTATTGCACTCATTTTCCTCAGATGGTGTCCATGATTATGACAGCATTCAGTGAAGGCTCTACAACAGCATCTGAGATGAGCTCTGCTACACACACACACACACACACACACACACACACACACACATGCACCGTGGTAATATTCTGGGTGGGTGGGTGGCGAGAAACAGTGGGAAGAGTTTTGTGTTGGGTGCCATTTGCTGACATTAGGTATCTGCTCTGAACCTTATTTGGAGACTAGATTATTTTGATCAATGTAGCATATGCAGTAACTTTGGTTCTCAACAGGGGTGCCAATGGAGGGGCTGGCCCCCTCAAATATTTTATTGGGGGCGGGCGAAGGGGCCTTGGCCCCTAGGAGTTGGCCCCTATGGTTCTCAAAGTTTATTTCCAGAGTGGATAGTGGGTGGAATGTCTCTATACATGACATCAATGCAAACATCTTATTTACTGCATGTTGCTTACCGTGCCACCTACACATTTGTGTGCATTCATGTGCATTAATTTTCCTATTCAATATTGACAGTAGTGCATGCAATGAGCATTTTTGTGCAAATTTTGTATATTGTCTGGTCTATATATATAGACTGATACATATTGCCAGGTTGTTAAGTAGAATGTGAATTCAGGCAAATGATTTGTGCATATTGTGTGCATAAACCTAGCAACATATTGGCTATGCAATATGCAATAAGGCACTGTAAGGCCCCCAACCTGATGCCCTGCAGATGTTTTTAGATTGCAACTCCCATCAATTCCAGGCAGCTGGGACTGCTTTTGAAAGGCATCAGGTTCGGAGAAAGCTGCTATAGCATTACTCCTCATTTTTCAATTTCTCCGAAGTCTTTAGCCCCCCTGAAAACTTAACTTCATCTTGATACAATACATCTTGCCTATTACTATTTAGGACTCACTGTTTACCCAATAGTTGGTTCGTTGAATATTTGCTCTATAATGATGTAGCTTCTCTATGGTTTCCTCCATTTTGTTTTGTAAATGAGAAAATCTTGTCTTTGACGCGGTTAAGACAACCAACACCTGGCATACTTGACAGTCTACTGCTACTATTAGTTTTTGGATCAGCATGTTCCATTTGTATGAATTTCCAGGATTTTACATAGTCACTTATAGTGGGCTCAACTTTCTATAGCCACATGTAAACCTAGGATTATTATCCAGTTACTTGGCGGCAATATACTTTTCTCTGGCAGGATGTCAGGCTGGAGAATTGCCAAGGCATGCTGCTGTTTTCTTCATTGTTTTATGAATTACACTGATCTGCAGCTTTCCACTTCTTGACCTGCATGAGGTGTTGATTGAATTTAGTGTGCCAGATGGTTATTGCAGCTCATGTACCATCATACTGATGGTTTCTTCAATAAAGGCTCTTCTGGGTTACAGTGTGCACTGACAGTGAACTTATATTAGGCAAACATTTGGTCGCGCTGACTTCCTTTCCACTGTAAAATGCAACATTAGGGCCAAGAACTGCCAAGTAAAGATTAGTTTTCTCAGCTATGATTTACATTAGATTGCTGTTTACAGTTTTGATTCAGAGCCCCTTGCAGACTGGAGATGTCAAGAGTCCTGAAGGGCTCAACATTTCATGTGCCACAAAAGCCTTGCTGCCTCGCATCTGGTGGAGATGTAAACCAAGTCATCTCTTCCTTGATCAGTCTTATGAATTTTCATATCTATGAGTGGCTGTAGACATTGAGAAATGCTGAAGGAGGGACAGAAAGCACAAGTGCCTTGCACTTCCTGTGTTCAAACTCCATGGCACTGAAAGTGGAGAGCCTTCAACTATACTGCAATGTGAAAACCCCTAATTGCAAGGGACAGTTTGAACAGTTTGCAGAGTGAGAGGTCGACATGAGACATTAAGAAGATGAGGAGGCTGGAAAGACCTGAGCAAGTTAGGAAATATGGGCATGTGTGCATCTTCCCACATTTAGGAAAGTCTCAGCCTATGCCATGACAACTAGCTTTCACTTGAACCCTAAGAGCTACGAACGTATACATTTTGTATTCAAAACTTCACAATGTTTTATATTTACATCAGCCAAACTATCATGAGTGTATTGAAGAATCATGAAACTTAGTGCACAATTTTTCCTGGGGAAGGACAAATCTTTCCATCTCAGTTTCTCACATTTTTCCAGCCTTAAATTCAGTTCACCATATTTTTGCATCAATCTGTGAGTTTGTACAAAAATATACATGCAAGTATGAAATTTTCTGTAATGTGCATTCTAATGTTATTTTCACTAAGATATGATTTTTTGTGTGCACCTTTCCCTAACATAATGCTTTTTTGGTAG
Source organism: Podarcis melisellensis (assembly GCF_964234715.1). Classification (NCBI taxonomy): domain Eukaryota; kingdom Metazoa; phylum Chordata; class Lepidosauria; order Squamata; family Lacertidae; genus Podarcis; species Podarcis melisellensis. The sequence continues at coordinate 40,577,778 of NC_138537.1, forward strand.
ACATTTTTGAATTGCAGATCTGTACAGCAAAATTAGCGGAAGTGCAACCTTTGAAGGATAGCTGTGTTTGCTTTGCATGTTGGTTCAGAAAATACAAATTACATAGGATCCCATTAAAATTCAAACCAAATGCATTTCTCCCTATCTCTAGCGACACCTATATAATACAGTCTCTGTATGTGCTTGTTAGAAGGCACAAGCTGCCAAACATTCCAGACATATTTAGGAGGAAGCGTGCTATCTGCAGGTTTTATGTACTTCATGAACAGCCAAGAAGTTTTATAAGGTGTCCTTCCAATCATATTTCTAGTAAAGCAATTTCAGTCAGGTTATTGTGCTTTCACATGACTGAAATTGGCCTCTGACTGACCTGCTGTGGAACCACACTGGGGCCAATTATGGACTATTGACGTTTTGAGATGTGAACTTTGCCACCTGGTCACCACACAATTGTCATGACATTGCCATTTTGTTTTATGGGCAATGAAAAAATTCTCTCACACGCACCTTATTACATATATCCCTCACACTGACTTCAGTGTGAAATATGAATTATTTTATATGCTAGATGAAAGTTGTATGGTTGTGTTGGACTGAAATGATAGGACTATGGGGCAAGGAAGAGGCTACATTCATCCAGGTGCTTCTACTGAGAATGACAGAAACTGGATTCACAATTTCTAGTGATGTCTTGACAGTACCTTGTCTATTAATTTCCATCTGTCTGCTGGAAGACCTGTACCTCTTATACCCTAGAATTGCATTGCCTGCTTGGTGCAGCTGCAACACATCAATTATTTTGTAATCACCCAAGTTTCCTTTGCCCTGCCCTTCTTTTTTTCCCAGCTGATTATTTCCTAGGAAAAAAATATATTCCCAGGCATACTTGGAACTGTTAAATACCATCCATCTCTTATTCTTGTCCAGGAAGTTGTACAATCTGGTATACTGCCATTGCTTTCCCAACATATTTCACAAGACAGATATACTGTTATCTTGGCTATATTCTTGCAGCTTAATTGCATATTATGCAATGACTAAGCTTTGGACATACGGTGCAAATGTAACTCTAGTTTGGGCAAAGAATTTTAATTGGATTTTCATTTCCACTCACAGATAGGTTTATTGAAAGTGTAGTGAAATATAATAAGATAACAGAAAACAGAGGGTGCATAGACTTGTTGAAAGTTAAACCTAAATATTCAGGAACAATTAAGATTAATTACTACAGTGGGAATGTGTTAATATGTGATATATATATATATATATATTCCTAATGTTATCTGGTATAAATAAAGCTTCTATATTATGTTGCTTGTATTGGAGATATATCATGGACCTCTGTCCCGTATTCTCCAGATATGGATAGATACAGTTCAGCAAAATAAATTTACTGATTTTCTTCTCTCATTGCTTCTCACACTGTTGGTGTTGGATAGATTTTGTAGGTAGGATAGGATATATGTTACAATTTATTCCTCCTATTACTTATGTGTGTGAGCAGAACATTTAAAGTAACCAATTTAGTGTTAGACTTAAAACAATTAGTTAGCAGCATTTAAAACACCTTCCCTTGCAGCATTAATGTGGAAACTTTGAGACTATGCTTATTTTTATTTATCCAGGCTGTGGTTAACAGACTGGTTTTTTCCCACTGAAAGTGATGAAAGCACCAACTTTTACCTGTGTACATGCTTATTCTGAGATCTCTCAATGTGCTTCTTTCTTCACTTAAAACTGTAATTCAAACATTTTTAAAACTCATGTAGCCATAATCCTACACACGCTTACTTGGGATGAAGTCTAATTGAACTCAGTGGGATTTTCTTCTGAGTAAACTGTGCTGTCAAAAATCTGGTTCATTCCACAAGATTCTGAGTAACATTTTGTGTGGCGTTTAAATAAATAGCACAGCAATCTGTGAGATCAGCCTGTACTGTCAGAGAGATAGAAGGGAGGCAATGCTCGCCTGTGCACCAAAGCACAGCTGGCAGGTGTAACTGTTATCCTACTCATCCAGACACCATCCCCTTAAAAGCAGCAGTTCCTTAGGCCAGTGCAAACAATGCAGATTAGAACAGGCTTTTGCTGGAAGTAGAACCAACTTGCTTACAGTTCTGGAATTTTATTCTTGAACTATTTCATCCTTCATAAATCCTTCTGCTTCCTGTTCTTGCCAGCTCAAGATAGAAAATGATAAAAGCCGTATAAAGCTGCTGAGTGTGATCCATTTGTTGTTTAGTATCTAAGAAGCTGTACTGTGTGAAACTCGCTGGTGGAATTGCTTTTGCCCTAAGCAAGTGAGTTTCCATAGAAAATCCAACATTCCTAGATTGACATCTGCCTAGATTTGCACAACCACTCCTTTAATGTTACCATTCAGTTGCCTCAGTTAATGACCCTGGGTGTTTCTGCCCAAATACCTTCACCCCACAGTTGCAATGGATAATAGATTTTGTAATGTAAGGCTACCGAAGAAGTCAGTCTTGTGCATATCCATTTGGATCATAGGAATGAGGGAAGTTTGCTATGGAGGGGTCGAAATTATGCAAATAAGATTTTCGGAGTTAAACGGTACATTCTTTTAAAAAGTTCTACAATGTTTGCAACAAAAAGGTTCAAGGTTCACAAGAATTCAAATGCCATGTGAATACAGAATGCGCATGCATTTAATTGAGACTCCTAAACACATTCACTGAAAGCGTGGCTCCCAGAATTTCTGGACCAACATTTGGAAGTTATTACAAAGCACATCAAAGCGGTCATAGTGCAGACACTTGTCTGGGACACATCACCCATGATGCCTCCTCCAAGTGGTTCTGGGAGCAACCTGTGAATGACAGTTGATGGCTGGCCCTGTACATGGTGATGATGCTAATTTGCACCTTGCCCATGTGACTGGGTTGCCCCAGCCACTCTGGGCAGATTCCAGCATATTAAAAAATATAGTAAAACATTTAACCTTAAAAAGCTACCCTATACAGGGCTGCCTTCAGATGTCTCCTGAAGGTAATATGGAGGGGGAGCGCATAATCCACTGCCCTGCTCATGAGCCACAAACCTCAACATGCCTAATGATAGGGGGCAGTCCTGTGCTCACACCATTTCCATGTCTTCACTTAATGCATGAAATGGGAGCGGCATTATGTCTGAAGGTTACCCAAGGCTTCTGTGAGTTCAGCAGGACAGCTGAACAATGCCAACACATGAACAGGGAGCCTCCTTTTGCAGTGTTTCCTACTGGGCAAAGATTGCCTACACACCAAATAGCTTGATTGCACAGAGGTCCTTTTACACCTTTAGCTGCACAGAATTGAGGATCAGGGATTGTGGGCACAGTCTCTCCCTAGTGCTCAGCTGAATGTGTTAATAAAGCTAATGTTGAACCTGAATTTCAATTTCTTTTAAATTTTCGTGGCAGATCTATAAAGAGGTTCTTATGGAAGCAGATCATCAGCATTTCATCAAGCTCTTGATAGGCTGTTTCCTTTTGCTCCGGAAACTTGACACGAGAGCTCTATGGAATCATGTATTTTACTTTTACCTTGTCAGGTGTTGTGAAAAGCATGTCACAGATAATCAGCTACAACCTAATTAGACAATAAGGAAACAATGAAATGAATTCTCCTCTTTTTCTGACGTGGCACCTGGCTTCAGTGAGCTGAGTACACTTAATTTACATTCTGGGTAAGACAGAAGCGAGGCCTAAATATTTAAAATCTGAATCTGTCAGCTAACCTATATTGCCTCAGTCTCAAAATGCAAAAGGGAATCTTTATCTCTGTTACAATTATGGTCCAATCTTGCATCTGGGTGAGTCTCCAGTTGTTAGTGGAAATTTGCAGATGGAAACTAACATTTAGAACTTTCACAAATAATAATAATTTGTTCAATATCCAACAAATATAGCACAGCCCCGGGGCAAAGGATTACAATACTTATAAAGCAATCCAAAGCATCATATTTTGACAAATGTTACAGATAATGCAAAATCTTAACAAGCTGCTGATTTATTTTAGGGATTTATATACTGCTTAATAATATGCATTTCTAGGTGGCAAACATAAAAACAAACCACGCTAAATGAAATAGTTCTCATAAAAACAAACGCTACCTTAATATGGCTGCTGGAGCAAGGAAGTCTCAGTCATGCACCGAAGTTCAGTAAGAAAGGCCTTGTTAGAGGATGCTGCTACAGAAAAACCTATTCTGTAAGGCAGCAAATTTGCAAACTTGGAACAATGCAACTGTGGAAGAACTGGAAATGGGAGTGATAATAATTGGAAAGGAAGAGGAGGAGGAAAATAAATTGCTGTGGAAAGTGTCCCTGAACTTTTAGTTGTGCAGAAACAATGATGTCTGAAACATAAATGGTGATGACAGGAAAGTCAATTGATGGGAGACTGGACAAGAGGCTGTACAATGGACAATGTAACAAATGCTGACAGTGGTAGTGCAGGCTGTCACACAACCAGGCAAAGGGAAAGATTGGGAATCAATGTGAGAACAATTAGTTGAAAGAAGTGTAACAAGAGGCGGATGGGCAAAGGCTTAGGCAGCGTTATGTCTCATGCAGCTTGTAACCTCATTGTACGTCTTCTCTCAGCTTTCACGTTTGACATGTTATACGTTAAAAGGCGACAGTCTTGAAAGATTACAAAGGTGTCATTCTCCAAGGGCTGAGTGGCCAGTGTGTGAGAGGGAAGAGGAGAGCTTTCTCTTCTCACTTAATTGAGGACCTCCCTGAACCTTGCTTTGCCCTGCTTTTGGACAGTAAAATCTATTAACTTGATTTCTCCAGGAGCAAGTATTGCAGTGCACACTGTATACATATGGTGTACACGGTGTACACCATGAACCTTCCCTGAAGACCCTAGAAGAATTGTCAGGAACTTCGGCTTAACAATTGGGTTTAGGACTTTATCAATGAACATGGAGGGGGTGTGGAACTGACATGCATGAGAAGCCCTTCTCCCTGTGTGTGTTCTTCCCAGGATATCAGGTCAAAGGGCATCAGTGACCAGTACATCTGGTACCGATCAATGAGCCTGGGAGATAGGGGGAGCGGAGGAGCAAGAACCAGCTAGCAACGGACAACACTTGCATGTCTAATCTGTGAGTGTGAAGATAGAAACAATGGTAAAGGTGGCTAGGTGATCTCTGGAAGGCAGTTCAGCTGCCTAGGATAAGTGAGCATTGGGTGGGGCTGACACTGTATAGGACACATTCATAATGGGGTTACAAATTTAGAGCGGTGCACCCGTACAAAATAATAAGTGTGGAAATGCAAGCGTAGTATCCTGGAAAGTACACTTGTGACAGTGAAATAAGAATGCAAGACATTGAAGTCATACTTCTTGAGCATTGGAATGCCATGTCTTTCCTGAATCTGGACCTTGCTAGCTTTGTAGATTTCACCAGATACTGTCCATACACCCTTAAGCTTTCCTCTGCAGCTAGAAGGCTAGTGATTTGCTTGTAAAACAATAAGAACTGAGTTTGTCAGGATGCCAGATTTTGTGCCAGACACCATATGGATTTCATGCTGAGTTGTAGATATAGAGAACACACACTTTCTTGACTGTAGCTGAAATGAGTGTTCTGCTGAGTAACACTCATTTCATTACTCTAAGAAGGCATTTAGAGGAATGATTCCCAAACTTTTTCTTTCTCGCGGACCACTCAAAAATTGGAAAGGGTCTTCTTGGTGGATCACTTAACAAGTTTTCTGCTGGTTGTACGTAGCATTTGCAATACGCTGTGCTAGATGCAGTGTGATCTTTACTTGTATTTTATTGCTTCTTTTAGTTCTTATATTGAATTTTATTGCATTTCAATTTCATTGAATTCAAAACACCCACAAGCAAATCAGGATGAATGCTCATTGGCATATACGTAACCTCCTTGTGAACAAATCAGAATTAGTGCCCATTAAAACCCAATATAGTCAAACCTCCAGGCAAGCTTTGTGAAACCAGGCCTTATGAAGAGCTGTTGAAGGATCTGGGTATGTTTAGCCTGGAAAAGAGGAAACTGAGAAGAGATATGACCATCTTCAAATATCTAAAGGGCTGCCACTTGGGAGATGGAGCAAGCTTGTTTTCTCCTGCTCTGGAGGGTAAGACCTGAACCAATGGCTTCAAGTTACAAGAATGGAAATTATAACTAAACACCAGGAAGGACTTTCTGACTGTTAAGAACTGTGGAATGGACTCCCTCTGGAGGTAGTGGACTTTCCTTCCTTGGAGATTTTTAAGCAGAGATTGGATGGCCATCTGTCCTGGATGTTTTAGTTGAGATTCCTGCATTGCAGGGGGTTTGAGTAGATGACTCTTGGGTATCTTCTATCTGTACAGTTTTATGATTCTGTTATTCTAGTTTGCAGAGAAATAGGCAGCTCATTCTGGCAAAAATATACGGTGAGTGGGGGACACCAGCTGTACAGTAGATATCTATGGCTGGTGTCTTTTATTTCTGAGCACATAATACAGGTTTTAACAGTGGCATGTATATGATTTTCTTTTGCCCTTAGAACAAGCAATTGGATGCTTCGCCAAATTAATTTTTTTATTCCCCACAGAAGCTCCTAGCAAAATCTGTAGTTAGGTGGCTCTGTTTCAAATTATAATTAAGTTCTCAGCTATTAAAATGCTGGTGACTTACTTGGGGATGACGGAGTCTACAGAGAATAAAAGGACAGGAGGATCATTATAGCATAAGAGAAGGCAAGGAGATTGGGAAGCTATACAAAAAGGGATTAAAAGCGCAGAATGCTATTTGGGTATGTGACTATGCTGAGATGTTCTCCTTGTCTAAGCAGATGCAATGGCAGGCAGAATAATGTGATCAACTTCAAAAAAAAAATCTTAGGTAAACAACACAATGTGTTTTTGAAAAGAACAATAAATAATTATAGGACTCATTAAAAGCTTTTAAGTCCCTATGGGATATAGTCCATTTCTTTTCACATTCCCTTTGCTAACTCGAGGGTTGGAAACACAAATAAAAAAGCATGAATAATCCAGTTAACGAGTAACACTGCTTTACTGAATGAACTATAGCCCTCTTCAGATGTTTGCCAGAACATGCACAGATTAAAAGTACCGGTATGTGGAGGGGTAGGGGAGTATAGCAAGTTAGAAGCCTCTTTGAGATTGGGAACCCTGATAATGTGTGCATCCAGCCTCTTCCACACAGATTAGGCTGAATTCCTGAATATGTCTAACATCTGCCATTTTAGTTTTCATCTGAGAAATCTGGAACTTCAGGGTGTCTCTGCTATTTCATAGGAGGGAGTCATGATGAAATAGATATGTTTCATCCCTTGCGCCTGCCAAGAGACATGGGACACAGTAGTTTGAGTGTAGGAACATAAGAAGCTGCCATACCCCACATTTAGTTCAGTATTGTTTACTCCAAGGGTGATGAACTGCTGGAGCTCTAGATGTTGCTGAACTGCAACCCCCATCAGCTTCAGCAAGCATGACCAATGGCTAGGGATGATGGGAGTTGTACTTCAGTAACATCTCAGGGGTAAAGGCTCCCCATACTTGGTCTACACTAGCAATGGCTCTCCAGTATTTCAGACATTCCCAGCCCTCCGTGGAGATTCCAGGAATTGAACCCAAGACATTCTGCATGCAAAGCAGGTGCTCCACAACTGAGGTATAGTTATTCCCTAGTGGTTTTCTTGGACATGATCCTACCCATGTTAAGCTCTTGCATCTCAATAATTTCACTGAGAAGAGACTAGAGTCAAGTAAGTGCTGGACTCCCCCACTGAAATCAATAGGAATTTAAAGGTCTTAACTTAGGGTACTTAAAGCAGATTTGTCAAATGTCAGGTTTTACTCTATGTCCAAGAATGCAAGGCAGGCTTAGGCAGGGAGAGATGGCATGGAAAGACCAATTAAGGTTCAAGCAGGAAGATGTTTTCAAGAGGACTTGACAAAATTGGTAGTAGAGACGCCAGCAGTGAGAGTAATAAATTAGGGTGACAGGTGGACACATCAGGCACTAGCACTGGATAACCAGCAAGGTAATGAACTAAATTGCACTGAAGTGTAGTAGAAAAGAATAATTAGTAAAGTATTTGCAGCATGCGGAACTAAAGGAGCCATGAATTCTAAGGTCTCTGATGTTCCAAAATTTATGACAGAGTGAGATCATTAACATTGTTTCAGATTCCACAGGCTACAAATTTTGTTGCTCACATGAGTAGAAATCTCATGTGTAATGGCAAGTGTAAAAGCCACCCCAAATCAAAATGTGAATCGATCCTCATAGACCATTCCTGTCATCAACCCAGCTAGATGTTTAGGTTGCAGTGACAGGAGTGGTTCCTCTGGTCAGATAAGTGATGGCTGGCGCCCTGCTTGCTTACCTGGGAGTAAGCCCCTTTGACCTCTGTGGGTCTTACTTCTGTGTAGACAAATATGGGGCTGAGCTGTTATATGTTTATACCAAGCCTAATAAACAACTAACTCTTGCTTTGAGTTTTCAGGATTCCACCCCTTCCTAAGCCCACCTGGGGGATACATATTTAAATATTTATATACTGAATTATCTGCAGTTCACATAGCACCTGAAGTTGCTTACAAAACTGAAATACAAGAAGGCTCCGCAATAAAACAGCCAGATGGTAAAATTCACAGTGGAAAAACACCTAGACAGAAACATATAGATGAGACAGACAGAGAGTCAGTCTGCAGAGCAAGCTTGCTGAAAAAATCTTCCTTTTTACCAGGTGATGGAAAGTCAACCGTGAGGGTTGGGTGACTGCTCCCTTGGTGTGAGAGGCAGTTCAGAAAAAGCCAATCATGTATGCAGAGGTGGACTTTGGTAATATGGTGCCCTGACTGAGGACAAAATTTGATGCCCTAAATATTTATTTGTCACCCTCTCTCCCCTCTTGCCTTCTGTTCTGCACATGCTCTCAAGTGAACTACATCATAGTTGCGGCAACTCAATCGCCATCTGACCAGGGCCTTACTTTGAGTAGGTACCTGTATAAATATAGGTATTATTATTATCATTGTTACTATTACTTTCCCTTTAGCTCAGCACCCTGTGCAGAAGAACCACCCACACCACCCTAAATCCAGCACGGCTGTGTGTTCACTGCCCTCCCCTCTGAGAAGAAAGGGACATGGGCCAGATCTATCTTGCACTTAAAGAGTGGTGGCACTCTTTAGGCATGTTGTCATGGACAGCACAGGGCCTAGACCAAGGGGGATGAGCTTCAGGCCTCTATACTGTATCTCCACACCGTGGGTCAGCAAACTTTTCCAGCAGGGGGCCGGTCCACTGTCCCTCAGACCTTGTGGGGAGCCAGACTATATTTTTTGGGGGGGAATGATGAACAAATTCCTATGCCCCACAAATAACCCAGAGATGCATTTTAAATAAAAGCATCATCATCATCGTTATCATTTTTTTATTTGTATTCCGTCTTTCTCTCTTACAATACTCAAGGTGGTTTACAAGCTGAAGAAACAAAAAATATACAACTTATAACCATATAATGCAATACAAAAATGTGATAATAAAACAATACTTTAAAATAAGCAACCTACATCAAAAAGTAACATTCAACAATTATTAGAATAGTACAAAATAATAATATCAACATGTAAAAGTTAAACAGAAATCCACTCAGCGGTTACAATAAATAATTTCTAAACTATAATCAATAAAACAACAAAAAGCCACAGTACATAAAATAATACAATAAAATTGAGAAGCAGAAACTAAAGGGTGGAGCAAGGCAGGTGGAAGGAGGCCTTGCCTGATGGAGACTCTTCCCCTCACAGTTCTTCCTCCAGGCACACATTCTGCTCATGTAAAAACACCAGGCAGGCCCCACAAATAACCCAGAGATGCATTTTAAATAAAAGGACAAATTCTACTCATGTAAAAACACGCTGATTCCCAAACCGTCCGCAAGCCAGATTGAGAAGGCGATTAGGCCAGATCCAGCCCCTGGGCATTAGTTTGCCTACCCATGCTCCACGCCCTCTTGCCTCACCCACAACCCCTATCTCTAGGCCATGTCCCTCCCTGACCCTCCTTCAAACACCTTTCTGTCTGACTGGAATGTTTCCTTGAACTTTAATAATTCCTCTTCCTTACCTGGGTAGAGGATAGAGAGCAGTGTGAGAATGTATGAAGAAACTAGCCTACTGCACCAAGTTAAAATTTACATCTGCTGCCCCACCCACTATTGGCATTTAGCCCCCATATGGTTTCCCAAAGGGGAATGCGGACCTTGGACTCAAAAGGTTTCCCCAGATTATATGTAAATACCATTTTGTACAAAATTCTATATGTACAGGCAGAGCTAAGGGCAGAGCCAGTTTAATTCTGCATATGTGGTTGACATTTGCCTTTCCAGGACAAGGGGAAAGTGCAGGCTAATAAAAAATTCTAAAATGTGTAATCTAACAGAGAGGAGGAGCCATTATAAATGCTGGAGAACAGCTTCCCTGTTAATGCAAATTGTTCCTTCAGAACTACCAACATTTCAGTGGCATTAATATTATGCACATGCACCTTTAGCAAATTCAGTTCCACATTTTAAAAATTCTCCTCCCCACTCCATGCTTGCAATACTAATGAATATTTACATGGCTGCTAATAGGAAATGCCTAAGGAAAGATAAAGAGGGCAATCCTATACTGAAGATACGCTGGCTGAGAGGCTACAGGATTCCACAGAAGTCCACGACAGGTACACCAGTGGAACACTCCAGATATGACTCGGAAGATTCTATTCAGATTGTCTGTGCTATGGCAGATTTCTAGTGTGACACTGTATGCATACTTCTAAATTCTAGTGGAGCACAGGCTTCTCTTTTATCTTAGAATGTGGTTCAGCATAGGATATCATATCCTTTAATCCAGGACAATGTACTTCTGTTTTTGCATCCCAGACTATTTGGGAGTGAATACCTACAATTTATTTTCAGATGTACATTTGGAAAAGTCCTACTGCCTTACATTTTGAAAAAATATGTATGAGGTCATTGGCTAGAGTGGCCTGGCAGCAGAAGGCATCTTTCTTTCTTTCTTTTTCTTTTTTGGCGATCAATCGTAGCCAAGTAAGATGGTTTTCCATGAAAACGGTCTTAACAGTAAGCCTGTAGGTAACCATGGAGGCCAATTCTGGATCCACACGTCCTTCCACAGTGAGGATAGCTTTCTGGGTGCCTTCTTCTTAGCTCATTTCTCCTTTTCATCCTGAGTTCATGGTTGCTCAAAGTCCACAACACCTTTGGTAAAGGCTGTCTCCAACTGGAGCACTCGTAGGCCAGTGTTTCCCAGTAATAAGTGTTCGTATTACATTTTTTAACTATACATCCGTATAGTTAAAGATATGGTTTTCCCAGTAGTGATGTATGGAAGTGAGAGCTGGACCATAAAAAAGGCTGATCACCAAAGAATTGATGCTTTTGAAGTATGGTGCTGGAGGAGACTCTTGAGAATCCCATGGACTGCAAGAAGATCAAACCTATCCATTCTTAAGGAAATCAGCCCTGAGTGCTGACTGAAGGACAGATCCTGAAGCTGAGGCTCCAACACTTTGGCCACCTCATGAGAAGAGAAGACTGCCTGGAAAAGACCCTGATGTTGGGAAAGATTGAGGGCACAAGGAGAAGGGGACAACAGAGGACGAGATGGCTGGACAGTGTTCTCAAAGCTGCCAGCATGAGTTTGACCAAACTGCGGGAGGCAGTGGAGGACAGGAGTGCCTGGCGTGATCTGGTCCATGGGGTCATGAAGAGTAAGACATGACTAAACAACAACAAATTACATTTTTTAAAAAATTGCCTTGAGAACATCTTTAAACCTCTTTTGTTGTCCACCGGTATTTCACTTCCCATTCTCCATTTGGAAATAAAGTAGTTGCTTTGGAAAATGATAATCAGGCATCTGAACAACATGACCAGTCCAACAATTTTGATGTCGAAGAATCATTGCTTCGACACTGGTGGTCTTTGCTTCTTCCAGTAGAGAAGGCATCCAGTGGCATGGAAAGGAGCGCTGGCCCCATGCAGCTAGATTTACCTCTGTCACCATTTTGATTCTCGCAGGATGCAATGCTGTGCATATCCCTGATGCTGTATGTCTGTATAAGGGTTTTAGTGAGATCAGTAGATAAGAGAGGACAATGTTTTGAATGATTACAAAGAACTGACAAACCTTAGCTAGAGCAGTTGTGTGAATTAAGACAGAGAGTGATGCATAAAAGGTAACACCCAGCCTCTTGCTGAAAATATAGAATGTTACCAATTGAGACAGAAAGGTGAAGCTGCACATTCACACCATGCATTTAAAGCACTCCAAAATCTTTGGAGCTGCCATTTGTTAAGGGTGCTGTCATTTGTAGCTCTGTGCAGTCAGCAGCCTTCAGAATATTACAGTTCCCAGGATTCTTTGGAGGAAGCCATGCCTGGCAAAGTGGCATAAGAGTTCTTTAAATGTGCAGGGATGTGCCTGAGGTGAAAAGGAAGATTTAGTAAAGAAATATTTACTAAAGTAACTGTTTAATAGTGTGAAATATCAGTAAGCAAAGAAGAAAAATGGATGGAGCTTGATATTGTTTGCGCTGAGTGCTACAAGAAGGGGACAGGAAGCTTAAAAGGAAGGAAAAATGGAAGATAAAGATATGAGAGGGGACACCCCACTTTCTGCCCTGGCCAGCAAAAGCCCAGCAGAGCTCAGGAAGAGCTGGTTGTCTTTCCTAGGGTCTGTAAGAGTTTGTGTTTGTATCTCAGCCATAATTGAGACAGACCCATCTCATCTAAGTTTAGATGAAGCGTGGGTTGCACAGATGCAGGTATAAGTAGTCAAGTAGAAGACAGAATACATGCTCAAAACATCTCTTTTTAGAGAAAGCAAAGACCATACAGTTGTCAGTTGGAAGGAGAATAGTGTGCAAACAAATCTTCAGCGACTCTCTGCAATATCCACAGAAACCTGATTCCAGGGGCATAAATGGATACCATATGAGGTGAGGAAGAAACAGGGAGAAAGGAATTAGGGTACCAATCTGATGGGGATGAGGATGTCTAGCAAAGCATCTTAAACTGAATGGGCTTTATAGCACAGGGTAGTCGTCCCGTCCCCCCTTTTCAAATTAATAACATCTCTGCGTTGCGTATGAACTTAACTTTGGCAGCTTTGGAACATCAAGGTTAGGCTAATATATTGGTGTCGTTATTAGCAACATTGCCTGAACGAATTCATTCCCCCCACAATTTCTATTTGCACTTTTGGTTTATACTTTCATACCTGTTCTTCTGCCTCAAGCATGATTTGGGTTTGCTGTTACAGATTTTAATTTTATTTTTAAGGGGGGGGGGGAATAACCCTTCACTTGCTGGCTTCCTCAAAAAGAGTTCCACTTGCTGCTCTTTTACTGAGTTTATCAGCAAGGACACTGTCATACCATAATGGGCTCCTGTTGCTACACAAATGAAAATGTCATGGCAGCGTGTGAGATTTATATTGAATTGATCTTTCCTAGGCTTCTGTCGTGGTGGCATTATGTGAGTCATTTGATCTAATAGTTGGCTGTACCCTGGATGGATGGGTAGTTGCCTGTATCAGTACTTGGCCTTAAAGCAGATAGCTAATCAGAGCTTGGTCGCATACTTGGGCTGGCAACTGGTTGAAGCAGTATTGACCCCACAGTGCAGGTTGAATGGTGCAGGTTTCATTCCAAACTTATTTCTAGCACTTTTACTATACCTGTGAAGTTATAATCAGCTCCCTCCCCGGCTTCTCCAGGAAGCACCTGTACATAGCTATTTTTGTCTTAAGACTTTTAAAGGTGATCTGTGCAGTTCCTTTTTGTGTGAGTGTGCATGGAATATCTCTAGTGAGATTTGAGAATAATTGGCCGTGGTGGTAGTGAGAAGCTTGGAGAGCAAGTGCAGGGTTCAAAAGAACCAACTCATTAACAACCCACAAGTTTCAGAAGGAAGCCAGTTTCAAATAGAGAAGCAATAGTGGACACACAAAACCCCCATCTGCAGGTTTTGTATGCTACTCATGGCCAACTCCAGGCAGGAGGAGGCCCTGAGCAAAAGGTCCTCTCCTTTGTCAATGGGTTTATATGGCAGTGGTAGGGGCAGCAGCACCCTAAGCAGCCCCAGGTGGCTGCATCCTGCCACCAATAAAATTTCCCACAATACTCCAAAGGTTCAGTCCCCAGAATCTCCAAGGAGGACTGAGAAATAGCCTTTCTGAAACCCTGGAGAGCAACTGAGGATCCTCCAGTCCATGAACCTAATTAGATGCTCTTACTAATTAGAGCGGGACGCAGGTGGCACTGTGGGTAAAATCTCAGCGCCTAGGACTTGCCGATCGCATGGTCGGCGGTTCGAATCCCCATGGCGGGGTGTGCTCCCGTCGTTTGGTCCCAGCACCTGCCAACCTAGCAGTTCGAAAGCACCCCCTGGTGCAAGTAGATAAATAGGGACTGCTTACCAGCAGGAAGGTAAACGGTGTTCCGTGTGCTGCGCTGGCTCGCCAGATGCAGCTTGTCATGCTGGCCACGTGACTCGGAAGTGTCACTATAGAGTGAGATGAGCGCGCAACCCTAGAGTCTGTCAAGACTGGCCCGTATGTGCAGAGGTACCTTTACCTTTACTAATTAGAGTACCTTTACTAATACTCAGTTGGATGGACCAAGGGTCTGACTTGGTATGAGACATTGGAATATGAGCCCTGCTGGCTCAGGGCAGATCCTCTTTTCATAGTAGCTGTGGCCAGGTGCCCATGTGAAGCACACTAGTAACTTCATACATTCAATATACAGCATTGTGGGAAATGAAAATGGAGGTTAAAAGTTGCTGCCCGGCACTGCTTGTGGTGGTAGGCTAGGGGGCAGAAATTCATGAGCCACACTGGGGTGCTCAGGCTACCCTAGGATGCTGGCTGTGGCCACCAACTCTGATGTTTCTAACATCTGGAGGAGAATCTTGTGGTTCCCCATGGGGAGTATAAAAATGACAGCAAAATGTTCTGTTTGCATGAGAAGAAGGAGGCCCACATATTTCTCAAATGCTTTAGTGGCATATAGGCTGGGCTTGAATAATCATTCAAGGTAACCCTGGTAAACTGAATCTGTGTGTTCTGGCTGGACTCTGCCGCTTGTTCTCCGAAATGTGTTTTGTTCCTAGAAGATAGATGCTGTCATCTCTTCTTGTATTTTTGAAGATTACCCTCTAGTGCACTGATATTTTCATACAAATCACTCAGAGATGGTTCAGATGAGCACCAATAAATGCTCTTTGACCCCTTTGATGGAAATGGCTTTGATGCAAACTCCCCTGCTGCATATAAGAACTGGTGCAGCATAGGATCTCACTCTGTATTTCCAGGCTTGCCTGTCAAGAATTTGAAAAGTTTTGTCATATAAACCAAGTTCATAGCTGTACCAGTTTGTCTGCATTTGATAACCTGTACACTTTACATCCTTGGAGGCCTTTGCTATAGTTTTCATCCTGTAGCTAACCTTTCTGTTGGGTCTCACTCAACATTTGCTGTACTGGATTAGCAGGCTGTACTGGATTAGCAACATTACTGTACTGGCTGAGAACAGAATTAGGTTGGTGGGACAGTGCCCTAGTGGGCCAGCCTGCTCTGGGGGGAAAACAGTTATTGTGAACTCCTCAGAAATGGAATGTGTGTTCCAGCAGGACACAGAGATCCCACAATATCAGGTACAGACTGTGAAAGCCAATGTAATGGGGAATTTTGGGGGGAGCTGATTTATTTTAAATAAGTAACTTACTCAGAAGTACGTTCCACTAATGATAAGTGGGAACCTAGGGCTAAAATAGATGTGACATTAAATGTGTATTTGCATTTAGCATGCAAGTTTATTTATATTTTTCGTCAATGAAGGATTCACCCCGATGCAAATACCGGTTTAAGACGTAGGGCTTTCCTCGTGGCCACAGCAAGAGAGGAAAGAGCCACATTTCTCCTCCAAACGTGCTCCAGTCGTAATAATCAAGCCCCTCTCTAAAGTGGGATGCTATTTGCATTTCCCAAAACATCCAGATTGCCCATCACTGTTTAGAATTGTTACCTAAATTAGACTATTTGGCTAATGTAGAGGGGTTTTTTAGCCTGTTGTCAAGATGATTCCAAGATCCATGATAACCTGGATGAATAATTTTAACAGAAACAAGCTCTCTAAAGTATTTAAGAGATTCTTAAGCCAATGCTTCATAAATATTACCTTTAGCACTTCAGTAGATTTATATATTTCAAAGTGAAATTAAATGAATTCAGGTTGTCATTTGCAGTACCATTGAATCACTTGGTTTCATTTTTAATAGCTGGATTGCATTGTGTGCAGAGGCAGCGAACACTGCATTTTTCAACTTCATTTTGCAACCTGAGCTCATTTAAAATAGGCCTTAAAATTCCCACATGGAGCTTGAGATATAATTTGCCAGACACCAAGACATAAAGAGTTATGAACGTGCTTTCCCCCAAAGACAATGGATGAATGAATGCACAAGTTAAATGTGATCAAAAATCAGAATGATGTGGACTACACTTCTTGTGATATAGGGCTCTGCTCATCCATATGAAATAATGTATTCACTATCTCAGATGCTTAAGCTGGCTGCTGATATTTATCCCCACAGGAAGATCCTGAAAACTAGTCAGAGCAGGTCAGGCACTGCAATATCCTGCATGGGTGGCTAGGAACATAGGAAGGTGTTTTGTACCTGATCATACTATTTGTCCAGTATTGTTGTTAATAATAATAATAATAATAATAATAATAATAATTTATACCCAGCCCATATGGCTGGGCTTCCCCAGCTACTCTGGGTGGCTTCCAACAAACTATTAAAATGCAGTAATTCGTCAAACATTAAAAGCTTCCCTAAACAGGGCTGCCTTCAGATGTCTTCTAAAAGTCTGGTAGTTGTTCTCCTTGACATCTGGTGGGAGGGTGTTCCACAGGGCGAGTGCCACTACTGAGAAGGCCCTCTGCCTGGTTCCCTGTAACTTGGCTTCTCGCAGTGAGGGAACCGTCAGAAGGCCCTTGGCGCTGGACTTCAGTGTCTGGGCGGAACGATGGGGGTGGAGACGCTCCTTCAGATATACTGGACCGAGGCCGTTTAGGGCTTTAAAGGTCAGCACCAATACTTTGAATTGTGCTTGGAAACATACTGGGCGCCAATGAAGGTCTTTCAAAACCAGTGTCTTTCAAGACTCTAGTTCAGTATTGCCTTATTCTGACTGGCAGTAGGTCTTTCGTGCATCCTGCTATATGATCTTTTAACTCACAGGTGCTGAACCTTTTACTAGTCATGTGACCCGTGCAAGATTGCAGACCCAGAAAAAACACCTCTTTTGGGGTGTTGAGTAAAATCGTGGATCCGAAAATACCACTTTTTTTCAGGGCAAGATCTTGGCCTGAAATTGTGCAAGAGCAAGACACCCAAAATGGCTGCCATATTCTCGCAGGGAAAAGTGGGATGTCCCGGTTTTTCCAAGACAGTTGACAGCTATGCAGTCTACATTAGTAGGACATACACACCCTGCTTTGAACAAAACCAGAGAACAAAAATATGGGAGAAGAGTGTGCACTGGAGTTTAAGGAAGTCTAATAAAGTTCAGATTTTGCCCATGATAACTACTCCTATTTAGTCTCTGCATATCCTTCACAGAACTGATCAGGGAGGAAGATGGGGGCAAGATTAAAATTAGTTGGCTCTTCCTGTGATTGGCTCTGGCTCCACTTCCTTTTGCTTTTCCCCGCCTTCTGCCCTGTTGGTTCGAATGGGCACCAGTTGCCACTGGTTTGGAGACCTGCACAGGGCAATGACACTTATACTTCCCTCCATCCTTGTTTGCCCACTAGTCGGTGGCACGCGGTGGGTGCATGGGCCTTAGTGTCCAAGTGGGTGTCCTTAGGATTGTAACCTTGAACTCACCAGAAAGTGCCTCATATTACAGTTAATATTTGCATGCAGATATTATGTACAAAATGCAAGCACACTGCTTCAGTTTGAAATACATGAAAGGCTCTTATGAGGAGGAGGGGAACTCAATCATTTCCTGGTTTCTGCCTCTGTATTTTGAAGGGGGAAAGCATGCAATTTACACACATGGGACCTTTTTACAACTGCTGAGTAGTCATGTATTTTGTACTCGGAGATATCTGTCATCAAAATGTAGCATGAAAAGCTGCCAACTGGGAGCCTTTTCTGGGCCTTTACAGGTGCTGTCCTTCCATTTTATTCTTAATTTATTCCATCTTTTCTTACTAAGGCTAGGGAAGGATGGATCAGTCAATTTCAGTTCTCTCAGTTCCTCGCCCCCCCCACAATAGGTTATCTGCATTTATTCAGCAATCTGCAATTCTTTTTTTTTAAATCCCTCATAAAAATTCATTAGCATTTATTGCAAATATCTCACAATCAACTCCCCCCCCAATTTTCTCTAATAGACACATTTTTTTTGCACAACACTTTCCCCAATAAAATGCCTTTTTGCATGTTATTTTCACTAATATATGCACTCCTATGCACACTTTAGCCTAGTATGTACATTTTTGTACATATTACTTGGCCGGAGAACTGCACTGGAAAATCTGGAGAGGTGTGAATTGCAAAGGATGGCTCAGTTCGCATATTGTTTAGGAAAGTGTGAATTAAGTGTGAATCATCTTTAAATGCATACTGAATTGAATTCCCTCCCCCTCTCTACTTGGGATTTAACTAGACATTACATGTATACACTGTGCTTTTCTTTTTTGGTAAAAAGAAATGATGAGCCAGCTCTGTTTGTCTGTAGTGGCATCTCACATACCCAGTCTGATTGGCCAATTTCAAAACAGGTGCAGTATATGTGACAGCTGAAATATTAGAAAACATCCATGACAGTGATAAACCTTGAGCTTTTTAAAATAATACTAATAATAATGACGGGCACCATTTAGCACCCAATATTACATTTCATTGTATTTCAATGAAGAAACTTAACATTGTTTGAAGACTCTGATTTCCTCTAAGGATGAGCACAATCTGCTGGATATATCAAATTCACCTTCATGGCATTAGTGGACATCTGGGAAATAATTCCAGAGGTCCAATTAGTTATACATTGTCCAAGGCCCTGGTACACTCTGATGACTCATCAGCATCAGCAGTAGGAGTATTCACTGGGGCCCCAAAACTAGCCCCCAACCTAGATTCCCTGCACACAAGGCTCCTTGTCAGATCTGAAGGAAAAGGGTGCTAACATTTGCCCCAGAATCTGGATAATCCTCTGCCTTGCTTTTAGTGTCACTGGATATATGCACACCCCATAGCTGGTCTGAGCACAGATAGTTTGCCATCTGTGAAACGGTGATTATTTATTTATTTGCTTGCTCACTCAAATCGCATCCCGCATTTCTGTCTGGCAGCTCCACACGGCAATATGAACAAGATACAATGAAATCAAATTTTAAACAGTTCAGAGGGTAGAAACTATTGCTATGTTTTGAAATTCTAGTCCAGGCATGTGGAATCCTTTGTGATCACAGGTAGCCTTTAAGTAAATAAAATGCTAGTTTTGGATCTATCTATCTATCTATCTATCTATCTATCTATCTATCTATCGCTTAGGAAAAGCCCACTGTGATCTCTTCTAAGGATGAGCAGAACCCCTTAAGGTTCAGTTTGCAATTAACTGCAATGCACACAATCCCTTTTGTCCACAAATGCAGCATTTCTAAAGAGCAACATTTGCAGAGGTTTTCATCAGCACATTCCACTGGGCTGGAATACAAATGTCCGTGCCTTGGAATCTGTATAGTAATTGATGCCTGTGCTCTTTTAAATGTATTAATCATTTGGAGACACTAATACTTCCCCCTGGGCCTCTCTGGAGGTCATTTTCCAGATTGTTCCTATTTTAAAGTTCTTCTCGGGCATTTCTTTGTTTAGGTCAGTTAAAAATATAACCGCAGCATCGCCGTAAGGGCCTCTTCTGCAGCAGGCTTTGTAAATGGGATTCTACAATGTAGCACGTTTCATTCAGCAGAAAATGTTGCAGTACTGAATCTCCATCACAGTTCTGGAAAGTTGCAAGAATGAGTGTGGCAGAGAAGCCAGGGAGGTTGTAGAGACAGAATGCATTTCACGTAAATATTTTGGATCACTGCAACGAAGAGACATTCAGAAGACTCATGTTGAATAAGAATGAGTACAGTGGTACCTCAGGTTACGTACGCTTCAGGTTACAGACTCCGCTAACCCAAAAATATTGCTTCAGTTTAAGAACTTTGCTTCAGGATGAGAACAGAAATTGTGCTCCAGCGGCATGGCAGCAGCAGGAGGCCCCATTAGCTAAAGTGGTGCTTCAGGTTAAGAACAGTTTCAGGTTAAGTACGGACCTCCGGAACGAATTAAGTACTTTACCCGAGGTACCACTGTATTACAGTTCATTATTAGGGTTAATTGAAGAGTTAATAGTTCTGATTCGACCACCACAGACATGAGAATGTGATGTGGTGTGTGTGTGTGTGTGTGTGTGTTACACAAACACGCACACACAGTGCTTTTTCTGGGGGGACGCAGGGGTATGCATACCCCTAAGCATTTTGTGAATGTAAGTTTGGCCTCATTGAGGGGGAGCATTTCAATATGGGTAGGAAAATGAGAGTACCCCTAAACATTTTTTTAATAGAAAAAAAGCACTGATAGTACTTAACAAGTCATGCTAGTTAATTACTAATATCTCATGCTGACTGTGTCTTCAACAGTTTTGTGCTGGCTATTTCTTTCACAGCAGGTCTCAGAACTGGTTCCAAACTTTTCAGGGCCTCAGGCAAGCTTCCCTTAGAGGACCCCCAGAGCATGCTGCTGCTTGGGTCTTCCAGGAGTAAGCAGCCAGCCTCACCTTCTTGCTTGTGGGTGGGCTTACCTGGTGGAGCAGTGGGGAGTACCTCCAGCCCATGTTGTTGTTGTTTAGTCGTGTCCGACTCTTCGTGACCCCATGGACCAGAGCACACCAGGCACTCCTGTCTTCCACTGCCTCCCGCAGTTTGGTCAAACTCATGCTGGTAGCTTCGAGAACACTATCCAACCATCTCATCCTCTGTCGTCCCCTTCTCCTTGTGCCCTCCATCTTTCCCAACATCAGGGGCTTTTTCAGGGAGTCTTCTCTTCTCATGAGGTGGCCAAAGTATTGGAGCCTCAGCTTCAGGGTCTGTCCTTCCAGTGAGCACTCAGGATTGGTTTCCTTAAGAATGGATAGGTTTCATCTTCTTGCAGTCCATGGGACTCTCAAGAGTCTCCTCCAACACCATAATTCAAAAGCATCAATTCTTCAGCAATCAGCCTTCTTTATGGTCCAGCTCTCACTTCCATACATCACTACTGGGAAAACCATAGCTTTAACACTCCAGCCCTTGGATCTCACTAGACCAACCAGACTTCCCTATATGGTTCTTGAGGCTGTTTCAGCCAAGCCATGTCCTCCTGCTTTACACTTGACATCATATATGACAAACATGACATCTGGTGTGGGGCAGGTAAAGATGTGGCTGGTCGCAGCTGATTGGTGGGACTTGCAAAGCCCCTTGCTTGTTTTTTATTTGCAAGCCTAATCAGTTGATCATTGGGACTTGTGTGGGGCTTTGCATGACTCCTTGCAAACCCTACCAATCAGGTTTAATATAGGCTCCCTGACTCCTGGATCGTTACTGCATCATCACTGAGCAAATCCTTAAGGGAGTACACAAAGGAATGGGATGGCAGCCACCCTCATCCTCTTGCTCTATAGGGTGAGTGGCTCTACATTATAGAGGCACTATAGTAGGCCCAGTATAGTAGGACCACTCATCCCCTATCCCATTCTGGCACTGTTGCAGCCTCCCAGTAAGGAGGTAGAAGACTCCAACTGTCTCCACCTCCAGCCACTGGTCAGGGATCACTGGAGTCCTGCAACACCTGGGGAGCCCACAGTTTCTCCACCCCTGGTGTAGAGAGAGCCTTAAAAGTGCCACATAATTGCTCGAAAAGAAAGGCAAAGTATTATTGTTCCATTTGCCAATAATCTATAAACACAAGTGCCAGGGAGGAATTGATAAAATTTCATACTGGAAAGCACCTAAATTGCATTTCCTTTTCTTTGCCATTGCTGGAAGAGGAAATTATTTTTTGTTATTTATAAAAAAAGTACATGCGGTGACTTCTTTGCATAAAAACACAAAGCTAAGCAGGGAGTTTGGGAGGCTGCGTGGGAGAGCAACAGATTTATTTGTTTACATCTCACTTAGACCATTCTATTTATCTTTTCTTATACAGTGCACATCACAGGCCCAAGCTATTCATTATTCAAGGGGTCCTCTCCCGGTTCTATTGCCAAGTGAACTTGTCATGTGGAACAGTCTTGCTGAAAAATGAAATGGGACAGAAATTTATTCTCCTCTCCCCACCCCCTTTTGTTTTTTTTGCTGGAAAGTACCTTGCTCTCACAAAAGCAAAAATTTGAGGGGCGTCAGGTGCAGGGAAGGAAGCCGTCTTGGTATCTGCTCACAATGCTTGGCCTTTGCATGCCTGGCGTATGTTCTTAGATGAAGTGTCAGAATGGCAATGTAATAAATAGAGTGTTATAACTTCTTTCAAGAAAACAATGGATACACTGAGATGCAGGTTTGGGCTGACATAGGAATTACTGGAGCTGAGTTATGGCATATTTGGAATGTGGTGCAATAGGCAATGGACATGAAATGCAATTGTCTGCATGCTGATGATAGTCATCGTGAAGGAGGCTGAAGGAGTGTGTGGATGTAGGTTTATATTCTGCTGCCATCTGTTCATGTTATATATGATAATAAAAGCCTGCGTGATCTCCTGGCTGAGTCCAACCTAAAGCAAGAAGTTTCCTGCTGGATTACTCATGAGATGTTGGAAGTTTCAGTCAACCCGTCAGGGTGTCTTCTCTGCTACATTCTTAAATTGGAGGTGCTAGTCCAGATCTTCTGTACAGTGGTACCTCGGGTTAAGTCCTTAATTTGTCCCAGAGGTCCGTTCTTAACCTGAAACTGTTCTTAACCTGAAGCACCACTTTAGCTAATGGAGCCTCCAGCTGCCACCGTGCCGCCAGAGCACGATTTCTGTTCTCATCCTGAGGCAAAGTTCTTAACCCGAGGTACTATTTCTGAGTTAGCGGAGTCTGTAACCTGAAGCGTATGTAACCTGAAGCGTATGTAACCTGAAGCGTATGTAACCCGAGGTACCACTGTACTTGTCTCATGGAGTTCAGTTCTGCTTACTGGCTGTTAAGTTGTGGGTGAACATATCAGACGACACAGCGATTCTCCAAACAGCTCTTGTTTATTCACAGAACAGAACTGAACTGAAGGGTTCAGTCAGCCTGCTTATATAGAGCTCCAGTACAACGTAACTGTAACAACTTTCTGTAACTATCCAATCACTGAATGTCACTTTCGATCCCTTATTTGCATATGTGGACCTGAACTATCTACAGTATCCCCCTGCTGGCCCAGGGTGAGAACTTCAGTACATAACACTGGCCATCCTGTCCACATAGGATTTTAGCCACAGTCTGCTAAGAGAGATCTGTTGTTATTAACAATCAAATGACCTACAGTGTGAGAGTCCTTGTCTGCAGGTTTACAATCTAATGAACATGACAGAAGAGGGAAAAGGAATGAAGAGGGAAGAGGAGGATAGTAAACACCCCTTCTTAAAGTTGCATAGGTGCTCTTACAATGGCCAACTAGCTTGAACAGAGACAATTCAGAGAGGAGAAGAGTCAAATAGCAAATGATCTTCCCACTGAGTCAAGGGAGCTGGCTGCCCCATCTCTCCCTCTGCTGCAGCTATGGGAACCACTTAAGATGCATATTTGCATAAAAATTGTATCTGCTAATTTATATTAGCATTATAATAGATTTAGGAGTAAAATGCTAAACACTTGCTAAAAATAATGACTGAAGTCTGTAACCAGATGACCTGTGTGCCTACTCAGACAGCTGCCCAGCTGCTGACAGTTCAGTCTTCAAGGACCATCCTGTCCCTCCTTCTGGCTCTTTCTCTTTCTCTAGATTAGACAGCTCTTCAGATAGAGGACTGCTTGAAACGGAGGACTCTTCCCTGTAAAATAGACATACGGCTACCCTAGCTGCAGCCAGGAGGAATGACTGCTAATAGCTGACATTTCCAGGATAGGATGAGCCATAGATGATGCTATGCCTTCCAGGATCAATATTGTCTTGACTGTAGGTGGTGAAATTACTGGTTGAGAAACTAGGACATTTCCTGGGATATATCACCAACCTCAGAAGTTGCTACTGATAGGGCTGGAGAGGACTGTTACAGAAGATGCTTCTTGAGTTTTGAACTATGTTTTAGTGACTTTTTGGCAGCATTTATCTGTCTCAAAAGACAGTGGGGCGCACCTTTGGAGGTGAAGTCAAAATTGCTGCGTTAGCAGCACCAAAGTGACCTCCCTGGGGCACAAGCCTAGGCAGTGTGTATGGATGTTCATTAGTTACCTTCACTTGGTTTAGCTGACCAGTCATAGCAGTTTCCAGGATGGGGCCACTGTCACATGCTGACAGCTTCTAGAAGTCACAGACGAGAGTTGAGTGCAGGATGAGGACCAAAGGTGGACAAACTACCCCAAAAGGAACACAATGTGTTCCCCACCAGAGGTACTCCTCCTCCCATAACACCCAAATACTCCAAAATCCACTGCAGGGTGGACAACATGGGATATATTCATTTGTTGCGGAAGTGCATGCTCCTCAAAGGTATTTACCAGTACCTAATTGCTCTGAGTTGTTTCCTGCAACCTGCATTTGTGATTTTAATATGTTACCTGAAAAATGATTAGCGCTCTTCAAGATGAGATAGAAGCTCATGTCAGAAGCAAAGTACCTTGTGCATTGTTTTTCTCTGTAATGCAACCCTCAGAATACAGCAGGACGTTCTTTATCTGTGCCATCAGCAGTCTCTCTGACTGCCTTCCCACCATACATTCAAAGCACATGATTTTCCCCAAAGAATCCTGGGAACTGAGGTTTGTTAAGGGTGTTGAGAATTCTAGGATTGCAAGGGGCAAACTAGATTTCCCAGGATTCTTTGGGTGGGGTGGGTGCTTTAAATGTACAGCATATGCACAGCCTCCTCTTCTTCCTATATGTCTGCTTGCTCTTCGATATATAGGTAATCCTGTGCTCTGAGTCCATCAGCTTAGTATCTTTAAAGTATTTTATTTTAAAGCAGAGGTAGGCAACCTGTGGCCTTCCAGATGCTTTTGGACC
The DNA here is from genome assembly GCF_964234715.1 of Podarcis melisellensis. Classification (NCBI taxonomy): domain Eukaryota; kingdom Metazoa; phylum Chordata; class Lepidosauria; order Squamata; family Lacertidae; genus Podarcis; species Podarcis melisellensis. The sequence continues at coordinate 40,603,098 of NC_138537.1, forward strand.
ACAACTCCCATCAGCCTCTGATGGTCTTACCAATGGTCAGGGATGATGGGAGTTATAGTCTAGCATATCTAATGTAAAAGAAAACATTGCTATCCTTTTCTCACAGAGACTCACAAGTAAGAGCATTTCCAGGCTGTCAGTATTTCTTGGTGGGAGTCAATTGCATACTGGCAAATTCAGGCTGTGTAATTATAGTGGATTGGGAGGTATTAAGCAACAAATCCACCTCCTCAAAAGATCAGGGTTTTTTTGCGATAGGGAAAGTGATGAGAAAATGCACTTGAACATGTGGGATGACATTTCCTTGATGTTATTTGGCCTCCATGCAAACAAATAAGAGTGAATGCTCACTAAACAGTCACTGTCTAATCTCCCTGAAAACAAATGGAGATGAGAGACAAGTCATCTGGAAGCGCTCCAAAATACTTTTTTTCAGGATGCCAACATTATTTATCTTCCCTTTCCCCCCTCTTCTTCCCTTTGCTAATAGTCTTAGCTTCAGCCTTAAGCTCTAACTAGTGGGTGGTACACACAACTCTCTCTTTAACCCCTTTGCCCATACAGGCCCGGTTCACTAAGCCATACTTTAAAATAAACTCTCTTTTCATGTGCAAGAGTGATTTGCTCCTCCCCTGCTCCAGATTGTGCCACTTGTGGAAGGAAACAAGCCAGAGTCTTACTTGTTGTGACTCATGAACCCAGGCTTGAGGTTTCTCTAAGCAAACCATGAGCAGAAGCCAGGTTTGGTTCTTGACTTCCACCTCTGCATTCAGAGGAACCAAACCATGAGCCCAGGTTTGCACATTTTAAACTATAGTTTAATGTTGCATGGGAACTAGGCCACATCAGGGATGGGGCACTCCCAAGCCTATTTAACTGGAATTCCTCAACATTCCCCCATCCTTATTTTAACCATGCTTAAGCCATATGTTGGCACAGACCATAATATTATGATCCATACATCAATTCATGTGGGGCCTGAATAAAGACAATGGTTTCCTATTCCACTGCAGATATTCATTAACTCAATATCACCAAGTTGATTGTTTTAGCACCTACCACTTTAGTTGCAAAGAGTCACTGTGCTTAGTTTCATACATTCTAGCTCTAATTTAATTTTCCCTCTGCGTACTTCTTGCATTTCATTTTTCTCTGAGCTCAATGCTTATAATTTCTCCCTGCTGCCAACCTGTAATTGCGAACCGTACCTCATGCACCTGATGAAGCAAACTCTAGTCCACAAATGGCAAAGCCATAATAAATTAGTTAGTCTTTAAGATGTCACAAGACTCTTTGCTGTTCAATATTAGCTATGTTTTTTGAAACCAAGCTCTCAAAGCCATGGTTGAAAGTGGACCTTAGTTCGCACCAACCATGGTTGAAGTCAACGTCAGCATAAGCCTTAATCATGGTTAAGATCAGTAAGGACAATTTGTACTGAAGTGTATGTAGCAGAATTCCCAAATTCTGGTAGTCGAAGCTTATATTTCTAAGGAGAGTTTCATGCTTCTCATGAAAACAGAGAGGGAGTAATTACTGGATCAGCCAGTTTCCTTTTCTGTGTGCTGATTTTAAAAATATATTTTAAGAAGAGCTTTTTTTTATTAATGTAACCTCATGTTCAACAGACAGTACAACATTTCTTTTGATTTCAAAGAGTTGCATTTCTAAAAAGGCATGTCTCCGTCCTTCAACTCGAGATAGAGACTATTTCAAGAAAAGAACTCCCTTGACATCACGCACTGTCATGTCATATTATGTTCTAGGGCATCTCATCTCTCTGCCTTACCAATGTTATGAAGCAGATCCACTCTACGTGGAAACGGTACAGGCCCCTTTAGCAGAGACAGAAACATCAGGATATTTGCTTGGCTATGTAAATTATTCCACGGGGTTAAGAAGTGCAATTCATAATGCTTTCATTGGAAGTGTGTATCCTCAACATCTCGACAGGCCCTTGTGCTTTAGCAGGATGGTTGCCATATATGGACTTTGAAAGAAAGGAGTTCAGATGCAATTCCATGTTTCAAGGGAGAAGAGAGGAAATTATTTCTCTTTGCCTAAGCAATCGAGAAACTAAAGGAGCAACATCATTCCAAGATGAGAAGTAGCAATGAGAACCTTTGCAATTCCTGTCAGTGACTTCTTCATCAAACTTCATAAACTTCAAAGATGTTAGATGAATTGCAAAGAAACCAAAGCATCTTCCTGCAAATGTTTCCACCACTTGTATTGTATTCATAATTAGGTTTGTCACATATTTACTGACAGAATGAAGACAAAAATCACATTACTGATTCCTAGACTATTTCATACTGCTTTACTATTTATTATTAGATCCCCTGGTTTCTTCAAACAATTCCTAATAAGAACACCTCCAGCTTGCTGTAATGGACCATTTTGGCTCTTGACTTATTGTGGGCCCCTCTAGACTGGTTTGTGTGAGAGGGCATGTCCTGTAAGATGTCATTGGCACAACAACAGTGCTTTTGCGGTGGATATATAGTTTATCATTCACACAACATTCTGCTTTATTAGTTGTTTTGCAAAGCTTCCCCAATGTTACCGCTTTATTGCCATCTGGCGGGGCAGTTTTGCACTATAGCACAACATAGGCAGGACAAACACACACCCCTGGGACATTTGCGGTATAAAAAGTTACTGGATTTCAGTTGGAAGCGATGGGATAAGTCCCAATTGGAAACGAGGCAGTATGTCTACACCGAAAGCTTTGTAGGTGTAAACAGCATTGAAAGCAGAATCATGTATAATATTAACGAATGCACTATAAAACAAAGGACATCTGGAGGGATGCTATGGCTGCTTCCAGACTAGGATATTAGATGTCAGCAAATGTAGGTTGTGCAAAGTGGATTAGGTACTCTTGTGCTCTTTTGTCAGGACAGATGAAAAGAAGACCCTCCCAGAGCTACAGTTTCCAGAATGGTTTAACATCCAATCTCTCTCCACAGGGAACTCTGGAAATTGTAGCTCTGTGAGGAGATAGGGGTCTCCTAACAACTCTCAGCACCTTTAACAAACAACAACTCCCAGAATTCTTTGACTGGTTAAAATGGCATCATAGTGCTTTCAATGTATGCTGTGAATGTGGCCAGAGTCTATTTCCTCAGCACATTTTTGTTCTCTTCCCCATCCTTTCTGCCACCTGCTTACTGTACTTGCCATGGAGAGCCAACGAACAGGCAGGCAGTGACATAAATTGCTCCTCCTTTTCAGCACCGCTGCTGATCTGGGTCAGAGTGTGAGGTGGGTGAGCAGGCCGTCACAGTGATGAAGTGGTGGACAAGCTCCAGGGTTGCTCTTATCAGTGGGGTCTGTGATGGGTTGTGGACCCCTGGCTGTTTCAAGTTCATTGGCACAAAGATAGAGCAGTGCAAATTACCCTCACGCCATAATATGAAAACACACACATCAGAGTCAGTATTATAGTAGACAAGCAACTTCTGAACAGCCTCCCACCCTGACCCAGCAAGGGAAAAAAGGAAGGCAATGTTTTCTGGGAAATGCTTATGTGATTAACAATACTTCTAAGTGGCCGCCTTTGAAATTCCAGCTCCTGGAAAGCAGCTAAGCAGTTTTTCCTGGCAAAGTCGGCCTTGCATAATGCGTTATGTCCGTGGCAGCTGTTCCTATCTCTTTTGGAAGCCCTTTCACCACTTTCTTTCTTTACAATTTTGTGCTCTGCGGTTCCAGTAAATGCATCAGGAAGGAAAAGCACTTCTTGGTTATTTGGGGAAATATTCAGTAAAACGTCCTCACTTCACCACCACCCCTCCTTGCCCTCCCTCACTTCATTGTAGCAGCAGCAGTAGACAAACCTCATTGGGCGGACACCATCTGCAAAGAAAAAGTCTCAGTGAGGTGCAGGGGGGTGGCGGCGGGGCGGGGGGGAAGAGGGAGTGTGTTATGTGCTTCCACTGAAATCGGGTTGTTTGGAAAGCACTGAAGTAGGTCGGCTCTAAATACATCCCAACAATCTCACTGACACTTCAGATTTATTCTCAGCGTTACTCAGTGCACTAGGAAGGAAAATTAAAGGCGCTGTCAGGGGGAAAAGAAATTTAAAGCTATAAAAAAGTTTTAAGGAAATGCTTTAAAATCTCAGTCCCGGCATTTATGGCTCCAAACTGTTATAAGGATATTTATAGGTTTAGTGGCAATAGGAAACATATGGTGCCCGCCCCCAGAAATATTCTTTCAATTATACCACCGCGTGGATCTCTTAAATAGCCTTTTGTTCATCATTTTTTACATTAGGTGAGAAGCACCACTCTGTTTCGCAAGGAGATGCTATAAACAAGCATCTTGTCTTAGCAGATGTTAAAATGTGTTTTAAAGAAGAAGCTTTTTGCTGCTGATTGAAATTTTGACAAACACAGGCTTCCAATGTGTGTGCGTTGGTGTCCGTGAGCTCCTGATTATGAATACCACAGTTGTTGGGCCACACAGCATGTGTGATTTATTTATGAATACATATTTGGTGCTTTGGAGATTTCTCAGTGTCTGCCTTCCCCAGTGAACTGCCCTTTCTCCATTTCTAGTAGGTGTCTTTTGTGATAGTTTCACTGATACCCGTGGTGTAATAGCATTTCCTGCTAAGCTCAGGGATCAGATTCCAGTTTTCTAGAGTTCAGCCAAGGAACTCAGCCATCATAGGGTGATCCTTTGCTTTATTCCAGTCACTTTTTATGGTGGTGTGAATCAAACTTTCAATGTGGCAAACAGCAAGACCCAAAAGGAATGTTGGATGTGTTGTAGAATGATCGCACCAGGAAAAGAGGCATGAAGAAGTCTAAAATTAAAATAGGCTTTATTTAAAAGGAGTTAGCTGTTCTGCTGACTGTGCTACTGACAGCCAGTCCCATTTACCTGGGGCCCTCCCCAAACCTAAAAGGGAGGTGCTGTACAGTCACACATCCAGCTAAATCAGGGATGTTGTTGGATTCCATCTCCCCTCAGTCATAGCCAGCACAGCTGATGATCAGGAATGATGGAAGCTGTACACCTGGAGGGCCACTGTTTGTCAGGAGCTGGCATCAGACGTAGGTCTACAATAAATCACCAGATGCAACAAAGTTAACTCTTTATTCAAAGAAACAAAGCAGCTCAGTCCTAGTGGTCGCAGCAACCCTTCCCAGTAGGTCTTGCCTCAATGAAGCAGTTGTGAGGACTGAAGGTCCCTGCCTTCCCACCGCTCTCCCCCTGTTTCCTCCTCAGCAGCTGCAGGCTTCATCATCTTGCCTCTTGTTGCTCCACCTTCTTCATTTCTCTGCATGTTCAGGGAGATGGGGGGGAGGAGGAGGGAGGGAACTGGTTGCAGCAGGAGAGGGAGACTCCCTGGATTCTTCAGTGGCCTGCCTCATCTCTAGCTTCTGGCTCCCCTCCTCTCCTGCCTCTGAGTCTGGACTGCTCTCTGTCCCAGCCTCTTCCTGCTGACTAAACCCTGTCGCCTCTTCAGTTTCCGACACCACCTCTTCCTAGTCTGCTCCCTCTCTGAGCATGCACCATCATCCCACCACCAATCTGCTGGCTCCGAGACTTCTTCCCCTGGAGGTTCCCCAGCTGGTGCCTTCTCCCGCTCCTCCACATCCAGCCAGTCCATGACACAGGTTCATTACCACCATAATAGGAAGCTCCCTTAAACTATAGCGCACCATTGCTCTACACCAGTGTTCTTCAACCTTTTGCCCCCAGTTGTCGTTGGACTACAACTCCCATTATCCCTGACCATTGCCCAACCTGGCTGAAGAGTTTTAGTCCAACAACATCTGTGGACCCAAGGTTGAAGAACGCTGGTTTACACTGAATGGCAGCAGCTCTGTAGGTTTTCAGATGTGGGTTTTTTCCAGCCCTACCTGGAGCAGAGGTGGTTCTATGGGAGCATGACTGGTAGGATCACACTGGGTGCATAACTTCAGCAGGTGCACCACTATTACATCCAATGGAAGGTGAGAGGTGAAGGGGTGCTGGATTTTGGCATCACACAGGGCGCCACTGAAATTTGAGACACCAAAGTCTGTCACTGCCTGGAGATGTCATGGATTAAATCTAGAACCTTCTGTCAGCAAAGCAAGTGCTCTATCTCCAAGGCATGCCCCTTTCCTGGATCTTCATTTCTGTGGCAGGGCAGCTGGGATTCAATGTCATTACCTCATTTTAAGTAAGTAGAGCTGCCAGCTTTGCCATGCGCAAGGTAGCACTAGTTTTTCCAAATATTCCTAGAAATGGACATTTCAGGAATCAAGAAGGAGAAGAGAGAGGAACGAAAGAAAGCAGCAGCGGTGGCCTTGATTTCTGTAGAGAAACATGAGATGTGGAAGTACCTCACAACATTCCTGACCCAACTCTTCTCCTATTCAGGGGCAAATGAATTGCTGACCAAGGTTTTATATCCATCTCCCGCACGGCTGGAATTGTCTGCCCTGTCTCAAGGTGTTCAGATTGTGGGCCCACATGTATCTTGAATACACCCACACCCATACCCACACCTCCAGTAATGAAGAATGACACATTAATATGTCGTGTTTAGAGTGCTATCCTGAAGAAAAGGCACCGTGAGATATGTTAAAGAAGTCATTAATGCGATTCTAAAGTAGGCTTCCGTCTGTGAGGATGTCAGTTCTAAAGGAGCGTTTGAAAGGTTTGCCTCTGAGATTTCTTAATTGCTTTGAACATTCTATGGGAAGACCAGACTGATAGTTTTTCTTACATCTCATGCTCTTTTGTAGTGCAGCTAAAAAAGGGAGACTTTAAAGATTGTCTTAAAAGGCAGCATTTGAAGGCTCCTGCTTTTAACATAGGGCTAAAATTAGATCCTTAGACTATAGCATTCTCAGTTGCTGTGAGGTGCTCTGTAGCCCTACTGTATGATGAAGAAACACAAATCCCCAGCTCAGGTTACTTCACAACTGGCTTTCCTGTAAACCCTTTTGCTAATCTTTAAGAAATGTTTCCTTACAAATGAGTTTAATAGGAAAGTTTGATATATGTTGTTCCACCCTTCTGAAAGAAGTCTGTTGTCAAAGTTCTGTCTTCTTAGACAGTGTTAGGAGGTAGTAATAATATAACATTCTCCTTTGTGTTGGAGTTGGAGTTCAGTAATGTAAGGAAAACAGGAATGTAGGAAGCTGTCTTCCTGTGCAGACAATAATAAGTATGAGTCAGAACATGGGTCCATCTAGCTCCATATTGTCTACACTGACTGGCAGGAGCTCTACCGAAATTGAAATAGAGGACATTACCACCTCTACTTTGGAGATACCAGTGACTGAACCTAGGGCTTTCTGCGTGCAAAATGGATGCTGTATCATTGAGCTATGACTTTTCCCCAATGAAATGAAAGCCTGTGCATGCAGAAAACCTGCATAAGGACATATAGAACATACTTGCATCCCGCACAGAGTATGGACAGTTTCCTTTTAATAATCAGCATGGTGTAGTGATTTGAATGTTGGATTAGAGGCCAAGCAACATGTTTTTAAAAGTGGGGGTCTGGTGGTGGTGGCAGGCATGCAGGCAGAGGGAGATTATAGTCGCAGGGGCCTGATCCCAGCCTGAATGTGTTCTCAAGCTGGATTGGGACCCTACAATGGGGGTCTCCACCCCCATCATTCTGCCCAGACGCTGAGGTCCAGCGCCGAGGGCCTTCTGCCGGTTCCCTCATTGCGAGAAGCAAAGCTACAGGGAACCAGGCAGAGGGCCTTCTCGGTAGTGGCGCCCGCCCTGTGGAATGCCCTTCCAGCAGATGTCAAAGCGATAAACAACTACCTGACATTCAGAAGACATCTTAAGGCAGCCTTGTTCAGGGAAGTTTTTAACGTGTGATATTTTACTGTATTTTTGGTTTCTATGGAAGCCGCCCAGAGTGGCTGGGGAGGCCCAGCCAGATGGGCGGGGTATAAATAATAAATTATTATTATTATTATTACACCAGTTTCCTGTCCAAGTTCCTCTTGTTATTTGCTCCCAAAGATGCCATTTGTAGTTTGCAGCAAATAGTGTGGGGGGGGGGAGAGCATTATTTTTGGTCAGAAATCAGAAACACATTCCAGACCAGGGCCCTGCAACTGCTTTCCCTTCAAATTAAGAGAGACCAATTTAAGCCTGCCATCATCATCATCATCATCATCATCATCATCATTATTATTATTAGTGTGTTTATCATGTATTTGGGCCCTAGTTCCAGATCCTCCAAGTGTCTCTATTTTCCAGGAATGTCCCTGATTCAGAGAAGCCGTCCTGGTTTCTGATTTGGTCCTGGAATGTCCCCCTTTTCCTTCGGATGCCCCTATTTTCATTTGAGAAATGTTGGAGGGTATGGAGCTATCAGACCCCCCCCGAGCCATCTAAAGGCAATCCTGTATAGGGAGGGTTTTTTGTGTTTTTTGTTTTAATATATGTTGCAAGCTGTCCAGAGTAGCAGGGGAAACTTAGTAAAATGTGTGGGGAGATAAATAGTAAAATTATCATTATGGGATGGGATGTCCCTACTTTCATTGGATAAATGTTGGAGGGTATGTAGTACCAGCAAGACCTGGGTTTAAATCCTCACTCCCCACAAAACTCACCAGGCGACCTTGCGCTGGTCAATTTCTTGCTTCACTCCAAACAGGGCAGCGATGGAAAATATATCAGGGATTTCATTAGCAGAGCTGCATTGTGGCCCAATCCCCGACATCGCCTGTTTCTAAAAATAACTCTTCTCCCCGCTTCCCTGCCTTAACCACCTAAGCCATTTACCATCCAGGTGTGCTGTGCTGTGCTCTTTGCCACAACTTATTCACACAGTCTTCTCCTGCTGCCTCTCCTCCACTCTCAGTAAAATTGAGTAACTTGTTGCCCAGCATGAAGCAAGCCCAGTCTGCAGGCTGAAGCACAAAACTGCATTTTAAAAAGCTGAAAAGGCAGCTGGCTTATTGAGTTTGTGGTAGTTGTAGGCTCTAAACAAAGCAGATCTCACCCTCTTCTTAGGATGCTAGAGAAGCTTTCACCAGCCTGATGCCCTTCAGATGTTTTGGACAACAACTCCCATAAGACCCAGCTAGTTCCAAACACCTGGATGGCGCCAGCAGGGTGGAATCTATGCTAGAAGTTCATTGCTCTTGTCTGCCCTTATGTCAATGCAAAGCAGACATCATGGATTTCAGCAGAATTACATAGCAAAAAGCGATTTGAGGATTGTGGGTCCAGTTTTGATCTTTTGGGAAGAGTCTGCATATAGCATAGCATTCCATGCCCTCCAACATTTCTCCAGTGAAAATAGGCAAATTCTTCTTCTTCTTCTTCTTCTTCTTCTTCTTCTTCTTCTTCTTCTTCTTCTTCTTCTTCTTCTTCGGATTCCAACATACCATATATAAAAACATAATACTGTAAAACATTAAACAATTTCCCTATACAGGGCCGCCTTCAGATGTTTTCTAAAGCTCTTATCTCCTTGGCTCGGGGTGTGTGTGTCACATAACTCCATACCCTTCAACATTTCTCTGATGAAAATAGGGACGTCTTAAGGAGAAGCGGGACATTCTGGGATCAAATCAGAAACAGGGATGGCTTCTGTAAATCTGGGACTGTCCCTGGAAATTAGGGATACTTGAAGGGTCTGGCATTCTCTCATTCGTAGAGGCTCTAACCTTTCAAAGATAACAAATATATTTGAGTACCGATCGTGCGAATGACAAAAGAAAGTTTTGTTAGCAACAAGAAAACACAACAGAGATAATCTTTCTTACTTCCTCCATCAGATAACTCTTGCGAGATCGTTCTATTACGAATACAAAAAGGGAAAGAGTTGGTGGCAATAACAACACCCCAATGATGCTAAATTACTGCAACAAATTATTCATGCCATCATCCCTTAATTCGTCCTGCTTGACCTTTAAGCCTCATTGTGTGTTTCCAATTTAGAACACTTGCTGCTGAGCTGAGGCCGTGTCCTCTTTGGATGGGCACAGACTTTAACTGGGGAACAGGGGTGCTGAGCATACCAAGTAGGAGAGAGCAATAGCAGAGTGCAACTCTTTAGCACGGTGCCAGGGCAAAGAGTTCTTCGAAAGGCTTCCCCCTTATATGAAGCCCATTTGAAAAAGTTATGCCAGAAAACTGGTTCACACATGCATGTTCCCTACTGGGTAGGGATTTGAAGAGGAAGTCAATTCAGTTTGCATTTATAGGCAGATCTATGAAACCCACACTTTCAAAAACTATATGAGAATCAAAACATAGCCATTCTTTTGAAAGGTGCACTTATCCAAATTTGCAATGCAATTCTCAAAAAAACCACCAGTGTTTACAAAAATACACAGGATTCAGAGTAAGCCTGTTCACACACTATAGCTTTAAATCACAGTCAAAGGACCTTCTTTCCCTCGCAGAATTCTGAGCACTGTAGTTTACACCAAAGAAAGTTACAATTCCCGCCAAACCTTAACAAATGACAGTGCCCAGAATTCTTTGTGCAAAAGAATGTGCTTCAAAAGTGCTTTAAAGGTATCATGTGTACTCAGTCTTAGTCTAACGCCTCTCACAGACCCTCCAAGTATCCCTATTTTCTAAGGACAGTCCCAAATTTACAGAAGCCATTCCAGTTTCTGATTTGATCCTGGAATGTCCTGCTTTTCCTTAGGATGTCCCTATTTTCATCAGATAAATGTTGGAGGGGACACCCCTGACACCACCTTTTTGTTTGGTTTACTCTTGCAAAAGTGGAGTTGCCGTGGTGCAAGCCTATGGCACCATAACTGTAATATTTAGTTGGCATGGATCCCACATGCAGGAATATCTTAGTGCTCTGCCTCCTATCCTCATCCAACAGCATTAGTGCAGGACTGGGTGCCATTATCGGAAATGTTATTGGGTTTCTGAACGCCAGAAGTTGGAACACAGAAGGGGAGGTTTCATGTCTTTGCATTAGTGCATTTGAATTTTCTCAACTGTATATATTCCATTCTGATTTTAATGGAAGGTGGGTTGTTTTTATTTTATTTTTGCACTGAACTGTATGTTTAAAAAGTCCCTGTTTAAATCCTGTATGCCTCCTTAAAAATGTAGACGTAGCTATTTCACTGTATCCATATTCAAAAACATATAAATTATTCAACTACAATGGTATTTCATTTTTGAAACTCTGTTGCTTTTTCTTTTGTTGTCTTCTGGTTGTACTATATATTGTTCTAACAATCTGGATATAAATATTTATGTATTCCCATAATACGTAGTTACAGACTCCGAAAGTCCAATGTAATTTGTAATTATAACAAACATTCAGTATTGAGCATATACATTTACTTCCAATCGTAAAAACTTCCCCAAACTTTCTATTGTTGAAATATTTAATTTATAAAGTTTATAAAATTATGCATGGAAAAATTACGGAGAAAGTGGATAGAGAGAAGTTTTCCTCCCTCTCTCCTAACATTAGAACTTGTGGACATTCAATGAAGTTGAATGTTCAAAGATTCAGGGCAGATTAAAGAAAGCAATTTAAACTATGACACTTGCTCCCACAGGAGGCAGAGAGGCACAATTTGTCCAAGCTCTCATTTCTTTAAGCATGGGCAGATAGTCTCAGAAGAGGCATGTATCCACCTCACATATTGCAAGGTGTAGCATGGATGTTGTTGGTGCACTTGTTAATTTTTTGCAGGAGGAAAGCACAATGTGTGACCCACCAGGCAGCCTATAGAAAGGAATGTATTTTGTGACCCTGGTGCTCCACCATACATGGCCGCTGGTGGCCTGCATTTGGCTTTGGACATCACAAGCTGAGCTGGTCTGACCTAAAGTGTGATGTTCCTATGATGCTTATTATATATAGGACAAACATTTCACTAGCTTTCATTTTCCTAAAGCATATTGACTTTTATAAAGCAATGTGAAATTAAATTCCCCTGTTTCTTACTACAGTGGTACCTCAGGTTTAGAACTTTTTTCATTCTGGAGGTCTGTTTTTAACCTTAATCTGTTCTTAACCTGAGGTACCACTTTAGCTAATGGGGCCTCCCACTGCTGCTGCATGATTTCTGTTCTCATCCTGAAGCAAAGTTCTTAACCCGAGGTACTATTTCTGGGTTAGCAGAGTCTGTAACCTGAAGCATCTGGAACCTGAGGTACCATGGTACCCACTTCTTTTCAGTTTCCTGTGCATTCCCCCCTCACTTTGTTTACCTACCCTTTCCCCTTTATCTTCCTGGGTGTTTTCCCAGTTCATAGTATAACTCCCAAAGCTACATCTGTCTCTTAGAGTGTGTGGCTTTTTAATCCCAGCCAAACTGACAATGGTCCTTTCCCTCCCAGAAGTTAACAGATTTGTTTCCCGAGCACTCAAAATGCCGGTGACACATTCCATGCCATCTCATCACCTCATCCAATCAAGATAATAGATTTTACTGCCAGAAGTGCAATATAATATAGATGGAATGGATGGATCTAAGAGAAGCTCAGTATGTTGCCATAGCAATCAACTGTCAGAGAGGAAGGCAGAAGAACAAAATATTATGTATCAACACAGCTGCCTGCATTTATTATTTTTTGCTTTCTTTGTGGGTGTGGCTCCTGCACTCCAAAATTTACCACAACACCACTGATCAGAGCTCCTTATCAAATACATACTTTTCCCCTGAAGGAAAATGATTTTAGCCCAGTCCTGAAAACAAGCTTCCTAGTAATACTGAGCTATGGATTGACTTCCTGCCCCCAGGGACACCTTCCCCTCTAAATAAACACAGTGGTAATTTTCATTAAGGTTGTAGTGAAATTTTCTTTTCTTGTCTCTTAAAAGGTGGGCAGGTTTTTGACCTTCTTTGCTAAACTTTTCGCACTTGTAAATGAGTTTTAACTATCTCTGTTTTCCTGCCAGCTACTAAGGCATGGGGTGATCTAATCAGTGCACTGGATGTGAGGTAAAGAATGAGGTTTCTAGTAACACCAGCCATGTAATAGCCCCCTAATTCCACCATTTTTCACTTTACCAATGAAATCTTGTTACATCCCTTTTCATTCAACATCTCTGTTTAGCCAAACTCAGAAGATAAAGATGCTTAATTCTTTCAAGGGTTTGGTTCCTCTCTATTCCTTTTGCAATGGTGATGTGACTATTCTCAGTTTCATCATTTCTTCTTCATTTTTCTTTTCTCTGGATTGTGTGCTGCCAGGGCTGTGGAGGTGGAAAAGTATCAGAGGCGCTTGCTTACCTTGGCAGGTGCTGCTGCTGTTTCATGGGAAAAGGAGGGCAAGATGGTGGGAAGGGTGGTACAGTGCAAATACACCAGCTTTTGGGGGGGGGGCAGGGAGGAGAGAGAATAAACCTACTTTCTCTCTAGCACCACAGCCCTAATTTCCCCAAAAGCTAGTTTTTTAAAATGTAAAGACATGGAGCTTGAGTCAAGGGTATGCAAGCAACCCCAGTGGTGTATGTGTGTCATTCTAATAATAATAATAATAAATAATAATAATAATAATAATAATAATAATAATAATAATAATTTATTATTTATACCCCGCCCATCTGGCTGGGTCTCCCCAGCCACTCTGGGCGGCTTCCATAAAAACCAAAAATACAATAAAATATCACACGTTAAAAACTTCCCTGAACAGGGCTGCCTTAAGATGTCTTCTGAATGTCAGGTAGTTGTTTATTGCTTTGACATCTGCTGGAAGGGCGTTCCACAGGGTGGGCGCCACTACCGAGAAGGCCCTCTGCCTGGTTCCCTGTAACTTTGTTTCTCGCAATGAGGGAACCACCAGAAGGCCCTCGGCGCTGGACCTCAGCGTCCAGGCAGAATGATGGGGGTGGAGATGCTCCTTCAGGTATACTGGACCGAGGCCGTTTAGGGCTTTAAAGGTCAGCACCAACACTTTGAATTGTGCTCGGAAACATACTGGGAGCCAATGTAGGTCTTTCAAGACCGGTGTTATATGGTCTCGGCGGCCGCTCCCAGTCACCAGTCTAGCTGCCGCATTCTGGATTAATGGAGAATGGACACAAATGGAGCAACTGGCAATCCAGGAGGTGTTCTGCTGTGCTGTAGAGGATTCTGGGTTGCAGTTCATGGACTGTGATGATCCCCATGGTCTGAAAGTTGCAGCTGTCCATCCTGCCTTTGACGTTGGGAAATGGGCCTGGTGGCACACCTGTTTGGGGCGCCTAAATACTTTGGGGCCCTCTCCTAGTGGCCTCATTATCTGCTGACACTGGCAGGTCCCTCTGTTAACATGTAAGCCAGAATTTTCCCGAATAAAAGGAGCAAGCGTGTTTAAGTTCATGGAATTCTGTTCATAAAATGCCATTTCTATCTATAATTCAGAGCTTTGATGAATTAAAAAGAATTCAGATAATTGCCAAATTTCCATATTGATAGGAAGATGGGGTGTATGGGAATACAATAACATAAATGGGAATACGAGCTTTCCATTAAAATGGAAATTGGGCAATTATCTGAATTATCTTTAATTCATCAAGTTTTGAATTACAGATAGAAATGACATTTTTAAAAAAGTATATAAAAACGTTAAGCTCTTAAATGTACCATTCCTTTTATTTTGAACAAGCTGGCTCACTGTCAAGAGACGCTTTAGACCATTTAGCCTTTACTCATTACCAGTCACATTCACCCACTTTATTCACAGAAGGAGTTGTGCTTTCAAGTGAAGCAGAAAGAAACTAAAACTATCCCTGGTGTAGGTGGCATTACATTAAGGGATCATTCACACAAGAAATTTTCCATTTAGCAACTCAGCAAGAAACCAGCAATCAAGTAGTGATTGCTTTCCTAGGCTATATTTCGCAAATAACAGGACCGTTTTCCAGGTCAATCCTAGCGCTGAGACTGAGGAACCAAGCCAAGTCTGCCTTCACCCTGCCTTGGTTGCCTATGGGCCTAGGAATACCAGTATGTGAGACACAATTATTGGGGGTCAAACAAGAGCCACAATCTGCTGATAACTCACAGCACCTTGACTCAGAAGTAAGGCCTATTTAATGCAGTGTGGGACTTGCCCACAAAAGGAGTGGGGAAGCCTTTTCACCCTGAAGAGTGCATTGCAGTCCAGTATACCTGAAATATACCTAAACGGCCTCGGTCCACCCCCATCATTCTGCCTGGACACTGAGGTCCAACAGCGAGGGCCTTCTGGTGGTTCCCTCGCTGCAAGAAGCCAAGTTACAGGGAACCAGGCAGAGGGCCTTCTCAGTAGTAGCACCCACCCTGTGGAACACCCTCCCACCGGATGTCAAAGAGAAGAACAACTACCAGATTTTTAGAAGACATCTGAAGGCAGCCCTTAGGGAAGCTTTTAATGTTTAACAGACTACTATATTTTAATACCTTGTTGGAAGCCGCCCAGAGTGGCTGGGGAAACCCAGCCAGATGGGCGGGGTATAAATAATAAATTCTATTCTATTCTATTCTATTCTATTCTAGGGCCACGTTGCCAGTGATGGGCGTGGCCAGAGGCAAAAGTGGGTAGAGCAATGAATGTATATTTTATCTTTGTACAGTAAAGGTAAAAAGAAAAAGGTAAAGG
Organism: Podarcis melisellensis; assembly: GCF_964234715.1. Taxonomy (NCBI): domain Eukaryota; kingdom Metazoa; phylum Chordata; class Lepidosauria; order Squamata; family Lacertidae; genus Podarcis; species Podarcis melisellensis. The sequence goes on from NC_138537.1 coordinate 40,618,638, forward strand.
ACCCCTGGATGGTTAAGTCCAGTCAAAGGCGACTATGGGTTTGTGGTGTTCATCTCGCTTTCAGGCCAAGGGAGCTGACGTTTGTCCACAGACAGCTTTCTGGGTCATGTGGACAGCATGATTAAACCACTTCTGGTGCAACGGAACAGAAACCATAGTGCATGGAAACGCCGTTTACCTTCCTTCCCACCTCATTGGTACCTATTTATCTGCTTGCACAGTGTGCTTTTGAACTGCTAGGTTGGCAGGAGCTAGGACAGAGTAATGGGAGCTCACCCCGTTGTGGGGATTTGAACCGCCAACCTTCTTATTGGCAAGCCCAAGAGGCTCAGTGGCTTAGACCACAGTGCCGTGCGCTTACAATAGCCTAGTATTTACAGATGCAAACACCCCCTTCTCCATGCTCCATCCAGGCAAACAAGAGGCACTCATAGAGGTCAAGGAGGATCGGAAGCTGTGGCCTGGGGGTGGGGAAGAGTATGACTGAGGAGGGAGAGAGGATGTGGCCTGGAGAGAGTAGTAAGGGTCAGTCAGAGAGGCCTGGAGGGACGCATTTGGCCCCTGCATGAGAGTCCCCACCCTGGAGGTATAGGATTGAAGTCTTTAAAGCAGGGGCAGACTTTGGTCTTCAAATTTCAGCTGCACCCTGTATGAGACCAAAATTTGGCATGCCCTCCCACCTTCTGTTCTGCTCAATTCACTGTGTCATAGTTGCGATGTTCCACAGCACCAACTAGGCTCAGTTCCCAGTACAGCAGAATCGGTCAACTGTCCTAAATGCTTCTCTGCTTAAAGGTTCTCCCATATGGTGATTTTTATGATCTTAACTGTTAGCTCTCAAATTCCCAGTGTCAGATGCCTTCTCACTGCCTCTCTCCAACTTAGCTTAGGGTGAGTTCACCCCAACTCAGAGCCCAGGATCAGTGCAAGACCTGATTCTGGCTCATCTGAGTGACAGCATAAGATATATTATTTAGTGAATCATCCATCCGGTGGACCTTCACTCATTGGTCTTCCAACATCTGCTGAGTCACCAGTTTGCCCAGTTCCCACACTCATTTTTGGTTCCCATACATTAAGTACTCTCAGGGGCTGTGGTAGAGTATCCTAAAAACCGTCACTAGCTCATGAATGCAGGTCAGGTTGCAACAGCAACAGTTTAAAATGTTGGCTATTACAATTTTGAATTAGGACATTTTTGCCAGATTTTCAGTGTGCATTCAGTTTGTTTCCAGCTGTACTGTATCCTTTCTGAGAGAGAGTCTCAGGGTGCACTAAAGACTTAACTAATTTCACAGCCACTTTCAACTCCCACAGCTTGCATCGAGGACTGACTTTCGCAAGGGAGCTGCTCTGCCATGTACAAAACAGGGGTGTGCTTTTTACAATAGAATTTTATTTTGAAATAAAGGTTAGAATACAGGAAACAAAAGGGAAGTATATACACCACCCTTGTATGACTGCTCTAAGACTGACAGAGCCAAACAAGGCCAGGGAATTGATCTGCAGAGGCTTTCCTCTGTTTCTCTTTAATGCCACCTGAAAGGATATTCCCAGCACAAAACCTTAGGTGAAGAGCAGGCATAAATAACATAGGTCCAGTAACACAGGCGTAAGTAACACCAAAGTAAAGTTTAATTAGAGCTGACCTGATTGCACTTAATCCTTGGCTCCATGGGGTATTGCTTGTAAAAATGGGCTTATTTGTAGGCAATATTGCAACCAGAATTCTGTGCATTAGGAGAAATGCACTTCAAAATGTTCATGAGGACTTTTTGTAAAACAAGTAAATCGCAAAGTGTATGCAAGAATGTGGAAAACTGAACTTAATATTGGAAAAATGAAAAATGGAGAAAGTGAAATTACCAGATTCATCCATCCCTGTCTAGGATTCTTGAAGAGAAAGCAAGGCAATTAGAATGGTATAAAACAGAGTTTATAACGTAGATAGTTATGTTGTCCTTGTTAAAATTTGATCTTCAGAATCAAAGTGACATTGTTCATGCTGTTTGATGATCTTATATTTCCTGCCTCTGACCTGCCAAAAGATGCCAACAGATGGTGAAAAATTAATGGAATAAAGCATCTGTTTCACTCTTCAATATGCTCTAGTCTTGATGGTAGTTAAGTGCTTTGTTCCTCTTCCGCTTTTCTCTTCTTGTCCCTCATTCCTGCTAATGACACCTAAAGAGAATAACGTGGAACTAACACTGGGATACCCCTGCAGCAGCATCCAAGCCGTTGATCAGCTAATCCCTATGAATTCCTCAGGTCAGACGAAGACGAGACCTGAGAAGTTGAATTACTATGCTGGCAATCCTATTGTGCTAGCTTAATTTATGTCTTGATTTTTGCACAATTTCCCCAAAACTACAGGGGGTGAAATAGCAGGTCTGGAGAAAAGTAGCTTTCACAAGTTAGAAAAGAAAAAAAGCATTGAGATGCCAGACAGCTGGGCTTATGTGAATTAGGGTGAATTGATCTATCCTTCTCTCCCTGCCTAATTCTCAGAAACTAGAACCATCATGGGATTCTAAAAAGAAGAGTCAAAAGCATCGCAAGAAATGGATGTGTAACAGGCAATTCAGTTCAGTTTTCATCACCATATAAGCCTTGATTTTTGCAGCATGATCCCCATGGAGCTAAGCTGTTGGAAGGAGCTGTGTGTGTGTGTGTGTGTGTGTGTGTGTGCTTACCATGCCCAGAAAGCTGACTTCCTTGAAAGCTTGCAGTACAATCCAGTGGGGAGTTCTCCTGTAAAAACCAAATGAATGCAAGAGAATCGCTGTGCACTTCTGCTGCCCCCATCCATCTCCCTGGACCTTGCGCAGGAAAACCTCCCAGCAGATTGTGCTGATGTTGGTTTCTTCTCATGATCAGTTTCCACAGGGAATGGGATCTAGTGCTTAGGGAAAGCAAAAGTCAGGGAGTGATTTGCATCCTCCAAGTGTCCTGATTTTCCAGGGACAGTCCCAGAATTACAGAAGCTGCCCTAGTTTCTGATTTGATCCTGGAATGTCCTGCTTTTCACTGGAGAAATGTTGGAAAGTATGGAATAGGGTGTCCCTATTAGAGTAATGTTGGAGAGGGTGGTAATGTGGGGGGCCGGACAGAATCCACAATTGCTTTCTTAGGGCCAAACTGTATATGCACTTAGATATTAGCTATTCATCTTGTTTATCCTTAGCTAATTGCAGGGGGGAACCTGTTCTCACTATAAGACAAAGAACCAGCAGAGCTCTTCCAGTGAATCATCCAGCCCAGTATACTTCTGAGGAAGTATACAACAGTCAGCTAGTGGTAGGACCCCGAAGAAGACTCCAAGGAAAAGATGCTTTAGATCAGCCTTTGTTAACCTGCTGCCCTCCAGATATTTTAGACCATAACTCCCATCAGTTCCAGCAGCATGGCGGCTGGTACTGATAAGAGTTGTAGCTCTTTTTAAAAAGGGAGTACTCAAGGGTATGCAGTACCGGCATCTCTCCTTTTTTGGTTAAAAATAGTGGCACTTACTGTAACAGATTCATGTTGAGTACCGGCACATATTTTTCTAGGAAAAAAAGCACTGGTTGTACTCCAAAACATCTGGAGGGCATCAAGTTGGCAAAGGCTGTTTTAAACTCTAGGAGTGTGTAACAGAGCTAACAGGGCAGTCTGCCTCCCGTAAATATTTTTTAACTTCTGGAAGTCATCTCTCATTAGAGCAACTGATAGAATTTTCTTATAAGGAACATCATTGCAGGGAGAAGGCAAAGCAAACTTAAGAATTAATTGAGGTTGAAGGGACAAGTCTGCAATATGTTGGAGAATTTAGCAAACATGGTTTCCCAAGAGCACAGATCTCCCACAACCTTATGGAAATTGCAAGGTATTTGGTTTTGTTTTTTTGTTTTTTTAAACATATATAGGTCAGCCTTTTCAAACTGTTTCCCACATTCCTCCTGAGTGCATTCTTCAGGATTTAGCTGGGCAATCATTAAACAAAATTCTGAGGAAATTAATGGGGATTGGGAGAAACCCACGGGATTAAGGCAAACAGACATTTTGCATCATCTATGATACTCCCCCCCCCCCACCTTGCAAAGGCCTGGGGTGCTGACAGGAATGGCAAGAATGATGGTTAGAGTTGAGATGTTGGCTAATGCTGAGAATTCACATTTAGTCACATAAAACCATAAGTGTTCTAACATGAACTATTGGTAAGGTATTGCATATAGTCAAAACAAAAATTTTTTCCTTCCAGTAGCACCTTAAAGACCAACTAAGTTAGTTCTTGGTATGAGCTTTCGTGTGCATGCACACTTCTTCAGATACGAAGAACAAGTGTGCATGCACACGAAAGCTCATACCAAGAACTAACTTAGTTGGTCTTTAAGGTGCTACTGGAAGGAAAAAAATTTTTTGTTTTGACAATGGCAGACCAACACGGCTACCTATCTGTAACTGGATCTATTGCGTATAGGACAATGATGTTTTTAAACCCAAAGAAATAACCAACCTTCTGTGGAGGGCAAACTTTTTGCAGAGTAAATAAGCAGAGCATATAACCAGGTGGTGAAAAGCCATTGATGATATGCCACAGTGGAGGCAATCAGGCTCACAAAGTTATATTTGGTATGAGAAGAAGGATGTTACAAGCTTATCCCTATTCTCATCTGTGAAATATTCAATAGTTTGCTATTCTGGACGCTGCCTTAAGGCTGGCGGTTTACCTGACCAGCATTCCAGATTCGTCTCTTGTTGCTGCTGCAATTGACTGATTTGAGGACATAATTTGGTGATTTAAATAAGAAGGACTTTCGGATGACTCCAGCTGAACATTCTAATAAGAACATATAAAAATTAATGTGCAAAATAACCAAATCCATCAAAAACCCGCTGCTCTAATTTTGAATGTAAATGAGTTTGGAAGATGAAAGAGTGAAGGGTGCCGTCATCAACATCTCCACTCCTCCATGCTCATTTGCACACTCTGATATAGTCGTGTTCATGGTAATTTGCATATCCTTCTATATAACATGCTTGGGTGAAACTAACAGCTCTGCTTCCAGAGTGCATGAAATCAAGCTTCAAAGATCCCATCCTCAGTGCAAGGGCCCTTGGAATTTGCCCCAGCCCCTCTGGCAGTATTTGTCAGCACCATTACTCACGCTTCTCGAAGCTAAATTAAATGCTGACCTGAAATTTATATGCTCAGGTTCTGCTGCAGCTAACGGAGCCATCAGATCCGACGGTCTATCAACATATGTCAGAGGATGCCATCTTTAGGAAGGGACACAGGAAGCTGTCTTATTCTGAGTCTGACCATTGGTGCCTCTAGCTCAGTACTGTCCACAGTGATGTGGAGTGGCTCCCTGTGGTTTCATGCAGGAGTCTCTTCCAGCTCTACCTGGAAGGTTTGGAAGGTTGCCAGGTTAACTGGGTGTGAGGTGACAGGAAAACAGAGTTTTTAGCTGGTTGTTCTGAGAAGAAGAAAATCTGGGATCCATCTTGGGCAGGCTGGCTAAGATGCCTTGGACTCAAGGGCTGTACTGCTGTCAGGGGCAAGGCCCTCTTGAAATGACCATTCTGCCAGATCTGGACTCCTTCCATGTAGACTGAAGGTGTAAATAGGTGAATAAACCATATTTCTTAAAGCTACGACAACCTCCACTGTGTCTCAGTTCTCCAAAGGAACACAGACCCCAGGTGAATGCCTGGAAACCCCAGGAATCTTGCAGAGAGTGGGGGTGGCACACAAATTTTGTAACAATATGCACGTTTGTATACACTGGTTGGAGAACTGCATCAGACATTTCAAAGAATGTGACTTTTGAAGGATAGGTGTGTTTGAGCTTGTGCATTGGTTCAAGAAGTAGGAATTTAGGTGGTTTCTCATTAAAACTCAAATGAAACTGCATTTCTTGCCCATCTGTAATCTGGAGTGGGCTGTTTCTTTGTATTAGAAGAGGACCGTAGAGAGGACTGGACTTTTCCTAACATGCTTACCAAATACCACTGCTTATGAATAATATTCCAGCCTGAAAATACCAAACCTACCCTGATATCCTATGCCTGCTTGACTCTGGGAGTAAGGCCTACTGAGCACAATGAAACCCATTGCAACCCTTGTTGATAGCAGCCCTTTTCCTAACACACTTACCAAGTGTTGCTGCTTGGTAATAATATTCTAGCCTGAAAATACTGAACTAAGGCTGCAATCTTATTCACACTTTCCTCTGGAAAGAAGGTCTGACTTCTAAATAACATGCATAGTACTGGGATGAGCTTTAAATATCTATTTTTACAAAGGTGGGAGCGATGGACACTATTGGCTTGAATAGAACTTGCAGCCCAATATTGAATATGTTTACATGGAAGTTGGTATCCTAACGACTGCAGTTTCTTTCTGGAATGAAGAAAAATGGTAATATTGTGGCAGGGAACATTTAATCCTACTGCCAATGTGCTGCTTGGAGTCAGTGGAATTGTATTTCTTGAAATGACTGACCATTCAACAAGGTTGAACTGGAAGAAGAGAAGGAAAAACAAGGAAAAATAGTTTGCTGCAAAGCTATCAGTAAAAGCTGACAACAAGAAGATAAGTGTCAACTTTTATGGAATGAGACATGGTTGTTAAGGGATGGCTAAGCAAGAGCTTTTATTCTGCGTCACCATCATTATTTCAAACATACGGGTGTCAGTTCAGCATATAATTATTTGCATTTGAATCCTACTGAGCTGGAGGACATTGCATGGGTAAGGCTGAAACCTTATGCACGTGGATTATAGATTAAATCCCAATGAAGTTACTAGGATATATGCCTTAGTAAACGTGCTGCACTTGTTCCAGACTGTAGCCGTGGCATTTCTCTAGGAATGAGCCCTTTTGTGAGCATAAGTTGCCATATGAAAAAAGGAGTGTTGCAAATCAATTTGAAACACTCCTTTTTTCATATGGAACAGATTATACATCCTGATGAGGATTGACATATCCACTGTTGCCAATATGTCCATCCCATAATAAGCACTTAAAAAGCAGCCCTGTTTATAATAAGCACATAAAAAGCAGCCCTGTTTAGGGAAGCTTTTAATATCTGAAGGACTACTGCATTTTAATATTCTGTTGGAAGCTGCCCAGAGTGGCTGGGGAAACCCACCCAGATGGGTGGGGTATAAATTATAATAATAATAATTATGATTATTATTGTTGTGTTGTTGTTGTTGTTGTTGTTGTTATATTGCAGGGGTGTGGAACAGGATCCAGCCAGTGAGCTGAGCTCCCTCATGGGCCACTTTGACAAGTGGGCAGGACCAACCCACCTGTCAATCACCTGATGTCACCATGACATCAAGGATCTTAGCTTCAAAGCAAAGAATCAGGAACCCACACTGAGTGTGTTCAATATTCTTTTCTTCTTTTCTTTACATCAAGGCTGCAAATAAAGATCCCTGCCCAACCTGGGATTTGCACTTGGTGCCAGTCAGGGTGGTCTTGGGAACACCCAAAAGTAGCTGATGCCAGTGGGGTTTGCAACCACCACCGGAACTCTCAAGTGGAAGCAATCCTAGTGGGGCTTGCATTTGATGCCAAATTTAAGAGGTGCCAAATGCAAGCCCCCGTTGCCAACAAATAATTGGGAGTGCACTTTCAAGGTTTCTGATTGTTCCTTTGCAGGCTCTGTAGGAGGTGCATGTGTGTTACCTTTCCACTGTTGCTACTTGTTACTGCTTTCTTTTTTTTTTTTAATATAATTTTTATTAAGTTTATAATATACAAAATTCAAATTCCAAATACATGTTTCCATAAATCTAGTGGACTCCCCCCCTCTTCCGGACTCTGCATTCTCTGTAAAACCAAAACCTCAGCAATTTGTTGACTTATTTTAAACATAATATATATCTTCCATTTTATCGTGTTATCTGTTCTCTAGACATTTCAATCCGAACCCATTAATTTTTAGTTTCAACACAATAAAATTATTTCTTTACACCACTTCTGTCTTGTTGTGCCTTATTTACCAATTCACAGATTTACCGATACTGAAGCTATAATTTCCTAGAGAGAAGCATTTTTTAGCATTCATACAATTTATAATGTTTTTTCAAATAGTCCTTAAATTTTTCCCAAACTTCCTCCGTTTCTTCTTCTCCCGAGTCTCGAATTCTGCCAGTCATTTCAGCCAGTTCCATATAATCCATCAGATGCGTCTGCCATTCTTCCAATGTGGGTAGATTTTGTGTCTTCCAGTGCTTTGCCATCAAGATCCTTGCTGCTGTAGTAGCGTACATAAAAAAAGTTCTATCTTTCTTGGCCACCCTCTGGTCTACCATGCCCAGGAGGAAGGCCTCCGGTTTCTTGGGTAAGGTAAGTCTAAGCACCTTTTTTAGTTCATTATGTATCATCTCCCAGAAGGCCTTCACTTGTTACTGCTTTCTTAATTGCAAAGCAATTGCACTACAGTACAAACATAATTGTTGACATTCCATAATCCAGAGTCCACATGCATTTCAATTTCTCAAGGCCTGTAAGTATTTGACCAATCTACTCTGTAGTATATTGTTCTGGAAAGCTACCCTGAGGCCATCCAAAGTGATTTTAAAGGTTGCAATTGGTCTGCACTTATTGATTTCCCACCCCCACTTCTTTCTGTCTTACGGGATCCTGGCAGAGGCATGCTTGCTAGAGACCAGCTGTTCACTGGGTACAGTGCGACTGCATTAGCTGAACCGTTATACTGATGGTAGGCCAGCTAAATGGGGAGCCAAACTTTATTTTTAGATCTCATTTCATCCAACCAAAGCAGTAAAGTTCATTGTTTTGCTCATTGCATTTCTTTATTTGCAACTTGAATCACCTTGCTCCCAGCATTTTATTGCAGGGAGAGTGGGGAGCAAGCTTTTATTGAAGGTTTTTTAAGAGGCTATGGGCGGGGTGTGTGTGTGTTATCAGCACTTAAAGCATTATCGTAAGGTATATTGACCAAAGTGAAGAAGTGATAGAGGTTTCTGCCTATACAGTATTGGGTTAATATTTCGTGAAGTAGCCACACAACATTCAAGGTCTCCTCACCACTACCCTACAAAGACTATAGGTCTGAGCAAAAATGCACCTCAGTTCAGTGCTCTATTTACAGATGGCAAACTGGAGAGACCATGGGTAGCTGACTCTACCCATGTATAAGTGTTTGTGTAAAGAGTGTATGCCTCTAGATTTGTTCAGCCTAGCTATTGTGTTCAACAGACTATACACTTGCTGAACATTATATGTACAGCTTAACTATACAGGTACTCAGATGAAATGTGCGAACACCACTTCTGCAAGCTGTTTTGTGATAAGAGTTGGTGAGTAACTGCATTATCACCCAGAACATTTTGTGGCTGGGTGGAGATCTGAACGCAGATCCCTCTGACCTAACATTTCTAATTGGGTTCTTGCTATTTAAAATGTTCCACAGTCTATTTATTAGAACATTCGCCTGTGCACACAAAACCTGCATCTCTGTGGACTCTGTTCTAAGAATTACTATTGGTTCTATTCCTTCTTAGGGTTTGAAACATCTCTACTGATGCCTCATTGCAGACTCATCACTCCCTCACCATCTTTCACAGTACAGGCTGTTTACCTGGACCATGGTGATGCCAAAGACTGGCCCAGAAAACTAAGGTATGTAAGAGAGCAGAAATAGCTCCTGCTTGTCTATCTTAAAGATCTGGCATGGTTTACTCTGCATCTTTTTGATGATGGATCAATTGCTGGTATGGTGGGGTGGCCAAACCCTTGCTTCCATTGGAAAGGACTCTTTATCATATTGCACCTGCTGGTATGATATCTCCAGCCTTTATCAACATGTCTCACATCAACATGTCTTGTTTCTACTAGAGATCCAGCTTGTGTGGCTTCAGATAGTTAAGCTTGTGATAGCTCCTGAAACTGCCTATTCCTCTTATTATTGGCTGTTTGAAGATACTGGAATCTGGAAGTCCCCTGCTTTGCCTGTGCAGGCATTGAGGCCCCTGAATTCTACCATTTCCCAAAACCGATAATACTGGAAAGATCACATAAGGACATGTACCTGATCCTTGTTTCATTCTTGTTTCCAAGAAATGTTCCCCTGAGGCCTCCTTCAGTTCAGTCTGTTTTATAATTGGTGGGAATTTCCCCGGCACTGTCATTGGACTTTCCATGACTTCCTGGGCTTGAGTGTGAAATCTGATAATGCTGGCTCTGAATCTTCTGTTCTTGCCTCGGAGTATTGGTGCCTCTGTCAGGGAGACATGAAAAATTCCTACTGCATTGCACCCTACAACACAGTGCTCTCCGGATGAAGAATAAAAGGTGGCTTGCATACCTGTAAATAAACTCTCATGGGGCCCAAATAAAACAAATATTTGTGTAAACACTGAAACGGATAGCTCCTTCCTCCCAGGCACAATTCAGAAGTCTTGCAGAGTTGGCCTAAGGGGGATACCAGAGCTTTGCAGATCCATTTGATCAGTGGAGCACAGACTGCTTCCTATATATTTTCATTTCATATTGAAAACTGCTGGTGAAGATGAAGTATTCCCTACTATACATTTCCATTACTTGGTGACTCTCACCTGGTGCAGAGTCAAGCAAAAATATGTTGTGTAGCTGTGTGTAAAGCTCATGGGAAACTTTCAGTTACTTTGAATATAAGACCTATTCTGGACCAGCTGCACTGGTTGTCAGGGAATTTCCAGACCCAGTTTAAAGTGCTGGTTTTATCTTTACAGTAAAGAGCTAACTAGCTTGGGACCAGGCAATTTGAAGGACTGCCTGCACCTGCATGAGATTGCCTGGCCCTTAAGATTATCCACAGGGGGCTCACTGGTCAACTCCATCAAATTGGTGGGGAGAGAAGACAGAGCCTTTTCAGTGGTTGCCCCTTCCACTGTGGAATGCCCCTCCCACATGGAGTGTGATTTGTGTCCTTATTAGCTGCTTTCTAAAATGGCTCTCAAAAGCCCCAATCAGCTTATTTGCCTTTACAGAAACCTGACTGGAAGCTCTGTCACACAGCTGATTCTACCAGTCAGCTGATTGCCACTGACAGAACATCTCAATTGCAGGGAGCAACTGGGCACATACCATTTTGTTCCTTAGGATCCATGTCTCTACCTGACCCGCACCTGATGGTGGGCATGGCTTAGGGGAAATGGCCACATCAGCTGAGCTGGGACCAATGTTGGCCTGTGGGCCAGAGGTTCCCCACCCCTACTTTAACACACTGATATCCCCCTTTTGTTTCTCAATAGCCTCATTTGGGCTGCATCATTGTCATAAAAAGAGCACCTGAGTTTGTGACTGGTATATAGAAGTGGGCTAACAAGAACAAGAGCTTTCAGGATTCCAGCTACTCCATTCCATCTGCCCCATACCCCAGGTTTCTGCCCCCTCCCAACAGTCAATCATCATTCTGTACCCACTGAGCATTCTTAGCTCTGATTGGTCTGTCTTGTTTTGTTTTTTAATGGGTTGGGTTGGACATACTTATGCCCAATGCTAGCTACATTAGCAAGATGGATTTGTCTATTGATTTATATGGGACGCTCTTACTCCTGTTTCTTGGGGCATAAAATAGTGAACCAGGAAATGTCCTATCCAGACAATGAGATGGTTCTGTCTAACCTTTTTATATCCATATGCCTCCTCTTCCATCTTCCTTTTTCAGCCACTCCATCCCCCTGCCCCACCCAGTTTCCTCTCAGCATTCTGTGCTATTAAGCATGTTGAGTCCCAATTGGGCTAGAGTGTGTGGGTTGGGTGGTTTCTGTTTTGGCTACAGAAGTGAGAGCACTTGGAGAATTGAAGCAGAACTAGAGTAAAGGACATAAGGTCATATGATGATTTAAACTGATGGTTAGGAGAGTTAGACAGTTGATGAGGGTTATGCAGGAGAGCTGGGGAAGAGACATGGATGAGTAGGGGCAGAGGCATTTATGTTTTATAGAAAGGTTGTCATAGCTAAAATGTATACCAATGTGTAACAAACCTAGCTATAGACAACAGTTTGGGACTCAGGAAAAGATGTATTTTTAATCAGCTGCATGAATTCCCAAAGCTGTGTTACAAAAATAGATTGTCCATTTGGGTGTTGTGAATCTGTATTTGTTTTTCTTATTGAGAAACCAGTTTGAGTAACTTGATAACCTCTCATGCATAACTACCACCTGGCAAGGAAGTAGAAGCAAGTGAGAACTGAGTTCTGTGACAAACACGTTGCGTCCCGTTTGAATGTAAGCACTAAACCATAAATTTAGTGCTACGTGAATGATCTTGTTCGATCAGAACATGGCTTATTATCCTGGGTTGTTAACCAGCATTAACCCAGAATTCCCTGGTTTGGATATAATTCCGCTTCCCTATTTCATGGCGCCAGCCCCACTGCCACTGACATTAAATTCCTCCTGCCAAACTTCTGGCTGGTGGGAGACAAAACAACCTCTCATGCAAACCAGGGGATTTGAATCTGGTCCACCTTTCATTGGGGTTGTGGGTTCACAGTGCCTGGGCATGCCATGGGAATCTCTGGCTTAACAAAAGGCAAGATCTATCAGCTGAAACCAGTGCACCTGGGGAGGAGGAGCAAGGGAGGAACACACATCCACAGTGTTCCCCCATGACTTCAGAAACCATGGTTTACGATGGTATGAATGAACATCTGAATGTAGCTATTAAAACTATGTTTTTGCATGTACAAGCAGCTCAATTGGTGGCATTCTCAGATAGGGTTGGGAAATCCTAGAGAGCCCCCCCCCCCAATAATTTTTCATTTACATACAAGAGCAACATACAACACCAGTAGCTTGTCCAGTTGTACATTCTTATACTTTCATATGCAGTACATACCACACAATCAATAGGTTTATTTATGTATTCTCAGTTCAGCTGCATAGAGACTCTTGTACTGAGGGTGGAATAAAAGTATTTTCCATCTTGTTTATAAAGGAAAAGAAAGGAAGCCAAGTCTCACCAAAAGTGACTTGAATCGAATTCCTGGACTAGCATGGTCAGGGAAGAAGGTTTTACATCATGGCCTTAGAGAAATGATGCCAGTCAATGCAGATGAGCTTTCAACACTCTGGCACCCTCCTGATATTTTGGACCCATCAGTCCCAGCCAGCACAGCCTGATGTGCACAATACTCAGTAAGATAGGCTAACAACCTGTCTCAGTAAAGTTGAGTTCCCTATGGCCAATAAACTGTGACTTGTTAGGTAATTGTTGACATGCTATGAGGCACCGACGAACGAGAGAGACAAAAACAGGAAAGAATCAGGCCACATTCATGAGCTTCCACTCCATGACTGAAAGTCAAGGATCCTTTAATAATCCTTTTGATGGAACTGAAATGTGATTTGTGACTGAAGGCTTCCCAAATCCACATTACTACCACCATGTCAGTTTTATATCAGTGGAATGTAAATAGACTAATAAGATATCCCACTGTGTTAGCCTGGAGGTAAGTTAAACATGCCCTTGAAACCAAAGACAAACTAACACATAATTAAAACTCTCATAGTGAAATCACCCTTGTGGCAGAACTGTGGGTCCTTGTAATGCAAAGGGAAGAGTTCAGATTAAAACCTGGTGCTGCTTTTCCATCAGAAAGCCCAGAGCATCTTTGACGGTTACCTCTAGGAACCCATGGAAATCCTGATCTGATCTGGGATGGGGGTGGAGGCAGTGAGGAGTTGAAAAGAAACATTACAAAAGGGAAGAAAACCCCTGGAGCTCCCTGTTCCCAAAGCTCAGAAAAGCTGTTGACAAAATCACCAAATCTATTCCAAAATTAGACTTCCATAATACCATAGAAAGGATGGACTGTGACCTTGTGTCAGTACCATGGTCCATGTGCATGGGTAAAAGAATGCCGAGGGTCACCTTCAGCAGCACCTTCCATGCCTCTTCAACCCCTTCATTCACAAATGTTGTGCAGACATGGAGAAAGCTCCTGCAATATCACAGAACGCAGAACTGTACCAGGTGCAGCTTTCCCCACTGCAATGGGGAACCCCATTGCAACTGATGGAATCTCTCCCCCCCTTTTCTATTCAACTCTTAAAGATGCCAGTGTCCTCTCAGGAGCTTCTCTTAGCAAACTGCAACCCTAGATGTGCAACTTGCCACATGCAAAGCTGATCTGTGCTCCTACAAATGAGCAATAGTCTTCACCTGCCCATAAGAATTCCAGTGCATTTATCCAGGTGTTCTCCACAAAGAGGTCCACACACAAACACCACTTAGGAAGGAAAAGAGGTCAGGGGTATTTTCTGTTTGACCTATAGCAAACATGAATCCCTCCAAGCAGCTCACAGTTACTTCTCTTGAAGCAGTTAATCTCCTTTAGTCACTGGTCTTCAAACACCAGTAATGTCTGCACTGGACTCAGGATCCTGCTTTTCTCTCCAGGGAAGATAATTCTGCAGTTTCTGTATTTGCAAAATACTGTGTTGCTGTTTGGCCTGACTGGCTGAGGATGAAGATGCCTTCACCTTTGATGCATATATGCACCACCACCATCATCATCTCCTCTGCAAACTGGCTTTCTGTTACCCTGAAGGGACAGGGTCTGCAATCCCTTCAGACTGAGTCATTCCACAGGCACCAGTTTTCCACAACTTGGTGCTGCCTTTGAAAAGGGTTTGGAAGCTTCAGCTTGCCCAGAATGCTGTGACCTGACTGCTGTCTGAGGCTGCTTCTAGGGAGCATGGTTGTTGTTGTTGTTGTTGTTTAGTCGTGTCTGACTCTTCGTGACCCCATGGACCAGAGCACGCCAGGCACTCCTGTCTTCCACTGCCTCCCGCAGTTTGGTCAAACTGGGGGAGCTTTTGGTCGTAGCTTCGAGAACACTGTCCAACCATTTCGTTCTCTATCGTCCCCTTCTCCTAGTGCCCTCCATCTTTCCCAGCATCAGGGTCTTTTCCAGGGAGTCTTCTCTTCTCATGAGCCTCAGCTTCACGATCTGTCCTTCCAGTGAGCACTCAGGGCTGATTTCCTTAAGAATGGATAGGTTTGATCTTCATGGGACTGAGTCTCCTCCAGCACCAGAGTCTCCTCAAGAGTCTCCTCCAGCACCAGAATTCAAAAGCATCAATTCTTCGGCGATCAGCCTTCTTTATGGTCCAGCTCTCACTTCCATACATCACTACTGGGAAAACCATAGCTTTAACTATATGGACCTTTGTCGGCAAGGTGATGTCTCTGCTTTTTAAGATGCTGTCTAGGTTGTCATTTCTTTTCTCCCAAGAAGCAGGCATCTTTTAATTTCGTGATGGCTGTCACCATCTGCAGTGATCATGGAGCCCAAGACCCTTGTAAAACAACCTCCCGGGCTACCAGTCTGTTTCCAGGCAGAATTCACAGTGCTGGTTATGACCTATAAAGCACTACTGTATCTGGCTTGGGCCAGACTACCTGAAATATTGTATCTCCCTATGTAAACCTGCCCAGGTGCTAAGCTCCTCAGGTGAGCACCTACCCTCAGTCCCTTCAACAATAGAAGCACGATTGATGGTGACATGAGAGAGTGCTTTTTCTGTGGCTGCTCCCATCTTGCAAAATTCCCTCCCAAGAGAGGTTAGATTGGCTCTCTGTTTGTTAGTCTTCCACCAGCAGGCTAAGTCCAATTCAGACACACCTTACAAAACTAAGGTGCAGATGATGCTGATCACTGGGATGCTATTGGAGCAAACTGTATTTTAATTACTGGTTTGAAATGTCTTTTGAAGTATTTTAACTATTGTTTTTAACTAATTTGGTTTTGTTACTTTGCATTTTATAATGTTTTAAATGTTGTAAGCCTCCTTTAGTCCCAGTTTTGGAGAAAGGTGGGATATAAATATATTAAATTAAATAATAATTATTATTATTTTAAAAAGTGCCCTCCAGATGTTGTTGGACTACAGTTCCCATTATCTCTGACCATTGGCTGGGGCTGATGGGACCTGAATCAAGCAACATCTGGAGGGCCACAACTTAGCCATCCCTGCTATATACTCCACCAGGGATGTGAAACCTCTGGCCTTCTCCAGCTTCCATCAGGCCTAGCCAGCATGGCCAACAAGGAGGGATAATGGGACCTGTAGTCCAGAGGTTTCCCACCGCAACATTACGCTGTGTGGGATTTCATCAAGGGCACTGCTGATTCACTGCATGCTTTCCATCTTGTGTGATCTGTCACATGTTGGAAGCTGCCCCTTGCACAGTGGGACGCAGTCAGCTGCAGAGCTTTTCCAAAGCTGTCAATCGCTGAAAACTCTCCACTCCACATCATCTCTCCGTTTCTGAATTGCATTCTGCCCAGTGATATTGCTGTGTGGCAAACCATTTCAAAGATGCATACCTGTCAACTGTCCTCAGAAATGTTCCATTTGCTGCCTGCTGTGCAACATCTTAGCTAATGGACTGCTATACAAAAGAATTTAAAGACATCTTAAGTAGCTTTTGAAACATTCATTAAGGAAAATGACAAATGGATGCATTTTAGTAGCCAATGAGCAATATTTTGACGTTTGTACAAATTCAAACATGCAGCAATAGAAGCACACGGCAATAAAACAGAAAGCCTTTACAGCTTTTTGGAAGAAATTGTACTTGGCATTGGAATTACCTTGCTGAGTCAGGCCATAGAACCACCCTTTCTATCACTCCCTTTGGTCATATGGGTGAGCCTGGGAAACCAACAAATAGTTGGTTGGGAGCTGCCCAGAGTGGTTGGGGAAGCCCAGCCAGATGGGCAAGGTATAAATAATAAAATTATTATTATTAAAATGATTATAGTGTATAATGGAGAGAGCCATTCTCTGCTGTTTGCCCTCAGCATCTGTGCAAGGGTCATAGCTCAGTGGTAGAGAATCTGTTTGCATGCCACAAGTCCCAGGTCCCATCCCAGGTGGAGGAATTGCCATTAAGTATCAACAGTACTGATCTATATGGACCAATGGCATCATTTGGTCTAAGGTAGCTTCCTATATTTCTCTATCCTTCTCCAAGTTAGACTGCCTTTGGAAATGGAGGGTCTGTTTTTCTTGCTCTTACGGTTAATTTTGCAATTAGCAGATATGTCATCCATGAATTTAGTGAGTCCTTTTTTAGAGCCAGTAACAGCACCTCATGGTAACAATGAATCCCATAATTATGCATTGCATTAAGAAATGTTTCCTTGTGTTTGTCTTGAACCTCCTATTAATCAGTTTCAATTAGTTTGTGATCCAGGATCAACATTCTGACCAGATGTGTTGAATAATGCTGAATGTGAAATTGCTTGCAAACATGTGTACGTGAGTTATAGAATCACAGAATTGTAGAGCTGGAAAGGACCACGAGGGTCATCTAGTCCAACCATCTGCAATGCAGGAATCTTTTGCCCAACATGAGACTCAAACCCATGACCCTAAGATTAAGAGTCTCATGCTTTCTAAAATGTTGAAGAATTTTCATGATGATTTAAAAATTCAAAAATTGCTGCAAAATGTGGAGCACTGAATTTAATATTTGGAAGAATATAAACAGAGAACCCCCTGGAGCCAATCTCGTGAGTGCACAGAAGTCTACAGGGGAGAAGAAAGAAGGGGAAAGTTCCATTCAACTAGCACACATCCCTTGCAGACTGCCCAGAGTCTTTTGTGTGGTCACTCAAAATTCCAGTACAGAGTCATCTCTGAGTTGCCACAGCGTCACATCTGACATCACAGTATTTTAGTTGGGTAGCAAACACTGTTGAGCATACTGATAACAGCCCAAACATGTATAAATGAATGAAGAACTGAGTTGAAGGTGTGCACCCCAACCTTAGCTTTGGGCTGCCCCAAATTATATATTCAAACCTCCAGAAGAGTAGCTTCTACCTGGGAGCATGATATGCTTAAGCATAGTTCCCCAATGCCAGAAAACCTTAATGTATGTAAAAGCAAATAAAGTATGGGGGCAAGTGCACCCCACTGGAAGCTAGCTTGCAGTTGAGCCACAAAGTGTGAGCTGCCAGAAATGTGTCTGCTTGAAAAATCGGCTCGCATGCACTGATATATGCAAACTCCAAAAATCTGGAAACCAGACATTAAGTTCAGAGAAGAGTTGACATTTCACTGAGGAAGAGTTGGATGATTATTGCGATGACTAATTTGTAAGGCGAATGTAAGAACAGATGTCATCAGAACAAGGTAACCATGTTGTTTCACAACAAAAATGTAAAGGTTTCTACATTTGAAATCAATCACAGCGTGAAATTAATGCAGTTAATATGTTGGGAGAGAACAAGCCTATGACGCAGAGATAGAACTCTTAATTAATGTTTGACCTGTAGGGCAACTTAGGAGAACAGAGCCCAGCAGCCACCACTGCAGGGGGTATGAAAAATGTGCTGCACCACTAGACCAGAACAAGTATTATGTGGCAGCTGTAACAGTGCCAGTTCCATAGATTTGAAGTGGATAAGCAACTATACATGGGATAAGGCAAGTAAATTGGTCTCAAGCCATTAAGGGTTTTATTTACTAATAGTAGCACCTTGAACTTGGTCTGAACAGAGGTGTTGTATCTCTGAACAGAGGTGTTGTATGCTGATCAGGTCTCCTTCCTGCCAGCGACAATACTGCAGCATTCTGCACTAACTGCAGCTTCTGGGCCAAGCACAAGGGAAGCCCCACATTGAGTGCATTGCAGTGATCCAACCTTGAAGTCACCAATTCCTGAACTACTGTGCTCAGGATCGTCTGGTCTAAGAACAGCCCTAGGTGTTGTACCTGTGGAAACTAGTAAAAGGTCCTTCTAGCTCCCTGGGCCTCCAGGGACAGGGCTAGATCCACAAGCACCCCAAACCTGCTCCTTCAGGGGGAGCGCAACGCTGTCCAGAACAGGGTTTCTGGACACTCGCCCACAGTGCTTCAATCTTGCCAGGATACAAGATCAGCCTCATCTATCCCATCACTGCATGCAGGCACCAGTTCAGGACTACCATGACTTCTGATTCAGATCCTATGGAAAAATGGAGCTGAGTGTCATCAGCATACTGATGGCTCTTAGCACCACAATTCATAATGACTACCCTCTTTACTCAAAGGGAAAGTAATCTTGAATCACTTCTTTTTGTGAGGGGTGGGGGGAGCTGCTGATTTTGATGTTCAATTACAGCATTTGCATTGTTTACTGTCTTGGATGCCATTATAGTGGTACCTCGGGTTACATACGCTTCAGGTTACATACGCTTCAGGTTACACACTCCCCTAACCTAGAAATAGTGCTTCAAGTTAAGAACTTTGCTTCAGGATGAGAACAGAAATCGTGCTCCGGCAGCGCAGCGGCAGCAGGAGGCCCCATTAGCTAAAGTGGTGCTTCAGGTTAAGAACAGTTTCAGGTTAAGAACGGACTTCCGGAATGAATTAAGTACTTAACCCGAGGTACCACTGTATAGTCTTTTATTGCACAAAGTGTTTTTTTTCCTAGGGCTCCTCAAGGCACTTGCTTTAACAGCTTCATGGTGAGTACTGGCACCTTTCTTTATAAAAGGAGGGGGAGGGAGCTCACTAATTGCACATACACAGTATATGAACAATCTTGAATTTGGGAAAGACAATATAGACACAATTCAAACAAATGAATAAAGCCACAAGGCATACAATCCCATTGCCAATGACACACATTGTCTGAAAGCTCACATTTTCTTTCCCGCCATGTCAATTAATTCATTTAATAGGATTTCAAGTTTGCTGTGAATATCCAGGTTTTTAGTTGTAACCACAGTGTGAGTTCAATTCAGTCTTTGGTCTGTCACACAGGTGAGGCTATTTATAACTTGATGTTTTCATTAACACTAAGAAACATTCCTGTAAAATCAGAAAGACATTTTCATCTTAACAATTCCTGATTGAATTGATCAAACTGGTAATGAAATCTTATCCTGTATGAATGAAAAACAGGAAGAGCAAGAGGAAAGGATGAGGAAAATATAGGCTTAATCAGTTCCATGTGCCCTAGGAGGTCTTTGGCTTTGTATGTCTTGGACAACAGTTCTCTAAGCCAATAGCAAACAACTTTTGAAAAGGAGGGAACTTTCAAAAGCAGTTAATGATATTACACAGGGTCTGTGGACTTGGGACTGAGCGAATCTATCTATTTCAGTTTCCTTCTCTGTTTTTGTCTTTATTTAGATTAGTTTCTTTTATCTTACGAAAAATATTTAATAAAATCTTGGTTTGTTTTTATAAAAGAATCACTTCCCCAGTCTTAAGCTATTCTCCAAATCTGAATCATTTCACATTAAAAATAAATAAATCGTTATGGAAATTCACCAGCAATTTCATGCACATTTCCCCTAATGCAATGGAGTTCTGTATGCTGGTATAGCTCAGTCAGTAGAGCATGAGACTCTCAATCTCAGGGTCATGGGTTTGAGCCCTAACTTGGGCAAAATAATTTTCTGCATTGTAAGGGTTTGGACTAGATGACCCTTGTGACCCCTTCCAGCTCTACTGTACTATGACTCTGTTATTACAGTGGTACCTCTGGTTAAGAACTTATTTCATTCTGGAGGTCAGTTCTTAACCTGAAACTGTTCTTAACCTGAGGTACCACTTTAGCTAATGGGGGTCTCCCGCCACCGCCGCACGATTTCTGTTCTGATCCTGAAGCAAATTTCTTAACCCAAGGTACTATTTCTGGGTTAGCGGAGTCTGTAACCTGAAGCATCTGTAACCCGAGGTAGCACTGTATTTTTTTTAGTAACGTATTTAGTAACATATATTCAATAATATAGAGTGGTACCTTGGGTACCTCGGGTACCACTCGGGTACCTCAGCTTAAGTATTTAATTCGTTCCGGAAGTCCGTTCTTAACCTGAAACTGTTCTTAACCTGAAGCACCACTTTATCTAATGGGGCCTCCCGCTGCCGCCGCACCGCCGGAGCACAATTTCTGTTCTCATCCTGAAGCAATGTTCTTAACCCGAGGTACTATTTCTGGGTTAGCGGAGTCGGTAACCTGAAGCGTATGTAACCTGAAGCGTCTGTAACCCGAGGTACCACTGTATGCATTTTTGTCCACATTACCTGGTCAAAGAACTGCACTGCAAACTTTGCAGAAGTCTGGATTTCGAAGGACAGCTGAGTTTCAGTTTGCATATTGTTTCAGAAAGTGTAAATTAGGTAGTTTCACATTAAAATGGCAAGCCAGTCAAATTTCTCCCAATCCCCACCTGTGATTCAAAAGGAGGGAGGAGTCATAGATCTCACTGGCCATGCCCGGTTCTTTTTTTTGCAAGCATCCATTTGGATTTGACAAATGCATTTCACACACACCCAGTAAGAAATGTTCACCCAGCTTTTGCTCTAGCTGAGAAGGTCAGGAGCCTATTGTGATCTGGAGGCTGGGAGGAGAGCTGTGTTGGAGATTTTTATTTTATCTTGGGAACTGGCAGGGTGTAAAAGATGAAACATTAAGTGCACTGGATGCATTGGTCTTGTTGTCTCCAATTCAGCCTAATTATTAATATGCTATGCGGACAGCAATGCTTTATTAATTGTATCAGTAGCTGGTGATCAATGTGACAAGTCAAGTAAAAGAGCACTGTTATTCATCAGCGTTGTCAACAGATAATTGTCCTCATATGCATTTGAATAAGACAGAGGAAGAAGCAGAATGAATGTGCTCCTCTTATCACATTTAAGTTTAGCTCTGTAAGTGTCAACACAATTAAAGCTAGGAAGGGCACAAGGCAACATAGAAAGATTCATATTCTGCTATGGTCTGTAATATTCTGGAATGTACATTCCAAGGGGGTCTAAGCCCCTTCAACTAATATATAATTCCTAGTGAGTCATACCACTGTTGAAACCCAGCACAAAAGGGAAATACTCAACGAACAAGGAGAAAAAACTCCAGACAACTTGCTGCAATATGTATAATTTAAAGGCTACTTGGACAGAAACAGTAAAGTACTGCATGCAATTGACCATTAAACAATCTGCCATGACATTTTTTGAGCTTTCACAAGCAAAGAAACCCATAGCAAAACATTTACATGATTCTCAACACAGAGACACAATAGCATGAATTCCAGGATTGTGCTGAAGTATACTGGAAACAATGGGCGAGGGACCAGTGAACCCCTCCAGACATTTTTGGACTACAACTCCCATAATTCCTGACCATCAACTATGCTGGATGGGGCTGGTGGCAATTGGAGTCCCAGCAACATCTGGGGAATCACAGGTTCCCCATCCCAGCTGGAAACCAATGTAGAGATCCTTTACAGTGTCTCTGTGAGCTTCCATTCAAAAAAAATGTCATGTCTTAGGCAAAAGAGAACCACATGATGGAAGTAAGGTGGTATATAAATGTGGGATATATATGTACCCATTTAAAAACAACACCAACTCCTGAAAGTACATTGAAAAACAGAAGGTGGCCTAATATTAAGAGGAAGCAAAAATAATACAGAAAAATAAATAAACATACCGTATTTTTCCATGTATAAGACTAGGTTTCCCCCCTAAAAAGTAATGTCAAAAATTAGGGGCGTCTTATACATGGCTACATGCCCCCCCCATTTTCTTAAATCTGAGTCCCCAAAAATAGAGGGCATCTTATACATGGGGGCGTCTTATAGACGGAAAAATACGGTACATACATACATACATTATTTATATATATATATATATAGAGAGAGAGAGAGAGAGAGAGAGAGAGGTTCTGGCACCTCTCAGGTGGGCACCGTTGCCATTATAAGAGAACAAGGGAGGTGTTCATGGTGAAATCCTGCACCTCTTTTTCTAGAAAAATAGCACTGATAATAGCTATAATTATAAAATAATGTGTACAATGGATTTTGGTTGATGACAGCCTTCCTTGGGGCATGTCAGACATGTTGCCTTGAAAGGGAAACTTTTGTGCCACCAGTGAAGGTTGTCACTGATGTGTTGAGCATTTTACTTTTTCATTGGGACTGTTAATAAAGGCATTCTTTCAGTGTGGTCTTGAGGGTTTGCTTCCTTTTGTTTTAGTGCTCTATTTTCAACTGCAACCCAACAGAATGAGGTGTGATTAAAACTTTTTAATTGGAGGGGAGGGTCTTACAGCGAGGGGGGATAGAGACAAAAATCTATTGGGGCTAGATGTGACCTGTGGGCTGGAGGTTAGCACCCCTGCCCTAGGTAAAGTCTATTGATCTCCATAGGTTTAATTTGTTGGATTCTGCTCATAACCTTGCTTCACACTCACAGGGAAAAATTAGCAGCTACTGTATTATTTACAAGCTAATTTACTGCATATTTTATTTCCCCTTATTTCTTATTTTGTGTGGATTTTCTCTATGGATTTAAAAAGAAAATTATCAAACAGATGTGCTTTAGAGATGTCATCCTCACGTGAAAAATTTCCAGGGCACAGACAAAGCGAAACGTGAGTTCTGGATTGTTAATTGATCGTGTTGCAAAGCAGTGAGATTTTATGAACAGTCTCTGGGGGAATCTGTCGAATATACTTCAGTGTGCAATAAATTTACTAAACGATGAAAAGACCAATAGGCTAGGAAAGCTATTGGATGAAGTAGGAGTTATTTATTTATTTATGTAAACTGTTTTGTGGGTTAGGACGTTCATGAGGCAAAATTGCCAGTTGAAGTATGCACTGCTTTAAAATGAGGTGAATTAAATAGGGTTCCCCCAGCATACAATACCTAATTATGCAAAAGGACTTTAATATAACCATAACAATACAATGCACAACAATATACTACTTGTTAAAAAAGAAAATTCAGAAAGACACTAAATACATCCACTTAGCAAGCACCACCAGGGACTATTTAGCCAAGGAGGTATCTCAGCAATAAATCTAACAAACAACCATACAAAATATTCTGGAGAGGGAATTTTTGTATCACACCTCTCTGACCAGCCACTTATTTTTACTTACTTATTTATTAAATTTTCACCCAAAGATCACAGGTTGGTTCGCAACATAAAAATACGAAATGAGAACACAACATATATAATAAAAAAACCAAACAAATTGCCCACAATAACATAATGCAAGACGGGGTCCCACATATCTGCAAACTTGTCTCTCCTACGTTCATCCCTCATTACCTTACGTCTTTGTGTAAATTTTTCAACCAGGGCAAGAGGCCAGATTTTGGACTGCCGTCCCTGAACTGCATTTAATACTTCCAGTGGTGGCCTATCTCTAGACGAGCAAGAGCTACTGAATGCAAACTTAGGTCTTTGTACAATAAGCCATAGTGAAGCAATAAACATAGTAATTGTATTTTTTTATTAGGACTGGATGTTAAAATGTTTTTTAAAAAATATTCTTACTTTCATGACGGGGTTTTTGAATTAGTTGGAAGGTTCATCAGCTTGCCCTTCGCTAAAATTCACTAGCCAGACTAAGGAATCACGACAGTTCACTCTTTCCCCCATGTATTATGTTTTAGGGAAGAAACTTGCTCTATCAACTTAAATGTTAGGGTCCCCCCCTTCCCTGCAAGCAATATGCTTAGGATGTGTTCTGAGCAAAATGGTGAGTGAAGCAGAAGAAAGCTCTTTCTGTGACAGTTTATTTGTTCATAAATCTTTTTTCTATTAAGCAAAAGCAGAGAAATCCTCCGAACCATAATTATTTACCTTCTCCTGGAAATTGGGGAATCGCAAAGTGTACTTTACACATCTTTGAGCCCCTGAAAAACATCAGAAGAAATTCAGAACAGGCCCAGGGGGCAAACTCCAAGAGGCAACGTTTAGAAGATTTTAAACCTCTGAACCTCACTCTGTGGGTATGTGTGTGTGTGTGTGTGTGGACCTTGCTTTTGAAGTCTGATCTGCTGTGGAAGGTCAAAGCCCTGAGAATCACAGCTATATTTTGCATTCGTTCCATTCCTCACAGGTCATAGTCACTTCACTTTGGAATACTATGCCTGACGATTACAGGGCTTGACAATATGTGACCTTCAAACCCAGCTTGGAAATACATACTTTTAATGGCATTTCCCATTGCTAGACAGGCATAACTCTGGTTGGCTGCTAGCTTATCTCTAGGAGAGAGTGCTTCAGTTAGAGTATCTATAATCTCAGGGCTTATTTTTCGATCTATGAACTGAGCATCAGAATGTAAAAAAAATAAAATTAGAGCCTCTCATAGCTGCTTAATTCATCTACCTTTTCTCACAGGAAACATTTAATTTAGCAGAACTTTTTAGACTGTGGTGTGTGTTTTGTGCACAATGTAAATGCTTTAAAAAGGGAAGGAAAGAACCCACACCCCAGTGTTTTTAATAAGATGTGTAGATCTGAAACTGCTGGGAAAATGGGTCTGATATCCAGATAGAAAACAGCAGGACCACCAATAACTCTGCAGAGTACTGACGGGACATCACAGCATGATTTAAAAATCTATGGAGGCCAAGAACTATGATTTGACATGTGTCTCATTACATATATCACAGAAAGAACCACTAGAGCTACTGTGACTGCTGGGGGAGGGGGGAAGCTATTAATTGTCCATTCCACACTGGTTTCCAGGTTCAAATAGAATGTCTTTAACTACTTCTGTTCTTTATTGCTTGGTTCATTTCCCATGCAATAAATCTGACAGGAGAGTTGCTCAGCAAAGGTTTGGAAGAAGACATGGATGCTTTACAACAGGAACATTAAACTATATCTCATCTTCAAATTCAAGTACTAGTCTACAAGTGTTCGTGTCATAACCATTTTTTATTTTATTTTATTTTTTTACTATTGGGACATGCAATTTGCATCTTAAATTTTTTCTCCTTAACCCATGGTTGGGGGATGAAATACAACCACATTATATCCTCCCCTCCTCAGCCAATACATTTTGCTTCTGTTGGAGGTGTGTGTGTGGTGGTGGGAAATCTGAATTCTTCCATAAATTAAAATGTTGGAAATGTATTCTAAAAAGGGTGAAGATATACTTTCCCCTTCCCTTTTTAGTAAAGAAGTGTTTCATCTAATACAAAGGTAAGGAACTTGTTAAGCCCAATGGCTCCACTCCATCATGAGCAACCATCTGGGAGGGACAGCATGCCACTGGTGGGCGGGGCCAGAGACAAAAGAAGGTGGAACAACAGGTGTGACTCTTACATTTGCACCAGAGGCTGCCTTCAGTTTTTATGTAGACATTTTTCCATCCAAGCAAGGAAAAGGCATTAGTAGAGCTTAAGAATACACAAAAACACCTGAGGAGTGTGTGGAGCAGGGTGTCTGAGAGGCAGTCCTTTTTTTATAAACAAAATGTTTAAGGGTACTCTCATTTTGACTCAAGAAAACCACCATTTTTTAGTTCAAATTGGGGAAAACAATACAGTAAATGGACAAAAGTACAAAGAACACGCATTACCTCATATTACACAGCTGACAGCTCACAGCAGCTTCCACACATCCACATTCCACACTGCTTCACACATTAAACGTTCACTTCCGTCTGAGACTCAGGAAACACAAGCAAAAGAAATGAAGCCACCATCAGAAGAAGAAGAAAAAGAAGAGTTTGGATTTGATATCCCGCCTTTCACTCCCTTTAAGGAGTCTCAAAGCGGCTAACATTCTCCTTTCCTTTCCTCCCCCACAACAAACACTCTGTGAGGTGGGTGGGGCTGAGAGACTTCACAGAAGTGTGACTAGCCCAAGGTCACTCAGCAGCTACATGTGGAGGAGTGGAGACGCGAACCCGGTTCCCCAGATTACGTGACTACCGCTCTTAACCACTACACCACACTGGCTCTTATCAGGGGTGGTAACAACAAAACTAGATTCCAACTCACTTCACACATTAAACGCCCGCTTCTGTCTGAGACTCAGGAAACACCGTGACAGGAAATGAAGCTGCCATCGGGGGTAGCAACGGAACTGACGATTCACCATGCTAGAGAAGAAACTAAAAAAGTTTCTTCTCCCGTTAGATTCACAAAATGTTTAGGGCTGCACATACCCCCATGTCCCCCCCCCCCAGAAAAAAAAGCACTGCTGAGAGTTATGGCCTAAGGAGGGTCTATTTTGGTGCAGAGACACAAGTGCCAGATAGAAAGATGTGGAGGGCCACATTCAGCTCCCAGGCCTGAGGTTTCTCTACCCCTAATCTAATATGAAGAGTAAACTAGTGTTAGAGTGGTGGGCGTGGAAATAGAAAATCCAGACTCAGTCATGAAACTTACTAGGAAGCTGGTATAAGATGGTGCCCCCTCCCAGAGCCACATACAGAGGCCAGCCAGACTGGCTTCCTTCAGCACTGGAAAGAGGACAGCATTCTCCACCACATCTGAAGCAACAGACTAGCTTAGGGGGCTCAGAAAAGGCTGTACATGGCACACACACCATTGCCCCTATTTCCCATCAGTGAGCACCTGCCACCCAAGGCAGATGCCTCAGTCTGCACAATACTAGGGACAGAAAAACATTCTCTCTACAAAAAAAGCACCACAGTCGCTAGGAATAAAGCTTCGCTGCGCATTAAAATAGTTTTCAAGTAGTTGTATTTTTCAATAGATGCTTCTGCTGGCTGAGGAAGGAAAGTGGGAATACTTTGACTATCTATGCTGTGTGTTTATCAAGTGTGAAGGGAACCCAAACCTCTTCCCACAAGTTAATGTTTTTCAGGTTAATATAGTTGCAATTGCTGGATGTGCTCTCATGTAAAAACATTTCCCCAATATGAATCTATCTACCACCCTGCATATGAAAAATGGCATTCCTCCTCCCATCAAAAAAGGGATAGATTCAATCTATTATCCTCAGGAGTCATTACAGAGCTAATACCTGTGATTGTGACATGTGAGTTCATAAGGTTTGATAAACTCTTCTGAGATGCATCTCCTCTTGAAACATATTGCAGTTTGTGGAAAGATCTTATTATTCTCAAGGAGCACTTCAGGCTTCAGAGAAGTAATCCTATGTAGATAAAAGGCTGAGCCTCTCTTACCAATTATTTCAAGGGTTGACTGTCATTTGTTCCATAACCAGGAGGCGGCAAGAATTCTAGTGATGTAGTTTATGATGTCACATTTGCTATAATCCTGCCTCTGAAACAAATCACCATAAAAGGGAATGAAAACGTGATAACTGAAAATGTCAATTTATTAGCAATATGCTATGTAAATGATAGGGTGGTGCTGTGGGTTAAACCACAGAGCCTAGGACTTGCTGATCAGAAGGTCAGTGGTTCGAATCCCCGCAATGGGGTGAGTTCCCATTGCTCGGTCCCTGCTCCTGCCAACCTAGCAGTTCGAAAGCACGTCAAAGTGCAAGTAGATAAATTGTGTCAAAGTGCAAGTAGATAAATAGGTACTGCTCTGGCAGGAAGGTAAACAGCGGTTCTGTGCACTGCTCTGGTTTGCCAGAAGCAGCTTAGTCATGCTGGCCACATGACCCAGAAGCTGTATGTCGGCTCCCTCGGCCAATACAGTGAGATAAGCGCAGCAACCCCAGAGTCGGTCACAACTGGACCTAATGGTCAGAGGTCCCTTTACCTTTATGTACATGATATTTCAGAATATTTATTTATTTATGTTTATTTTTTAAAAAATCTGTCCTGTGTGTTTCTCCAAAGAGAGTCTAAGCGACTAACAAACTAAGAAAAACAGAATGAAAGAAACAAAATTATCTAAACACCTTCATACATTCAGATTAATAAATTAACAATATCCGACCCATTGAAGAAATCCCAGCAGCACAAAAATAACATAGAACTGAGTCAGCAAAAAATACAGTTAATCAAATATCTTTTCATTATTTATTTCTTAAAACTGAAGAAGAAGATGATGTAAACAACCTATGTTCTTCATTCAGTCACAGTCACTGTTGCAGTCATTTTTTAAAAAGAAAATTCCATTGATTGATTTGTACATCTTACCTACTTTTTGCAGTTGTATTCATTCATATATATATATATATATATATGCAGGTTTTGGTGTCCTCGGGTGTCTTCCCGTGTAAAAGTTGGGGTGTCTAGGCGACGTTTCGACGAGGTCTCACTCGTCATCTTCAGGCTGGTGCTTTCGGCTTCTTGTTACTGGAACAGAGCAGGATCTCAGTGTTTGAGTTCCTATAAATACTGTTGAGGGGGTGTGGTGTATAGCCTCCAATGTTCTGGGCAGAGAGGAAGTTCCCAGGCTAGTGTGCCTTTTCTTCTTTTGTTCCTTAATTACTTGAGGGATATCTTGAGTGATTTCTTGAGTGATATCCTGAGTACCACTTAGGTGGGTCATTAGGTGTGGATTAGTTGCTAAAGTCTTTGTGTCTTGACCTCTTGAACTTTGTGAAGAGTTTTTCTGAGAAGATGGCTGTACTGCACTTAGTTGTGCTCTGGCTTGGCTTCGTGTATAGGGGCGAGCTGTGGTTTTGTGGCCTGTGTCAGCCAGATCTGTGTAGGGATTGCAGGGGGGTGCAGCATCCGGAGGTGCCACCATGGTTTGGCTACTGGATGGTGTCTGTAATTTATCTGTGGAGAGGGTCTGGGTTTGGGTCTGGTGTGGTTGATTGGTGATGGCGTTCTGTGTGCCTCTGGATCTGGTGTCAGTTTTTGTGGGGAGGGCTAATTTCCAGATGTCTGGCAAGCGGGATGTGTCGTCACGCTTGTTCATGTTGTGAGGGTGTTTCTCTATCTCGATGGCTTCCATGATTATTCTCTTGTGGTGATGTTCCATGTTAAAGAGCAATTTGGAATCTGCAAAATTAATTTCGTGTCCTGTTTCTTTCATGTGTTGGAAAAGAGAGGAAGTTTTTTCTTCTTTTTTGACGGCATTCTTGTGTTCTGCGATACGTGCATTTATTCGTCTGTTTGTTTGTCCAATGTACGTGGCTGGGCAGACTTTGCAGGGTATTTCATAGACCCCTTGGTTTTCCAACTGGATTTTATCCTTGGGGTTTCTGAGGATATTGGCTATTTTTTGGTTGGTGCAAAAGGCTGTTTTGATATTGTGTTTATGGAGGATTTTGCTAATTTTATCTGTAGTGCCCTTGATATAAGGAAGGAGGGCCATGCCATTGTTTTCTTCTGTGTCTTGGTTTTTGGGGGGTGTTTCTTTTTGGATTAGCTTCGTAACCCTGTTTTGCTGGTATCCGTTGGCAATTAACACATTTGAGAGATTCTGTAACTCAGTTGTCAAGTGGTCTTTGTCAGCCAGGCGTTTGGTTCTGGAGATGAGAGTCTTGGCTACGGAGTTTATTTGTGCAGGGTGGTGGTGTGATTGTGCATGTAAGTAGCGGTTGGTGTGTGTTTTTTTCCGGGAAAAAACACACAAAGACCACTTGACAACTGAAACCCCAAGGATAAAATCCAGTTGGAAAACCAAGGGGTCTATGAAATACCCTGCAAAGTCTGCCCAGCCACGTACATTGGACAAACAAACAGACGAATAAATGCACGTATCGCAGAACACAAGAATGCCGTCAAAAAAGAAGAAAAAACTTCCTCTCTTTTCCAACACATGAAAGAAACAGGACACGAAATTAATTTTGCAGATTCCAAATTGCTCTTTAACATGGAACATCACCACAAGAGAATAATCATGGAAGCCATCGAGATAGAGAAACACCCTCACAACATGAACAAGCGTGACGACACATCCCGCTTGCCAGACATCTGGAAATTAGCCCTCC
Source organism: Podarcis melisellensis (assembly GCF_964234715.1). Classification (NCBI taxonomy): domain Eukaryota; kingdom Metazoa; phylum Chordata; class Lepidosauria; order Squamata; family Lacertidae; genus Podarcis; species Podarcis melisellensis. The sequence goes on from NC_138537.1 coordinate 40,649,247, forward strand.
CCACAAAAACTGACACCAGATCCAGAGGCACACAGAATGCCATCACCAATCAACCACACCAGACCCAAACCCAGACCCTCTCCACAGATAAATTACAGACACCATCCAGTAGCCAAACCATGGTGGCACCTCCGGATGCTGCACCCCCCTGCAATCCCTACACAGATCTGGCTGACACAGGCCACAAAACCACAGCTCGCCCCTATACACGAAGCCAAGCCAGAGCACAACTAAGTGCAGTACAGCCATCTTCTCAGAAAAACTCTTCACAAAGTTCAAGAGGTCAAGACACAAAGACTTTAGCAACTAATCCACACCTAATGACCCACCTAAGTGGTACTCAGGATATCACTCAAGAAATCACTCAAGATATCCCTCAAGTAATTAAGGAACAAAAGAAGAAAAGGCACACTAGCCTGGGAACTTCCTCTCTGCCCAGAACATTGGAGGCTATACACCACACCCCCTCAACAGTATTTATAGGAACTCAAACACTGAGATCCTGCTCTGTTCCAGTAACAAGAAGCCGAAAGCACCAGCCTGAAGATGACGAGTGAGACCTCGTCGAAACGTCGCCTAGACACCCCAACTTTTACACGGGAAGACACCCAAGGACACCAAAACCTGCATTCCTGTACCCGTGAAAATCTACGAAAGCAAATATATATATATATATATATATATATATATATATATATATATATATATCTGGTTTTCAACAATGGTCTGCAGCAGAATAGCAATGGTGCTATTAGGCAGGTACAGTGCTATTTTTCTAGAAAAAGAGGTGCCAGAACTCATGATGAACACCTCCCTTATTCTCTTAAAATGGCAATGACAGCCACCTGAGAGGTGACATAACTGAGTTCCCCCTGAAAAATAGCCCTGGGTAGGTACCACAACAGAAATGGTCCCACCCCCTCACTTTCTGAGGATGAGGGATTTGGAGCAGATGACAATCAGAGTTTGCAGTGAGGAACATATGGAAGAAGGGAACCCATTCTAAAAATATAGGCCGAACAACATTGTTTCTTGATTCACATTTGTGCAAATAAAAGCAACAAAATTGACTACTACGGAATCAGCCTTCTGCCCTTCGGTTGTTTCTGGACTACAACTCCCATCAGTCCAGCCAGCGCAGTCATTGGTTAGGGGTGATGGATGTTGTAGTCATAGAATCATAAAACTGTAGAGTTGGAAGGGACCCCAAAGGTTCAGCCCTATGCGATGCAGGAATATCAGCTAGAACATCCATGACAGATGGCCATCCAACCTCTGCTTAAAAACCTTAAAAGCCTCCAAGGAAGGAGAGTCCACAACCTCCTGAGGGAGACCACTGCCAGGTACCAGGATGAGGAAGGCTGGTATAAAACAGGTTTACTGCAAACAGGCAATCTGCAACACTCACTTTTCAGAATTGTCCTCTTTGGTCACCGTAGAACATGAGTACACATACAGTTGTTTGCAGTACTTTTCCGAGGTTCATTGCTACAGAAAGAGAGATGCAAAGGTTCTTAAGGAACTTGTTAACAAGCTTGTTTGGACAACAGAAGGGAAACAGATCACAAGGCTGTATACAGCAATCATTTTAAGTTGGCCAGAGTCACTCCACTTACTTCTTAGGGAGTTTGTGTAATGGATACATGTCTGAACTCTCAAGTGGAATTTCTTAACAGAACTCTGTTGACAGGCTGTGAAAAATATGAAACTGAACTTCCATTAAGCACTTAACTTCAAAGGAGAACAGAAATGTTGCTAAAGCTTTCACACAAAGCAGAATGTATTTTATCTATTCCTGAAAGGTGTGGACATTGTTGTAAGTCACTGAAGGACTGTGATCCGATATTTGTTGAGAGTAAAAGATGTCGAGCTTTATGCCTCCTGGGTGTCTTCGCCATCAACATACCCACCAGCGTAACTCACCGTACTGAAGGCTTCTCACTTATCGTCTTAGAAGCGTGAATTAGAAGCAGGCTGAAGGTGAGTCTACTCAGCAGCCCCAAAACTGGAAAGGCATGAAGGACAGTGATTCTTAGAAGACAGATTCTGACACTCAAAGAAAGAGTCCATTTATTTCATTTAAGTTTTAATCTTGCAGCTGTTCAAAGGAGTAAAGTAGATCGTCCCCCAGGATAACCTGAACAAACTGCACAGTCAAGAAAAGTACTTGGCCCCTTTGTACCAGAGTTTCTTGTAGAATGATGGCAAATTTTTTACCAAGGCTGCAATCCAGTGCCCTCTTACCTGGGAGAAGAAATGAACAAAGGTCTCTGGTTCTCATTTTTCTCAGTTCGCCCCATTGACTCACCAGTTTGAGATTTTGTTTCTTTCGTCCTCTCTCTTTAGATCTTATTTTAAATTTCAAATATATGCATAACAGTGAATTTTTTGTTCTTTATATATATAACAAAAACAAAGTAGTACCCAAGCATTACAATTAATATGTTTCATGCAAAAAAATATGGTCCATCTGATAGTTCATTCTTCCCCCTGAGTCCCGTTAGGGAAAAGTATATCTAAAGAAATAATACTAATACTAATACTAATACTTTTTTTTTAAGTACAAGTTGTAACCTAGAAAGACAGTTATGTACATTTATTATCTTAAAGTGTTGTTACTTATCCAGTAAAAATTAACCATTTACTCATCTAAATTTGTACAAGCAACAACCAATTTGCACACGTTCAAAGCATGCGTGACCATACATGTGCTCAACACCACAAACACAAAAGTGGCTGGGAAAGGGGGCGTAATGGGGGTAGGGTGGAGCAGGGTGATACAGGGTGGAATGGGACATGGTGGGCTTATAGGCACTCCTTTACAGCTCAATGAAAACTGAGTCTGCTCAGTGGCCAGGGAATGGTGTCTGACTATAAAGGGCAGGGTGTATGTGTGAAAAAATTTAATGGGAAGGCAAATGGAATGGAGTATCCTGAAGAGAAACATTTCACACTGCAGCTTTTTGTTGCAGACTCCACTTTTAATAACACAATAATAAGCCAGATATCAAGTGTTTGAGAAGTCTACTTTAAAGGAAGTCAATTTGCATGAATTATAAGTAAAGGATTTTCATGGTGATTGTGCTTTGATCCTAATAACGTTAAATGTTGAGAGAGAGAAAGCAGTTTCTGTATTCAAATCACATTCTCCACAGCTTACCATAACCTTAGAAAATGTTAGGATCTGCTGATTGTATCTAATCTATTAATCTTCAACTCGCTAGAAGATTTTTAAATATGAAGAACCACTTCTTTCATGTTCACCATCATAAGATGGTGAACTCTTGCTCCCAAGAACTCTTGTTCCTCAGAAATATCTCATGAGACACTTCAGAGAGGAAATAAACAGTCACCTTCCTGCTAACCACTAGGACAAGTCACAGTTCATAAGACTGTTTCTGAAGAGCAGATTTCTAACACAGGGGGCCAGGCAGCAGGAATGAAGCCAGCACATCTCCTCGCTCTCCAAGCTATTGGTGGCAAGGTAGCAGATCACGAGGGATGCTTGCAATTTATTGATTCAGAAATTTATATCCCGCCTTTCAGGACAGGCGCTCTCACAAGGCAGAGCACAGAACACAAACACCCCAACCAAATTTCAAATATATAATTGCATCCTTTAAAATGCAGTAAAAATATCAGCAAGATACAGCAACTGATGCAAATTAATAAAAAGCCGTGCTTGAGAGTTCTGCCCAGCACTGTTTACCATCCTATTTCCCCTCACATGCCTGAAGGAGATTCAGAGCTGTTCACCTATACAGGAAATCCAATTCCCTGCCAGGCACCTTTCCTATTCATTGACTCCTTCAGTTTCTCTCTTCTCAACCAGCTAAGTCCTGGCAAAGGATGAGCTGCCTTTGCTTAAGCTGCCTTTGTACTTAAGCAAATTCAAAGCATGAGTCACATACTGTGAGTCAGCTAAATGCCTTCCTGCGAAGTGGGGCGGAGAGCTGCAAAACAGAAGGCTTTGCTTTCACCTGACCTTTACTGGAGTCATTTTTTTAAGTGCTATTTTGTCCTTGATTTGGTGATGTGCTGAAGATATTGCTTTTTTTCCCCCAGCAGAAAAAATGCCCTTTTTTCCGAGTGGGAGAACTGACTGCTTTCATTGGTGTTAAAGGAGAGCAAACTTGGTTGCCTGATTCAGGAATTCCATCAGACACAGCTGCCCTCCGTAAAGACTACCAGAGAAATTGTGACTAAAGCACAGGCAGGGAAGGGACAGCATTTACTGGGCTGTTTGAATTCCATGTGCAACACCTGCTTTTATTAGTTTACAAGGGAGTTGGTGGAGAAACAACCCATCAGTGTTGCAGGATACCTATTAAGGTATCCTATATTAGATAAAGTGAAACAATGCACCAGAGCTATGGAACGTTTTCTCACGATAATCTGGTTTACTCCGCATGGAATCAAACAGTCCAGAAATCTCATGAAAACAATATGTGTACTTTAGCTCCTGTAAGCACATTACTAGAAATAGATTTTCTGCAGTTCCCCCCTTAACACAGCTGTTTAAACCATAGGCTTAAATAAGATTATGCTGTTTGCTTATTAAACCTGAAAGGAAAGCCTATTTCAGTCATCGGTAGGCTCCAAAGGAAGAGTGAGGGAGGATCGTCTGCCAAACACGTCTTTATCTTAATAGAATGGAAACTGCCCACATTACCAGAATGATCTCAGAACAAAGTGAGTACCAAAGCAACACTGAAATTATTTGCCGTAGTGGCTTTCTATGGAAAAATACAATTTAGTCTCCCTCTTTCTCTGACTTATTGTAACTGTGGAATTTATCTGTCAGTGAATTATGCCACATTAATGGTGTTGTCCAATATACGTCTACTCAGAACTAAGTCTCATTGGATTCAATAGGGTTTACTCTCAAGTAAGTGTGTTAATAGGATTGCAGCCAGAAACGATGAAGGAAACTTTGAACAAAGGCTGTTGAGCTATTCTTTGATCACATGGAGACTGGCCATATAATAGCAGAATCCTGATTATATCATTAATTATCTCAAGAATATCATCTGGGAGATATCTTTTCACATGCTCTACAATATCAGAACAGCTTTATAATGCAAATACGTCCATATTTTCCTGGACATTACCGGAATTTCAAAGGCGGAATTGACATCCAGGGGGATTTCCAAAAAGCAGCACTCAACAACCTGGAGGGGGTTGTCTAAAAAAAACACAACAATTTTGGGGTCTTGTACTTTTTGGAATATGACAACCCTATCTTAGAGGTAAGTTTCTCACTGTGTTCAGTGGGGCTTATTGCTAGATAAGTGTGTACAAGACAGCATATTTTGTTTGACCGGATATAATATGTTCCTCAAGAAACAATAAAATGCCAGTTTTGAAGAAAAAGTTTACTATATATATATGATTTCTTCCTGCCCCTCAATATGTGCTTTGGCCAGTGAGACTCTGGCTCAAATCTCTGCTGAGCCACAAAGTTTACTGGGTGACTTTTGAGCCAGCTGCTATGATTCATCCCAACCTACCTCTGAAGGCCATTGTGAGAATAAAAGGGGGTGGAGTGTAATCATGCATCCCAGCTTGAACTATTTGGAAGAATTGCAAGACTAAATGGTAATAAGCAGTAAAACTACTCTCAAGAGGATAGTTATACCGACCAATGTTCTTATGGATTAACAGCATCTAACTGTCCCACTCTACATTTTCAAGAAGTGATTGAATGTGGAACAAGAGTGAGAGAAATTATTTTATTCCTATGAAAGTCGCCATTATAGGCATCAAAATGTCAGGAACCTTCTCAGCAGTGATCTCAGAACTTTGAGGGACTTGTTAATGGATCCCTGTCCTAGGAGCAGGGAAGCAGTAAGACACCCACAGCTATTTTGTATTCGAGTAGCAAAACAACAGTATTAGGCAGGAGAAGAGGAAAGGAATCAAATAGGGGCTACAGAGGCATTTAAGGAGTAAAAAACCTAGGTGCCTATTATTAGTAGTTACATTACCCAGTTAACTCACAGGTAAATTTCTCCTAGCACCCATACAGTAGAGACGTATTTGATCTCAGTCTCTGAGCTGCATTGCTGTCTATAATTAGCACCATGATTTGACATAAAAGTCAATATAAAAATATTGGAACAGCAACCTCCATCTGAATTTAAAAAGGCAGTATTGTGAAAAGCCGTTAGCTAAATGCATCACTATGCTCAGCAATACTGCACAATTAACAGATTCAGCTCTCCAAACTTCCATTAAAAGCAATTATTATTCATTTATCAAGAGCAAGAAAGCCCCACTTCACAACACGAGTTAAAATGCAATTAGGTGCAGTAGGGCAGAACAAATTTCTCAGCACAGAACGGGTTACAACAGCACACCCAAGCTTCATGAGGCTTGCTAGTCAGACTCATCATTCTCTTAGGACATAATAATGCCACTAAATATGCTGGATCATTAGCAAAATTACATAGCCAAAGAAGGGCAATATTAATAGAGCTCTGTAACATTTTATAGGAACAGCAACTTGTTAAACATCACTAGGAAATAATTGCATTACAGTCAGATGCATGAACTCATTATGTTTTTAACAATAGAAGCTGGGCAAGCTATTCACTTTGGAGAATTCTTTGCATTATGCTCCCTATCACGGGCTCGGGGTTCATGGATATGGGGAACCAGCCTCCCTCCCCCCTGGATTTCTTTTACAGCAACACAATAGAAATGGATGCAGAATTCTTTGGCAGGCTGGGGTTAACGGCAGCATTGTCTTCCATTTCATGACTGTACACAGATGCTGAATTTACACTTCTGAAATACTTCTCATTTTATACCCAGACATGTGTATAAAAAGGGAATCAGAGAAGATGCCACCCAGTGACACGCAGCGATTCATATTTCTAAAAGAGATGACACCGTTAGGACTGGATATACCTTTCAAAAGCCTTAACACCTCGGACCAGCATTTGGATCTCTTTCCCTTGATTTCAAGTTGCATGGGACAGCTGAAATGTGAGTCAGTGCTTAGAGGAGCAGGTGTTGGAACAGAAGATCATAGCGGCTTGTGAGCTGGTGATCTAAATATAGAACGTCAGGCAAGAATTTAGCTCAATACAGTCACATGCTGCTTGTGGGCTTCCCATAGACATTGGGTTGGCCATTGTGAGAACAGGATGCAAGATAGTTGGGCTGTATGCCACCAACTCAGCTCTGGCCAGGGGACTGCAAGGAGACCAGCCCCACCAGTGAAGTAAACCTCCTTGCACCAAAAGGCCAGAGTGGTTCATTCCACATTAAGCTTCTGGGTTGGGTGTGAGGAGCTATGAAACTTGCTCCTGTTGTATAGAAATCACTTTTGTTTGCCTTTATTTCAACTTCAGCAGCTTGAGACCAGGATGTGCAAATAACTGTCTCATTGATCTGGTCTGCATGTACAGTTGTACCTTGGATCCCGAATGCCTTGTGACTCAAACGTTTTGGCTCCCAAACGCTGCAAACTCGGAAGTGAGTGTTCTGGTTTGTGAACATTTTTTGGAAGCCGAACATCCAACGTGGCTGACGTGGCTTCAGATTGAGTGCAGGAAGCTCCCGCAGCCAATTGGAAGCCACATTTTGGTTTCTGAACGTTTTCAGAAGTCGAATGAACTTCCAGTTCCATTTGAGAATCAAGGCACGACTGTAATCCTAAATTAAGGCTTGGCATTATGTGCTCAAGCCTCGAGCTTGTGCATTCCCTCTGCCCTTCCAACATGACCCCAAGCAGGAGCTAGGCAGTTTTCAGTAACCATGGTTTATTATATCATAGACAAACCAGAAACTATGGTTATTCTTAACTATGGTTGGAAAGGGGCGGTATAAATTTACTACACTAAATAAATTACACATAGGCTGAGAAAGCGTGTTCTCCCTAACAGAGAGCACGTGTTGCGGTTGGGGCAACAAGCCACCATGCCATGACTAGGCAGATTGGAGAGAGACCCAAGCCTCTTAAGGGGTTAAGATTGGGTTGCTGGGGCAGATTTGCTGTTGCCAAATTGGAGGAGGGGTCAGAGTCTTTAAATACAGGGGACAGACGTTAGATGTCCTCTTGGCCGTTTTGCATCGGATCACATGGAGCACTTGGACAATCTTCTCATTGTTTGGTTACATTTCTTTATTTCTTTATTTTCCCTTTCTTTTAATCCTCTCTAGTCCCTTAAATAATCTAATTCCCCCCCTTTTTCCTGTTCGATTTCCCACCCCACCCCTTACCCTGCCCTGTGGGAAGATTCTCCCTGTATCCGTGGCTTGCCTTTCACAATAGGGAAAGAGCCCCCGTTAGGGGCTTTCTTTCGCAAAAGGTTTCCCCCATTTCTCTCGTTGAAATTGTGGGGCTAGTCAGGGCTGTTCCCAGCTTAGCTGGAATCACTTTCGTTTATAGTATCCCCGAAGGTTGGCTTTAATTTGAGTGTGTGCAGCGCTGTTGGCCAAATTTTAAGCTAGCCTTGGGTGGGAGCCCTAATTTGGCTTCCTTTAATATTGCTATGAGACTAAGATTCTCAAGAGCAGAAACAGGGAGGCCTATTCGGCCTGCACATTAACTTCCAAGCCTAAGTCTGCTACAGGTAGCATTTAATTGTTAAGTCTCTGACATGTGACTCATTCTCACTATAGGAATGTATCTGCTTGCAGGCCCAGTTGCTCCTAATGTATATCTGAGGCAGACAGAGGGCCCCAGAGGCTCTCTGTGCCTCCAAGGATTAGAGCACTCTGTATATGCTCTTGAACTATGCCATTTCTGAACAAGTTTACTTTCTTTAAGTTTGTTTTGCCCTGATAGTGGCTAAAGTGTAAGACTAGGACCTGGGAGACAGGGTTCATACCCCCCTCTTAGCCATTGTTATAACAAAACAAAACAAACTGCTCCTTTTAGGCTATTCTGTTGCTGGGTAGTTCTGCCCATTTGTGGTAAAAGAACTTTGGGTTTTCTTGAAGGGGTGCTTCCTTCTAAAAGGGCAAGCAGGGGTACCTGGACAAGCTGTTGGCTACCTCAACTCTCCTATTTCACTGGAAACATTTATGCCTGGCCTAGCAGGTGATCCTAGGGCTTTGTCCTAGAATTTGATGGCCTGGAAGCGTTTCCGGCCTGAATAGTGTCCCCATGTGGTCTATAAGCATTGCTTTCACTGGGTCAGCGCATAGTGTCGGTAATGCCTAGGTTGCAGGATTGGTCCCTGTATGGGACAGCTGCATGTTCCCCAATTGCTCTACCTGGACACTTAGGTCCTTTTGGTGGTTATCTCACTGCGAGGGATGTAATGGGCGCCACATTTGCAGTATGCAAGTGGGAGAAAGCACCTTTGCGTGCCCGCATTGCAGTTTGCTCTGTGCGTTGCAGGGCACGGCGCTGCACGGGCTGCAATTGCATTGCATTGCGTGAGAGATTTGCAGTTGCATTGCACAGGGGTGTGTGCATTGCACACGGAGTGTATTGTTGCATTGCACGGAGTGTGTTGTTGCATCGTACGGAATGTGCGGTTGCATTGCACAGAGTGTGTGTGTGTGTGCATTGCACGGAGTGTGTAGTTGCATTGCACGGAATCTGTGTGCATTGCATGGAGGGTGTAGTTGCATTGCAGAGTCTTTTTTGCATTGCACGGAGTGTGTGTGCATTGCACGGAGTGTGTAGTTGCATTGAACAGAGGGTGTGTTCAGTGCACGGAGTGCGTAGTTGCATTGCACGGAGGGTTTGTGTGTGCATTGCACGGAGTGTGTATTTGCATTTGCACAGAGCGTGCTTTTGCATTGCACGGAGTGTGTAGTTACATTGAACGGAGTATGTAGTTGCATTGCACGGAGGGTTTGTGTGTGCATTGCACGGAGTGTGTAGTTGCATTGCACAGAGCGTGTTTTTTGCATTGCACGGAGTATGTAGTTGCATTGCACAGAGTGTGTGTCGGAAAAGGAAGCTGGCTCGGCGGCAGCTTTGTCAGGACTTCTTTAGGGGTTCTGGCCAGCGTCAGCCCTGTAAATTTACATACCATGATGGCAGCACAAGATGCCCCCTGCCCAAGCGGGGGCTGGAAGCTGGCAAGCAATAGCTCAATACCTTTTGCCCTTATTCCCATTTTATTTAGGGATCCAGTGGATATCGTTGCTAAAACAAACCACTTGCCTATGGAGAAGCTGTTTGCCTTGAAGGAAGTTATTTTGTAATACTTCCTCTGTAGCAAGTGATGCTTCATCAGATCCGATCTTGCTGGGTCACTTAATTAATCTTCCCACTAGGCCAGGCTGCCTGCGGCCTGAGGTCCCCTTACCTTTGTGTATGCCTACCAAGTGTGGTGAAGGCAGATATCAGGCGATGGTAGCAATTCCTGAATGGATGCAATAGTAGTTCGGCATGGCAGGATACCTTGAACCTGCACAAGGATTTTCAGGTTCATGCTGGTGCTGCTGGATCTTTGCCCTTTGGTTTTATTTCAAGGGCCGCTGGTGTGCAAAGCTATGGCCTCAAGCCCGGTGTGGTGAGGCAATCATGTGACATAACTTTTCTTGAGTTTTCCCCATTGTAGTAGCAGTTCACATGTGGCCCGAGGAGTTCAGTGACCATCGGATCTGCTTTGGGTCTGATAGCCAGGTAGTGGTGAGCGTCTTGGCAAAACAGTCCTCACGCTCCAGCAGATCCTCCGCCCCTCCGCTCACGCTTTCGAACTGCGCCGCTTAAGGTTTAATATTGTGCTTTCTACTCTCCAAATTACGGGATCCTCTAATGATGTTGCTGTCACTCTATCCCATTTTCAGATGAAGCGCTTCAGATCCTGGGCTCCAGACTCAGCTGTTGCCAGTCTTTTCCAGACCACCTGTGGCATTTTGACAACAATTAGTATTTACAGAGAGCAGCAGCCTCCATTTCCCCTTCTGCTTTTAGCTCTTATGGGATGGCCTGGATGGATTTCTTAGCCTTAGGCTGGCAGTCCTCGGCCATTCAGATGAATTAGCCCCCATCCTCTGAGCAGATCCTGCAGTATTTGGTCCACCTGCTGCAGATTGGGCGTGCTGTTATAACTATCAGAATTCAGTCCGCTGCAATGTCTGTTACACTGAAGCTTAATTGTCAGAGACCCTTGTATAAAGTTTATAGTGCGCAGGGCCTTGGAAGGTTGGAATAGGCTCCAACCTCATAGGACAGCGGGCAGGAAGTTTGTCAATTTTACCTATGTAGTATCTGCAACAAGTTAAAACTTGTCTGCTGGTTAAAGATCAAGGCGAGATTCCTTTCAGTAGTCCATTGCATTTTCGCACTGAGGGTTGGGAAAATGGTTGTTGGTGCCAGCATGGGGCTGAGAGTCTGGAGGCTTATTGCTTCAGGACTTTTCTTTATCCTTTGGAGCTTGTCTTTAGAATTGGGAACTCAAAAACAGACTTAGTGGGCAGGAGTGCCACAATCAGGGTTCCCGCCACAAGTGAGGAGGGCCCTTGCCCAGTTATGGATAACAGAATATTTGGCTTTTCATTCCCTGGGGGCTGGCCCGCTCCTAGTGCATGAAAATGGGTTCCCGTTAGCCAGGCACCAATGTGCTTACGTCGTGCACCAGTTATTACGGCCTGCGTCTTGCTTACCGCTGAACATGCCTCATTCCTTTCGAATAGGACTGCTGAAAAGGCTGCAGACTGGGAGCCTGTCAGTAGACAGGATTGTGAATACGGGTCATTGGAAACCTTACGCTGACAAGGGTTATATCAAGAAGTGTCAAATGATGTCTGTGCTGATGCTTGTCTGTTATTTCCTTTTTTCATAGGAGCAGCTGTGCACATTTGGGTCACAGCATCGTACACTAGGCTGGCAAGCATGTTGACGAGTTTAGACTGGGGCGCCATCTCAGTCTTCCTGCCCATGTGAACATTTACTGGATGTCCAGATGGGGAATGCTTTGGGAGGAGATCCTTCCTTTGGTGTAGTCGAGTGTGACCTGTGCGGATCCTCCCGCAGTGCTGGTGGTACAGCTGGGCGAGAATGTTTGCTGTCTTCCTCCAGCATAAGTTTGCGTTCCTGCATGCAAGAGGGCTTGGATTGAGTTGATGGCAGCTCTCCCTGGACTCAAAATAACTTAAGGCATTGGTTCAAGGTGGTCTAGAGGGGGGGTTGGAGCACATGTCCCCTCCAATGCGCAAAGATATTCCATTAAGGGAATCCAAGGATTCGCTATGCTTTTGCCGACCCTTTTCGAGGGGTAGGGCCACACAAGAGTCCCTGGGAGCATTTGGGGGTGAGCTTGAGTCTGATCCTGTTTCATTGCTCCCCCACGCTGTTATTTGTACTGACGATATGGTGGGGCCCAGTCGTCAGTGCTGCCCTGCTAAGGTCAGGTGCAGCTAGTCGGGAACCAATGCCTAGACAAACTACCACTGAGCAGGCCAGAAAGCATGTTAATAAGGCGGGGGACAATAGAATAAAATAAAGTAAATATAATAAAATAAAATAACAAATAAAATAAAATAGGTCCTTGCTTTAGGTGGTTCTGTAATATTGCACCCTGCTATTTTCTTCAGGGCTGTTGCCCTCTTTAGGGCAGTTGGGGTGCATCTTTCCCCTAAGGGGAACGACACCTGGCGGGATGCGATTGCCTTGGGATTCTTTGCTCCCCCACAATGTTTGCTGGTACTGACGATATGGTGGGCCCCAGTCATCAGTGCTGCCTTGCTGAGGTCAGGTGCTGCTAGTCGTGAACCAATGGGGCCTCTGCTAAGGCATGAGAATGGTTTGCCCCTATCAAGACACTAGTTTGCAAAGGTGATGCGTAAGGCGATTCTGGCTTGTGGCGGCACAGCACAAGGTTTCGCCCCCCCATTCTTTTAGGATAGGGGCTGCCACGACAGCTGCCCACTGGGGCTTGTCAGCTGCCAGAATAAAGGATTTGGGTCGCTGGAAATCAAATGCGTTCAAAGGTTATGTTCGCCGACAATTGGTATCTTACACTGCTTTTATTTTATACTTTTATTAGGTTTAGCGGTGGTCCGCATTTGGATGGTGGGGCACAGTATCGTCCATTGGGCTGGTGTCGCAGCACGGCAATCTGGATGGGGTCCAGATCTCGGCCTTCCTCCACACGTTCAGTTGTCCTGGCTGTCCAGATGAGGAATGCGCTGGTCAGAGTTCCAGCCAAGTATCCGGAGGCAGTTGCTCCTGGAGGGGCCGCCACCTGCTATTGTGGTGCAGCTGGGCGAGAACGACATGGTGACCATGGACTGCTTGTCACTACGTGCTGCAATTTTGGAGACGCTGCAGGCATGGGTGCCGACAGCAAAAATATTTTGGTCCAAACTACTGCACCGACGCATTTGGATGGGCAGTCGTTGCCCGGTAGCCACAGAGAGGGCCAGAAAACGTATCAATAAAGCGGTGGCAAAAAAGGTTGGAGAGTTGGGTGGAGACGTAATTTCCCATCCTACAATTCGTTTTCAGGCTATATCCCTTTTCAGAGATGATGGTGTGCATCTTTCGGCCTCAGGGAATGAGGCTTGGCTGGGTGCAGTGGTGGCCAAGCTGAGAGCTTGGTTGGGGTTGTGAGTGGTTTGGCGGTGAGCTGTGGGCTCCATGGCGGTTAGGCATTGGTTAAATTGGTGCTTGGAGGGGTAAGTGCCTACCCCTCCAAATGATGCGATGGGAATTCCGTTAAAGGAATCCAGGGGCTTGCCATTCTTTCGTCCTTTTTCATGGAGTTGAACTTGGGCCGTGCAAGCCCCACAGGAACATGAGGGTGAGTAGTGGGAGATTGATGCCCGACTTCACTTTCTCACCCAATACTTGTTTCCCACCCTGGCTTCCGTTGGTGTCCGGAATGCCAGCTCTGTCCCTGAGGGCATGGACAGATAGTCATAACCAATGCCTAAGCAACCACTCACATTTTTGTATTTAAATAAAGTTGTGGCCAAAATTATGCCAAAAACCTAAACAAAAATTGATGTGTGAAGTGTGAATTTTTTGGGGGTGGCAATTGTGGGACTCAACACGCAAAGCGTGTTCTCCCTAACAGAGAGCACGTGTTGCGGTTGGGGTAACAAGCCACCATGCCATGACTAGGCAGATTGGTGAGAGACCCAAGCCTCTTAAGGGGTTAAGATTGGGTTGCTGGGGCAGATTTGCTGTTGCCAAATTGGAGGAGGGGTCAGAGTCTTTAAATACAGGGGACAGACGTTAGATGTCCTCTTGGCCGTTTTGCATCGGATCACCCGCCCTCCCTCCCCTTAATGGGGTGGTTCTACGGTTCGCTTGACCTTGCTATGCCTGTCATGGGGTCGCTCGCCTTGGTGCGGGGGCCTGGTAGGAATTTTGCCATCTGGCTGATTGGCTGGTGCCATATGGTTTTCGCCTACTGCGTAGCAAATCGTCACAACTTGTAAGGTTGGCGGTTAGGCATTGGTTAAATTGTTGCTTGGAGGGGTAAGTGCCTACCCCTCCAAATGATGCGATGGGAATTCCGTTAAAGGAATCCAGGGGCTTGCCATTCTTTCGTCCTTTTTCATGGAGTTGAACTTGGGCCGTGCAAGCCCCACAGGAACATGAGGGTGAGTAGTGGGAGATTGATGCCCGACTTCACTTTCTCACCCAATACTTGTTTCCCACCCTGGCTTCCGTTGGTGTCCGGAATGCCAGCTCTGTCCCTGAGGGCATGGACAGATAGTCATAACCAATGCCTAAGCAACCACTCACATTTTTGTATTTAAATAAAGTTGTGGCCAAAATTATGCCAAAAACCTAAACAAAAATTGATGTGTGAAGTGTGAATTTTTTGGGGGTGGCAATTGTGGGACTCAACACGCAACTGGGTAAATGTGAGTGCAATTAAAGCTGAAATTCCCCTGTTCAGTTTGATGGGGCACAGAAGTTAGGGCAAGTGAATCAGATCATGCTTTGTTAAGATCATCCTTCAGTACTGTCTTAATGTTATTCACAAAGTTCTGAGAGGAAGGAGCATCTTTGCAGACAAGCAACACTTGAAATGCAAAGAGAAGAGTAACTATTGCTGTAAAACAGTTTATTGACCTATCAATCCTTATGTTCTTTTCAGGATTGAGAACTGCTTACCCTGGGAGAGAAAGGTGAGTGTTAGCTCTTGTGAGCACTCTGCTATTTTATATTAAATTTCCAAAACAGCCCTATTAATATCTATACTCTGCCAGAAAACAATTAGATTAATATTTAAACCCTTTGAGAAAACAATCAGATAGGGATCAAGCAGGTTATTTGACAAGAGACCGTTGGGTTCCAATTCTCACTATTGCAACAATTTCTCTAGATTAGGAAAGCATTTCCCCAGAGTGTACCACAGATTGAATAAAATGTGTATTGAAAACGTAATGAAAGAAACATGATTAAAAAGCACAACAACTTGCTGATAATTATTTCATCATGCCAGAAGAAATGAAGCTATTTTAAAGATACAATTAAAGAGATCAGTAATATAAGGCAATCAAACTCAGCTAATGTACAATGCCAGCCTATTCTAGGGCAAACCCACTGAGCAACAATTCCAAATTACATGGATTAGAACTTTAAAACTTTCCACTTAACTTATGGAAGGAGGTGTGCAAAACAAATATATTGCATAAATGCACATGCAACTTTCAGTATGTGTATATGTATATATATATATATATATATATATATATATATATATATATATATATATATATATTTGCTTTCGTAGAGTTTCACGGGTACAGGAATGCAGGTTTTGGTGTCCTTGGGTGTCTTCCCGTGTAAAAGTTGGGGTGTCTAGGCGACGTTTCGACGAGGTCTCACTCGTCATCTTCAGGCTGGTGCTTTCGGCTTCTTGTTACTGGAACAGAGCAGGATCTCAGTGTTTGAGTTCCTATAAATACTGTTGAGGGGGTGTGGTGTATAGCCTCCAATGTTCTGGGCAGAGAGGAAGTTCCCAGGCTAGTGTGCCTTTTCTTCTTTTGTTCCTTAATTACTTGAGGGATATCTTGAGTGATTTCTTGAGTGATATCCTGAGTACCACTTAGGTGGGTCATTAGGTGTGGATTAGTTGCTAAAGTCTTTGTGTCTTGACCTCTTGAACTTTGTGAAGAGTTTTTCTGAGAAGATGGCTGTACTGCACTTAGTTGTGCTCTGGCTTGGCTTCGTGTATAGGGGCGAGCTGTGGTTTTGTGGCCTGTGTCAGCCAGATCTGTGTAGGGATTGCAGGGGGGTGCAGCATCCGGAGGTGCCACCATGGTTTGGCTACTGGATGGTGTCTGTAATTTATCTGTGGAGAGGGTCTGGGTTTGGGTCTGGTGTGGTTGATTGGTGATGGCGTTCTGTGTGCCTCTGGATCTGGTGTCAGTTTTTGTGGGGAGGGCTAATTTCCAGATGTCTGGCAAGCGGGATGTGTCGTCACGCTTGTTCATGTTGTGAGGGTGTTTCTCTATCTCGATGGCTTCCATGATTATTCTCTTGTGGTGATGTTCCATGTTAAAGAGCAATTTGGAATCTGCAAAATTAATTTCGTGTCCTGTTTCTTTCATGTGTTGGAAAAGAGAGGAAGTTTTTTCTTCTTTTTTGACGGCATTCTTGTGTTCTGCGATACGTGCATTTATTCGTCTGTTTGTTTGTCCAATGTACGTGGCTGGGCAGACTTTGCAGGGTATTTCATAGACCCCTTGGTTTTCCAACTGGATTTTATCCTTGGGGTTTCAGTTGTCAAGTGGTCTTTGTGTGTTTTTTCCCGGAAAAAAACACACACCAACCGCTACTTACATGCACAATCACACCACCACCCTGCACAAATAAACTCCGTAGCCAAGACTCTCATCTCCAGAACCAAACGCCTGGCTGACAAAGACCACTTGACAACTGAGTTACAGAATCTCTCAAATGTGTTAATTGCCAATGGATACCAGCAAAACAGGGTTACGAAGCTAATCCAAAAAGAAACACCCCCCAAAAACCAAGACACAGAAGAAAACAATGGCATGGCCCTCCTTCCTTATATCAAGGGCACTACAGATAAAATTAGCAAAATCCTCCATAAACACAATATCAAAACAGCCTTTTGCACCAACCAAAAAATAGCCAATATCCTCAGAAACCCCAAGGATAAAATCCAGTTGGAAAACCAAGGGGTCTATGAAATACCCTGCAAAGTCTGCCCAGCCACGTACATTGGACAAACAAACAGACGAATAAATGCACGTATCGCAGAACACAAGAATGCCGTCAAAAAAGAAGAAAAAACTTCCTCTCTTTTCCAACACATGAAAGAAACAGGACACGAAATTAATTTTGCAGATTCCAAATTGCTCTTTAACATGGAACATCACCACAAGAGAATAATCATGGAAGCCATCGAGATAGAGAAACACCCTCACAACATGAACAAGCGTGACGACACATCCCGCTTGCCAGACATCTGGAAATTAGCCCTCCCCACAAAAACTGACACCAGATCCAGAGGCACACAGAACGCCATCACCAATCAACCACACCAGACCCAAACCCAGACCCTCTCCACAGATAAATTACAGACACCATCCAGTAGCCAAACCATGGTGGCACCTCCGGATGCTGCACCCCCCTGCAATCCCTACACAGATCTGGCTGACACAGGCCACAAAACCACAGCTCGCCCCTATACACGAAGCCAAGCCAGAGCACAACTAAGTGCAGTACAGCCATCTTCTCAGAAAAACTCTTCACAAAGTTCAAGAGGTCAAGACACAAAGACTTTAGCAACTAATCCACACCTAATGACCCACCTAAGTGGTACTCAGGATATCACTCAAGAAATCACTCAAGATATCCCTCAAGTAATTAAGGAACAAAAGAAGAAAAGGCACACTAGCCTGGGAACTTCCTCTCTGCCCAGAACATTGGAGGCTATACACCACACCCCCTCAACAGTATTTATAGGAACTCAAACACTGAGATCCTGCTCTGTTCCAGTAACAAGAAGCCGAAAGCACCAGCCTGAAGATGACGAGTGAGACCTCGTCGAAACGTCGCCTAGACACCCCAACTTTTACACGGGAAGACACCCGAGGACACCAAAACCTGCATATATATATATATATATATATATATATTGCGGGGTGGGGAGGCAATGCTAAGATAGGAAACCTGAAAGTGTAAGAGGGGTAGTAAGGGGGAAGTACCATAGATCTCTGTGTTTGGCAGGCAGGAGGTACCCACACCTTCAGAAAAAGAGTATCCCATCTGGGACAGCTATCGGTTGATGGGCAGAATAATCCTAAAGAGGGACCGGGAGGGCAAGGAGTCTTCTACTTTATTCAGAGCCCTGCTGGTTTATGCTGGCCAGGACAGAAGATGGGAGCCACCTTTCTTCCCAATATGTGTCATGCCAGCTCCAGTCTGACATAGCTGAGTGTGGAATCCGCAAGGCTGCTCCAAAATGCCCCGTTTCAGTATTTTCTGCAGGCTAGACCCAGCTGGAGAACCAACAGCTTACCACCCACTTTGTCAGAGCTGAGGCCTCGGCAATATAGGACAGCATTGTATGTTCATATGTCACTTGCAAGGGAACAGAAAGCAGGAAGCTGTGGCTATGGTGATTAAGAGGAGATGGTGACATCACTGAGCGTTATGTCAGATAATGAAGCTCACATCAGATCACACCTCTGCTTCCATCAATAGAGAAACTGCAATGCACCCGAATGAAAGAAGAGGGAGGGAGGGAAGGAGGGAAGAAGGACTGGACTCTGTTGCTGAAGAAGAGTGCTATAATCTAAGGCCGTGATGCATGGTGACAGCAGCATGGGCATGGCATGGAGGTGTGTTTAGGGCAGCATGGCTGGTTCCTCCACACAGGGCACCATATTACTAAGGTCTGCCCCTGAAGGAAGCATAACAAGTTCTATCAAGCTACGGTTCTCTGTTTTGGGTCCCCAGGGGAAAGGAGAGGGTTTTCTACATGTGGCGGCATGTTAAGAATTCTGCATATGAATCTGTTCATTTACGATCAGTTCTTTTAAGCAAGATCAAAGCTTGCTTAAAAGATGTTTCAAATTATCATAGTGATGGGAGAGATAAAAAAGGCCACAGAGTCCAGGCTCCTTTCCAAAGGACAGCTGGGATGCTCACAAATCTTATGCACAATGCAGAGGTTACCCATCCCTGCTTTACAAAGACTCTCCCTACACAGGCAACTTTGCTGTGTTTTCCTGTCACTGGATCCAGCCATTTTTGGATGGCAGGTGGACTTTGTTCAGTGATATTATGATATTCAATGAGCAGGTCAGAAACAGCTTAGTGAAGCCGGACAGAATTGGTAATGAGGGCTGGGATTTCAGCCTAGGTTTGCCAGATCTGTATATGAGCGAGCAATCTGAGAGATTGTGTTTAAATGGGTCTTTCAACATTTAATGACATAGTTTGCTGAATAGCTGCAAATCCTTCAGACTCTTTTCAGGATTTTAAGATTTATTGCAAAATGCAGCTTTCCTTGCAGTCTTTAATATAAGAGAGATTTTATTATCAGAACAGTTTGCAATGTGCAATTCCAATTCATTTCCACTAGACCTCTTTCTCTTCTCCATCACTGCTCATTTGGGGGGGGGGGGAGTTTGATTAATCTTCTCCTGTTGGTATTTATATTCATCTAGAACACAGTTGCCACAAATGATCAGGATCATTCTTAAGGTTTCAAATTTGTGATGTTTGTTGTACCCACCCTCTTAGCCTTCCACACCAAAGCTTCACCCCTGTGACACTTGATCACAGCACTTGATTGGAAGACCTTGTCTAACAGCAAGTGGACAGTAACATTGGCAAAATCACAGAATCATACAATTGTAGAGTCAGAAGAGGTCCCAAAGCTCATCTAGTCCACCCCCTGCAATGTAGGAATATTTTGCCCAACATGGAGCTTGAACCCTTGACCCTGAAATTAAGAGTCTCGTGCTCTACCTACTGAGCTATCCCTGCCATAGAAATTGGAATTGAGCCTTCCTTCACCAAACTCCCAACTGGATGACAATGCTGTAGAGGATCTGTCTACCGGTCTAGATTAAGCCCCCCCCCCCCATGCATGCCCTACTAATGTACACATTTTTATACACATTTTCTGGTTGGAGAACTGTGTCACAAAATTCAGCAAAGTGTCAATTTAGAAGGCTAATCGTGTTTTGATTTGCATATTGGTTTGAAACTTGAGGATTAGGTATTTTATTGTTAAAATGCAAAGGCAGTTTAAATTCTATCCCCAATAGGAGTGGGGGCAAGGCAAAATGTGCTAATGGTGAACTACTGCTGCACCAGCCTTGTACAGCCTGGCCAATGGGAGAGGGGGCTCTGATTTTAAAAGCTCAGAAGCCTCTCCCCAATAAGCATTTATTTAAGGCAGCGTATCATGTTTAGCCTTCCTTGGTTGAAATGTACAGTGGTACCTCAGGTTAAGAACTTAATTCGTTCCGGAGGTCTGTTCTTAACCTGAAGCTGTTCTTAACCTGAAGCACCACTTTAGCTAATGGGGCCTCCTGCTGCCGCTGCACCGCTGCTGCACGATTTCTGTTCTCATCCTGAAGCAAAGTTCTTAACCCAAGGTACTATTTCTGGGTTAGTGGAGTCTGTAACCTGAAGCATATGTAACCTGAAGCGTATGTAACCAGAGGTACCAGAGGTGAAACTTGAAAAATTAGAATATTGTGGAAAAGTTCATTTATTTCAGTAATTCAACTTAAAAGGTGAAACTAATATATGAGATAGACTCGTGACATGTAAAGCGAGATATGTCAAGCCCTTATTTGTTATAATTGTGATGATTATGGCATTAATAGCTACTCTGTTCCAAGTAGCATCCTGACCCTTCAGCTTGCCCATAGATGTTCCTTTTGGATTTGGGGTCAGTGCAGGTAAGAAGGGAATAGGAAGGTGTTTGTGAGCACCCTGAGGCATTAACTGGATGGTGAAGAGGGCTTCCCTAGATCAGCGTCTTAGGACAATAAGGATTAGGGGATAAGGACTGGAATCCCCTGTGGGCCATGCCTGCTTCACCCACTCAAATATTAGGGGCTGCAAGGTGTGTGCGACAGAGGTAAGCTTCCTTCAATGCATTTGTGGATGTGTGCAAAAAAAAAACTAGGAGGAGGAACAATGGCAACTGCTGACAGACTTGCAGGCAGGAGGGGACTTGCTCAGAACTGTCTCTCTCTCTGTGTGTGCATGTATGGGAGGTGAGCAGAAGCAGTGTTTTTTTCAGGGGGGCAGACACAGCGGTACGCATACCCCTAAACATTTTGTGAATCTAAGTTTGGCCTCACTGAGGGGCAGTATTTCAATATGAGTAGGAAAATGAGAGTGCCCCTAAACATATTTTTTTAAAGAAAAAAAGCACTGAACAGAAGATTCTGCAATCTCTGTCCAGTTATACATATACAGGAGATGGGAGTTTTACCTGTTGCAAATTTTTTGAAAGAAAGCTTGAGGTCCTGGTTCAGCAGAACTCTGTATCTCATGCTCTTATTCCTTAGTTGGGGAATTAGAACTCCTTTATACGCATTAAATTCTGCCATGCCTTCTTATGGCTACACTTGTATTACTTTATATATTCGCTGAAAATGTGATGCTCTAGGGCATGTGCAGCGTCTCTGTACAGTTAGTGAACCCTTGGGACAATTTACTTACTTACTTAATGCCTTTCATATAAATTTCAAGGTAATTTACAACAGTACTCTAAACTAGAAGCCTGTGTCCCTCCAGCTGTTGTTGGATTCTAGCTTCCATCAGCCCAACCAACAGTCAAGGATGATGGAAGTTGTAGTCTAGCAACATTTAGAGGGCTACAGGTTCCCCACACTTGAGTAAGAACAGCTAAAAATGAGTGTAAAGCTATAACAATAAACACCCAGGGCACAGACTTCAATTTTCCTCATCCAGCTGGAAAAGCTTATCAAAACGTAAGTATAGGCAGTGACCATTTTGTGCATGTCCAATTGATGCGTCACTGCTGACAAATGGGTCCTTTTTGATCCAGAAGAGGGCAGAATGGGGCAGGACAGAATGGGGTGGGGCAGGTTTATGCACAACGCACTAATGAGCGTAGGAGGCAGGAAAGGAACCCCTGTGCAAAATGGTCATTGCCTGTATCTTCATTTCCCCCCGTTAACTACAAATAGTGGGCACCTGATGTATCTCAATAAGATGCTATTCCCCAAGACAGGGGCAGTCTCACTGAAAGCCCTGCTTCCGATATTTCAGGAACTTCAAGGAAAAGCTCTGCAGCAGAACACAGTGACCCACGGAATATGCAAGGTATAAGGTGGTCTCTGGCAGCGTTAAGTAATATTACTGCAGGGTATTCTTAAGTGAGTGTGGGTGTGAGAAACAGATTGTATGTACTGTGTCTGTGTATGTACTGTGAAGTTTCATGGATCTCCAGTTGTGAAAAGCGTATTTTCAATTTAGTCAGCTGCACAAAATTCTCCTAAGGAAGAAAACTCATTATTTAATTAGCATATGCAGGCACGATTCATAGGCTTCTCTAAAATGAATATACAAACTATCTGGTTCAGACTCAAATATCCCATATTAACATCATTCTGACCACCAGCACTTAAATAACAAAGCATTTTTAGATGCCAGCAACCACTGGCAGATATAATTAGCCAAATCAAATTCATTTCATTGTGCAAACATCATAGAATTTACGATCCAGTAATGCATGATGAGCCCTTTGGTGTCTAAAATGGCTGTGAGTCCTTTCACTCACCCTTAATAAATAATCTTTTATCTCTCTTTGCAGGCCTATCATGACTGATCAAAGTGAGATGCCGTCTGGGCTAGATTTGCCTTTGCATGGGAGAGTTTATTCCACCCACAGCCTTCAGAATAAGCCTTGTAGAATCATTCCTTTAATGGGCAGCTCTCCGGAATCAAAACCTTTCTTCACTGCATTATATTTTTTCATATATGGTAT
This sequence comes from Podarcis melisellensis, assembly GCF_964234715.1. Taxonomy (NCBI): domain Eukaryota; kingdom Metazoa; phylum Chordata; class Lepidosauria; order Squamata; family Lacertidae; genus Podarcis; species Podarcis melisellensis. The sequence goes on from NC_138537.1 coordinate 40,672,139, forward strand.
GTTTGACAAGAAGGGACGCGGGTGGCGGTGTGGGTTAAACCACAGAGCCTAGGACTTGCCGATCAGATGGTAAGCAGTTCGAATCCCCGCGATGGGGTGAGCTCCCGTTGCTCGGTCCCTGCTCCTGTCAACCTAGCAGTTTGAAAGCACGTCAAAGTGCAAGTAGATAAATAGGTACCGCTCCGGCAGGAAGGTAAACGGCGTTTCTGTGTGCTGCTCTGGTTTAGCCAGAAGAGGATTAGTCATGCTGGCCACATGACCCAGAAGCTGTACGCCGGCTCCCTCGGCCAATAAAGCGAGATGAGCGCTGCAACCCCAGAGTCGGCCACTGCTGGACCTAATGGTCAGGGGTCCATTTACCTTCCCTATGTTTGACAATTAAGCATATAAAATAAGGTGAAATACTAAGCCTAGACTGAGAACTTGCTGCCTTCCAGGTCTTGGGCAAATCCACACTGTACATTTGAAGCACATTCAACACATATAACCTCTTCAAATCCCATGGAATCCTCTTTACACAGGGTAACTTTAGATATGGCCACAGAATCCATTTTTAAAGTCATTGTTTGGTGGCATCCCTAGTTAGAATACTTATTTCAATGCCACCCCCCCCCCATGATACACTTCACAGGAAACAGACACTGGTGAAAAAGAAATTGGCATCCTTTAAACTGTTTATGTTTAAGAGAACTTTACAAAGTACTTACTAAAATTGTGAATGTACCGTTTCCAGAACCAGAGAGTTTGGGAGTCAGCTGAGACTCCTCACAAGTCTGATTTCCCCAAAGTAAATGATTAATAATTCTTGAAAGCTGGGCTTTAAAATATATTGTCTTTGGTAGGCAGAAAATGAGCAACTGAAAGAACTGAAAATATTGAAAATGTTCACCTATAAACTATAGATATAGAGCGGTTATGAATCTTGTATACATTTATTTCAATTTATACTTTAGCCCCTGGGTCTAATTGCGGATTTGGCCTTCAAAACCGAATTATCTTAAAGTGATAACTTATACAACATGCTGGGAAGAAAACAGAATATGGCAAAGATAAACAATGAGGACTCAAAGACTAATGTTATACCTTGAACCACTTCCCCCTCCCTAATTATTTAAATTGAAAAGAATTGACATTGCTTTTGCCTCTTTAATACCAATGTGTTATTGCCCGCATCCCATTGCTAATTCAGTAACCTTCATTGCAGTATTGATGCTTCCAATTACACGCAATTTATTTTGTTAACACATTAAATGAAGCGTCTGAAATAAGCACCTAAATTAGATTCAGTAGGACAGTTGTTACAATTTCATTAAATTCCAGTATACTTTGCTGCGGAGCATTTACTTTGTATTTTTAACTATTGTGTGCGAAATGGTTAGCCAAAGAAATGAAGGTGCCATTTGATTAAAAGCACTAAAAATTTAAAAGGATGTGCCTGGATTTAATTGCACCAAAGAAAATAGCTGTTAGATATTAATTAGCATATCTACTAAATGCCATTGCTCGTTTCAACTATCATTCTTTATTTGGGGAGACTTGCTTTGGGCAAGAAAAAAAGTAAAATCTGATGTAGCTGTTTAAATTGGACATCTATTGCAATGGGATGTGATTATGTCCTGAAACCTTGTGCTGACCCCACCACTTGTGGGGGACGGACAGACAGATGGATCGACAATGCTTTTTAGACTGCAAGCATTTCTCCATCAGGCAGTGCCTCACACAGTGTGTTCAGTACCCACCATGGACATGACCAAAAAGTAGGGGTATGATGCCACAACCACAAACCTAATTCTAGGTAGGTGTTCTCAACCTTGCTCCTCAGCCCCAGTCCATTCCTTGTTCATAAACCTGACCATTGCTGATGTGCTCTCCTGGTATGCCCCACGGAGGACCTTATGGTCTACAAATAACAACACCCTGAAGATTCTGGGTCCCAGGCAGGTTAGACTGGCCTTTACCAGAGCCAGGGCCTTTTTGGCTGTGCCTCCGGCCTGGTGGAACGCTCTCTCACAAGAGACCAGGGCCCTGCGAGATTTGACATCCTTCCGCAGGGCCTGGAAGATGGAGCTGTTCCGCCAGGCCTTTGGTCGGGGTTCAGTCTGACTCATGTTTCTTTGTATAAGAACAAGGACAAAGGAGGTTTCCCAGCCCGCTCACAGGTCCTTATAATATCAGTGGAAACAGTTGGTTCTGGCGAGTATTAACCGCTTTCAATTTTAACCTGAGGATTTTCATTTGTCTGTTAGTATTGTGGGGAGGGACAAGAACTCAGGAGCTGGTGAGTTCTTTCTTGGTATGTTTTCCCCCTTGCCATCCCGTGGAGGCAGCAGTGTTTTTTTTTTTAAAAAAAAAGGTAATCACAGTAGGGTGGTGAGAGATCCGATCAGGGCCATAACAGTTGAGGAACGAGTCCTTTCCCCCTGCACACGCTTCCTAATTTAAAGCCCTCCACCAGCTGTCATTTGCCAGTGTTGGGAAGCATACATGAACTTGTACAATCAATGATAAGGTATACACATGGAGCCGTTTGACCGTGGAACGGTCTCCTTTAGGAGGTTGTGAGCTCTCCTTCCTTGGAGGTTTTAAATCTGAGGTTGGACATGGATGCTTTAGCTGAGATTCCTGTATTGCAGGAACTTGGATCAGAGGATCCATTGGGTCCCTTCCAACTCTACAATTCTATGATTCTATGAGTAGCAAGTAGACAACTTACACCAAAGGCAAGCAAATCTGCAGCCATGTAGATGTGGCTTGTATTCAGTGAAAACACCATGAAAGGGGCTGCCTTTTCAAATTGGCTGCGGCAAGCCACCCGCTTCCGTCTGCTTTCCCAAGCCACGAAGCCTTTCTGGGCAGGCTCCTGCAAGTGTAAGCCATCCTTCACAACCTCTGAAGTGCAAGTTTTGTATGCGGCACAAAGGAGATTACACATCACAGAACATACTCCTTGAGATGAGTGCTTAGGTGCCAAGTCTCATTGAGGCATCAATTTCCTGGAGAAGTAATAACCCCTCAAAATTCCAATTTGGTAATGGACAGCCTCATTAGGAACTCGGAACGACAACAGCATGAGCAGCCCTGCAATAGGCTGCTTGGCAACTGCCAAAATGTTTGTGCAGTTCATTAAATGGAACCCTTTTTGCATTGCTAATCCTAATGAGATGCAGCTCTCATTACCATTCAAGCACTCTGTACTGGAAACCTGGAGCTGCTCTCCCTTCCAAACTGATAATCTTATTCCGCTTGCAAGAAATCCATAGTGAAGACCGAGTTCTGTAGAAGAAGACCCAGTTGGCTCCAGTACCAACCTACAGTGGTATCTAAGCAAGGGAAAGCAAGCTCTCTTGCTCTCCCAACCCTAAGAAAAATGCATAAGAAAAGTTGATTCTGCAATCCAACTAATGAAGAAAACATCATGATATGAAAAGCTGGGGGAATTCTCCCATCTTTTGGTGACTGTGCACAAACTTTCCTATTTTGCATAGCTCTTCCACAGGCAAAAGGAAGAAGCTAAATGTTCTGAGCTTACAACAGAAATGATTAATTTAAAGGGCTTCCAAGTTCCAGTGCATAAAGTGAGCAGAGACTTTTGAAATGCTTTCTTTTCCAAAATGGGTTTGACATTTTGTATAATACAAGAGAACTGGAAACTTGCAAAAAATATAATTAAATCACAAATTGCTTTGCTCTTCACCACTGCTTCCCCCGTGACAATAACCTATTGAGTTCACCTTCGTGGTGTTGACAGAATCAGTAACTTACAGAGAACAGAGACAACAGCCTGCTCTTAATGCCTAGTTTATAGATAAAGCAGGCACTGCTATGTCTGCTGCTTCTACTGGCCCAAGAGAGTCAATATTCTATGGTTAGCTCTGAGTCTCACACAAGAGCACTAAAACACAGTTAAAAGAAGAATGCATTCTAGAATAGCAGAATGCTGCTCAATCTGCCACTTATTATATAAGATAGCTTCATGCTGTCTTGTGGATCCACCAGAGGACTTACTGCAATCCTGATGGAACTGCATGAGGATCTAGTTATTCAAAACAGTCCTACCGTTTTGGGATCAAGGGTCAGCATGAACTCAGCTGTCCTCCAAAATCAATCTGCAGAGCTTGTGTCTGCCCAGCCTTATGAACCATTTACAAGGTGATTCAACATCCACTCTGGGACCTTAGGGTGAGGGGCAGGTGAGAATTCAAAGTAATAATAATAATTAATGGCAACAACAAAGCTCTAGCATAAGGCAAAGCTATCCTATGACAGGTGATGTGGGATCCACTGGCAGAACCATTGCTGCATCCATAGCCCTTCTTAATCAGAATTGCGTAATCAGAATTGTTTCAATGGTGCAAGATCGTCATAGTGGAATTGCATATGTTTATGCGCTGGGGTTTTTTTGTTTATTTGTTGTTGTTGTTTTTAAGTATCAGCGACCATTTGAGTTGCCATGCAATGTGAAGCAAGTTGCAATGTGATAAAAGTGGCAAGATGCAGTCACTTGACCCATCTGGTGGCTCTGGAGGTGAAGATCTGTGGGATAAAAGGTGGGTTCAAAACCCAGCTAAGTGTGCTAATTCTGATAATAGCTTTGAATGCATCTAGTAGAAAATGGAGAAGCTGGCAAGAATTATTTACATGTATGAATTTTTGATTTGACTCTAAAAGGGGTGTAACAATTTCTGCATTTATGCGAGCAAGAACACTAACACTATCCCTTGGGCTTCTAATAGGGAGGGCTGGTAGAGAGGATATAAGTAGATAAAAGCCTGCAATCATAAAAGCCTGTAAAAGCCTATTTTTAAAAGCCTGTAGCCATGAGTCTTATGAAAAAATCATGAGCATTTGGACTTTCATTCTTTAAAATGTTCCTAGCCCTCAGGTTTGCACAGATAAGTTCAATGGTGTGACTGTACTAAGCTAATATGCATAATTTATTCCCATTTCAGAATGCATGTTTTCCAGGTAAGTGGGAAGGAGAGCCCAAGAAATCCAAGGTCCACTGGTTACAGAGGACCAAATTTCTGCAGGGTTGTTTGGAGGATAAAGGGCGGGAGCAGGAAGGGGAAAACATAAGTTAACACTGAGCTCTGGGAGAAGGGGCAGGATAAAAGTGTAAATTAATTCAGAGAGAAAGTGATTTCTGATATGCTAGGAGAGCTTTTAAAAAAATGAAGAAGGGATGTAGCTCGGCGGTGGGGCAGCCGTTTTGGACGCAGAAGGTTCAGTTCCAGAATTGCCAGGTAGGTCTGGAATAGACTTCTGCCTGGAGATCCGCTGTTAGTCAATGCATGCAATATAGAGCTATTCTGATTGAGTACAAGGCAGTTTCCTTGTTCCTAACTGCCCCACTTGTAGTCACTACATGAATTTAACTGAAACAGGCACTCTGGGTTTTATACATGCATTGAGAAGGCTTGGAAACCATGTTGGATGCCCCAACCACTTAGCCACCGTAGGTCTGCATAGCCAGCCACAGGCTTTGTTATTTTTCAAAGTCTCTAATTCTGGCTAGAGGCAATTCTTGCATTTTCTCCTTCTGCAGCAGCAGATGGAAGCTTTGCGAATGTGCTGAGGGTGGGCTCTTCTGTCTGTTGCTCACTCTGATGGTGGGCTCATGGGGTGCGGCAGCTAACTCACCATCTATCTGGCAAGCCCCCCTTTACAGTTTATTATTTTGATTATCTGAGTTGTAGGCAATCCTGGATTGTGACAGAAGCTTTGTAGATAGAGTCCATGCTGTTTTAAGGTGTGTGTGCATGTGTGTGAAGATTGCTAAGTTTTGTCTTTTTGAATTGAGATCAGCTTTCAGGTAAGCATCTTGTACATTTTATATTTTATTTCTTTGCATGAAAACTACTGTGGGCCAGACTTAGGCATGCAGGTAAAGTGCACCTGTGAATGAAAAGCAGCTCAGGGGAAGCTACAGACACAGGATCATAGCAAAGGGGAGTTTAACTCTTCCTGTACCTGTCAACAAGAATCTCCACTCTGATGCTGTTATTTGCATTTCAAGTGATGTTCCCATTCATGGTTCAGAACAGGGAAGGAGAATTGGTGGCCCTCTAGATGTTATTGGACCACAACTCCTATCATCCCTGATCACTGGCCATGCTGGCTGGGGCTGATGGGAGACACTGAGGGAGGATTGTTTTTGTTTGTTACTGTGTTGTACATTTTTGTGTTTTTATATTGTAAACTTTCCTGTGATCCTCTGATGAATGCTGGTATAGAAATTGGGGGGGGGGGCTCAAGCAAAAGATTAAAAATTAAAATAGAATCTATCAACACCCAGATGACTACAAGTTCCCTCATCCGTTGTTTAGCAGTTGCTCAAACTTCACCCATGCTTCTATTTACATAATAGAAAAATTGCACACTAACTGTGTCCATTGAATTAGCACCTAATATGGCTCAAACAAATTTGGCCAATTGTGCAAAGTATAAAGAGCAATATTTTTTTAAGGGTATGACAGGCTGTTTCCTCAGGCTAGAGCTGCCAAGTTTAGCTCACAGAATTTGTCTTCATAACCATTTTTATAGCAAGTCAAGTTGCAGCAAGAAAAATACCAATTTTGAGCCTGGGATCCTATAGCTAATCCCACTTGTTTTTCCTCAGTGGAAGCAACATATGTGCAGTATACACAGGCGTCTCCGATACTTGGAAGCCATAGCCTTAAGAGCAATAGTAATCTATACCAGTTGCTCAGATATTCTTCTGAATGTCATCCAGACTCACCTTCTGGAAGGAAATTGATCTGGAAAAACCTCACAAGAACTGTAGTCCTTCATCATGCCGCTTTAGTACAGAAATGTGATCTGTGGGGAGTTATACACAACTTCCCTACTTTCTGTGTTTTCCAGCATGGTTCAAAGTTTTGATGGATGTCCAATTGATGCACTTTCAATTAGGAGCTTCTGTGGAGAAATGGAAAGCTCCTCAGATTAAAAGCAGCTGTCTTATGCTGAGTAAGACCACCGGTCCATCTGGCTCAGTATAGTCTATGTCAGCCTCTTCCAACTTGGTGTCTTCCAATATATTTTGGACTACAACTCCCATCAGTCCTATCCAGCTTTGCTAATGGTCAGGGAAGATGGCAGCTGTAGTCCCAGACATCTGCAGGACATCAAATTGGAGAAGGCTGGTCTGCAGTAGTGCTGTGCTGAAAGCTCTTCCAATTTCTCAAAAGCTTTCTTTTCATGTGGAAGAAGACTTGTGTTTTTCTGCTTCATTCTTAGGAATGTCTCCTTAATTTTGGTGAGTGTCATCCATTTGTGTTCAAGATTTTCCCTGGGCCTGAGATATCTGCAAGAAGAAATGCTCCTTCTGAACAAACTCTGGTACACAGTGATTCCTCCCAGCATATTTTACGGTGGGGGCACGGCGATTTGTGCTCTCAGTCAGTCCAAAACAACAACGCAACATTTTAAAACACTGCTGTACAAACTACTGTAGCTTTGGGGAGTCACTGTGCTTCAAAGGTACTGCTTGCTCTTGTTCATTACTCATCTACTACATAATAACTAAAAATAGAATGGGTTTGCACGAGTAAAAATTTACCGACCGCTCCTGTTCCTGCTGTCCAGGGCAGAAAAATCCTGGCAGCTGTGCTGCAAAAAAACAATTCACTGAAGCAGACGGTTCCATCTCAGTGGAACTCAGCCGATTATAGGCTTGAATAACCCATGTAATAACAGCAAGTTGTATGGCAAGTCCAGAAGAGGCCAGGCAGATATCACCTTGACCTCTGCTAACTGGAATCCAATAGGCAATTATTCATCCTTCTCCAAACATCTGAAGCAATCACTTGGAGTGGGGTGGACAAATGCTGAGGTAGCATCTTGGAGCAGCAGTTGACCAGAGAGGCAAGACAGTATGTAGCTAGACAGTGGGAGGAGAAGAGGCTCCTAATTGAAAACAGGGGACACAGTTGAAATGCCAGCACAAAAGAAATGTCGCTCCTACAGTACCCAACTCAAATTACAGAAATGAGTGACAAAAATATTTTTTATCTGAGAAGTGGTGAATATGAAGACAAAACATCAGTCTTAAAGAGAATTCATTAGTGGCTAATTGTGAATTCATTGCCTGGGGACCACAAGGAAGCAGTTTCAATGTTATGCTGTTACTATTTTGCAATTGCAGACTTTCCCCACCCATAGAAGCCCTTGAATATGGGGTATGCAGATTCCAAGAAAGAACAAAATCCATTTAAAGCATTAGGGGGAAGCATAAAATATTTGTTGTATTTCTGATAGGGAATCCCTTCTAAGGACAAAAAGCAGAGGCAATATGACTTGGCGTAATTACATATGGCCTCCAGCAAGATGCCAACAGTTTTCACAGGTGCTCCCCATCATTATCAAAGATGTTCAACTAAAATCACCTATAGCTGAGTCCCATTAAATGTCATCTATTTTCTAATGCTCAATTTTTACTATTATATGTTTATAAATTACAGATGTGTTATAATTGGGCAGCTATAGGAGGAAGTTCTTGTGTAGGCTTTATTAATTATCATTTTATTGTTTTGTCCTTGACAGCAGCTGTAATTAATTTGTAAATAGTGCCTATTCTTGCTTATAATGAATATTTTTAAGGGAAGGATTCTAGCAATGTGGGATATATTCAGTGGACCTTCAATCTGAGGCTGTCCAAGTTGTTGCCTCCAAAGTTCTGAAAAAAATTTGGTGGCTTTTTTGAGGGTAGGGTTGCTTGTTTGTTAAATCAGAGCAACATAGGATTTTTAAAAACTTTGCTGATCTGCTTTAAGAAAAAATCAATCCTGCTGTCTCCTGTGCTCCACATGTAACATTTTGGACATTCTCACTTCTTGCAAAACCCATGGACCTCCCCCAGCAATTGGGAGCCTCTGGTCCTGTTGGCTTACTTCTGCCTAATTGGACATGTGTGGCTGTTGGGCATGTGTGGCTGTTTTCCCCAGGCTACACCCACCTGCTTCACCCCTGATGTTATGACCTACCTGGAGTGAGGGAAAGAAGATTCCACCTAAACATTAGGAAGAAGATTCCACCTAAACATTAGGAAGAACTTCCTGACAGTAAGAGCTGTTCAACAGTGGAATTTGCTGCCAAGGAGTGTGGTGGAGTCTCCTTCTTTGGAGGTCTTTAAGCAGAGGCTTGACAAACATATGTCAGGAGTGCTCTGATGGTGTTTCCTGCTTGGCAGGGGGTTGGACTCGATGGCCCTTGTGGTCTCTTCCAACTCTATGATTCTATGATTCTATGACCTCAAATTCCAGTCTGCCAGCCTGAAAAGGTCCCCCACCCCTAATCTAGAGAAACAGAGGAAAAGGTAGACCTATATGGTACATAAAAGTACAGAAACAATTCAGTGACACGAGACTTTGCGGGGACCCTAATTTGATTTGGGCAAAGATTAATCACCCCAATTCATCTCATTTATCCCTCATACAGATCCAATGCACACTTGTAGAATTTACTAGCATTCCCCCCCATAGCCACTCAAAGAATTATTTACAAAACCATCAGCATCCTCGTTTTCAACATTTCTTTCTTCTGTTGTTCCTAGTGCACAAGGACACCGAATGCAAATTAGGTCGCCGAAAGATTTCTTCTAGCACTCAACTTTAAGACGTGGGCATTTCTCAACAACAGGTGAAATATGACATTCCATAAACAAGCATGCCCTTGCTGTGAAAGAAGTTTCAACAGATAATACGCCTTGAAAAAAGATTTCAAATGCTGCGTAGAATTTAATATCGACAAAGCAACTACTTTAGTAAGGCAGCCCATGTTCACAACTCAATCAGATTTCGCAGAGTTCAGAGGCAAGCTTCCCAGTGATTTCTATGGGAGCCAAGTCAGGCATTTTCCTTGAAGGTCCAACTTTCTTAAGAATTTGAGAGCACAGTAACACTACAGAGGGATGTTAGCAGTGGAGTCTGGTCCAGTAGGGCAAGTGGAGCTCTGCCCCACCAACTTCAATCTGCTCTAAGCCTGTTCCCACCTTCCTGCCTTCTTGCATACATCCAGTCCAGAGGGTGACACCCCTTGGTAGCTTCCATTTCCTCCGTCTCTGTGTTTCTCCTTTAAAAACCAGGAGGGAGCTGGATTGGGGCAAAAATAGAACTAGTTGGTTCTGCAATCGTTGACTCTGTCACCACCTACTGTTGGACTCCCTGGCTTCCTCCCCACCAATCCAAATGGGCACTCGTCACCACTGCATGCTAGCGATGAGGAACAGAAGTGCAAGGATTATTCCTCCGCTCTTCCCCTTTAGTAGTATTGCTAAATTATAAAGAGGTGCTGACAGACAGTATTGAACAATAATTAGACTGGTGTTTCATTCTTCAGTCATTGCATTTAAAAACTTGGAAATGTTTATCCAAGGCACACAGAGGGCTAGTGGGAAATAAGTTTCCTTATTACTGCAGAAAACGGGGGGAGTAATAAGAAACCACCCGTAGGAGGAAAATGACTCCATGAGTGATTAGCTCATAAATAATTATGGATTTGTTTTATTCATTAAAGGTAAAGGTAAAGGTACCCCTGCCCATACGGGCCAGTCTTGACAGACTCTGGGGTTGTGCGCCCATCTCACTTAAGAGGCCAGGGGCCAGCGCTGTCCGGAGACACTTCCGGGTCACATGGCCAGTGTGACATCGCTGCTCTGGCGAGCCAGAGCCGCACACGGAAACGCCGTTTACCTTCCCGCTGGTAAGCGGTCCCTATTTATCTACTTGCACCCGGAGGTGCTTTCGAACTGCTAGGTTGGCAGGCGCTGGGACCGAGCAGCAGGAGCGCACCCCGCCGCAGGGATTCGAACCGCCAACCTTTCGATCGGCAAGTCCTAGGCACTGAGGCTTTAACCCACAGCGCCACCTGCGTTTTATTCATTACTAATCTTTAATTTAGTTTATGAAATTTATTTATCACTTCGCACAACTGAAATGAGTCCCAAAGGAGGTTTAAGTTATATTCACACCATATGTCTAAAGCACTCTTATATAACAGACATGGGTTGTCCCAAAAGATTCATGGGAACTGTAGTTTGTTAAGGGTGCTGGGAATTATAGTTCTGTGGGAGATCTCCTGACAAGTCTCAGCACACTTAAAAGACTGCTGAAGTGGAGACTGTGGAATACACAAAAATGTATAGATTTCCTACAAAAGTACGATGTGGCTTTTCAAGAAAAGTAAAATAACAAATTAATAAGATACCCAGAAAAGCAATGCAAACACAGTAAAAAAAATATCTGCACTCAAAATAATAAAAAACAAGAATATCCACCCCACCTAACACAGGAATGATGACTAGAAACAGCTGCTATAATTTGGACCATTAATACAGTTCAAATGCCAGAGAAAATAAAAATGTTTTTGCCTGGCGCCAGAAAGATAACAGAGTCAGCGCCAGGTGAACTTCCCAGGGGACAGCATTCCATAGTGGGGGACTGCACTGCCCCAGAGAGGGCCCTTTCCCTCACTGCCACCCTCAAAACATCTCTTGGAGGCGACACAAGAGAGAAGAGCCTCAAGGAAGGGCTTCGTTTTTGTTGCTTATAACTGTTTCTCTGTATTTTGTTGCTTTATTTTGCTTTAAAAAAAAGAGCAAATAGGAGCAGGTCTAAAACCAGGCCACTATTTCAGGCCATCAACTTGTTGTCTGATCTTATGGCAAGACTTCAGGAAAGGACCAACTCGAGGAGTTTGTCAAAAAGCCAGATGTTACATCTGGGAAGAGTTTGCTTACACCTTGCCATCTGGAACTTTTTAGTGCTCTTGATTGTTTGTTAGTTTGGGGCTTAAAGGGGGGTGGGGGGAGCTCGCTCTAGTAATGATGTTTCACCAATCATGATTATGTACTCTGAATTGCACAAGGGCAGTTGTTGTAAGTACAAGAGTAAAATACAAAACAAAAACATTGATGTTGCCAATGTTGTTCCGGCTCACGTGTGGTAATCAGTGAATTAACAAATAGTTTCCATCTACAGTATGTGTGGAATGCATTTATTCTCTCGTCGTAGTATTTCAATATTCTCAACGTTATCAAATGACACACACCTGTCTGTCATGCATTTGCTGCTCTTCTGAACTGTACATAGAGTTGATGACCAAAAGGTTGTTCAGTGCTACACCAAGGTTAGCAGGCTAATAGCTTATAATTTTTAGGTTGCAGTAATAATAAAAATAACCCTTATGACAGGCTGAAGAAGGATTGGACTGAGTGCAGGTGCCCCTCTGCTAGGTTCTGTTGGAAGCACCAACACAAACCTCACCCTTCTGTCCACCAGACATGTGTATTCCTGCTGGCAGAGCCCAGTGGAAGGCTCTGAAATGGGGTTTTCCAAAAGGACGGGGTGTGAGGCTGAGGATCCTCTGGAGCTGAGCTGCTTTCACAGCCAGTGCCACCCAATATCAGATAGTCAAACATAGTCAGAATAAAAACATTAAATCACTGTGCAAACAAAATGCAAACAAAAATGTCTGCCTGGTGCCAAAACAATGACAAACTTGCTGCTAGGAAGGCCTCTTTGGGGAGAGTGTTCAATAGATGGGGAACTACCACAGAAAACACCCATCTCTCGCCACCACCCTCCAGACATCTCTTGGATCTCAGGTTCCATGCAAGTTCCTATAGGGAAAGATGATCCTTTAGGTGTAGGGGTCTTGGGCTGCGTAAGGAGTCAAGGGCTGCCATACCTCCCCTGCCTGGGTTTCTCTGCCATGTTTCTCTGTAGCTATGTGCCTGACTGTAGACAGAAGTATGCTCTTCAGCTTAGCATTACAGCATCCATCCAGATTGGCCATCCCTACCAATATTATTGCACAGGAATGACATCCCTACCTGCCTTCTGGCCCCTCCCCTCCAGGCACTTGGTTTGGTCAGATAGACCTCCTCTCAGTCAATGCCTTCTACTGCCCAAGGGTTCCAAGTGTCCTGGAGTCCCAATAAACAAGCTGATGGAACATTCCAGCCATTTGGAACAGCTTCACTAACAATCCCAGAATCCAAAATAATCATAATAAAAGTATACTAAAGCCCTCAGTGGTGAGCACATTCTTGAGGCCCCACCGGGAACTAAGCAGGAGATGCTTGGGGTGGAGGTAGGGCAATAAATGGCTACCAGGAACCACACGGAGGATGGCTGAATTACTTCTTTTTGAGCTGGCACACGTCTTCAGTCCTCAAGAGGGACCCCAGATCTTTCACCTTTTTTCGACAGCTTCATTAGCTACTGTGTTTTAGACGGCACTTGGGAAGTTCCAGCAGCCCATCAGAGTCTCCCAAAATTATTCCTGCTGAGCCCCAAAAGGTGAATAGCAAAAGCCTACATTGTGGGAGGGGGGATGGGTGCTGCAAAGCAGGTGGAGGTGTGAGCATGGAGGCAGCTTGACTTGCCAGCCAGCTGGCCCTTCCCCTAGACCTCCTCCCTGGGGAGAAATCAACTTAAGTCTTCTCCCAGAAAAAGGGTGTGTGGCAAATCTGTCCCAGCTACAGAGAGAAAGGAGCACTCTCTGTTGAGATAAATGGGATGCCTTGTTCTGTCTTATCCTGACTTGCCAAATTATGGGTGACACAAAACGTGGAAAACTTTGTACACCAAGTCAAGGCTCACAGGAGGACCATTGTGGATTATTGCATATACATCAAAGGTCTGAGGCTTCTTAGAGCAGCCTTGAAGGGTAAACTTTCTGGGGACAAACCTGTTAACTGCTTGTCCATTGAAGTTATTGCATATGCTTTTCCTGCAATCTTCATGTGCTAGTACAGCATTTGGATTATGAATCTGAAATGTAAATAGTCCAGCTTGAGCTGTGTTCAACTTTTTTCCTCCAAAGCACAGCCCTAATTCTATCCTTATGTTTAGAATAACTTTTTCTGAGGTCAGGAGGCTGTGTTTGAACCATAAATTGCGTCTGTTCTGAGACAGTGGGTCTGAGCTCATTTGTCATCCAGAATCTGATCTTGGGCTAATTAAAATAATCACTTCCATGTCACTAGTCAGCCCTGCAGAGCAATCCTTAATTCCACACCATCTGGCTGCAGAATGCCCTGACCATTTGGAGGCACGAGCAAAATCAGATGAAAAGCTGTGTTTCCTGTTAAAGGCCACTTTTACACATGACTAACCAGCAGAAAATTGGTTCAACCTGGGGGCCCTCTGTGGCAATTGGAATGCTGTTGTCTCTTGGACACTAGGCGCTCTGTGGGTAAGTGTTGGTGGACATGGATGAAACTTCCTTCCTTCCTACCTCCATCAAACAAATTGCCCACATGCAGTTGGGTAGTTACCCTTACCCTAAGGATGGAGGAGAAATTCAATTCAGTTCATGTTTAAAACTGAATCTATTGAATATTCATTTCCCAAAAACAAGGAGACCCAAAACACACCCAACCTTGGAAATTCACACCAAATTTTGTGATGCAGCTCTCTGCCCAATGTTTACAAAAATGCACAAATAAGAGGCAAGTGTGCTTTAAAATGAATATATTAGCAAAAATAACATACTTAGGAGAAGTTGCTTGCAAAAATGTGTGCACTAGTCAAAAGAGCATACAAAAATGTTTTCATTAGCAGAAAATCACACTCTAATGCTAAAGAATTAAATTGCTGCAGAGAAGTGAATTTCAAGTTGGGAAACTGGGAAAGCGAGAGAACCAAAATGGACAAGACTTTTCCATCCCAATCTTAGGCACATATATTTCCCATCCCGTTACTATGCAGACACTATACTTCTGAAGGTATATGAGAGGTTAAAGACTGCATTTTGTACTCGGCAGAAGTTATTATGCAAGATCCATATTTCTGCTGTGCCTCAGACAGTTGAGATTTCCTGGGAGTAGTCATGCTTTGATCTGGAAGTAAGGCTAATTTGCAGCCCTAGATTGGCTGAAGCAAATACTGACAAGCAGAACCATTGCAGCCTGCTGTTTCCAGCCAAATGCACAGTACTGATCATGGATGCAAATGGAGCTGGGCTAGAAAATAAAGACATCCCAGCAGATGGTTCCCGAAATATTCAGACCGCAGCATGTGCCAGTCGAGCCTTTCTGGCGGAAATAAAACTAGTCAAATTGAACATGAATCTCTAGCTATTGACCATTAGCTGTAGCATTTCCTTTTGATGGTTCCTAACGCGACTTCTCACAAATGATTACAGAACAGGGTTAGAATCTCCAACAGGGGGATATGTAAGGCATCTTCGTTGACGCTTCAAGGGCTAGAAAAAAATTGACCAGTGTCATCCTTGGCTGTATTCCTAGCCTATCATACATGGCAACATATTGTGGCCTCCTGGAGCACACTCTACTCTGCATTTTAAGTAGGTAAGAACTGAGCAATATTTCATGTCAAGATGTATTATAGGCAAAATGTCCTCCTCTGCCACTGTTTATTATCTTTGGACTGCTGTTTCTCTAATGTTCTCTGAAGCTTTTATGCAAGTTTCCCTTTGGGTGCACATGCCCCATCCTATCTCTCCTCCTCACAGCAGAAAACTCATCAACCAACATGCCCTCAGTCTTGTGTCCGGACCATAACAAAAGAGAAAATATCAGTGTGCGTGGTCAATATATTGGAAGATACCTAGTGCCAAAACCACAAACTATCTCACCCAGCAGTTTCACATAAATACGGAACAGATGAGAGGACAAGATGGAGCCCTACAAGCAGTGGTGGGGAACCTCAGGCCTGGGGGCACGAATGACGCCCCATATGCCCCAAGGTGATGTGCAAAATATTAGGAAAAATAACATGCAAACTTACAATTTATATGGGGAAATGACTTGCAAAAGCTCTGCGTATGAAATAAAGCTGCATACAAAAATTTGTCTACAGTGGTACCTCGGGTTACAAACACTTCAGGTTACATACACTTCAGGTTACAGACTCCGCTAACCCAGAAATATTACCTCAGATTAAGACCCTTGCTTCAGGATGAGAACAGAAATCGTGCTGTGGCGGCACGGCGGCAGCAGGAGGCCCCATTAGCTAAAGTAGTTCTTCAGTTTCAGGTTAAGAACGGACCTCCAGAACGAATTAAGTACTTAACCCGAGGTACCACTGTATTAGGAGAATTGTTCTAAAATACCAAAACATTTTCATAATGTCTTTTAAAAAAACAACTGATGAGAAAATGTGGGAAACTACAGCTAGCCATGGAAAACTGAGATAAACCAAAATGGATATATTTACCCATCCCTGGGTATATGCCAACACTCACTCCAGTTGCTACCAGAATTAGAAGCAGAGCTTTTGTCTGCCAGAACATGCCAGAGTGCAGTTCTGGCACCTTTTTTGCCTTGCTTTGTCCAAGAAGTCCACTCACCCAGCAAAGGAAGTTCCCAAGCAGCAAGGTTCTCAGCATGGCAGCCAAAGCGGTCTGGACTGGTGGGGGCGAGGTGCACACTGGCACGATGGCGGCCAAAGCAGGTGGCAGATTGAACTGCAAACCCGGCATCTTGTCATGAAATTCTGGTTTCCCTATGGCGTCAGGTTGGCGACTGAGGCGGTGAGTTCCTGCACCTTGTTTTCATAGAAAAAAGCACCGATTAGAAGTTTTCTCTACATTGAAACAAAGAAAGTGTAACAGAGTGCTAGAGAACACTTAAGGAAGTCTTCCCAACCTGATGTTTTGGACTACAAGTCCTATCAGCCCCAGCCTGTCAGCAGCTGAATTGTACAGTAGTCCAAAATGTCTGGAGGGCACCTGGTTGGGGAAGACAGACTTAAGGCAAAAGAGGCAGCGTCTGGTGGAGCTGCAAGGTAAACAAAGAGCTTTCACTTTCTTTTCCTAATGCTGGAGAAGCAAATGAACGAGAGGGTTGAGTATTAAAATGCCACTCAAGTTTAGATTTTATGCTTTCATGCTGCATCTCAATTAATCAAAAGATTTGCCATAAAACCTCAACTGGCAAGGCTGAGAGCGCAGTGGTCATAAAATATGAGCTGATTAATTTCCCCCTAATTTGTATGATAATTAAAATTCCAACTTTTAATTCTGTTAATTGTCCTCCCGCAAGGGGGTTGATTGGGCTTTGCTAAATCACGCTGTGAAAATGTGCTCCCCGCAGGTCTGTCTTTGTTTCTCTTAAAAATGTAACGCTTTCGCATAATTATTCCGTAACTTCTATAGATAAATGTGCGCTTATCTCGCTGGCCTGTTTTGGCATGACTCTAAGCCTAACTTAAGCAGCGCTCATAAATCAAACGCTGAGCATTGTTAGGCATTTCTCATTAGGACTTGACACAACCTCGGCAGTTCACTGTCCCTCTTAATGAATGGCGAAGCCCGGAGGATCAGTGGCAGAGGAACTATACAAAACGCAGAATCCTCCTCAGATGAACGACAAACAGGCTGGAAAATATTGTCAGAGTGCTGGACATCACCTCTCCCCGACCCCCCCACCCCCAAAGCTCTGGTTTTCATCAACACTACAGGCCTGGATGCAGCGCTGAAATCCCAGCAAATCTCACGCTGTTCATGGAAACAAGAAATAATCCCCGTGCTCTTGGGCTGAGACAAAGTAGCGATGCTTCAGAGAGCCTCCAACTAATGTTTTGCTTGCTGGTCAGATCAAAAGCTTCATTAACCCCTTGCCCATTTCCCGTACAGAAGCCGAAAGCACAATGCCTGCAGGGGCCACGCTGGGCTGATCAGAGTAATTGAGGAGGCAAAGAAAAATGGGCAGGTCCTTCTTCTCTAGGGTCCTTATCTACCTCTCTCACACATTCCCCTTTTGGGAATACAGTACAAAGAACATCATAACCTGACCCACCAGTCCCTGAAAGGGCTTACAACAGTTTTGCTACATGTTATATTAACTGGGGGGGGGGGTCTCCTCTCAAATCTCAGTGTGATAAATGCTCCACGCTCAAAGGATTCCTGGACTCAAGCTATTAATCCCCTAGGTTCTTGCCTCTTACATAAGGTGACCAGTCCATCTTCTTCCTGAGAAATTTCATGCCAAACCCCTGAGTTTTCCGTGAAGGGTGGAGGGAGTTGTTGCCAGGTCTCTGTCACCTCTCTACACAACTCACTAACCAGAACCCATCTCTCATTCACAGCGTCTCTTGTTTGATAGCATAGTGCCTCCATGCCGTCTGCTCAGAGGTTTCCGATACTTAATGGTACCACATACACAGGCTAAAGTGAGGATCAAGGTTTTATGAAAGAGTTTCTGAGGAAGCAAAGGTCAGAACCTTTTCTCCTTTGGCCACGTTTACTGCTTGCTCATCTAAACTAGTGGCAGGCAATTAAATTTCATCAGGGCCCCAGAAGGCATGACAGCAGCAGAAAGTAAAAAATTATTCCATTTTTTTAAAAAATAAAAAATTACTTGGTTTAGGTTTGGGGTTAACGCTGACTAAAGGAGGGAGCATTTACTAAATCTGAAGGGTGCTCTGGGCCAAGTGCTATTTAAAAATAAGTAAACCTAAGAAGTGAGAGTAGGGGCCCGGAAGCTGCCCATAAACCAGAGCTGGATTACCCAATAGGGCACGAGAAACAGCAAGGTGCTTAAAATAAATAAAATAAACTGACATCTGATTTCAAAAAAGCAACTAAGTAGTCATCTAGAAAATCTAGAAATAAGTTATTTAACTTATTTTTGCATCATTTCAAAAAATGACATTTTATTTTACGGTTTAAAAAGTCATATAATCAGATTGGGAAGGGACCATGAAGGTCATCCAGTCCAACCCCTTGCAATATTAGTTTTGGTTTTGTTATTATAATTCATATTGTGCAGCTAAAACCACATGCATGTTTGTCTAGCTAAGATGGGATGAAGAGGGGAAAAGTGATAATCTTCAATTATAACTTGAGTTAATATTCAGCACTTTCTTGCTCACTTAGGTACCGGCCACCTTCAGCAGGCCAGAATGGCTTTCTCTCGTCAGGACCTCATAGCCAGGACTCTGAGAGATGGCTAGACTCTGCACAAGCTGAGATCCTGGGGACTAACAATCACAGATGCAGTCAGGGAACCTGAACAGTAGGGCTTGTGCTGACACTTTAGGTCAAAAGTTAGAAAAAATCGGGTTTTGACAACAACTTTCCCATCCTCAAAGTGGGCAAAGTCAGACCAGCCCTTAAATTTTTTAAAAATAAACACCCTTCCAATTTTTAATGTATTCATCATTACTCAGCCTGATTGGGGCCAATACATGTATCACTCCACTAGTGTTGTTGTTGCTGTTGTTAAATCCTTATTCTGAGTGGGTAACTTGAATTTGGGGAAGGGTTCTGTTTTAGTTGAGGTCCAACAAAGGCTGCAAAAAAAAAAATGATCCAGGTGTGCTCTACAGTAGTTCTGGGGGAAATAAGGTTCACCTTCCTTTCAGTCCAGGTTCAGGACCAGATTCAGTTTGATTCCTTGTCACCAGTAGAATTGGAAGCCTGATCACACACAAACACGTCATTGTATTCTTTATATTATGGCTCAGTTGGTGATCCAAGCTCCAAAACATCAGGTCTTCCATCTCAATCTACATAAACCACCACTTGAGTTAAAGTACATTCAGACCCTGCACCTTTTTATTTAACTAGGTGTGTCCCCCAAATTGGTGCTCTCCAGATGTTTTGGACTAGAAATCCCATCTGCCCCAGTCGGCATGGCCTATGGTCAGTGGTGATTGAAGTTGTAGTCAAAAAAGTCTGGAGGACACTAAGTTGGGGAAGCCTGAACTAAAACTACATTAGGTTAGAACACCCACCCCTCTCAAATTTCAGATTTCTCCAAGTGAAGTTGCATGCTGTGTTAAAAAAATAATTAACAACATGTTGTTTGCTTGGTAAATAAGCTTTGGGAAGATGCACAACTTTGGTGTTTACCACTGAAGCTATTCTCCCACCTCTCCCATCAATCCCTTGACCTGACTCCAATCTTGCAGCTGTTATAATAATCTTCTAATAGCAATTAACTGGTACTTTCCACACAGAACTTCAATTAGACTTAGATAAACACTTCAGCGAGGAAAAGTGCCTGTTTTAGATCCATCAACCATGCCTTAAAAAAACCAAAAACCTCACAATACCTCCAGGCCTGGCATCAATAGCCCTGGCAGTAACCCACTACCAACTAGATAGAACTTCCAAATTTGCTGTAGTAAGAAAGAGACACAACAGAAGCTCAAGCTGTTCATTTCCCTCTCCATTTGAAGAAGTCCTCTGTTGGAAGCAAGGGTGGCAACTTGAATAAAATATTGGGGCCCCAGGAAAGCCCCAACCCCTGGGGTATTTTATTGGGGGGAGTTAGCTTTTATGTTTTGAAGGAGTGTCTGGTACAAGTCTGGCTTGAAGATTAAGACCTACTGTATAAGAAGGGAAAGCAGGGCCCCTAAAGTCACTCATTTAGCTGCCAGGCCACTTGGTCATGATCTTTCACGTTGCATGTTTTTTACACTTTTTACACTTGCATGTTTACATATAAATTTGCACATGCAGATTTTATGCAAATGCATAAAACCTTTGTGTTCTTTTCTTCACAACTTACCTAGTGGCCAACTTACCTAGAGAATTAATGGCTGGGTGAAATGTGAACCAGTGGTTTTGCTCCCGGCAACCCACCTTTTCCACCTTTTCCAACTCCCTGCCTTATCAATACATTAGAATTACTCCTGCACGTCCTAATAGAATAGCTGTCCAGCCTTGCCATGCAGTGAGACAGGAAGTAGAAAAGATGTTCCATTTGTTCAAGATATTCTACACACATATTTCTGCCCAAGAGGGCAGAAATGATTCTATAAATCCTGGAATTGTAGCTTGAACGCTGCTCCACCTGTGACCCTCAAATCTACTGCAGACTCTTCCATCACTAGTAATTGGCTATAAATGAGAAAGTGTGAAGCCTGTTTCAGTTCAAGTTGTAAACAAGCTGGTATGATGGAGAAAGCATATCATATGAGCAGAACGCTTCCGCCTCCCCATTCCTGCCATGCCAATGCCACAAATTTCTTTGCAGAGCATTGCAAGAGCTGGCCTTCTCTAAGCAACATCCCCAAGGGTCCAAAACTGACCTTTAGCACATCCCATGAAGAAGACACCACACAAGATAACTTGATGTGATGGGACTTATTCCCTGTGTTTGCCCTGAGGGTCCAGCTCCCTGTTGATTCTCTCCCAACCAATAGTGAGGTGAAATGTGAAAAGCTGGGCCGGGGCAAGGTCACTATGGAAGAAAGCAGATTACCCTACATATTCATAGGTGCCAGTGTTCAAGGCAAGAGCTGTATCCAAGTAGAGCACCCTGGGCTAAGATTATCACCAAAAGTGAACTCAGCAGAATTATGATATTCAGGCTCCAGCTATAGTCTATTATTAGGTTATCTGGCATGCAAGGAGGCAGCTGCGCAGTGAGACAACCAACTCAGAAAGCACAGCTGAATGCACAAATAGCGAGAGCCCTTTTCAGACCATTGATCTTGCAGGCCCAGCCACGCTGGTGTCTGACTCAGATGCACATGGAGAGAGTGAAGGAGGAAGGAGCTGTAATTGCTCCTTTTGCAAATTTTACTTGTGCTCTGTAAGTAAGAGAGACCTTCAGAGACTTGTTAAACCCGCTCATGGAGCCTGCAGTAGCCACCGAAATGAATACAAATGGGTGGAGCAGAGGGGTTTGTAATGTTAAGAGACTCTTGCATGTCACAGTTAACCTTTGGCTGCCAGCTTGCGGATATATCATGGCTAATGAGATAGAGCTATAATAAGGAAATGTTAGAAACAAATAGTAGGCAAAATGTCTCAGGCCGAAAGCCAAGGGAGTGAGGAGGAGTTGTCCTTGGTGCACATTATCTCATCTTAAAGAATATTTACTAGAAATTTCTCAGAAACTTTTCCTTTTCCTGAGGAAATTTCTGAGATTTTTCTTTTTCTCTCACCTCACCCCGCTCCCTAGAAAAAGAATGGCACACTGCAGAAACTTATCTCAATAATTTCCACAGTTCTTTGTGTGTGGTGCAGCTTCCAACTTCCCTCCACAATTCCCCAGATTGTTCAGGGACATTATGGAGGTTGTAGATTGGAAGCCAGAATGTTAATAACAGCAGTAGCAGCGGGGGGGGGGGGGGAGTCTGGTGAAGAATAGCTGTCTGGCTCCTGCCACTAATAATGGTCCGCTACACCCCTAAGAACCTGTTCTCCCTCCCTGCCAAAACTGGGTGAAATGCATTCCCAGCACCCACTTCTCTGGCCACAAATAAGGAGAGGAAAAACTGGGGCCATTTGCACACAGCTCTAATATTTACCACACCAGCGTACTTAAGAGATTCCAGGCTTTCGTTGATTTTTGCTTCTGGCATTACCTAAGTGAAGCTCAGTACATCATGACCATTTTGGATGCTGCATTTTTGCAATGCAACTAGTGAAGTGGCATCTTTATAACAGCTAAAGGTCAGATGTGGCAGTGAGATGTGTACTGAGACCTTGAGAGATGGTGCTATTATGTCTAAGGCTCAGAGCTGCTTCACATGTTCTCGGGAGCTGTCCAGTCAGGAGGTGGGATGAGATAGCTATCTCAAGTGACAGATGCAGAAGAATGGTAAATTGGTGTTCTCCTGCCTGCCTGCCCTCTGCTTGCTTCATTACTGACCTTGTTATTGTCCACCGGCTGCCAGCTGAGCCAGTGAGGTGAAGGTCTCTTCCGGTCTCTCCACCACCTCCTCCCCCCTCAGAGTTTCACTCTGAGGAAGGGCCAATGGGGTGCTGCTGCTGAAGGATACCATAGTCAATGGTATCAAAAGCCACTGAGAGGTTGAGGAGAATTAACAGGGACATATTTCTCCTAGCTCTCTCCCAACAGATGTCAAAATCCAGGGCAGTTTTCTGTGAAAACTAGGCCTAAACCTCACTTGAAATGGATCTAGAAAATCATTTTCCTCCAATAGCAGCTGATCCAGTCCACAACCACACACTCAAGAACCTTACCCAAGAGGAGTAGATTGGCAACTGGCCGGTACGTAATTACTTAAATTTTCCAGGTCTGGGGAGGGCTTTACCACCCCCCTCCTTCAAGCATGCAGGGACAACCCACTCTCATGGGGAAGTATTAATCACCTCCCTGGCACAGCCAGCTGTCCCCTCCTTGCTAGTTTTTATGAGCCAAGAAGGGCAAAGGTCCAGAGTGCAAGTGATGGCCCTGACCAATCCAAGCACCTTGTCCACATCCTTGAGCCTTACTAACTGAAACCCACCTGACACAACAGGACTACACAGTGCTCTGGACACCCCTTGAGAGTCCCCTGCTGTAGCAGCGGAGTCAAGATTCCAGTGGATGCATGCGGTTTTAGCAAGGCCATGGAAAACACTGATTGGGTGGCATGTCTCATCAATGATATATGGAAGCTTGGGGGACAACTTGGGGCAGGGCCAGTCCTCAGAGATACCCCCCCTTTATGATTTCCACTGTGAACCCAGAGTGCGGGTGAGGAATCTGCATATCATTAAAAATTATTCATATGCACACCCCTAAGAAATTCCAATTTACCCTCTATTTAGCACGTATCAGTGGTGGAATACTGGGGCAACATGAAGCTGTAAAGAAATGCAGAAACTTTGGTATTTTTATCACAATTTAATCCCCAATTGATAGAACTGCACTGAGTGCGTTATATTAATAATACAGTATGTGCTCTCACCGATAAGACAAGAAAATCAATTGTAATTCCTTTGGCTGTTTTCTCATATATTCTCAACTAGTTAACAGCCAATCTTTTTTTTTTCCTTTTCTTTTTTTGTACAAAGCAGCCAATGAATATTTCATGTCAGACCACAAGTGGTAACTGTATTTGCCAGCTAATGAGATGCTCTACGCATGGTCTGGGGCAGAATGGGGGCAAGGCCTGTTTCAGCTTACGTGGCCAGCAGGCTGCAATGCGAAGGTGACAAATTTAAATTGTGAGATTAATGGATAATGTGGAACGGCAATCATTGCAACACATCCAGAGACCTTTATAAATTGACAGCTACCTTCATCTCATCCTAACAAGCTGCAACACATGAAGTTCTCAAACCATGGGACCAAACGCCAGTTTCATCAGCAAATGGAAATACAGGCAGGACTGTAAGACCAGCAGTAGATCTTGTGTGTGGAGGGGAAAGAACCAGACCACTCAAATCTAATTGTTAGGTTTAATTCGTTTGATCAAGAAGTTTCAAGGCAAAGCACTCTTTTGAACTGGAACCAATTAGCTACTATTGACAGTAGTGTGAGGGAGTTCTGTGGCTGTTCAGCTGTTTGAGGAAAGATGGGTGAAATAGTCCTGGCAGGGCAAGTATAGCAGTCCTTTCCTTGCTGCCAGCATCTATTCAGAAGGAGAGGAATTGGGATGGGAACGATGTGTGGCAAAAGGATTCCAGGTCCTATGGAACACTTCTTACATAAAGCTGTATTCAAAGGCTCCACCACTACAGATTCTCACATTCATTGTGCAGATGCCAGAGGGTGAGTGCAGCCTTGCTCCCTGATCCAATATAAAGCAATCCAGGAGTTTTAATTTTGTATACTAATATCATCTATCTACTAATATCAATTCGAGACTTCAAGGGCTTGCACTGACAAAGACAAAGCCACACACCATACACACAGACTCAAATCACCAGCTTTCCATCCTTACACTATGAGTGACTATCCTAATTAAGTTATTGCAGCTACATCTATTCTGGACAACTGGAGAATCAGGCAATGTTCTGTTGTGAGCACTGACCTTAGCCGAGATAAGGCTGGAGACATCATGAAAGCAGAGCTCAGGTGTTGTTTCAACAGCAGGCATCCTCAGACTGAGTCTTAGGCTTACATAGCAGCTTAGTGGCTCTTCATTTAATAAGCTCCATCTGCTTTAGCATTGGTTGACTTTGATGGAACAGAGGAGACTGTGGTTGACCTAGGGCTTCTGAGCTGAAGTCCTCTGAACCTGAGGAAGGCTATACAATGTCTTCAGACTGGAGTGCTGGCATCACAGGTTCTTCCTTTGGAAGTGCTTCCAGTTGGTTAAGTGCTTCTGGAGCTGGCCCTGAGGGCAATTCACTTTCCTACTCTGAATTCTGAATTCTTGTCCTCATCCCCTGAAGAAGGGAAGTTTGACCCCAGGTCATGACAGGCAGCTACAAACTCCTCCTCTTTATCCCACCAGAGACTTGTGGACTCTAGCATGCTACCTACACAAATATTAAGTAGATCTGATGCTCCCTTTGGGGAAATTCTGCTTTATGCAGTATAACTGACATCTAAGGGCAAAGATTTTATTAGACGTGTGGAGGCCTTTTACAATTCTTGATGACAGGAAGGTAATGGAACTTGAAGCACTTGCTGGACCACAGCTGGAAGCCTTCATCTGTCCTAGCTGCAACAAAACATGTCTCTCCCATATCAGTCTCTACAGCCAGAGCAGGTGCTATAACTTTCCAACACCTTGACTTCACCCCAAAGGTGCACTCCTCCCTTGTCTTCCAAGACAGATGGATGCCAGCAACAGGATGTCCCGCTTTCCTTTACTTTGGGTTTGCTGATCCAGTTGCAGGATATATGTTAAATATGAAATGGAATAAAGTGATCACCCAGATTTCACATTCACCCACCTGCACAAATATGAAGGTCTGGAAACTGAGAGAACCATGAACCCTCACCCTCAACCACTCTCCTATTCTGATTATAATTTCTGGTGTGACATGTTCCATTTTAAACATTATTTATACTTTCTTACATTTGCACCCCACTTTTCTCCCATCCTGGAATCCAAGGCAGCATCCATGTAGTTCCCTGGCAGTTCCCCACCCAGGCAATGGCCAGATCCAGATGTCCTTAGCTTCAGCCAGATGGTGGCCTCACGTTTCTTCAGACCATACTGGAACATTAACTGTTTACGGGGTCCTATTGCACATGCAATATAAAAGTAATTGATATCCTAATGTTATTCTGGGATTCATAATGCCTCTAGGAAATCAAGATTGAAGGTACAACCACCTTCAGAAGTAAGTAACAAACCCTTAGCAATTTAAGATGCTCAGTTAGTACAAGCTCACCTGAACCTGGGAGGTCACAAAGCACCCATCAAGGTAGACCAGTAAAGTAGTTATATGCAGTGGTAGCCATTTCAAAAGTCTTTATCACAGCGATAAAAAAATGAACAAACCAGCAAACCATAACATTGCCTTTGAGGTCTGAATTTGATAACTTCCACAGAGGCTTGTGATGCTCGTAGTCAGTCATGCTACAAATCTGCCTTGCCAGGACCAAAAGAAAACTCATACTTCCCAAAATGATATATATATATATACACACAACATAGCATGAGAATGACATTGTCTTCTGTGGTTATTCTGATTGTATTTAAAATCCCAGTTGTTTGTGTGCTGGTTACTGTTAGCAAAACCCATCTGAAATGTGGATGGGAAAGAAGGGCATGGGGTTGATAATAAAGAGGAAATGATAGCTTAGAACAGGGACAGCCAAAATGGTGACCTTCAGGTGTGCCCCAGACAGCATGATGAGTGTTCAGGTATGATGGGAGGTGTAGTTCACCAATCTCTGGAGGACAACATATTGGCTACTGGTGTTTTGAAATTATGGTTAAGATCACTTGTTCACCCAGTTCTAAATTCTATTCACTTCCAGCACATGCTAGAGAGGGGTTCTGCTCCCATTATAAAGGTAAAGGGTAAAGGGACCCCTGACCATTAGGTCCAGTTGTGACCGACTCTGGGGTTGCGGCGCTCATCTCGCTTTATTGGCCGAGGGAGCCGGCGTACAGCTTTCGGGTCATGTGGCCAGCATGACTAAGCTGCTTCTGGAGAACCAGAGCAGCGCACGGAAATGCCGTTTACCTTCCCGCCGGAGCGGTACCTATTTATCTACTTGCACTTTGATGGGCTTTTGAACTGCTAGGTTGGCAGAAGCAGGGACCGAGCAACGGGAGCTCACCCTATTGCTGGGATTCGAACCGCCGACCTTCTGATCGGCAAGTCCTAGGCTCTGTGGTTTAACCCACAGCGCCACCCATGTCCCGCTCCCATTATAGAACTCCTTAAAATAATTCTGCAACTAGTCAGGAAACTAAGGGTTTCTTATGCAACCATAAAGGCAAGGAGGTATGTCCAACAGATTGCCTGACGGTGTGCCAATGACTACTGGCTAAAGCACTGTCAGAGCATTCAACTTGCAGCTGATGGTGACAATACTTGCAAAATATATAAAGGCATGAAGAAAGCTTTTGGACCAACAATCAGAAAAACTGCACCGCTGAAAACCTTGTCTGGAGAGCATCAGAGATCGCAGCAAGTAGATGAAGTGATGGGCAGATCACTAGCAAGAATGATACTCATGGGAAAAGTTGGTCTTCAACACAGCAATTGACAGCATCCAGACTCTGCCTACCATCAACCCTCAGGCATGTGGGGAAGCCACAGGGCAGAACAGAATCCCAACAGAAGTGCTGACAGCTGACCTCATGACACACCTCCACAGCCTCCTCTTGCAGTGCTGGGAAACAAGATCTGTGCCACAAGACATGTGCAACTCCAGCATTGTGACCATCAGGGACTGGCAGGATGGTGATGAGTGTTTACCAGGGGAAGGGAGGCTGGAGTCTGACTCAGGAGAGGGAGGCAGTGGTCTATGGGGACCTGTATCAGCCAGGATGCAAGAATCGGAGGCAGGGGAAGCTTGAGAGCTGGGGGAAGAGGCAGGCCAGGTAAGTGAAGGGCCATGTTCTTCCCCACCCTCCCCTGCATCACTGTCTTCCAGGGGAAAATTGAAATGGGATGAGCAGAAGCAGCTTCCACACAGGTGTGGTCTCTGGCTATATGTGCACAGCCCATGAAGGGAAGGTAGACGGGGAGGGGTCTCCAGTTGCTGCACTTGCTCCCTAGAGCAGTTTCCCTATTCCCTGCCTCCAAATTCCCTATTCCCTGGGAATAGCTGCCTAGATGCTAGATTGCTGTGCATAGGCCTCCAGAGCTGTAGAAGCGACTGCAATAGTTGACAATAAAGAGTTAACTCTCTACCGTGTGCATTCCTTGGTTGGTAAGCGCCCTTAACAGTGACCCTCTACAAGAACAAAGGTGACCACCATGACTGTAACAAGCACCATGGAATCTCTCTGCTGACTACTGTAAGGAAAGCCTTCACCCATGTAGTTCTCAACAGATTACAGTCACTGGCTAACAGGGTCTATCCTGACTCAAAATGCAGCTTTAGAGCTCAGAGGTCAACATTCGACATGATTTTCTCACTGCACCAACAGCAGGAGAAGTGCCAAGAGCAGAGTATATCACCTTTATAGACCTGACAAAGGCCTTTGACCCCATCAACCGAAAAGGCAATGATGAGGCACTTGTAGCCTCCAGGTGTTTTGGATCACAGTTCCTGTCAGCCCCACCCATTACGGGCAATGGTCAGAGATGACAGAAGTTATAGTTGAGCAAAATCTGGAGAGCCAAAGTTTCATCGTCCTTGTTCTATGGGATCACCAACATGGAAAACCAAAACATATAGGCTGGATCTAGACACATAAAAAAAAGTTTCAGGAAATTGCATTGTAAAGCTCATAATGGGAAACCATGTTGCTGAAGGATCAAACTCTACAGCATCATCTGTTTTCACAGTGTTGTAGCACATTTAAAACACTTTTTAAAAACCAATGTAGCTGAGTCCATAAAGTCATAAACCTTAGCGAAGATTAAATCTGGCACATGAGTAAATCATCTCAGGGTTGGGAATTCAAGCCCCACCTTCGGCAAAAGATTCCTGCATTGCAGGGGGTTGGACTAGATGGCACTCAGGGGTCCCTTCCAACTCTACAGTTCTGAGTCTATGATCATTCATTTTTTCCATTCAGTTCACATATGCCCCCCACGCACCCCTCATGCTTTTAAGGCTGTGCCCTGCACTGTCTAAAACCAAGTCAGTGGGTGGTGATGTAAGCAAACATGTTGTAAAGTAAGATGATGGGCTGTTTTATTTGGAAGGCAATAAAGATGTTGCTGCTGAACACCAGTAAATCAGGCTCATTTCCCCCTTGTCATTACAGGCTCCATATCACAACAGTGCTTTATAATTAAAAATTTCCATTAGATCATAAAAAATGCAACTAAGCAATTAACAGTTTTTCATTATACTTATTGTTTAATTAGCAAGTTATGAAGATTGCTTGTTAAAAGCAAGAAACCTACCTTCACGCTTGGAGCAATGAACTCTTACGATTGCATGTGGTAATACAGATACTGCTTAATCTCTGCAGGTTCTCAGTATCCATCTCTTTAAAGGGCAGAAGAGGACGCAAGGGGTGACGCTTAATGTGATGCTCTTGGAAGGGAATGCATTGATTAGAGAAAAGGACTGCTGGAAGCCTCTCGCCTTATACTCAAAGCTCAGTTCAGCTTGGAAGTTGGAAACTCTCCTACTAATCCGGCACACAGCACACTTCACTTACAAAGTGCTTCGCTCTCTTTCTAGCATTTGCTCTCCCACTAAACCAGTGAAACAAATCACTGTGGCTATGCAGACTGACATGGGAGTAAGTCCCATTGGAGTCAGAGAGTCCTAGATTGCACCATGAGGACCTGGGTAGAGAAGCAATGCTTTGACCAAACCCGCACAAAGAGTCCACAGCAGAGGTGGGACTTGAATGCAGGTCTTCTAAACCTACTTCCAAGGCCTATCTGCTGGACTATGCTGGCTCTCCCAAATCTCAAATAGATAAGTAGCTGGTGTGGTACAATGCTTAGAATGTGGGACTAGGCCATGGGTAGGCAAACTAAGGCCCGGGGGCCAGATCTGGCCCAATCACCTTCTAAATCCAGCCCACAGATGGTCCAGCAATCAGTGTGTTTTTACATGAACAGAATGTGTCCTTGTATTTAAAATGCATCTCTGGGTTATTTGTGGGGCATAGGAATTCATTCACCACCACCCCAAAAAAATATAGTCTGGCCCCCCCACAAGGTCTAAGGGATGGTGGACCAGCCCCCTGCTGAAAAAAATTGCTGACCCCTGGACTAGGACTTGGGAGACCAGGATTTAAAGCCATGAAGCTTAATAGGTGACCTTGGGCTGGTCACTGTCTCTCAGTCTAGCCTACCTCACAGGGTTGTAGTGAGGATAAGATGAGGAGGATCACAGGGATAACCTTGAACTCCTTGGTGGAAAAGGTACTACATAAATGTAACAAATAAATAAATTTGCAGGTGTATATGATGGCATGGGTAGCTTTGATGTATCTGTCCAAGGTTCTGTGCAGAATTTCAGAAGTATAGTACAGTGGTACCTTGGGTTACAGACGCTTCAGGATACAGATGCTTCAGGTTACGGACTCCGCTAACCCAGAAATAGTACCTTGGGTTAAGAACTTTGCTTCAGGAAGAGAACAGAAATCGTGCGGTGGCTGTACGGCGGCAGCAGGAGGCCCCATTAGCTAAAGTGGTATCTCAGGTTAAGAACAGATTCAGGTTAAGAACGAACCTCCAGAACGAATTAAGTTCTTAACCTGAGGTACCACTGTAATCTGGAAGGCAAACGCAAGGCAGGGGATTTTCCACTCACCCCTACACCAGCACGCTATCCATGCATTGAATACCTGCATGTATATCATATGTGCAAGTTACTGTTACTATAGTTTGGCAGATATTTAATTTACAGTTAATATCTATTTATGTTCCAAAGTCCATATTTGGGCAAAATGCATGCTATACTGTACATGTAAACAGTCAACAGTGACTATTTCCTTAACCATCATCAGGTTCACTTGACATTTCTGATTTCAGCCAAGTTCATATGTGCAGCCCGTGGGGTAAATGTATCTGTGTGATGGTAGCTGTGCATAGCAAGGCATGAAATGCTCCTCTGTAGGTTGCTGACAGTTTTCAGTGCATGCAGCTATTAGTTCTTGCACTTGAAAGCCAGCCACAGAAAAAAGCTCTTAAAGTCATCTCTGTTCTTTCCACCTAAAGGCAGCAACTAGGTCTTAATTTTGCATTTATACTGTGTGACAGCAGGCACAGTGCTGTGCCATCTCCCCTTGGAACATGCCTGTGCTTCAACCACCATAAATGCCACTTTAATACTTTTGAAGCCTTCCGCTGTAAATCTCCATATTAATCTCCTAGATTTACAGGAGCCCATTGTCTTGTGAAATGCACAGAATATAATATTTCATAATCCCACAACATAGTAAAGGGCACTAACTCCTAAATGATTATCTGTTAATCTTATTGTACTTTATTCCTGTTATTAGCTAGTACTCTCAGCAGCCTAATGAAATGAAAAACAGAAGCAGAAATTAAGGAATGGTCGACTTGAGGCTGGAAACTTGGTATATCAAACGGTGCTCTGAATGGGCGGGGTTGGGATGGCATGGGAAGGGCGAACCAGCCGGACCCTGGAATGTAAGAACACCAAAAGAGGCTTACAGAAGCCTCTGATAACTACTTTCTGGAAACGACTCGGGGGCAGGAGCAAAACCACTGAAGCACATTGCCTCCACCTCCCTCCAGGAGGCTACTATGGCCAACTATATTGAAAGCTGCTGAGAGATCAAGGAGAACGAGCAAGGTCACAGTCTCCCTGTCTCTTTCCTGCCAATTGTCATCAACCAGGGCAACCAAGGAAGCTTCTGTGCCATGGTCAGGCCTGAAGCCGGACTGGAATGGACCCAAGTAATCCATTTCCTCCATGCATGCATGCATGCCTGAACCTCAACCACCACGCCTTCTCCTTGCCCAAAATGGTTTGTGTCAGTCCTGATTACTGGCGTGCTAAGCTTTCATGTGAATAGACTGGCATACCTGGTGTGTGCACATGTAAATGTGACAGGATGAGCATTACGCATGGGCCACATCATGAAAGAAATCAAATCTTACAGATACATGTCCCGTGCCTTTGATGGATGAATTGGCCTTGCATAATGCAACAGATCCAGTGGGATTTGCGTTATAAGCAAGTTTAATTTGCTGTGTGATTTATGATTAGAATTCATCTAATGTCGGCCAGAAACCCCAGTATAGAATGTCTTACTGCTTGTCACAGCCTGTGATTAACCTGTGAAATGTTTTCATTTGGACCTAAATGAAGAAAGGGGCTCAGGGAGCTTTTCTTTGCCTGGAACTGATACAGAGACACTTTGTGAATAAATATTTTGGCTTTAGTAATCATCAGACATGACTTTGGGACTTCGGTTTCTCCTTACCATTGCATGATATGAAGTGGTGTGGTGGATCCAATAATAAGGTTTTGGGTGGGTGGGTTTCTAATAATACATAGCACATGTGCCCGCACAGACAGACACACACACACACACACAGAGAGAGAGAGAGAGAGAGAGAGAGATATTCTTTTAAAAAGCTTATAATGGAAAATGAATTCACATATCATGCAAACATTATGGCTTTAAGGCATATTTTAAAAACTGGAAACACAATCACTCAACACTTATTTGAAAAACGAAAAGGGTTAAAGACTTTAAAACTAGTCTCCAAGATGTTATCACTGGATTTTTTGCATATTCTCTTCCTCAAAGTCTATTTCTCCTCACACTTAAATTTAACCAGATTCTAGAAAAGAAACTTATGTCTGCTCCATCTTGGAATCTCTTGATTTGGCAGAACTGCCCTACACAAAGTCAAACAGATACATTTTCAGCTGTTCTACCTCCTTTTCACCACATGGGGCCCAACAATCCTTAACTATGGAGGAATTACAGTGATTGTTAACCTTGGGTGCTGATATTTGAGTTTGGATATCTATGCTCTATATAAGAAATGAATGTGCAAATCTACCCCACGGCTTCCAGACACAAACAACAGTTAATACCTTCTAGGGCAGTAAGGTTCCTTTAAAAAAACAAAACCTACTGATCCAAAATTATGTGAATTTTGAATTTCTGACTGAGGCATGGGGATTCAGAATAAACTAGTTTCTGTTGAAATACTTTCCATTTCATCTATTTTTTTAGTTTAAAAAGATTTAATGAGCCACCTTTATTGCTTTAAAAACTTGTGGACTGAAAATATAGTCTGAAAACCTGTAAATGGACAGAGAGGTTAATGACAGCCCAGAACATGTAGCCAGACAGCCCATTTTAAGAGCCAAATGCCCCCTTGTCAGTCTTCCAAAACTTGTTTCCAGTTTTAAAACATTAGCACTTCTTATCTTGCTGTTGTTAATTGTGGAGTTTAAAAGCCCCTTCCTCTGACAGAAGAACAGAGTCTTTTAAATCTAAAAAGTTTGTCATGCCATCATTGGCAGTGGATGAGAAGAGCGTCAAGGTGCACCTGTTACAAGTTCTACAACTCCTCAACTAGAGCATCTTTCTTTATAAATTTCTATCTTACACAAACAGAACCCTTTTAAGTGCAGCGGAGTTTAGCAGGATTTTCAGAAAATTACTTGTCTAGCTGAAGTAACACTGCTTTGGGGGTAACATGTGCACTTTTGGTCCCCACCTTCCACTCAGCTCTAACCGGTGAGGTAACACTGACTTTCCCAGGACATACCAGAATTAGAGAAGCCATCCCAGTTTTGATTTGATCCTCAAATGTCCCATTTTCCTCCTCCATTGCCACTTCTGAGCTCAGGGAAGAAGATGAACCAGCGCTTGTGGCCAGCATTTTCATGTGAGTCATCTGGCTCCTGTGAGATCACAACATCCTGATTTTCATCAGAGTAATGTTGGAAGGTACGTAGATATGTTTTCAGCAAGTGACAAAATACCAGGTGCCTGTATGACTTCAACAGGAATAGTGTCCAAAATACCGGGCCTCTAACCTTGCTTCACATAGAAACTAAATGAATATAAGATAATTATGGGACAGTTAGAGGAGGGTTTCTTGGGATGATCACAGTGATCTGTGATGTGTGTGTGAAGGACAGGATGGTCCCTTCAGGTAACCTGGTCTTAGATGGTTTGGGACTTTATGCCTTAACGGTAATACCTTGAATTTAGCTTGGCAAGATACTGACAGCCAGTGCAGAGCTTTCATCACCATCGTAATATGCTGATGCGGAGCTGTTCTGACCAAAAGTCAGGCTGCAGCATTCTGCATTTTTTGACAATAGTGGATTACAAGAGCCGTTGGCCTGAGTCCATATGAGTCAGATTCATATGTGCCCACCTTTAAGTGCAGCAGAGCTGCTGAAAAGCAATTTTAATCAAAACATCGATAACTTGCTTTGTGTGTTTTCTGCAGCCTCCTATAAACATGCAGGAACATGTCTACTATCTAGAGATGAATAATTCCATGGCATTTTAATAGACATTTTCATGCATTGTAGCAATAGCGAAGGGTACCACTACCACTAAACTTTTAGCGGCAGAGGTGAATTGAACACGCCTAATTTCTTTATATAGATTTTCACAAAGATGTGAAAAGGTGCCTTCTCTTTCCACTGGGTCACCCATCCCAAAGTAATCGGCACCAGCGGGGCTGCACAAAGCTGCGTCTTTACTAGCAATCTGCGGTTAAGATGAAACCTCCCCTTATTGATCACAAGCACTTTCAATCAACTCAAATAATAAGAGGAAAGAAGGTCTGAATTTTTAATACGGCGAAATTGCCGAGGGTGAGTGCGAGGGTGTTGCTGATATAGATAGCAGCATCCACCCAAAGTAATAGTTTAATATGTTTATGGCAGCACTAATATCCAGCTGACTGCTCTTTTTTCCTTCCTGGTGCCTGGGTTCAGGGATTTACTGCTGCTATGCATGTATTGCCTTGGCTTTTCATGGTGTAAAACAGCTGCATCTATTCAGTGTTCCTAAACTGTGTGTAGTGCTTCACCCTCAACAGTACTGAGTGTCTCAGGTTGGGGAGCAGGGAGAGAAATCTAAGCTCTTAAATCTCTATGCAGGTTGGACCTCTGTGTGTGCGCACATGTATCTCATTCATGTTTCGCTATAAGGGAAATGCCATTCATTAAGTACAGCATCTTAGCACTAGTGAAGAGGAGCTTTTCAGGCAAAATTATGAGAGCCCTTGGAAAAAAAAAATTGGCATCTGAAGAATGAAAGAAGTGGTTCTGGTGATTTTAAAAAGCTGACTTTAAAAGGGTACGTTGTTTTAAAAGGGACCATAACACAAAAGGAGGAGTAAAGGAACTTTGAGGTCCTTTATGCTCTCATAGCTCCATTCGCCTTCGGCAGACTGACTCCGTCTCCCTCTCTTTCTCAATCTCTCTTTTCTCTCATCCCGTCCACCCCCCTCTCTCTCACTAGAATGTTTTATGTGTTCCTTAGTTTTCAGATCCAATAGCCTTATAGATGTTTTGGGTTTATCTGTGAAATGCAGGACATCTCAGCTTTTCTGTTATTATTAGCACAATGAGCAGCAATCACAATTATTGGTTGTCTCTCTCCCCATCCACCCACTCAGTTTTATCCAGAGATGTAGATGAATCAGACTCTGGTCACATTCACACTATGCATTTAAAGCACTATGATACCACTTTAAACAGTCATGGCTTCCCCCCAAAGGATTCTGGGAGCTGTAGTTTTTTAAAGGGGGTTAAGAGCTGTTAGCAGATCTCTATTTCCCCTCATAGATCTACAATTCTTAGAGTTCCCTGAGAAGAGGGATTAATTGTTAAACCGTAGAATTACAGAGTTGGAAGAGACCCCAAGAGTCATCTAGCAATGCAGGAATCTCAACTAAAGCATCCATGACAGATGACCATCCAACCATGGCTTAAAAACCTCCAAGGAATGAGAGTCCACAACCTCCTGAGGGGGGCCGTTCCACTGTCAAACAGCTCTTACTGTCAGAAAGTTCTTCCTTGTAACTTCTTGTAACTTGAAACCATTGGTTCGAATCCTACCCTCCAGAGTAGGAGAAAACAAGCTTGTTCCCTCTTCCATGTGACTGCCCTTTAGATATTTGAAGATAGATACCATATTATCTCTCAGTCTCCTCTTTTCCAGGCTAAACATACCCAGATCCTTCAACTGCTCCTCACAAGGCCTGGTTTCACAAAGCTCACCTGGAGGTTTGATTATGTTGGATCTTAATGGGCACTAATGCTGATTTGTTCACAGAGAGGTTATATGCCAATAAGCATTCATCCTGATTTGCTTGTGGGTGTTTAGATGTCTTCCTGTTCATCATTAATTCAACCCATACACATCTATGCACTTCCCTGTCACTTACCTAACTGCAAAGCAGCTTTGTTGCGCTAGAGTGACAGAGCGCTTCAATTGCTTTAATTGCACGAAGCCAAATTTCCCACATGTTTTTGAATCCCTCCCTACTGGCCATTTGGAGGTGACTTTGGTTTACAATGACTAAAAGGCTGAATTACAACCCACTTCCCTGAGCCACTTTCTGCAGAAATTAGAGATACAGAAGACCTGGAACCAAGTCAGAGGAAAGGGGACTTTGTGAAAGTGAGTTAGGGAGAAAAGGAATAAGCAGGGGGAAAGGTTAAGGAAGGGTTGGTTGATCACCCAGTCCACATCACATTCGTATGTGTTCAACCATAAATCTGTTCTCCTCACATTAATCTGAAAGGTCTTTTTAAAACCCACATGAAAACTTGCATTTAATGATATATTTTCTCTCAAAATATGCATTTCTAAACTACTGTATGCATTTGTTAACACTTTATTTGCTGAAGAACTGCACTGCAAAATTCAGAAAAGTGTGAATTTCAAAGACTAGCTGTGTTCCGGTCCACATGTGTTGTTTTTATTTTATTATTTGTTTAATAAAATATACACACTGTTTGATTGTAAAAAAAAAAAGTTCAGCAATGTTAAAATCAATAATAATCTAAAAACCTATCAAAATGTGCATCAGCACTCTACATCTTTGGGTAAGGTAAAGGGGACCCCGACCATTAGGTCCAGTCGTGGCTGACTCTGGGGTTGCGGCACTCATCTCGCTTTATATTGGCTGAGGGAGTCGGCGTACAGCTTTCGGGACATGTGGCCAGCAAGACTAAGCCGCTTCTGGCAAACCAGAACAGCGCATGGAAACACCGTTGACCTTCCTGCCAGAGTGGTACCTATTTAACTACTTGCACTTTGACATGCTTCCGAACTGCTAGGTTAGCAGGAGCAGGGACCGAGCAATGGGAGCTCACCCCGTCGCGGGGATTTCAACCGCCGACCTTCTGATCGGCAAGTCCTGTCTGACATCAAGAGACAGGGAGTTCCAAAGTTTAGGTCCAAAATAAACTAGAGTATGCCAGGGTAAAGTATGCATAGATGTGCATATGTTAGTGAAAATAATATCTAAAAATGAATTGTATTAGGCAAAATTGCTTACAAAATGTGTATATTAGGAGAAATGTATACTAAAATGCTGAGGAATGTTTGTGAAGCAAAGCAAGGCTCAGGACTAACTACACTGACTGCACTGATACCAAAAGCCCTGCCTATGTTCCAAACATACAGCCCACAGAAAGTAGAATCCAAGCTTTTAAGGTAGGCCCACTTTTCAAGAGCTGTCAGGATGATGTATATGTGTACTCAGTCTGTTATGCCTCTCTCTACAGCACGAGGACACTAAATTCCTAATGAAAACGGTAACTGAGTTGGCAGTTGGGAGAAAAATACATTTGACAGAGCTTTCCCTATGTAGATAAAAAGAGGTGCTATTCTGCCTGCCGAAATCCTAATAAACATTGATTTTATAACACAGGAACTCGTCCACTGGCCAAAGCTGCCTGTAAAACTTTTATGTCACCACTATTGCTGAATCCTGTCTGGAAGTGTACATTTTATAGAGTTGATTTTTATCCCCTAAATTGCGTTCAATGAATTTTCCAGCAAGTAGACATTCCAAATTAGTTTCCCTTTTCAGCCACCTGCATTTCTGAAGGTGAAATGCCTTTGCTTCCTGCAAACTACCTGTGCTGGCAGCATTCAGGCTGCTGCCGGTGATCTATTTTACATTTGATAGCTTCTGATGCATTCTTCTGGACAGCACACATGTTATATTCCTTTAGCTGTGATGGTATCAGTAGCCCCATTATGGTGAGCAGTGTGTATACATGTGGAGAAGGTGATAAAGCCTTTTGCCATTTAACTGGGACTCCAAAATGGGCTCCGAGAGCCAGATCAAGGGTTTCCAGGTTACTGACAGGTTCTTGTGCATTTCCTCCGATAGCTCAGTTGGTGAGAGTGTAGTGCTGATAACACCAAGGTCACAGGTTTGATTCCCCCGGTGGGAAAGCTGCGTATTCCTGCACGGCAGGGGGATGGACTAGATTATTCTTTGGGTTCCCTTCCA
This sequence comes from Podarcis melisellensis, assembly GCF_964234715.1. NCBI lineage: Eukaryota > Metazoa > Chordata > Lepidosauria > Squamata > Lacertidae > Podarcis > Podarcis melisellensis. The sequence continues at coordinate 40,710,341 of NC_138537.1, forward strand.
ACTCGACCATATTATGATTCTATGATTCTATGACTATTACCCAAGGCGTGATGTGACAGGACATCTACCCAAGGAAGTGTTGCATGCAAAAGCCTGCTGTTAGAACGGCAGAAAGTGCAAATGTGCTGACCTCATTCTGTGCCACGTCCCCATTCATATTTAATCCGTGATGGATCCTCACGGATTAATAATTGATGCAGCTGATTGAGTTTTGTCTTGTTGTTTTAGATGCCTGGCTAGATCAAACGCATGAATCTCATTCTGAAGTGCGCAGACTGTTGACAAATAAAATGGAGAGTTTGTTTTAAAGTTAAATTGCAACCATTTATATGAAAATGCCTTAGGTTGCTTGTGTCCCCCTCCCCTCTTCTGCACAACTATATTTTATAGCGCATCCATATTTTATGCAAATATTGGTTGCAGACATACCGCAGAAAGCCATACATACATTACAAACATGAAACAAACATGAATTGCCTGGCATCTGAGCGACAGTAATGCCTGATTAGCTGCTGTACTATTTAATATTTGATGTATGCTTCATGATTATTCAAAAACAGTGCAAGGAAAACTCAGGATGGTCCGCTGGAGCTACTACGTCTTCTAGCCGAATCACTCAAAACTCAGGACACACCCCCTTTGCCAGCATTTAGAAGCAAAGTTGCTTTAGTGAGGCTGCCAGGAAATAGCAGAGCCAGCCTGTTTACTCACAGCTTGGGTAGCAAACTGTAGCAATTGAGAATCATCCAAATTCAGCAGCAGGAGGCAGTTGTGCCTAAGGAATAATCTAGGGGAAGGTTCCCTCATACTTTCCAAATATCTGCAAATATTGCAGTGTTTACATATCTTCTGTTATGTCTGAAAATTACCCTTTGCAAATCCAGAGTTTCCATAGAGTTAAACTTTAAAAATAAGACTGTACTGGTGATGTGAATTATTATTATTATTATTATTATTATTATTATTATTATTATTATTATCATCATCATCTGGGCAGCTGTGCGCATTACTTTTCTTAAAGAGTATTAAACTTCTGTGGTACAACACATAAGCTGTATCTACACATGTACAAGTGTCTGTGTGAAAGGGTTACACTTGTTGATCTGTACAGCTCTGCTTTATGTGAACATGAGTACACAGATTACACACTTGTCAAATGCAACATGTGAACACACTTCTGTATAACACCAGTTCTTTCTCCAGCATCCCTATCCAGGGTCATACCCACACTATATATTTAGAGCACTATAGTACCACTTTTGGCAGTCAAAGTGCAGCTCCCAACATTCTCTGTGGCTGTTAAAGTAGCACAACAGTATTTTAACCGTACCGTGTGGATGGGACCCAGGTTGGACATAGACCAACATAAGCTCAGAGCTCATGCCACTTGATGAAGCAGGAGGAAGGCTGGGCTGAGAAATGAAAAGCATATATAGCCCTTTCATTCTTCATACCAAATAGATGTAGTAAGTGCCCATGTGGCAACAGAAGAGGGAGGGAGTACAGCCTTGGTAAACATATGAGCAGCAGTGGATTGGGATATCGTGACATCGTCCTGGTGGTGGAGCCACACTTGTTGGGATGGAGTGGTGATGACAAAGTCAGGGGAGCTGGCAATCCTACAGGTATGCATATACAGTGGTACCCCGGGTTACATACGCTTCAGGTTACATACGCTTCAGGTTACAGACTCTGTTAACCCAGAAATATTACCTTGGGTTAAGAACTTTGCTTCAGGATGAGAACAGAAATCGTGCGGTGGCTGTACGGCGGTAGCAGGAGGCCCCATTAGCTAAAGTGGTGCTTCAGGTTAAGAACAGTTTCAGGTTAAGAACAGACCTCCAGAACAAATTAAGTTCTTAACCCGAGGTACCACTGTGCCTGCAAAGCTCTGCAACCAACCCAGAGCTCCCTGACCTTGCTGCTGCCACCTTACCCAATTCCCATCTCAAGGAGCCCAGCACTGCTGTCTGGGGGAGAATGCCACTGCCTCTGTCCTTCCTCGTGTGTCACCACTGCAGACGAGGATCTGCCTCTATGAATCACAGCGCCTGTGAGAGGAAAGCCCATGTCTCTGCTTTGTTTTGTTTTAATTATTATACATTGGCAGGTTGGAGGTGGCAGGCTGGAGGAAATTTGCCTTGAGCTATAAACTCAGGATGTGATGCCACAATTACTGTACTGATTCACTACAAAGTGAACTTAAGAGTCCCGCGGGGAGATACGCCAGGGAGCTGCAATGTCCCTTGTCTGCCTGTCACACATTTGCCCAGTGTTTGGAGATGTGTGTTTACATGGATGAGGAACGGATATGAGTTCACCATTGGGCTGGGGGCAGGGGAATTCGAATCGGCTTGCATTTTAGGACAAACTAATGTGCAGTTCTCAATCAGTGTACAAGCTGAAACACAGCCAGCCTTTGAAAGGTGCATTTCTCTGAATTTTGCAATGTATTCCTCCGGCCAGGTAATGTGCACAAAAAATGCATTTACTAGGGTAAAGTGCGCACACGAATGTCTGTGTTTCTGAAAGCAGCATTGGAAAATGCATTTTATTTGGGAAATTGCTTTGCAAAATTGTGTACTTTGCAGTCGAAATCTTGATTTTTAATGAGGACTTTAAAAAATGACAAACTGACATTGAAATGAGAAGCACTGAAAAATGAGGAACTGAGAGTAACCAAAACTGAGTCACCCATCCCTAGTTCACAGTATTCTGGCTAGTGATGGGATTTTCTGATAATCCTGATGTCAAAGTACACCTGATACCTTCAGTATACAGCTTTTGACAAATGCTGAAGACACACCTCTTTACCCTGGCTTCTGACATTCGAGATGCGTATTTTTAGGACTTACCTTATTTCTGCAATTGTTAGTTGCTTTAAACTGTTTTTAATATTGTATTTTAATTGTTGTAACCCACCCAGGGACCTTGGGTGAACGACGGGTAAATTATTACACTTCTTATATGCATTTCTGTGCACATAATATTAGACCCATAGACTTATATACACCCCAGATTTCCTGCATAGAAACAGATGCAGACAACAATGCATATCACTGCATAAAAATATTAATACTCATAAAATTATGTTGCAGAAATACAGTGCAGCATGCGGCTTAACTCTGCTTTACAAAATAAAAGTGATATATGCAGTTTTGCATATAATTTTGGTATGATTAATTAAAAAAAAATATACCCAACATAAAAAGAGTTTCTCAGACATAAGTGGTCACTCAGCACAAGAGACAATTCAATGCGAGCAAATTCAGTTGGGTCAGAACTGCCAGATTCCACATAGAAATCTGTTTAAAATGGTTCCCTCATCTATCCCTAACTGGATCTCTGAAAGGCTGTTGCCTGTGCCACCATTGCAGATATTAAGTGTAATTTGTTTGGGGTAGGTTGTTTTATTACGCATTTAACTTAGGTGCAATGCCCCTGGTGTAAAGGTAAATACCATTAAGAAACACAGAAGTGCCAGCAAAAGCCTCTTTGGGTTACATGGGAATTGTTGTGCTTCTTCCTTAAGTTTTATATAAGTACAGATAGGCTTGGCTGATACCATTAAGGGTCATTATGTGGAAACAGATTGGAGTCAAACAATTTGTTGCCTTGTTTTGCCTATTCCATAGATTGTGTTGATATAGCTGCAATAACAGCACTGTTTACTTTAGCAGATCATTACTGAGGCCTATCATGAAATGCTCTGGCCCTTTAAACTTTATTACCAATTTATATTACTTACATTATTTTGTGGGGCAGTCATTCCCCAAAGTGTTATATTCCCATTAATTTCTTTTGTCTAATGCATGCTTTACATTGCAAAACATGAAGCAACGGTCATATTTCTACTTTATGGTTGCTCATTCTTCAACTCCTGGTGCAGCAGATTAAACGGAGACCTCTCTGTTCATTTTGGAACCGAGTCTCTCTCCACGGTGAATTGCAGTTGCCAAAGTCTGTGGATTTCAGAGAGTCTACTGTTGTTCAAGGACAGAGGCGCATGCTTCATATGAATACGCTGCAGGAAGATGCTCTCAATTTGAAAAAAAGGCAGGTAACCTAAGCTGTGACTTCCAATCCCTTTGCTCTTTCAACTGATGATATTCCACAGCTACATGTGAAGATTGTAGGGCAAGAACAAGCTAAGCTGGGCTCCTGCAGGCCAACACCAATGGCGTGATGCAAGCACTGGCACAGTACCTCCACCTGACAAATGTGCAGGTGGGCAAAAATGCCACCGGCAAGATCTCGGCAAGCAATCAGTGGAAGACCCTGGAACAGGAGGGTTCTGGGATCAGAAGGGGCTAAGATGGCCTCAGATCCTCAATTGGTTTTTACTGCCATCATGGGATGGTATAGACCAGCACTTGATCACTGTGTTAGCTCCAGGCTGGCATAACAATTTATTGAGATATTCCCCAATTTACTTGTGAATTAGTAGTAGTAGTAGTAGTAGTAGTAGTAATAGTAATATCTTACTATATCAGGGAGTGATCAACCTAACTTTTGCAAATACAAGAGACTCTCTTTCCTGACTTGCTAATTATTCAGTGTCTTTTTGATACCATGCTGGTAGACAAGCGGAACCTGCAACAAATTGTTGCAAGTATGGCATGCTTCTGTTCAGGGTTCCAGGCAGCCAGGCAGCAAGACATATCCTCCTCCAGGTCTGCATAGACACCATACATTTAAAGCACATTCTCCCCCCCCCAAAAAAAAAATTAAATTCTGGGAACTGTTATTTGTTAGGGTGTTGGGAATTTTATCTCTGTGAGAAGTAAATTACAGATCCCAGGATTCTCTTGTTAGGGGAATGTGCTTTTTATTTTATTTTTATTTTTATTTAATTAATTTGTATACCACAGGGCAGTTAACAACAAAAATACATAACCCCCCTCCCACCAACATATTTAAAAGGCCAAAGGCCTTGGATAAGAGGATTTTTTTTGCCTGGGACCTAAATATATGTAATGAAGGCACTGGGCAAGCCTCTCTAGGGAGAACACCCCACAGGTGGGGGAGCCACTGCAGAAAAGGCTTGTTCTCATGCTGCAATGAGCTCCTTATTTGGATATTGTTCCTCTCACCTCAGTCCAGGAGGTCAGTAAATATGGCATGCAGCCCAATCATTTGGGAGCCACAATCTCCCCTCAAGTGCTTAGACTCAGCAAAAGCCCTTTAAGTCCACTCCAGCACATAGAAATGTGCAAAAGTAACTCCCCCCCCCCACAACACAGAGCAGATGACTTGCCATCGTTTCATCTACTGTTTCATCAATAAATTTTACAGATATCTTGGATAATGAATTCCAGAGGAGTAATCTGTTTGCTAGCACAGGACTCTGAGGAATATCTTTGTGCAATGAAATTCGCCCCATCCCTACCCACCCTGAGGAAGACCACCCTGAGGAAGATCTCTGTGAGGCTTGGGATGCACTGAGCTTGCTACTGTTGACAGTAAACTTCCTTTCACTTTGCATTTGACTAATTTATTTTGTTTTGCATTATGGGCCCTCCTCTCCCTCGATTAAAGATCCGCCCATGCCTTGCGCCTGCCCTGTATGTGTCTGCATAAACTTTTTGGCCTGTTTGAAAATGTTGTGCCCCATGTCTGAGAGTAAGACTGCCTTTTGCTTAGAGAGACTAATGCTTCCTCCATTCTTGTCCTCCACACATAAATTCTGCCGCAGGAAAACCATCACGGAGCCAGCCTTATCAAACAGAAGCAGAGACCCGTTGGTAGCAAGCCTCTCTCCATTTCAGAGATTCCACTTGGCTCTTCTGTAGCTGCCTTGGATATTAAAAAATGAAAGCCACTAATAATTTTAAGCTCTTTAATGCATCCTACAGCATTGTGAGCAATAGAAAATTTCCCCTAAAAAGAAGGGGGAAGTGGAGAGGAAACCATGAAGGCAGCCTTTTCATCTTCTAAACTGATTTTATTACGGCAGTAACAAGAGCAATTTCAGTTAAAAGGCTCTTGTCAGGCAACAGTAACTGTAGATTATGGCTGCCTGAGAAACAGTCTCAGCCAAACACAAATTTTGGGATTACTGTTTTTTGGGATATATTTTTTTAGAGCATTTACTGTGGAAAGAAAAAAAGGGGGCTAGATACTTTCCACTGAATATAGCCAGATTTTTATCTTAATGTATAACGAAGTCAGTTAATTAAACCACAGGTGGTCAAGGCTATCAGAACTTATTTTTGATAACAGCAAAGAGATTTCAGATCTCTCTATCTCCCTTGTTCTCAACTCCCTGCCCCAGTACGTTATCAGCCATGCTGTTAAAAACCTGGCATCATCCTCCAAGGGAAAATAGATGCAACAACATGACCTTAGCTGAGCTCATGTTCAGGAAACCTGAGCAGTCACAGAACTTCCAGTTTCTCCTCCAGAGCAATGGCAGCCCAATTAGAAGCCACGTTAGGTGTAAGAAGCCAGGCAGAGGGCAATGCAATGGCATCTCATGTTCCAAACACAGGAGCTTTTCCAAACCGGGGCTGTCAGGTGCATTCTTCTGCCTTAGCTCTAAGGCTGAGGAATTTACATTTTGAATATCAAAGTTGATTTATACAGCTATGTAACTATAATACTTATCACTGTGGAAAAAAAGATAGAGACTTCACTTTGATTTTATTCGGACCCATAAATCATTCTTCCATTTCCCCCCGTAGCCATTTTGATCATATTTCCTACCCAAATACCTATCTGACATATTAATGTGCAGCTTTGCTCTACCACAACAGTAAAGATGCAGGAGGCATATGCACAAGCCGTTTTTATGTCTCTCCCGCCTCCTTTCCTCACCCCCCTCAACCTCAACCTTCCTATTTTTTTTCTTTTTTGCTAAGTGGATGGGAAATTAGACATCTTGTCTAGGTTATGCGGTGGTAAACATTATCAAGTCACTTTGTGGGGTCTCTCTCCAAACAAAGGATTTTGAAGATAGATAGATAGATAGATAGATAGATAGATAGATAGATAGATAGATATATGCTTTCGTAGATTTTCACGGGTACAGGAATGCAGGTTTTGGTGTCCTCGGGTGTCTTCCCGTGTAAAAGTTGGGGTGTCTAGGCGACGTTTCGACGAGGTCTCACTCGTCATCTTCAGGCTGGTGCTTTCGGCTTCTTGTTACTGGAACAGAGCAGGATCTCAGTGTTTGAGTTCCTATAAATACTGTTGAGGGGGTGTGGTGTATAGCCTCCAATGTTCTGGGCAGAGAGGAAGTTCCCAGGCTAGTGTGCCTTTTCTTCTTTTGTTCCTTAATTACTTGAGGGATATCTTGAGTGATTTCTTGAGTGATATCCTGAGTACCACTTAGGTGGGTCATTAGGTGTGGATTAGTTGCTAAAGTCTTTGTGTCTTGACCTCTTGAACTTTGTGAAGAGTTTTTCTGAGAAGATGGCTGTACTGCACTTAGTTGTGCTCTGGCTTGGCTTCGTGTATAGGGGCGAGCTGTGGTTTTGTGGCCTGTGTCAGCCAGATCTGTGTAGGGATTGCAGGGGGGTGCAGCTGACACAGGCCACAAAACCACAGCTCGCCCCTATACACGAAGCCAAGCCAGAGCACAACTAAGTGCAGTACAGCCATCTTCTCAGAAAAACTCTTCACAAAGTTCAAGAGGTCAAGACACAAAGACTTTAGCAACTAATCCACACCTAATGACCCACCTAAGTGGTACTCAGGATATCACTCAAGAAATCACTCAAGATATCCCTCAAGTAATTAAGGAACAAAAGAAGAAAAGGCACACTAGCCTGGGAACTTCCTCTCTGCCCAGAACATTGGAGGCTATACACCACACCCCCTCAACAGTATTTATAGGAACTCAAACACTGAGATCCTGCTCTGTTCCAGTAACAAGAAGCCGAAAGCACCAGCCTGAAGATGACGAGTGAGACCTCGTCGAAACGTCGCCTAGACACCCCAACTTTTACACGGGAAGACACCCGAGGACACCAAAACCTGCATATATATATATATATATATATATATATATATATATATATATATATATATATAATGAGGGCTATAGAGATTTCCAGTTCCAGAAGGATAGTGGGGAAGAATCTGTAACTCTGGTAGAGCACATATGTTGCATGCAGAAGAATCAGACTCAAAGCCAGGGGGGCAGGTTGGGGTGAGAAAGGCTGATATTCAAGCAATCAATGTCTGCATCTGGAATGGAAGATTGAGTTTGGGAGAAGATAGCAAACATTCAGATGAGCTATTTTGGGTGCTATGCAGGTTTCAGGTTGTAGCGAATTTCCTGGGAGGGAGAAACACAATCAGTTAATTAAGTTAGCATCATAGCTGAGTGTGTCTTTGGCTTCCCACCTTTGAATCCAACTCTTCTGTCATTGTATCTTATAAGGAGAAGGATGGTTGGAAATGGCTGTCTTGGCTGTGAGTCCTGGAAGACCTGCTCCCTGCCTTGCAGGCATTTTTCCCACCTGGCTTGGGAGGGCGGGACCATGACTGACTCCAGCTACGAAAAGCTGAAGCGACTGAACAGACTCTTGGGTTGGGGTCTAGTCTAGGGGTATTTCTTGCTGTTGTTATTGCCACAATTGTTGAAGATGTTTAAAATTGGCGCAGGCTGGGTGCAGGCAGTTAGTGACTGTGCCATGTGCCAGCCCCTCTTCAACTTGGGAATTGCAGTTGTCCTATCAGACAGTCCTTGGGTCTGCAGCTGCAGTTGCTGAATGCCAAGTTAGCTCTGAGTAGGACCTCCCTCATCTATGATCTGATTATGGATGAGGAGGCCAATCTGGTTGGTATCACTGAGATCTGGGTAGGTGAGCAGGGTGGAGTTGGTCTCTCTCAGCTGTGTCCTCCTGAGTACTCAGTGCATCATCAGGACAGACTTGAGAGTTGCTGTGGTCTACAGAAATTCCATCTCTCTCTCTCTCCAGGTTCTCTGTACCGTTTGGGGCTTTACAGTGTTTGTTCCTGGCACCGCCCAGCAGCTTCCCTGCCTGAGCTGACAAAGCTAGTCTCAGAGATGGTGTTGAGGGCTGCCAGACTGCTGATCTGGGAGGGACTTCAACATTCATGCTGATGTGACTGACTGTGGGGTGGTTCAGGACTTCATGGCTGCCATGATGACCACGAGGCTGTCCTAACATGTCACTGACCCAATGCATGTGGCAGGCCACACTCTGGACCTTGTTTCTCAACTGGGCAGGAACAGCATGAACTGAAATGATGACCCTAAGATTCACCAGGTTCTCAGTAAAATCTCTACTCATGAGTAGTCCTTTGTTCCTTGAAGCCTCCCTCCCAGGCTACAAAATGCCCACTATCATGCAAATTTCCAAGATGGGAACTGTTATTATAGACTCCCCTTGTCAATCATTTCCCCCTCCCCTCAGGTTACAGGATCAAGGAAGGTTGGAGCCTTTAAATTTCCCACCCCCAGAAAGAGATCTGCCATTCTGCAGATAAGCCATGGAAGATACCTATGCTTGAGGCACTTGCCAACACTTCAAATTAACCCTATATTCTCCACATGAACAAACCAGAAAACTATGCATCCCCTTGCCAGATGCAGCAAGACATACAAGTAGGACATACTTTTCCATACAATGCACAGATATGTAACCAAGCAGTTCAGTTCCTTCACAATCTCATACAGAAAATGCATTCTTCTCTGTATAAAAAATGTCATATCAGTAGTGTTTGATCTGTGATGTCCACCATACAAGCCATCACTTGATATTGCACTCACCAAATGATGATTTGGATGCCCTGGGTATTTGCACAAAGAAGCTGAGAGATAACATGAGAGGTAACATGTGTGCCCACACAGAGGCCTCTTCTCTACTCCAATGTGTCTACCACCTCTATTAAACTCTGTGAGCGTGAGAGGCCACGAGTGCCAGTGATAGCCAGCGAGCTAGGCCTGCTTGCAAATAGATTTGAAAATGTGTGCAAGCCCATTTTCAAAATTCACAGAAGTGCCTTTGAAAAATGTGACCTGCATTATCGTTTTCCATTATTACCCTCTATGACCCTCACGGGTATAGACTGAAGGACATGCAAAGTCTGAGAAGACAGAGTCTGAATGTCTAAGCAAGTTGCAGGTGCTTTTAAAGTAACTTTCAAAAAGCTAAATACAATTCTCTGATGTTTAGTTTTAAAGAAGTGTTCCCTTGCATGACTAGTTTTATGCGGGAGAGAATTTTTAATGCTGAGTTATAAACCCCCAGAGGAGTGTTGCTAATAAAAATGCTGACAGACCCTTAACTACAGCAGCATGCATGGATGGGGCTGAGGTAACAAAGGGGGGAATAGAGCAGTCATCTCTAACTATTCTTTCTTTCTGGTATATTGCATCTTTGAGAGAAACAGACTATGGGCTGAACATTGTGGTTCCTTCCTGCACTTCCAAATCTAGCTCTGAAAATTCTGGCAGCCAAACTAAAATCAGTACTGCATCCGTACCACATACTCATTATGGACCAATAATTTTTTTACCGATGTCAGGTCAAGAATACAGGTGTTTGCAAATTTACCCAAGGGTCTCAAAACCTGCAAACTACAAGGTCAGATGCTGACCTGAACATCTGTACTATGTAAACAGTACACATGTTCTATCAGTTGTACACATAGTGCTCCTGGCCAGGACCGGCCCTATTGTTGGGCATAGTGATACACAGAGGGCAGATGCGGGAAGAAATCATTTCGTTTCCCTCTGCTGGAGGGCAAAGATATGTGCTACACCTGCTAAACTGGCCTGCTGCCCTCAGGTGGCCATAGCAGAATATGCTGGTGCTTATGCTGTCGTGAACTAAACAAGGTCAATGCAACTTTTTATACTGTCATGATGCGAAAAACTGCCGATGTCATTAATATGTACTATTCTGTATGCTCTTAGAGTACAAAAATAGCAATTACAGTGATGGCAACCAAAAGGAAGCTTCTTTGGGAATAAGCTTGCTTGTTCAGCAGGAAATCACAAACAGGCTACAGCAAGCAGAGTTGACTCAGATAAGTGTTTCCACTGAGAATAGCTAATCGGGCCAAATTAGCTATTATGGCATAACTGCTGTATGACTAATTTGCACAGTCCACAGTGGCTGATGATTATCTAATACAGCTCTTCTACCACATGCGTGGAAGTCTAATGGGGAAACCAGCTGCATCACGAGACGTTCAAGATTAACAAAGACTGCAAGAGTGTTGATAGTTGTTCAATGTGGTGCAGCTCCCTCCAAAATAGGAACAGAGGGTAAGTTACCTATCTGGCAATCTATCAAGTGCACCCATTTCTTTGCCACTTGAAAAGCCCCATTGACCAGCAAGCTGCTCTCTTGCCCTCATCTATCAGAAAGCACCCAGTGGATCTCATCTTGTATCTTGAGGGAGAAATCTTGCTTGGGCCTCTTCAAGATGTTACTGATAAGCATTAAGTAAAAATGCATTTGAGGATGTTTGTGATAGCTCTGCCCCACCATGGCTGTTGCCACCATCCTCCCAAGTATTGGAAGGCAATGTTATGAGACCTGTGCAGTCATGGGACCTGCATATTTGAGGGTCTAGACCACAGATGGAGAACCTTTGGCCCTCCTGGTGTTTGTTGGATTGGATTACATCTCCCCTCATGTCTGAGTGATGGCCATGCTGGCTGGGGTTAGTGGGAATTCAAGTCCAGCAACATCTGGAGAACTACAGCTCCCCCTTGTCCTGGCCTAAACTATAGTTATAACTAACCATAGTTTCTCCAGGTTTGGATATAGCAAATAACTGTGATTAGTTGAAAATTAGTGCAAAAACTTCTAATCTCCTTCTTGTGACTGTGTCAAAAGCCCATGGTGAACCTGGACTCATTCCAATAGACTATTGTTAAGCTATGGTTTAGCACTGCATCCAAGTACAACCAATGTGTCTGAAGCAAAGTGATTGGTGCCTATGTTTGTAACAGTCACTCAGCATGCATAAGCAGTCAGTTGCCACCATTATAGGTGTCCATGGTCCTAAAGCATCATCACAAATAATAGAATCTGCAAGTATTCCCCACCATCACTAGCTCTCTCACGCTCTGTGTGTGCTGTAAATAATGACAGAAGTCTCTTCTAGGCAGATTTTGGGTGAGTATCAGAAGATCTAGGCTGATATTCTCACTCTGCTATAGATTTGCTATCCATCCAGTTCATACATGAGATAACAGAGTAATTGGATTTGAACCAACGGACTGAAGTCAATGGGCCTCATCAGCTTAAATCCAAGTATTTCACTTCAGGTGGTTTATGGATTGCAGCCTTTGGACAAAATAGTGCTTCAGTTCATCAGCTCTCCATTCTGCCTCCAGAGCACATTTAGTGGGAAAACATTAAATTATATAGCATTCAGATTGGAGTACAGAGGGCCCTTCCTTGTGTTGTACCCATTACTTGAGGGCATATCAGGGAGAACGGAAATGGTTTCAACTCAGATTTATTCCATCCCTATCTCACAATTTGAAGGCATGTTGTGCTGAGCAAGTGGTGCTTAAGGGTGTGTTGGCAGGACCTTTCAAGAACAGCTGTTATTTCATCCCTTGTGGTACCTCTGCAGGTTTCGCTTCTAGGTTTTATTTGCAAACTGTCACTTAAAGATGTGGCACTTGAAAAGAGATCTTTTAGGTAGCCTAGAGGGAAGGGATGCAGCTTAGCGGGAGAGCATGTGCTAGACATGCAAATGGTCCCAGGTTCAGTCCATGGCATGTCCAGATAGGGCTGAGAAAATTCCCCTCTGAACCCCTGAAGAGCTGCTGCCAAGTCAGTGTGGGGCAAGACGGAGCAGTGCTCTGACTCTGCATAAGGCACTTTCTTATGTAACCACACCAACTCGGTGCTTGGACTACAATCCCCATCATCCTTTGCACTGGCTGGGGCTGCTGGGAGTTGTAGACCAAAACTTCTGGAGGGCATCAGGTTGGGGAAGGCTGCTGTAAAAGCCTGATGCAATGGAGAAAAGGATAGGAAATAAAAACAGGAGGTCATCAGCTATCTGTGCAGCATGGCAGCAATGTCTTAGTAGAGGAATGATGTAGCTGGAGGAGGAAGTTAATAAAAATTTCTCACTCGCAGCCTCAGTATATTGCTTTGCGTATTGTGAAAGATGCTGACAGCTGAATTCTGGTGACCATGATACATGCTTTTCCAGGCAAGGGGAAGTGAAATGTTAAAAGGCCTCTTTTTCTTATTATCACTCAGCAGATAGATAACCGTAGCAATTAAAGTCTGGCAAGGCAATAGCCTTGGAAGAATCTCATCTAAGCAACATTAAAGCAGAGAGACGCTGAGAGGCTACTAAAAGCACATTTGCACTGGCCGCTTTTCAGGGGTCAGATGTTCATCTGACCTCCACAGTCCACACCGCACCTGCGTTTGCACTGCAGACTGAGGTAAGGAGAGTTACAGCGCAGTCTCCACAAGGTCGGAAAATGAGGTTTTCCTAGGAAGAAACTTCCCAGTGCTATGCGGTGAGATTTAAGGAAGTAATAATAACAAAGGTAACCATTCTGTGCTTGCTGTTGCAAAAACTGACAGAGGCCTCAGGGCACAGCCTGTGTTCTTCTGCAAGGTTATTTTTTTATCCTTCCACAGCTGTGGATGCTCTGTACTTCTGATATTACTGACCTTACCTGTACCTTTTCCACTTTTATTGCACACTTTTTTAAAAAAAACACCGAATGAGCAGAACAGCACACGTTACTCAAAGTGTGAATGTTCTATCAAGTTATATAGAAATAGCACATAGAAATCCTATCCTTGCCCTGTATGCATTCCCTCATCTTTCCAATGGTCTCTAATATAGGGTTGCCATATTTCAAAAGGTAAAATTCCTAACACCTGCAAAGTTGTTGAGCTTTCTTTTAGGGAGACCCCAAAATTGTTGAGCTTTTTTATAAACACGCCAAAATTATTGAGCTTTTTTGGGGAACAAACCCAAATTGTTGAGCTTTGTGGTTTTAATCTTTTGGAGCTGTTTACACTGCTTTTTCCATTGCCTTGCCATACATATGGATTTCCCCTGACAATTCGGCAAAATTCATCCCTGGTGCCATTTTAACACCCAAAAACATATCAGGATATTCCTGGTATATGGCAAGCCTACTCTAATACATTGAGATTTTGATAACTGCAGTATGTCTCACCAATACTTACAATGTATAATCCACAAGAATTCCAAGATTCCTTTTTAAACCATACTTATTATTTCCTATTTTCATTTGTAAAGAATATTAACACATTGGAGAACATTAGTACCAAAATGGCCCAGATTTACCAAATGATTTTATCCCATTCTCAAGAACAAAATATATCCCAAGCACACTCAAGTACCTGTGAGAGTAGATGTGAGGAGAGAAGAGCAAAAGAAGAATCTGAGGCCTGCTTCTGACCAGCTTCAGAAACAAAGAATTTGTTCCCTCATAAGGTTCTCCTTTGTACGTATTCCAAAGCTCTTCTGTGTGATCTGGAATGACACCTGTCTACTCTAAGCCTGTCTGGAGCAAGTTGCTTTCAGAAAGGCTGCTTAAATGGATTGTTGAATATGCCAAGTCTGTGGCATGCAATGATATGATGAAGCCATATTCTAATTGTGTGCAAAATTCTAATGCTGGGTAAGTACAACTCTAACCGCATGAAGCAGCAAACATCTACAACTTCTGAGATAATGAACATGAAGCACTTTGGCCACTCAGACACTCAAAACAAACTATGTAATTGTTCAGTAGCAGTGGTGGTGGCAGCAGTAGTTTCAATAGTGGTGACCTAACTACATGTTTACCAAGAGCAGCCCTATTTTGTTGCCTGTTGCTGGCAAATCACTGTCACTAATTTTCCTTTCTGGGATCCCTTTTCATATTTTAATCATATTTGTGTGAGCAGTGAGTGCTATCATTTTTCAAGTTTTAGTTCCCCTTCCAGCTTCTAGAAGAGGACAGCCATGTCTCCTACTTTAGGATAGTCCTCTTTCTGAAGATAGCATTTATTTGAAGAGTTGTCCAGTCCAGTTGTCCTGGTCCAGAAACTGCCACAGGTAAAAGGCATTCCTGGCCAATGAGGTCACCTGGGCCTCTAGTGACAAAAAGCTGCAGTCACACAACATCTGGAGGACCACAGGTTCTCCATCCCTCACCCAGAGTAAGGATGGATCAGTCTATTTCTAGTCCATCCTTGAACCCTCCAGTTGTATCTTTGGCTACCTGTACTTGTAGTCTGACCTGAACCATTGCAAGCCCTGGACAAAGCCTTGTGTTTGAGAGGGGAGCCAGATCAGTCTACAGTACACATTTTAACACCTTTTTGTATTTTTTAAAATCATGAACTGCATTACACAGTTCAGAGAACTGCAAAGTCCAAAGGTAATTATGATCCTATCTGTATATTATTAGTTTGGGAGGAGCAAATCAGGTTGGTCCACTTACACATGTAGACCAAATGAGATTCTCCTCCATCCACAAACCTGCATTCCCCAACTCATTTAATCCAATAAGACAAACAGGCCTTCTCCAGAGTAAGAGGGTTATGGAGAGCAGCCTCAGATCAGATTCTGACTTAGGGGAGCAATTTGTGAAAGTGCATATTTCCTCTTCATTTTTCAAACATTACCCCTGTTCAGTAAAAAGAAATATGTTTGTTTACTTCAGCTCTTTCCCCCCCTCCCTTGTTCCCCCCCACAAGCAGATTTAATGAAGCAAACTAGGAGGAGGGGCCCTAAACCTTCATAAGGATCAAAGGAACAGGCAGACCAGCAATTGATCTGACAAGGTGATTAAGAGCCAAGCAGCCGTGACAAATAGCCCTTCAGAGGAAGTTAGCCTTTGTGGGAGTGACTCGATATGACCCCAAGGTAGGATAATTATGTTAAAAAGTCAAGAATTGCCCAGCACACATTTGAACATTTCCATTTCCTTACTTTCCTGAACATAATTAAATAGCTCTATCAGATCAAAATCTCCATTTGGAAATGAAATTAAGTCTTTACTACTATGTAAAGTTTGTGGGAAATGTGATAATATGAAATCTGTGCCAAAGGAGACAGGCTTGCTGTGCCAAGGTATTAAAAGACCAGGGTCTAGACAGTTTTTGCTGCTGGTCCAATAAAAGAGATCCCCTGACTTATTCTGTAGGACTTTACAGAATATGCTGGCCTATTAAAGCTTACATTTAGGCAAATTTAATCTGGGATCCTAAGAGCACATTCCTGGGGTGGGGAGTAGTTTCACTGCAAATAGTTTTGAAAAAATAAATGGGTTAAGTCCTAGTACTAAGGTTGAACAAATAGGCAAGTAAAACTTGGACTGCAATCATATATGCATTTACCTGATAATAAGCCCCACTGAACACAATGGAACTTCTGTGTACTCATACATATATATTGTGCCGCATAACAGCTAAAAAATAAGGTTTAAGTTGCTGACATGCATGACCAAAGGGGGAGGGAAAGTTTGCTGCAGACATTCTCTTAGGATTTAGTGAATTCCAGATCATTCCTTGGAACCTTCCTTTGTGATCTTTGCTCTTCCCCACTTGTCTGCTCTCTCACACTCTCTCAGTCACTGCTTATCCTCTCCTCTTCCTGCCTTTCCTTCCTCTGCTCTCTTCCCACCACTGATTTTCATTATTATTAATATAGCACCATCAATGAATATGACACCTTACCAAATAACATAAATAAAAGACAGGTCCTGATCCTAACTCCTGAGAAGGGGTAGCATAATTCCACACACGCCCCTCCATGGTTTCTTACAGAGAAAAATGGGGAGGGGAAATGATCAAAAGAATCCATCCCCCTAAGTAGGCCATTTTTAAGTAGAGAGTTTCTGGAAATAGGGGTGGCATCTGCTGGTAGTCATTATTTTGACTGGCTAAGCAAAGGAAATGGGCAGAAGCATCGAGGAACCCACTCAGTCAGTGGAAACATTAATAATGACTGTGTGACAAGTGAAAGACTGGATCTGGGAAGGTTTATGTCCCACTTTGCCCAATGGAGGAGCATCCACTGGACTTTGATGGTAAGAACCAATGACCACCACACATGAGATCAGAGTTTGCCTGCAGCTCCCATTCAACAGCACCAGCATCACACCTGCTTCTGGCTCCTTCTTAGGTGGCTCTCGGTGCTTCTAAGTTGTTTCCTTGTGCACCTTCCCCATCACCATGCCCATGGGCCCATGAGATCAACAGGGCCCATTGGCTTTTCTCCTCTCTACTCTCTAGGACCAAACATGATGAGTGTGAAGGCAAGTTCTCTTGTGGGTTTGGTTCCCATGCTGCCACCTGGAAAAGGCTCAAAGATGCTAGCATTTCCTGCCTGCAAGTTTTTCTACAGTGCTGAAACGCCTTTCCTTTGTTCAAGGAGTGGGCTTGGAATTGGTCTGAGAGATCTAACAAGGCAGAGACAAGCAGCAGACAAGCAATGTGTATGCACATGTGTGTGTGTGTGTGTGAGAGAGAGAGAGAGAGAGAGAGAGAGAAAGAGAGAGAGAGAGAGGGAGAATTGGTTTTTAAAACTGTGTAGTAGTTTTTTCTCCACCTGCCCCTTTTTCTGCATTTTCAGAAATCATTTGAGAAGTGTTCTTTGGCAATCCTCACCTCACCCCCATGAAAAAGATCATATTAAGAGATTATTCTCTGCACAAGGTCATCCTCTGTTATTATTCTACCCCTCTTCCCAAACTGCTTAATGAGGTTCCTTCCTCATTCTGGTTAAATTGGCTGACATAGCCTGGCGAACGACCAATATATTCTGTGTTTCTAAAAACGATTTCCCCCACCCCCAGAAGTGATTAAAATATTTATATCTAAGAATACTTGAGGCTGTTGCATAATTTCATTGACTCTAACAATGTGGTTTTGTGGAGAGAAATATCTGCAGATGAAAGCTGGCTGTACACACCTGACTCAGGCATTTGGCATGGATTTCCTTTAAATACAGTGGTACCTCGGGTTACAGATGCTTCAGGTTACAGACTCCGCTAACACAGAAATAGTACCTCGGGTTAAGAACTTTGCTTCAGGATGACAACAGAAATTGCACGGCTGTGGCGCAGCAGCAGTGGGAGGCCCCATTAGCTAAAGTGGTACCTAAGGTTAAGAACAGTTTCAGGTTAAGAATGGACCGCCAGAACGAATTAAGTTCTTAATCCGAGGTACTACTGTATACAGTGCCTGTTTTGAAAACTTAAAGAATTTGTGGATGTGGGGGTACCAATCTATTCAACTCAAATGGGATTGAAATGGAGGGCAATCAAATGCCTGATCCACAAACCAGTTAAGCTTCACTGCTCAGATTTTATAGCATCATCCTAACCATATTTACTCAGAAGTGCTATTGAATTCCCACAGGCATCTGGTTGGCCACTGCAAGAACAGGATGCTGGACTAGATGGGCCATTGACCTGACCCAACATGCTCTTCTTATGTTCTTAATGAGGCTTACTGGCAGAACAATTCAATTGGAGTTTGAAGGGACTAATTTATTTGAAATTTTCTGACTTCCAATAGCGTAAGAATATGATCAGTGAAAAGAATCTCCCTCTGGTCCAGCTTTATATTGCTGAAATATAAAGCTTTGGCTGGCTGGGAGTAGATTTCTGTGTGGAAAGACTATGCTCTATTCACGTCCTGCTATCCAAATGCACATTATACGAAAATTCACTTATCCAAACACAAGCAGTTAATACCCAAACCTTGCTATGCACACCACACATTCAGATATCCAAACAGCCAAACCTGTATACAAATAAGCAGCCTTAAACAAGCCTTACTTTTTGTGTTTTTTGGATTCATGGTAGCCGTTTTGCCAGAAACCATGACGGGAGGAAGGGGAGAGATTGAACAAACAAGAAGGTATTTTTTTCCTCCTTTGTTTGCCTTTTTGCAATGTTTCAAAAGGCTTTCCTGGTTTTTTCATCATTTGGGGGCCAAAATTCCATGGTCAGGAACTCATTACAAAATTCTCCATATGAATCAATGGAAATAGTTGACTCATTATGCAAACTCTCACCTAACAAATGAGAATGCATTGTGTTCAGAATAAATTCCTGGGCCAAGGTTTCTTTAATTCCTATGAAATACACCATTAAAGGTGAATAGTTTTGTTATGACAGAGATTTTCATGGACTCAGGCCTACTGATAAGACACATGAAATCTTGGTTCATAAGTATACAAGTGAGAATAAGGTGGGTGTTGAATGGCAATGAGAGTCAAAGATACAGTCAGTGAGAATGATAGCTTAAATCCATGTTCAGTGTGCACCCCTTTTACAGTTGCTGGCTGGTAATGATTGCTGAAGACAAGAGGGATGAATGTGCTTTGAGAAGGAAAGGGAAGGGCTAAGGCACCAATTGATACCCATGGGTTCCCATTAACCTGGAGGCAGCCCTGAAAGCAAGAATTGCCTAGTTTTCTCTCTGGACTCAGTGAGGTTACCAATTGCATTGTTCACGCCTTAAGCAAAGTACTTAAACATTTAGGTCTTTGTGGGCAACTGCTGTATGGTTTCTGTATTATTAAGATTCCAACTAAAGTATGTATAATATTTACTGTAATATATATTTATAGCATTTTTAATATGGGATCTAGCTGATGGTGCCAGGCAGAGAGGGAAGCAGAATTCCCTCTGTTTGATTCCCAGATGTGTTGCAGCTGGACCATATCTCCCCACACCTCCCTTGCATTCGCTTTATTTTTAAAAGAACAAAAAACCTTTCTAACCACCTTAGAACATGTTGATGTGCACTTCCAAACAGACATGTAAATCCTTCCCCGTCCTCTCTGCTTGTGATAATATCTCTCTTTTGTGCATATGCACACGAGCTTATTTCACTCAGGCCAGCTGATATATTTTGACTCTTTTGCCGCTCGTTCATAAATTCCAAAGGCTGGAGCACTGCACAGCAAACTTGCGAAGATACTATCACTCACCTCTCCGCTTCAATAAATCCTGAGCTGATTAAGCTCTGCACCCCGGAGGTGGCAACGCAAAGCTCTTCCCGGTGTAGGAAATTGCATAGCAAAGCTGAAAATGGCAATGTGGTCTTCCTGGAACAGGGCTAGAGGCAAAAGAAGAAGAAGAAACATTAAGTAAGTCCGCCATGCACTGTGGTGCCCCCTCATATATCACTTCCACTTTTGAAAGTTCAGGGTCACTGCTTTTAGTCTGAGGCCACAGGACATTCATTCATTTATGTTTGTTGCTTTTCAGACCGGAGGTAGTATTCCAGCCCTGAGGTACACTTCTGATTGGCGGTACATTTGTTATTACCAAGGAATCGTGAGCATGCAGGGATCATCTATGGCTTGTTTGTTTTTTTAATGGAAATTGAAATAATTCTGGCTACAAATACAGCTCACACACTACGCTGTGTTACAGCTATTTGTTGCATTTCCCCATTATACTCAATGGAGAGGCACCTGAAGCTTCAGGTTCTCATATTACGGGCAGAGCAGGTGTTGCCCCAAAGTGGCTTGAAGCAAATCAACCTCCTGGTCAAAGTTCCAAAGCAGAATCTGAATCAAATATGTTTATTTCCCCCCCCCCCAGTACACACCCCTACTAGGAACCAAGAAAAGCAAGGGAGTGCAAAGATTCATTTCATCACTTTGTAGGTCAATACAGACAGCTTTCAAGTGTACACTGTGGTAAGCTGTCATTTGGTAGAATATCATCTGTATTCAGCCTGAATATAGTAAGAGGCTGATAGTCACTTTCCCCTTCTAGAGTATCTCCCCTGATTGTTTCCTAATGGAAGAGAAGTGTTATGCCTCTTTGAAAATTCTTTTTTCCTCCTCTGATGAGAGAGGGGAAGGTGGTTCCCTCCTTCTGAAAGTGTAATTCTGAAAGGCTAATAGGTTCAGACAAACCAGTTAAATGACAAGCATTGATCAACACATTTAGCCTCTGTCCATTGTTCGTAAGGGTATACTCCCTCAGCTTCAGGCTGGCAGCTGTCTTTCATCTCAGTGAGTGCCTGGCTTCATGAAATGTTAAAAACATCCCTCCCTTTGATGGCTCTATCAATACAATATTATCGAACTCCAGTCAAACACAATGAAGACACACTCCTCTCACTGTTGGACCCAAGATGAGTCGTCCACGAGCTGAGTAAAATCTCCATGTTACCTGCTTTTTAGATCATTACAAAAAAATCAAGTGAGAAAAGTGTGCGTGTGTTGTTACACACCACCCCAATCTCCACAGTGGTCTGATATTCCAGGGGTTACAGGCACTTACCCAGGGTTTCCGTTTCCATTTGGAAATGAGGCACAACAGAGACTGGGGTGATTTTATGATACATGGTTTATTTACACAGATATACAACTTGAGCCTACTGTGGAGAGGTTCCCAGCATTACACTCCAAGTGGGTCTCTTGCCTCTCCCATAGGCACAACAGCCTTCAGTCCACAACAGAAATCAGCCATGCTCTCTGTCTCCTTTATACAGCCTGTCCCAGTTTTGTTAGCACATCACTGCCAAATGCCATCCTAAATACTCTGGCCTTTGGTCTCCTGCAGACTCCTGCTCTAGAGGAAGGAGGCACTCTAAAATGCTGGTGAAGGTGTTGTTTCATTTTAAAAACTGCAAACTGATGTGGAAATGTGGTGAACTGAACTTGGAAAAACAAGAAACAGAGAAAATTCAAAATTGACAGAGCTACATCATGAAAGCTGCAGAGATCAGAAGCAAATGTGGAGGTTCCCTGTCTGCTATCCATCGTGAGAACTGAGACACAGCTGAAGGCTGCAGCCTTTATTGAACAGCAACAATGGTGAACTGAGCATAAGCACGTAAGGAGAGCTTTGCTGGCTGAGACCAAAGTCTGAAGTCCAGCATTCTCTTCCCAAAGTGACCAGCCAGATGCTTCTGGGAAACTCAAAAGCAATGAGTTCTGACAGCATCACAAGTAATGTTTTTGCCAAAGTACTTTCCAGTTGGAAGAGTTGAGAACAACTCTTGGCTTTGCTTATGTCATTTATGAAGTAAGACACAGCATGTCAGCAGAGGTAATGTCATCTGTTTACAGTGCATTGCACAATTGGAAAACTCAGAATACGAACCCCCTGAACTCTGAAAACTAGAATTCAGCCCCCTAAACACTCTTTTGCTTATACAGTCTTTGTCTTAAGACTGTAGGTTTTGCCAGGAAGATGAAGCAGTCCCTGGTTTTGTCTCTTGGTTCTTTTTTCATGAAGAACATCTTAGAAGAACCACACCCCAAAAGAACAAACTCGAACATGCTCAGTTCCAACTTTCCTAAAGAAACCATCTTTCCCTTTTAGCCACAGGGTGGCAACAACATAAACACATCTGACTCAGACAAGTGATGATGTGAACAATTGCAGACTGGTCTGAAGCTCCCAATTTTTGTGACATGAGAATGAGTTGGGTTAATGAGCAAATAATGTGTGGGTGAAACTCTGCAAATCCTTCTTATTCATGGAAATTGGTGGCTACTGAACATGGGTTATGTAAGTGAGCCTGGGAATTTACTCGACATTATTTAAGAGCAGCCCCTTTCTACCTGAGCATCACCACCAAGATAGGCTGAAACTGTTCACTTTATCAACCCAGTCTGGTTGGCCATAAAGTATAAACCTGGGTTCTGTGTGACAGTTTTTATCAACTTCTTCCCCAAGGTCACCTTAGCTCTTGAGTTATAAAAGTCTTAGAACCTGTTGTGATTAATTTTGATGAAGAGAAGCCAGTCCATGTTTTTTTCCCCTCTGGCTGACTGGCTGTTCTGTGATCTGTAACTACACTACATCACCCTGAGTAATGAAAATATGCCCCAACAAGCACTTGGAGAGGGAAAGCTTGAAAAAACAGCTATCCATCATAGCAGCCAGCCTTCGATGCTTCATGTCTTCTTCCATTTATAAGGAGAAGTTGCTCTAGGTAATGGGTTCCCCCTTCTGGTGTCACAAGCATCCAAGTACTCCAAAGGGGTAAAAGCACATGGTTCACCACACCCCAACTGCTGCCTCTGAAGTTATAAAAGGGGGGACAAAGGGTCTATCCAAGGTTAGTCCTATGCAGAGTAAACCCATAGAAATTAATGGGCATGAGTGCATCTACTCTGAGTAGGATTTAGCTGACAAAGGTAACTGACAAAGTTATGTTCTCCTGATGGACTTTCCTTCATCATGAATGGAGTGTAATTTGACTGCTCAGTTCTTCCTTACCTTAGAGAGGGCTGCCTTTTATTTCATTTTATTGAGCATGACTGACATATTGCTGAATCAAAAAGTAATTCTAAGCAGTTTAAAAAGGTAAAGGTACCCCTGCCCGTACGGGCCAGTCTTGACAGACTCTGGGGTTGTGCGCCCATCTCACTTAAGAGGCCAGGGGCCAGCGCTGTCCGGAGACACTTCCGGGTCACGTGGCCAGCGTGACATCGCTGCTCTGGCGAGCCAGAGCTGCACACGGAAACGCCGTTTACCTTCCCGCTGGTAAGCGGTCCCTATTTATCTACTTGCACCCGGAGGTGCTTTCGAACTGCTAGGTTGGCAGGCGCTGGGACCGAGCAGCGGGAGCGCACCCCGCAGCAGGGATTCGAACCGCCGACCTTTCGATCGGCAAGTCCTAGGCGCTGAGGCTTTAACCCACAGCGCCACCTGTGTCCCAGTTTACATAATAGTATAAAACAGTCATTTAAAAAAATTATAAACAAACTCTGAAACAGCAGACAATAACATCAAGATACTGATAAAATCAACCATTTTTAAAAAAGATTGTATGATTATATTTATTACATATATAAAGCAGCCTGGCTTATATTTTAACACAGATTGCTAGATCAAGGGGTTAGAAGGGACTTGGCATACAGCCTTCTCCCCCTTCCCAACTCAGAACAATATCATAAACATACAAATAAACAAACATGGTTGCATCTAAATGGCAACTGCAAACCCATTTTCTATAGAGTAAGTTCCTTCAAGCTTTCTTAGTAAAAATGTTGGTAGGCTATCATCCTTTGCATCATTAGCTGGGAGCAAGCCCTACTGGACAATGCGGGACATATATTGGAGTAAATAGACATAGGATGGCACTGCTAATCTTATATGTATGATGATGACCCAGAATCTAGAGATTCTCAACGCAGGCTGCAGATCTGTCGACCGGTTTTGGAGGCATTCCAGGCCACACTTGTCACATTGTGTATTGTATGGTTACTGATTATGTCTTTATTTTCACCTCAGTGTGGTATTGGATTATAAGCAAAAGATATTGAATGGCGCAGGCTTTCATCCCATTGGGGTTTTTACAGTGTCAGGTCCCAGCTTGGGTGCATGTACCTCTTATACTCATTTAAAGTGTTAATTTAATAGCTCAATGGGGTATTTCTGGTGTGTGCCTCAGAATGTGTGAGATTCAGAAGCCAGAACTGGGAACTGACAATCCATTTACAGTTCAGTAAATGTGCTTGTATTCTGGAGACGATTCAATGTAATGAAACGCATTCCCAGGTAGGTGTGCATAAACCTGCAGTTGCAAAAATGCTTTATTGCATCTGAGCATACTGGCAGGGGTGGGAAGCCTGGATGAGCATGTACAAAGTGCCTCGTCTCTCTGCTCTTCTACTCTAAAAAGGTAAAGGTAAAGGACCCTTGACAGTTACCGGTAAGTCCAGTCGTGAATGACTCTGGGGTTGCGGCACTCGTCTCGCTTTACTGGCCCAGGGAGCCAGTAAATGTCCACAGACATTTTTTCCGGGTCATGTGGCCAGCATGACTAAGCCGCTTCTGGCAAAACCAGAGCAGCACATGGAAACGCCATTTACCTTCCTGCCAGAGTGGTACCTATTAATCTACTTGCACTTTGACGTGCTTTCGAACTGCTAGGTTGGCAGGAGCTGGGACCAAGCAATGAGAGCTCATCCCGTCACAGGGATTCAAACTGCCAACCTTCCGATCGGCAAGCCCTAGGCTCAGTGGTTTAGACCACAGCACCACCCGCGCTCCCATAACTCCCACATGAGCTCTGATAAACACAAAATGTCTTATATGGTGGCAGAACTTTAGTGCAATATTCAACAGCTAAGAGAAAATTTTGCTGTTTGGGGTTGTTGTTTCTACTGAAAGTTGAATGCTGACTTCAGTATTTGGCTTTCTGAATCAATATTTGACCTTTGAAACCAGCATCTGACTTAGAAATCAATATGTGAATTTTGTCCCTCATACCATTAGCCAGATGGCAAGTGTTGTCTAAGCAGTCAGTGCAAAATTGTTATTGGCTTCAGTGAACTACAGAAGACGTTTGACTGTTTAAAGGGAATCCTTTTACATAGTCAATGCAATTAAATCAAATAATGAGAAATATGCTCTGTTCAGATTCTCCAACATGATATAGCTAGCATTCCAATCCTTAATTTGTATTTGACTTGTAATGCCAAAGTAACGTCCCTTCAAGATGACATTCCCAGAGCATCTTCCAGAGGGGAAAACCCTGGTAATCATATGCAGCAAAAACAATAGAGAATCTTTTAGCATCTCTGACTAACCAGTTTGCTGTGGCATAAGCTTTTGTGGACTACAGCATCTGACGAAATTAGAGCTCAGTTTATAATTTCTCAGATGTTTTCACCTCCCCCCCCCCAAAAGGCCACTTTGCAGAATTTTCTCCAAATGTTCTCTACAATTATTGTGTGTGTGTATGGCAGCAGCTACCATTTCTACACACACACACTTCCCCATAATGCCCTGGAATGACGCTGGCATAAAAATCAATAGCATCTATCCTTGCATTTGATTTGGGTTATCATATTTATAGCATCTTGTGGAATCCTGACTTCAATTCAGTGATGCTCTTGTAAAGTAAATTTTCTCCTGAAGTATATTTGAAAACTGAAATGAAGCACCTCTGACAAGCACTTCAGAACGCAAATGAGAAATGCCTATATGAGATCTTATTTTGTGAAACATCTCTGTAAAAAGAAGAAGATAGCAGCAGCAGGTGAGTGTGTGTTGGATGCTTCAGATTACACAAAAAGAGTCAACTGAGAATTAGCTGATTGAAAAGGACAATGCATACATAATTATTTTACTAAAGAAGCATAGGGAAAAACAAGACCTTCAGTCCTTACAAATGGCTTTACAGTTTTTGGCGATATCAATTCAGCTCTCAGTGCTCTGCCAGTGGTTATCTCAGGTGGTTGGATGTAGAATAACAGCAGCAGGCCAATGAAAGTGAAGATCCTTGTCCTGAATCTTCACAAAATGGGCACGGTACCATATAGATACATTAAGTGATACTCAAAGGCATCCTTTGCATTTTCTGCATTAATGCTTGCTGGGAAGCAGCCAAGTAAGATGGGGCGTTTTCCTGGCACCCACAAGGATATTGCCATTTGGAACACTACAGCATAATCTCCAAAGATGGCATTCTTGATCTGTTGACCTGGCTGCAATACAGAGCTATCAAAAACTGTGCTTATTTTAGGTATACCACCATTATATTTCTCTCTTTTAGTCAAAGCATTCCGGGGGGCGGGGGCAGGATATAGATATCGTATCAGATTTTATAATTACTCAGGCTACTGTTTCTTGGGCAGGAAGATTAGGGTGGGGGGGACAGACTGAAGGAAATTTTAAAAATGATTATTTATGTGACCTTTTGCTGGATTAATAGAGATCGAGATTAAAAGAGTTAATTGGTGAACCTAACATTAGATTATCATCATGGAATGTGAATGTTTTGAATAATCCAATTAAGGAGAGGAAATTACGATTTGCCCACTTAAAGATATTAGACTCAGACATAATAAATTTGTAAACTTATCTTCTTTTGACTAGTGCTTTTTTACTTTTATTCTGGTTTTCTGCAGGCTTTAAAAAACCTCCTTCCTTTCATTTCCCATGATGGGCATTTTAATTATGAACAATGGTATTTCCTGATTGTTTTTGAATTAGCTAATGTAACATGCATAATAAACCAGCAAATGAATTTTCCAGCTTTTATAGGTACACTGCCTTGAAAAGGAGGTTTGAACAGCTGGAGCAAACATTCTTAGTCACTAAATTATAAATTGCGCTTGTCAAGAGCAAACATTCAGCCCCAGCACTCAAGGAATAGATTGGTAAGAAGCTTTCCCATTTATCAGTTTAGCTATTGATCGGTTCTGCAAGGTCATTGAATTCGAGAAGTAATGAATGGAAGACTTGGTTGCTAATACACCAGGCTAATTGTGTTAATAATTTTGCATGCAGGAACTTGATAACACTTAAAAGTGCCCTGAAGCATTAAGGAGCTAATAATGTATGTAGACACTGCTACATTGGCTTTCTGATTACCAATAACCGACTCGCTGGAGGGAACAAGAAGATGGATGGCTCCACCATTCATTTTATTTTAAATAAAAGGTTCAAGAATTATAATACACAGGTGACCTGCACAAGAATTATGATACACAGATGGCGAAGGGCCATAGCTCAATGGTAGAGCATCTGCTTTGCAAGCAAAAGGTCCCAAATTCTGCCCACAGCACCTCTGGGTGGGGTTAGAAGAGAACCCTGAAACTATAGAAAGCTGTTGTCAGCCAGTAAAGACAATAATGATCTCATTGGACCAATCGTCTGACTTAGTAGATTTCTATGTTCCTATGACAAGGTTTTATCCTCCACCCCACCAAATAAGTTTCAATCCTTTGTTCTTTTAGTGGGATTTCTCAAAGAATACCAGTTCAGTATTCTGTGTTTGTTTCAAATTCTAGCCCACATTTGGGTTCATTTATTTTAGCATCACACTTTATTTCTATTTTTCTTTTGCACCCTTTTTGGACACTTCAAGTCCCCAAGGGGAAAACCACTGTACATTCTTGCTCTGGCCAATTAGATGTGTAACATATGGAAAGAGAAGTGCTATTAATGCACTTAGAATAATTTATTGTTCACTAGAGCTGAGCAAATAATTTGGCAATTTATTAAACAAATTAATCCTCTTACCGCCCGTGGCATGCCCCTCAGCAGATTGTAATTTACTTGAGCCTATTAGTTATGTAAATGCAGCCCATGAATGCCCTTTCCATTAATGCAATGGTCATGAGTATGCTAAATTCTGGGTAGGTATCAGGGCCTGTGTGCGAGTGAGAGGGTGATTTATCATGCATGTTGTTTCTTGCTTGCCGATTTCATGCAACATCTTCCAAACCACTGATTTTTCACTTTGATAAGCTCAGGACCAACAATTGTGCCAGCAGGTCCCCTGGTGAGACGCTAAGATGACAAGTCAGGAGGCAGGCATTATATATCATGGTGTGATTGGATGTAGGAAAACCAGCTGATACCAGCAGTTTACAGGTGCAGATGTTCTCTCTGTGTCTGAGACTGAGTAGCTGCAGTTTCCTGTTGTGGCCTAAGAAGGCATTGCTGCTGCATCTAGAATTGCTTATGTGGCTCAGCAGCTGCCTTTATGGTGCCATGATGAGCTGCATTTAATTTCTCAAGTTACTGCATCCTCAGGCTCCATCAGTTCAATACAACTTAGCTTTCACAGTTCTCTCAAGTTTCAACAGCAATTATGCTTTTGATCACTACAATTTTTGATAGTAGTCAATTTAATAGGTTGGGGAAGAAATGTTAGGGTTTTTTTTACAGGAAGGCTCTATAATTTTAACTTGACTAGTTTACACCCCCACCCCCACACACTGTTTCCCATTCAGCTCCCCCCAATCCACCTGTTTTTATCATCTATATTTCACGATCACAGCCTAGTTATCCAGTTCTTAAACTGGCAGGTCCTGGTATTTTTAGCTCCCCCAGGACAGAAAGCATTGCTCTCCCTTCGTCCCAATGATTTGTATTCCCTTTCTCTGAACATTATCACTTGCAGAATGCATCATTTTTGAGATGGGGTGGTCAGGATTGTAGTACTCAATGTGTGAATGCACCACTGATTTATATATGACTATTATCATCTCTTTCTGTATTTTTTGCCTCTCTCCTAATAATCCACAACATTACATTTGGCTTTTTGACAGCGGCAGGCATTACCTTGATGTTTTTAAGGAGCTATTCAGAAGGATTCCAAGACTTCTTGACTGGAAATAGCTAATTTATAACCCAAGCTAGTAAAAGTGTAGCTGGGATTTTCTTGCTCCCTCTCTGCAGCGTGCATCACTTTGCACTCCATCAACAGTAAGTTTGGCCTGCTATTTCATTTTCACCCTTCCCATCTTGCCTTAAGCTTAAGCATCCTGGGGAACTTCGTATCATTGGAAACTTTTCTGCTTTTCTTGTAACTTCATACCCCATTCCAAATAATGCATGGCTATGTTGAATTCACAACAACAATGGGCGTACTTCATTTTCGGCATTGGGCAATTTGTTTGGCAATCAGAATTGGTTACCAAGTAGTCTTGTTCTTCACACTGCACACTGGGTCTAGCGAGGCTGAGGATGCAGACTGCTGGAGATGTTACAGACATCCTAGCTTCAACGAGGGCGCTAACATTATTAACCTTTCACACCATGTGGACTTTTGCAAGTAGATTAGCATGTACATTGGAAGACAACTCATGTCTTTAAGTTTATTCAGCAAGCCACACAGAGGAAGATTATGTCAAGGAGGTTTGTGTATAGAATCAGAGAATCAGAGAATAGAATCATAGAATCATAGAGTTGGAAGAGACCACAAGGGCCATCGAGTCCAACCCCCTGCCAAGCAGGAAACACCATCAGAGCACTCCTGACATATGGTTGTCAAGCCTCTGCTTAAAGACCTCCAAAGAAGGAGACTCCACCACACTCCTTGGCAGCAAATTCCACTGTCGAACAGCTCTTACTGTCAGGAAGTTCTTCCTAATGTTTAGGTGGAATCTTCTTTCTTGTAGTTTGGATCCATTGCTCCGTGTCCGCTTCTCTGGAGCAGCAGAAAACAACCTTTCTCCCTCATCTATGTGACATCATTTTATATATTTGAACATGGCTATCATATCACCCCTTAACCTCCTCTTCTCCAGGCTAAACATGCCCAGCTCCCTTAGCCGTTCCTCATAAGGCATTGTTTCCAGGCCTTTGACCATTTTGGTTGCCCTCCTCTGGACACGTTCCAGTTTGTCAGTGTCCTTCTTGAACTGTGGTGCTCAGAACTGGACACAGTACTCCAGGTGAGGCCTGACCAGAGCAGAATACAGTGGCACTATTACTTCCCTTGATCTAGATGCTATACTGCTATTGATGCAGCCCAGAATTGCATTGGCTTTTTTAGCTGCCGCGTCACACTGTTGGCTCATGTCAAGTTTGTGGTCAACCAAGACTCCTAGATCCTTTTCCCATGTACTGCTCTCAAGCCAGGCGTCACCCATCTTGTATTTGTGCCTCTCATTTTTTTTGCCCAAGTGCAATACTTTACATTTCTCCCTGTTAAAATTCATCTTGTTTGTTTTGGCCCAGTTCTCTAATCTGTCAAGGTCGTTTTGAAGTGTGATCCTGTCCTCTGGGGTGTTAGCCACCCCTCCCTGTTTGGTGTCATCTGCAAATTTGACCAGGATGCCCTTGAGTCCATCATCCAAGTCGTTGATAAAGATGTTGAATAAGACCGGGCCCAAGACAGAACCCTGTGGCACTCCACTAGTCACTCTTCTCCAGGATGAAGAGGAACCATTGATGAGCACCCTTTGGGTTCGGTCAGTCAGCCAGTTACAAATCCACTGAGTGGTAGCATAGTCAAGACCGCATTTTACCAGCTTCTTTACAAGAATATCATGGGGCACCTTGTCAAATGCCTTGCTGAAATCAAGGTAGGCTACATCCACTGCGTTCCCTTCATCTACCAGGGTTGTAATTCTGTCAAAAAACGAGATCAGGTTAGTCTGACATGACTTATTTTTCAGAAATCCATGCTGACTATTGGTGATCACAGCATTCCTTTCTAGGTGCTCACAGACTGTCTGCTTAATGATCTGCTCCAGACTCTTCCCTGGTATTGATGTCAGACTGACTGGGCGGTAATTATTTATGTTTAGTTATACTTGCCGTTGCCCTCGCTGATGGGTGGAAGGCACCATACGTCAATCCTGTTGAAACTGAGCAGTCCTGTCTAGAAGGTGGTGTGGTGTAGTGGTTGATATGTCTAATTATGACTGAGGAGTCCCAGGTTCAAATCCCCACACAGCCCTTCTAGATGTCATTAACATCTCTCAGTCTAACTTTGCGGGATCGTCACAAGGATGGAGTGGAGGAGAAAGGACCGTGTACATTTTTCTTGGAGGCAAGGTAGGAAATATGTGTAAAATAATAATAATACAGTAAATACCAGTTGTTAGCAGCCAGGTGGGAGGTTATATGGGAACCCTATGTACACCATGAAGCTCACTGAAGAAAGACAGGTTACAAATGTAACTAATTAAATAAATTGGGGGTGGCATTATATGAATAAATTACAGAATGACAACCTGTTTTGATAATGAAACAATTTTCAGTGGTTTGTGAATTAGCAGCTTCCTATTATAGTTGGTTATACATTGTGGGAAGGTTCACATCAGGGCAGGATCCAAAGTTAAATCTGAGTGAAATCCACAGTTTCTCAAGCTGACTTTGCTCCAAACGGTAAATTTAGCCTGGCTCCTTTAAGTCCTAAACCCCTGTTTTGTGTGGGCATTCTGAGGTGCAACATGCTGGCAAGGTTTAAAGTGGCTCCACAAGCTAACATCTATCAAAAACCAAGTCCTGCTTCCCCTCCTAATATTCTTATGTGACAGGAAGTGGAGAAGCAGAAAGAAGGTCCCCCTTTTCCTTCCACTCTACAAACAAGCAACACACATCCTGCCCCACCGCTTCCCTCACCTTAACTGATGAGAACACAAGCAACAACAGCCTAACCCAGCAGCCAGGCAACAGAAGATTGGGTTTGGATTTTGCTTTGCTTTTTAGATTTCAAAGGAGTGGGAGCAATTCCTTAAGCTTCAGGAGGGGCAGGAAACAAGAGTGAAAATTGTGAGCAAGTACAGTTTTTGCGGGAAGCGGGTGGCGCTGTGGGTTAAACCACAGAGCCTAGGGCTTGCCGATCAGAAGGTCGGCAGTTCAAATCCCTGCAACGGGGTGAGCTCCTGTTGCTCAGTCCCTGCTCCTGCCAACCTAGCAGTTTGAAAGCACGTCAAAGTGCAAGTAGATAAATAGGTACCACTCTGGCGGGAAGGTAAACAGCATTTCCGTGTGCTGTTCTGGTTCGCCAGAAGCGGCTTAGTCATTCTGGCCACATGACCCGGAAGCTGTACGCTGGCTCCCTCAGCCAGTAAAGCGAGATGATCGTCGCAACCCCAGAGTCAGTCACGACTGGACCTAATGGTCGGGTTTACCTTTACCTTTACCTTTACCGTTTTTGTAAGAATACAGTGGTACCTCAGGTTACAGACGTTTCAGGTTTCAGACTCCGCTAACCCAGAAATAGTACCTCGGGTTAAAAACTTTGCTTCAGGATGAGAACAGAAATCGTGCCATGGCAGCAGGAGACCCCATTAGCTAAAGTGGTACCTCAAGTTAAGAACAGTTTCAGGTTAAGAACGGACCTCCAGAACGAAGTAAGTTCTTACCCCGAAGTACCACTGTACATTGTTAGCATTGTTCGGCATCATATACAAAATAAATTTGAAGTGCAGAAGTTCCACTATTCTACTAAATACCTATGCCCCAACTAAATATTTATGTTCCAAATGTCATCACATATACACTTCAGCTGAGTCCTCCGTGATGAAGCCATTGATAATAGCAGCCTAATATCCTCCTGATTTCATTCATAAATTGACTGTGGCAAACTAGGAATAATAGACTAGATAAGTGCATTCTCACTAGAAACAGTGACTTGTTTTTCAGTGTAAGATGGTTGCTTACGTCTCTTGCAATTTTCTTTTATGACATAGTTTATTATATGTTTGTAAAGCCAAGAACCTGAAAAATACTCTTAGCGCTTACCATTTGATATCTTCACTGAAGTAACTTTATGCAAAGGGAACAACAAAAATGAACCAACAGCAACACAGGATTACAGACTGTGCAAGATTCAATAAACAGTTGACCAGGCACAAACTCCCATTCAAATAAACACTGTACAAACTTCTGAGCAAATTTTTGTATTGTAAAACTAATGAAAAGGAACCCAAATAAAGCCACACAATTTGCCCAGTATATGTTAGGCATCCATCAAAGCATCAGCCCAAATCAGCATAGCCAAAGATCAGGAAGGATGGTAGTTGTAGCCCAACAAGTACCTGAAGGAACAACCAGTTCCCCATCTCTGCCTTAGATAAAGCATACAGTACAGCATAGTGTCAGAGGCTCTGCAAGTCTACAGTCTTTTCTACTGATAGTGCTAAAATCAGATTATTCACAGCAAACATCACATTGGTTAATAAATAGCACACAATAAAGAAGGGTGTTGCCAATACACCAATGAATAAGGTCCAATAGAATACTTATGAAATTAAAATTTCTACCCCCGACATTCATTATATATCTGTTACTCTGGAGCTTATTTGTGAATTGGGATATAATGGTGGTGTGACACTGTTCTGTGTTACTAGCTTTGTTGTCCCCAGGAAGCAAGTGCCATATGGATAGCTAGCATTATCAGAAGCTATTCATGTGAGGAGGTTCCTCACATGAGTTTGGCTATCCTAACCATGACAGCAAGCACATTTGAAAAATGGGGAGTTCTTGTCACTGTTTAAAATTGCAGGAACCACATGGGGGGCCCTTTCACACGATCTGCTTTCCACACAGTCTGCTCCCTGCAGAAATCACGACACCAACCAGAAAATGTGGGGGGGGGGGACACAGGAAAGGGCTGTGGGGTGGGAACAACAACAATAAAAGCATAAAACAAATACAACTAATAATACCATTTACAGGGCCAAAAACCTGAAATTCACTCTTCACTTCTAAAGGTCCAAGTGAACAGGTGCATCTTAATGAGCTGATAAAATATGTAAATGGTTGGTTAAAAGTGCTCTTGAAGCCTGAGAGCATCCTTTGTCCATCTACCTGGGAGTAAATCCCATTGAACACTATAGGGCTGCCTTCTGAGTAGCCACATATAAGGTGGCACAATGCAGTCCAGAGGAGCTAGAGAAAAATAAATGCCTTTGCCACATCAAACTTACTTGGTATGCTATGGTAAAAGGGGCATTTGCTTGTTAGCTGTTCCTAACCTATTTATCTTCTTCCTCCTTTTAATAATGCCTTCAAATGGTTTCTGGAGGAAGTGATTTAAGGACGGCAATCTCAGTATCTGCTATGTTATTCTATTGAACAACGCTAATAAAATAGAGGGCACAAATACACTCCCCCCCTCCATACCAACATAATAAATCAAAATCTTCTATTCAAAGCATTTCGAAAACACTTTCACAGACAAGGGCTTTTGGCATGATATTTGGCTTTCCGCTGCCAGTGGGTATTTCAAAGCCTAAGTCCAAGACAGAGATAAATTGATTGTTTTTCCTCTCTACAAAACTCTTCAAGTGACAGCATCCTGAAAACAGACTTGGTAAACAGTATTTAGCATTAAACAATAAACACCTAGAAACAATGATAAACTGTTTAAAAGAGCCACAAGTGATTTGCTTCTTCTGTTTCGTTAAGAGACTTTAATTAGCACTTTAATTACAGTGGCGTCTGCAGGAGTTATTGAATCCTTTTCAGCAGGGCTTGTGGAGCAGTATCTGGCACAATAAGCCCAAATCTTCCCTGCACTTGCTAGCTGATCTGAAGTGATAGTGGAGAGCATAATGCAGATGAGAAACATCTGTTGGTATAGTGCCTTCTGCTAAAGGACCTCTGAAGAAGCCTCTAGTGACTGAATGTTCTGAGACAGCAAGAGGTTTGATTCCCCCCCCCCCCTAAAAGAAGGAGAAACTTTCTGTAGGAGACTCGTATAGAAACAAATGGTGTTTTCATGGTTGTTTGGCACCAGCCCATCTGCCTGTGTGTTAGTCAATTAAACCACTCGTTATGATTGCTCTTAAATAAGAATTCCGTATTTCTAAGAAATCAATATTTTAAGTGTGGCAGCACCTACACTTTGGAACACCCTACCTATTGATATCAAGCAGGTGTCTTCATTTTACTCTTTTTTTGATTAAGGGCCGGATACAAATTTAATTACTATTATATGTTTGTTTAGACAAGCCTCTTAGAAACCCGTTGCCATGGCAATTTCTTTACCTCCTGTCCTTGTTCGATGTCAGCAGCCCATCCAAGTGCCCACCTTTACCTTCTCAAAGGATTATGCTAGAACCATGCTTTACGATCAGAAAAGGTAGGGTGGTGTAGTTAGCTAGTCATAACCATTCTGGGAATAGTCATGTTTATAACACTGCTATGAAAAGAATGGTGCCTGGAGATCAATAGAGTTCAAAGGGATTAATATTAAATACCGCTCAGGAACAGAGATAGATAAAAAAGAATAAAATGCAAACATCTTAGGATAGAACTTGCTTTGCAACTTAGAATGATCTGTTGTTAAAAATGCAGTGGAAGGAATTTTATTTTTGTTTTCTCATGAGAAAATGTCGTATGATTTAGGCCCACAAGAGCATCAGACACTTACTCAATACCCGGGGTTATATGTGACATCAACTTTGGGGCAGGAAATTCTGACTAAACATCAGAAAGAACTTTCTGTCAGTAAGAGTTGTTTGATAGTGGAACAAACTCCCATGAGAGGTGATGGGCTCTCCTTCCTTGGAGGTTTTTAAGCAAAGGTTTTATGGCCATCTGTCCATGGGTGATCTAGTTGAGATTCCTGCATTGCAGGGGGCTTGACTAGATGACCCTCGGGGTCCCTTCCAACTCTACAGTTCTGTGATTCAATTATTTGTTGTTGCTAAGCTGCTTAGATCTGTTTCTTGTTACGCTCCTCAAACTGCTCAAATATTCTGTTTGATTTTCATGAAAGTAAAATTAGGTTACTAAGGATTTTTCTCTCTCTCCTTTGCAGTTTTAATTTAAATAATTGGCAATACAGTTCCTCTGCCAGACCCATGGAAGTAGATTTTTTCCCACAGAAGAAGGTTCATGCTTGTTGGTTTGCTGAACAATTTACAATTGGCCTAAATACGGATGCTGTGAAAATTTATCTTTTGGGAGCATCAATGACATTTCTATGGGTAGTATTCAACTAAGTTTTATTCACAGTAAAGCTACTGAAATTAATAGATGTAATTTTGTCGTGTTCATTAATTTCAGTGGGTTTACTCTGAGTAAAACTTGGTTGACTACCACTCTATGTTACAGATAACATGATGCCCTAATTGTTTATCACTGGACAGTTCCAGTTCTGTTGAGTCTTTTCCACAGTGGCCCCACAGTTGCAGCACACCCTGTACCAAGAGCTAAAATCAATGTCCTCCTTGCTCCCCTTTAAAGGTAAAGGGACCCCTGACCATTAGGTCCAGTCACGGACGATTCTGGGGTTGCAGCACTCATCTCGCTTTATTGGTGGAGGGAGCCAGCGCACAGCTTCCAGGTCATGTGGCCAGCATGACTAAGCTGCTTCTGGCGAACCAGAGCAGCACACGGAAATGCCGTTTACCTTCCCACCAGAGCAATACCTATTTATCTACTTGCACTTTGATGTGCTTTTGAACTGCTAGGTTGGCAGGAGCAGGGACCGAGCAACGGGAGCTCACCCCGTCGCGGGGATTCGAACCGCTGATCAACAAGTCCTAGGCTCTGTGGTTTAACCCACAGTGCTACCCGCGTCCCTAAATAAAATTATACTGTTTAATATAATCAAAATCTTAGTGTCCACATAATTAATTTTCATTAAATTCAGGTCAATGCATTCCAAAAATACTAGATAAAAACAAAATGCAACTGTATCTCAGAAATCTGAGCAATGCGCAAAATAAAAGCAATTAAAAATTAAGTGTCAGAATCCAGGAAAGCTTGGGTGAATATATAAGTTTTCAAAAGGTGTTTGAAGGTGATTGCTTTCTCTACCTCATCTAGCACCTGCAGGAGGTTGGGTACTACCACCAAGAGAGCCCACTTCCACAATGTCACAAGGGAACTTGGTGCCAAGATGTTCACAATTTTAAAAGTCAACAACAAAACCAGGAGTAATGTGCATTTGAGAATAAAATTTGTTTAGAAGCATATCCATTGAAATAAAAGTAGGTATTTAAATATGTATTTTGTTGCAAGATAGGTGATAATAATATCTTAATATATTTTTGTGTGTTTTTAATTTTTACTGAAGGTACTGGTAAATGTGGGAATGGGACAGAATAAACATGCAAAATTGGCATTGATTTTAACTATAGGCTGATCTATGCCTCTCCCCCCCCCCCTTGCTATTATCTAAGAACCTACTGACTGGATTACTAATGTACTCCTAAAATAGCAAGCCTAAATGATCCCTTATTCTGAATTCAAGAAAAAGCACATCTGTTAAGCATTTTTTAAATACATGTGTTAACATGTATTCAAATTTATCCCACTGAAATAAATGGCACTTAAAAGTGCAATTTTATTGCATTATATTCTAAATGGGCAAAGTTTGATGGTCAGTTAAGATTCCATGAGACATATCAAGCACCATCGAGGAAGTACACTGTATCTTAGCAATGTTGAAATTAATAAAAATCCTGCAGTGCCTATGCATGATTTCAGAATGTAATATTTCATTATTAGATCTTTTTAGACCCACATACAAATTCCATTTGCTTAATTCCATAGCATAAAATATCAGATATTGATGCCTTTGAATATTTGGGTTAAATGACTTTGCAAATGGAAAGAATCTTGGCTCATTTGACTGTACTTTTATCACTAGCCAATAAAAAAAGGACACAGATAAAGGACCTGAAAGACTTGGTGAACCATATTTGAAATATTAGTTATTTAGGGGTCATTTTCTCTTAACAGCCTCATTAACTATAACATGATTCATATAGCTCTTTACACCTGTCCAGTTGGGTGGGTGAGTGGGTGGGTGGACCCTTTTGATATCTCTTAGAAATCTGTCAATACTAGACTATGTTGTCACTTTACCAAATTGCAAAAGAGAAGACATTTTCACCATGTCTTTCGAGTTCAAATCAAATCAAATCCCTTTATTGGCATCGCAGTATAAAACATTTCAATTCACTGGGATACCGTAATTAAAAGGAAAAGGGTGAAGCTGTCAAGAGTCATAAGGTCACACTGTGGTCATGTGCACTTAGATATGCTGCGTCTCCCTGTCTGTTCCCTGAAAGGATGGATCGTTGGGAAACCTTTTGGGTAAGATTGTGGCTAAAAAGAAGGCTACTAAAGCAGTGATATCTCTGTCCTGATCTGCCAGGAGAAACCTCATTTGACTACTTCTCAGAGTTATAGGCCAGAAGTCCAACATTTTGCTCAGCATCAGTTGGCGAGGTCTGCTGTGTAAAGAGCAATCTAAGAGAATATGGTCCATTGAATCAGGTACTCCTTGATTGCAGGCACACAAACGGGCTTGATATGGAGTATGTCAGAATCTGCCTTTGGGTGTCTTTCGAGTTACTAACTACAAACCTTCCTCCTCTAGATATGGCAGCTTTCATTGCTTTTAATTTATTTTTATGGATAATTCTTTGCAGCTTGCACAGGGCTCATTTCAAAGCAGAAGAGTTCCTCAACTCAGGTTTAACCAATGGATATACTGTTAGGAGTTCAGCCTACACTTGAGTAGGACCCTGGTAGAGACACATGCCCAACTGGCATGTTCTCTCCCTCCTGGTCAATCATTCGGGAGCTTCAAAAGCTTTCTTCAGCCCGAACATCACAGCGATCAATGCCAACCAACACCGGCACACTTAGGGATCCGCAGAGTTTGCACATCATGCGTAACAGACCTCAGCAACTCAGCATTTTGGCTAATCTACTTTATTTACATATAAACACACATGGAGCACTGCAACATGGCTCCCTATCTCTCTAGCATCAGGCAGCAAAGAGAAAAAGAACAAAGGACAATAGTCCCACTTCACGGAATACAGTAACGCAAACATCCTGTTTCCATCACTTCCTACTCTGTGGAGTCATAACATATACGATCATGTGATAGACAACAATCCCATGACTGCAATCATGGAGCAGGAATTCTACAACCATATGATAACCCAGGCAACACTGATCTGAAGGTCCTCTGAAGCTAAACTCCGAACCTTAAGCTCTGGAACTGGCAAAATTTCTTCTCCACCTCTACTTATGGCACTTGGAGGTCTCTCGCGCATTTACAGCACAGTGCCGGGAAGTGTTATTACACTGGCAACAGGACCCCAGACTGGAAAGTCAGGTTTGCATTAACACATACCACTCAGCATTTCTTTTCTATACATATATACACTTCACCTTACAAACCTGTCTAAGAAAGAAAATTCACATCATCTCAATTCAGGTTGTAAGTTTTACTTTAAAAGAAAAGTGTGCTACCAGTAGTGGTTTAGTATAAAACTGTTTCTCTGATCAATGAGAAGTCTTGACCTTTCATCCATGAGCAAAATTCATTCTTTCACCACCTAGAGGATAATTTAATGGATGTGGAGATAACAAATTATCAGGGTGTTACCTATTGGAAAAACAATAGAGGAAAGGAAGGTTGTAATACCCAGACCATGTGCTCAAAAGCAATCCCTTTGAGTAAAGTAGTTTGAGTTTTCCGAACTAAGAAAGCTTGGACAGCCGTGAAGAATACTAAATGAAATTGTTCTTTAACATGAACATTTGCACAATACTTATGAGACAGAAAAGAAAACCCTCCCAACTGAAATATGTCATCCATCTTATGAAGCGATAAAACTGTTCGTATTTCAAGTTAGAAATATTATCTAGTGGAGTGGAAATATTGTTTACATTAGAAGCAAAGGCATCCATATTGTTCTACAGGAAAATTTCCAAAATCTGCAATAGGGCCATAGCTTTATTATGGCAAACCAAAATGTCATGGAATAGTGAGCAAGTTTTTCAAACCTCCAGAGCTCTTCAGCAGGTTAGGTCACAGTAGCCAAACTACAACTTCCATAAGTCCCAGCAAGCATAGCCAAAGATCAAGGAAATTGAAGATGATGGAAATTGTAGTCCAGCAATGTATGGAGGCCACCATGTTGGATATTCATGTGCTAGATGTTATGCAAAGTGGTAGGGAGTGTTCAAGCCATAAAGTCTGTATTTGTCATAGTCTTAAGATAGAGTACAGTAACAGGTTGCAGATTTAGTTAGACGGGGCTCTCCTAGGTATTGTGCAGATTTCAGATTATATTTAGTAGTGTTGGGATTAAAAAACGACAACACATACACTATGTGTTTGGAAGGAGCCATAGAACGTGCTTTGCAAGCAGATTGGCCTAAATTCACTCCTGGCTTCTTTAGTTTAAAAGAAGATCTCAACAGCTAGTCAGATATTCAGAATTAGGCTAGATGGACGAGTGGCACAGCAGCTTCCTATATTAATTGTACCCTACTGGAATCAATGGAGTTGAAAAGGTCTTAACTCTGGCTTGATTGTTCCCCTTGCCTGCTTGACTCAGTTATAGAAAGTGACCATTCAGATTACAATAATATCTCCACATGCCTTCTTTTACCTCTACTTTTTCTTCCCCATTGGCTGCACTGCCTCATTGGGAACTCCTGAAGTATCTATTAAAGCTGAGCATACTCCTGGCCTTTTGTCGAGATTGAATGCTTGCTGAAAATAGAATCAGATCTTCTCTCTGCCCACTGCTTCGCTTTCTGAGCTTCGGTCCCAAGAGGGCTAGTTTTTATGCTGCTGCTAGGACTGGGCAAAATATAAATTCACCACTTACTGCAATTCCTTGGCATCTGAAGTGAAATCTGTCGGGTGGGGGTGACCTCTTGCTAGCAAGCAGCACATCGTGATAACAGTTCCAAAAAGATGAAGAACGTTCCTACATTATAATCGCTTCCCCCTATAAAAGTAGTTTTTAATTTCTTTCTTTCCCCTGCATAAATGATCTTTGCATTTTCTTATTCACCGCTGAAGAAGCTTTCAGTACCATTTACAAGGTGACATCCTTCGCATAGCAAATGCATTGCAGGCCTCTTTTTATTAGCATACAAAATTCCACTCATCTCCCAAGATTTCCCCGCATGTTATTATTGCCTGTTCTTTTAATACTGCCCTCACATGTTGATGACCCTCCCCATGTATTCAATGCCACTCAATGCTGATTTGTTGATGATGTTTCTGCCATTACGAATGATCGTGAAATACTTATCTTGCTGCTTGAAAACCAGTTAAGCCAGTACTAAATGGCAGGCCAGCCCCTATCCAAGGTCAGGTTTGAAATGCATCAATAAAATAGCATTCTGCACAGGGCAAGTAGGTCAAAGTTCTCCACATCTGCCTCATTTGCCTGTAAATATAAAGTGAATCCTAACGGATGTCATACCTTAGTATATTATTGCATCAGGCATAAGATAGACATCTCTGGACTGTAGCTTTGCATTGTGTAGGCCAATGCAGGAATTATGGTCTGCTGCCAGCAGCAACACAAGGGGATGAAATAGTCTCCCTACACTTGCATCAGGAACTCTGCGTCTGGTCCTACTCTATGTCTTTAATGACTGCCTTCGCCAAATCATATTTGTTTCATTTAGATTATATGAAACTTTTAATCCCCATGATTAAATAACTGAAATGGATGATGAAGCAAACCTTTCACTGAACATAGTAGAAAACACTGAAGATAATATTTGGTTCTTTCTTTTCTTTTTGTTACATTTGCACTTTTCTTTTTCTAACAAATCAATAAAAATTGTGTTGTTTTTTTAAAGAAAGGAAAAACTGGATTTTGTCAAAGCTCTAACAAATACGTTTGGCTAAAAATTTTAAGCAATTTATCTTATATATGTTGTTTTCACTAATATATTCATTTTTATGGTCATTACCCCCTAATATATGCATTTTTGTTGTTATGTACTGAAGTTCTCACCCTGGGCCAGCAGGGGGATACTGTAGATAGTTATGCAAATGAAAGATCGAAAGTGACGCTCAGGGATTGGATAGTTTGTATGCAAATGAAGGATCAAAAGTGACATTCAGTGATTGGATAGTTTTAGAAAATGGCAACAGTTACATTGTTCTGGAGCTCTATACGAGCAGGCTGACTGAGCTCCTCAGTCAGTTCTGTTCCAGCTTACAAATAAAGAGCTGCTTTGGAAGAATCGCTGTGTCGTCTGATATGTTCGTCCACAACTTAACATTTGAAAAGATAATTTGGTTGAGGAACTGCATCACAAAATTTGGTAAATGTGAATTTTGAAGGAGAACTATGTTGCAACACTCATGTGGCTTGGGAAAGTGTGAATTTGATAAATTCACCTTTAAATGGGAATAGAATTGAATTTCTCCCCCATCTCTAGCCCAGAAACATGCTTAGTGCTTCATCTACTATTTGTGCGAACAAGGTTTAAGAGAAGTACTCCACAGAGAAAAGCAGCAAGAATCAAAAGTTTTATGTGGGTTATAGTGTATGGAAACAAAAAGCTGAAGAGAGGGAAAGGTGTCTAAAAGCCCTCCACACTTAAATAATAATAATAATGATAATGATAATAATTCCTCAGTAGCAAGTATTACTTTTCTCAAGATTCTTTTACAGAAATTAATGTCTTCACTATGTTTTAATATTTATTAGCTGATTCATCAAACATTAACAAATTCCTCTTGACTGCCTGTAGAGGTTAATGTGAAGCATATTTATACAGATAAAATGCTGTTCCAAGGTATGTAAATTATAGGAGTGCAATAAGTGCAAAAAGTGAGATATGGAAAATTCCACTGCATAAAAGGAAAAAAGGTGCCACTGCAAGCTACATTTGCATAGAAATTGTTGTACTTTTCTGATTATAACAGGGAATAGCCTGAGATAACAAACCCGCAAACAGAATATATTTTTGAAACTGAAACTAGATTATAGCATAACAGTGTTGCAGCTTTCTTTTTTTTTTTTTGTCTACTACTTTAAAATTTAAATTCAATCACTTTTATTTGCAATATTTAAATACAAAAGGTATCCTAGGTATAGATGGTGCTTGGATGAGCAGGCTATAGAACAAACTCACTCATTTATTACTGAAACCCTGTCTTGAAGGTTCATTTGAAGGCAGTGAAAGTCAAAGCACAGAAAACCAAAGGGGCATTGATGAAGTTCTATTACAATAAGGAAGGGCAGCTAATTGTACCTGCTCTAAAGATATTTGGTAGCAAAGTGCTGACCCTAATGTCTATGGCATTGAAATATGGGGTTCTGATTTGAACTCCATTAAAGTTTTGAAAAGTATGCAGAATATTTTTCTTCAGAAGGTATACTCTACCATCAGGAAGGTCAGCAGCTGTTCTTCATACAGAATTTGTGTGGCCAACAATTAAGGCAAGAGTGGATGATGCTCAGTTAAAGTGTGTGTGTGTGTGTGTGTGTGTGTGTGTGTGTGTACACACTATGTCTATTGAGCATTTTCCTTCTTGGTGCAATATGGATTGGGTGATAACAAATCCTCAAAACTCACCTGGGCCCATATTGCTCAGTCAACAGCCTCCCTTTCCAGAGGCCCCTGAATGGAGTTTGGAATGGGATAATTTACACAGGTGTAAATTATGTTGGCCTAAGTTATGCAGGCTTCCTATAGATTTGTTCTGTTAATCGTGCATATCCTGCCTTTCTATTTACGAATTGCCCAACACAGCAAACAATCATTAATATGCTATACAGAATATCAAAACCTAAACTATCAATACAAGGTAAAAATCAACAACAGTTCATCAAGAAATATTTCAGTAATCAGATAAATACAGATTCATACTAAAGCCACCATACAATCCCAAAGGCCAATGGAACATCACGGTATTGCAGTATCCTATGCTCAGAAGTAAGACCCCATTACTGTAAATTATGGGGGTTGCCCCAATGTGCATCATTTTGCACTTACCCTGAATTTTACTTCCCTTGAAGGGAATGGGTTGGCCATGTGAGTGCCCTTTAACCCTTTGATGCCCATGATGCTGGCGAAACTGTCTTCCTCCGTAAAATTATACTACTTCAGAATAGAAACTAGGTATGTCACCGTCTACCTT
Source organism: Podarcis melisellensis (assembly GCF_964234715.1). NCBI lineage: Eukaryota > Metazoa > Chordata > Lepidosauria > Squamata > Lacertidae > Podarcis > Podarcis melisellensis. Next base: position 40,754,401 of record NC_138537.1, read on the forward strand.
TGTAGCAGTTAATAATCACTACTATTGCTTGCCACTACTTCATTCCTGCAGCTACATTTTGCAAGAAAGAAAAAGCTTTCCAAGAATGTCAAACCGTCCCTCTCTCCCACTGAGGATTTCAGGAGTGAACTACATCACAGGCTGAAAAGGCATTCACTGAAACTCACGCTGTTTAAGTCGTGCCAAAATGTGACATTGAGCAGTAGCATTCATAATTCATGTGGCATCATTAGCAGATTCTACAAGACATCCAAAGGCCATCATGTCAATGAATAAAAATGGTGTGGGTATTATTGATACCTGCCTCTATCTAAATGTATTTAGAAGTGACAAAACACATCACTATAGTTACTCAGGAAATTAGCATAGGATAAATTACAGCTTTCGGCTGACATGTGAAAGTGATCCTTGCCCATTTTCCTCACATTCAAAACATAGCTTTATTATTGTAAACAAAAATGCTTCCGCAAGATGTATTGTCGGTGCTTTAGCAATATTGTTTTAATTAGCAATTTATATTACAGTTGTTCAGTGCCCAGTATGCTAAGATTGTCTAGCCCTTTAGAATAAATAATACTGACCCTATGACCTGATCTATTCCTATTTAGAACAGAACAAAATTGACAAGCTAGGACCACAGTTATCAATATTTCATTCACACTCTTAGAGCTATCAAGCAGGCTCTGAACTGAAAGCTGTTTAACTGTCAGGGGCACGGTTAGGCACTTAAAAAGCCTCAGAGACCAGTGTGCTATAGTGGTTAGAGTGTTAGACTAGGATGCAGGAGTTCAGGGTTCAAATCCCCACACAGCGATGAAACTCACTACATTTCCTCAGGCAAGCTACTATCAGTCTCTCTAACCTACCTCACAGGGCTATAGAAAGGATACAATGGTGAGGGGGAGAAGCTTGAGCTCCTTGGAGGAAAGGGGGGATGTGGCTGAAACTCATATATGCAAATTTAGATTTATTTAAGTCTCTGAGCAAATTGAAGTGGTGGGTGGCTGTGGTTTCACTGGCATTGTACTTTGCAGCATGGCCAGCAGATCTGCAAGCAAAGTTGTTCTTAAGTATAGTTGCACCTTGGAAGTTGAATGGAATCCGTTCCAGAAGGCCATTGAACTTCCAAAGTGTTCAAAGCCAAATTGTGGCTTCTGATTGGCTGCAGGAAGCTCCTGCAGCCAATCAGAAGCAGCGTCGGACATTTGGCTTCCCAAAATAGTTCACAAAGCGGAACAGTCATTTCTGGGTTTGCGACATTCGGGAGCCAAAACGTTTGGGAACTAAGCTGTTCAACTTCCAATGTACAACTGTAGCTAAAAAGGAGGAGGAGGATATCTGGAGATCGGAAGAAAAGACCCAGGACTCCCACTCCACACCTCCAACGATGTTCCTTCTTATGGCACACCCATTCAAAGTCTTACTTAAAAGGTAAAGGGACCCCCTGACCAAACTGCTAGGTTGGCAGGAGCAGGGACTGAGCAACGGGAGCTCGCCCTGTCACAGGGATTCGAACTGCCGACCTTCTGATCGGCAAGCCCTAAGCTCTGTCGTTTAACCCACAGCGCCACCAAAGCCCCACATATAGCAGTACTAGTTTCACCTTCTACCCTTTTGCATATGAATGTCTTTTTTATATCAAGCCTGCCGTAATTTAAAGTCAACAGAAACTTTCATAAGCTGGAGCATTGGGCAACTGGCTAGGGTTCAACACTGTTTCAGTGGAAGTTGTATTATAATTGATTACAATGTGAATATCTTTGAGCAATGTAAGTGTGATTCTTGAAAGGAAGACGCTAATCTTGACTGCCTTAAAACCATATCCGCAATTGTATATTTATTATAATTATTGAAAGCCATAATGAGAAGGGGGATAAAGAAAGATTAACATATAATAAATTGTAAGTTTACAATTAGCAAACTACCCAAACAAATGTGGTATCTTTGACAAGGCTCATCCGTTGAAATTCAAGTATTCGTTAAGGCTGCTTACATGATAAACTTTACTGAAACCTTGGGATGCAGAAATCTGTAATGCTGAAGAGATCACAGGAAGCTGTGTTATACTGAATCAGACTCACTGATCCACCTAGTTTGGTACTGCCTGCACTGACTGGCAGTGGCTCTTCAGAGTTTCGGGCAAGGTGTGTATCCTAGCCCTATCTGGAGATACCAGGGATCAAACCTGGGACCTTCTGCATGCAAGGCAGATGCTGCGCCACTGCGCTACAGCCCTTTCCCTTGAATTTGAATGCTTCTAAGTAAGACTTTGATGGGATGCAGGTGGCGCTGTGGGTTAAACCACAGAGTCTAGGACTTGCTGATCAGGAGGTCAGCGGTTCGAATCCCCGCGACGGGGTGAGCTCCCGTTGTTCGGTGCCTGCTCCTGCCAACCTACCAGTTCGAAAGCACGTCAAAGTGCAAGTAGATAAATAGGTACCGCTCCGGCAGGAAGGTAAACGCCGTTTCCGTGCGCTGCTCTGGTTCGCCAGAAGCGGCTTAGTCATGCTGGCCACATGACCTAGAAGCTGTACATCGGCTCCCTCGGTCAATAAAGCGAGATGAGCACCGCAACCCCAGAGTCGGTCATGACTGGGCCTAATGGTCAGGTGTCCCTTTACCTTTTTTTACACATTTGTCCCTGCAAACTTCCGGTTTAGGAGAGGAAGGCCGGCTGCGCATCCTCAGTGTATCCAGTTCTGCAACTGTGTCTATTTTTTTATTTCATATTTTTATTTATTATTATTTATTTATTTATTTCATATTTTTAAAAAAGAGATAACAACCAACAATTTTTTCAACAGAATTCTAAAGCAACAGAATACATCCCATCTTGACTTGTCTGCTAAAGAACTCCTGAGCATCTGCCACAGGATTTGTGAGTGTACATTCAGATCCTACAGAGTGTTGTCCAAGCCTATGGGTCTTCTTTATTTTTATTGATTTTATGCAAAGCAGTGTAATAAACTGAACATTAAACAAACCAAAACAGAGCAAACCTGACCTCGTATTAATCATTGCACATCAATACACTTTAGGAATAACTAAAAGTGATTTGAGATAGCAAACTTTGCAAAAAGGGTACCATCTTATTTATTCCCAAGTTGAGTAGTAGACTGTTGAACACCCTCAGCTGAAGTATTACTAAAGGATAAGAAAGGGGTACGACAGTGTATCAAATGAATCAGGTTTCACGTGACCCATGAAGCCTTTGGGTCTTTACGATCTCCCCATGTGAATGAAGGCTGCGCCATTAGAGTGGCACATCAACAAGAAGAAGAGATACTGGAGAAAAGATTGGTTTCCAAGGAAGCTTCTCTGCCATTATTGACCTTCATATTGATAACCTTTCAAGGTAATCTCTGGGTTCCCCCAGAAAGCAGTTTTTACTGAATGTACGCAGTCCGTGTCTTACTTTCATCACTTTTCTTCTGATAAGAGGTCTCTTTCTTCAGCTTAGTAGGACAGAAATAGATTTTATCCCAAGCATTGTTTATGAACTCTTCACCTAATTATTTACTTATCTTAAATCACTCCTAGGAAAAGCTTCATTGCCCAAAGCCACTTCACTTGTGCAAACAAACTTAAAAAGTATTGTGTGGCTTTTTTCTTTATTTGAATAAAGTGCTTGGATCACCAACAATAAATGGCAGCTAGAAAGGGACGGGGTGGAGGGCCCACCATTCGTTAAATAATGTAAAACCTATCTGGTGTGTTGGGAGAAGATAAGGGCTGTTTATCAGAAAGACAGAATGATGGAAAGAGGAAATAAAAGCCAGCATAGCCATTCTTTGCACACTGCAAAACTGTGATTTCCTTGTACAAAGAAAGTATTCACAATTAAAACACCCTAATGCATTAATGAGCTCTGTTCCATCTGTTTGTAGAAAATTCACACAAGAAATGAATTAATTTCAACCTCTTGAATCATTTTTATATATTTAAGGCATGTGAACATCATGCAGGTATATGGGGAGGGTGCATACCCACAATACGTACATGCACAGTTATATACTTTCCAAATATTTCTCAGTGTAAAATGACAATGCTGTAATGTGTGCCTCTATAGAATAAAACTGTGTAGATCTCTTTGTTCCTCGTCCATTCCACCATAACCCCAAAGCTCTGGTTTACCATTAAAGCCACTGCTTTTGCATCTTCTCAGAATGAAAAACAGGGTTGGATGCCATCATCATATATATGGCACCTTATTCCAAAGCCCCAAGGGGCAGTTTCCTAAAAATATTAAAAATCAATGGGGGGGGGGGGCTCTGTGGAGATCCATGGGACAGAACTCATAAAGCATACTGAAGATGTATACTGCTGTTCTGTTCTGTTCCAGGGGGTGGTTCCAGCCTAATGAAGCTCTTCTTCAAGTGGATAGGGTGCCAGACACAATATTGGGTTTTGGCAAAGGGAGCAAGGCAAAGTCCAGCACATCCAAGTTCAGGTTCCAGTAAGGTGATACCCAAACAAGATTCACATTCTAACGAGGCAAAGTCCAAGTAAAGGCATGAAAGGCAAAACCCAAGCAAATCAGAAGGCAGATTCCAATAAGACCAACACCAATGCTAATCCACACTTCTATTTATCCCATGATTTCAAGGCACTGGTCTGCAAAGCTTTTCTTTCATCCCACCACTTTCATCAGGATAATAATAATAATTATCTATAGCTATACCTATATTGCACCCATCTGACTGAGTCGCCCCAGCCACTCTTGGTGGTTCCCAACAAAATTTTAAAAACACAATAAAACTTCAAACATTAAAACCTTCCCTGTATAGAGAAAACCCGCTGTTTACTGCTGGATCAGAATTAATGTCAATCAGCAGAAAACCCAATTGATGTTTGTTCCAATTCAAAAGTAAACAGTGGGCTTTCCTGGGATAAGTGACAAAGCAAAAGAAGAATCTCTCAAACCCATACTGGAAATCATGGAACAAATTGGAGTGTGGAGGAGCCCCAAGCTAAACAGTAGCACCCTGGATAGCTCCATGTGAAGCTCAGGCTGAAGAGTCATGCAGGCAAGTTCAACTGCTGCTTCTGTGACAAATGAACACAGACTGAAACAAGGCGACAGGTCCAACATCTTCAGTCAGCAAAGCCTCTTCAATTAAAAAGGCCTAACCTTCTTCAGAAGCCATTGTCTCCAGCACAGGAAGAACATGACTCTGCTAGGTGCAACCTCCTCAGGCACCAGAGGTAACGGAAAAAATATGTGATTCTTGTGCTAGAGCTTCTGGGGCATTGAGGACTGCTGGGACCAGTCCTGAAGGAAAAATACTTCCCTGATACTTCCTCACAATCCACACTGTCATCTCCCAAAGATGGGGAGTCAGGTGCTGGGGTCATGATACCTACATGTAATGGCTGAAGGGAGCCACAACTGTCCCTGAGTCCCCATGGCATGTACACACAGTATAGGAGAGAAGAAACATGCAGCAAACTCATCTGTAATGTCCCCTGGACTCTACATGTTTTCACCAGAACTGGCTAAAGAATTCTCAACCCAAACTTGTGGGTGAAAGGAACCCTTTTACAAGGAAATACTGCTGTGTTTAATCTGAACGAAGTTGAACTGCATTCAGAAAATATGTCTGTAGCTTCAAGTCTTCAAGCTAGGCTTTTAATGTAACTGATATGATGAAGATAGGCCCAAACAATGTAAATCCAGATCCACATACCATACCTAGGACATTCCCAGCACCATGGACACCTGCAGGAACTTTTCCAGGGGGAGGGGCAAAGTAAACAATGCAAATAAATAAATCAACATACACAGCTACATTAGAGAAGAGGTCTACCATTTCTAGTGACTGAGCAGTGGTGAGGCATTTGTAGATCTGGCCTCTGAGAAACTTGTATTCTAGGTCTACACTTCTCTTGGCTCTCAATGGGCAGAACCACAGGTGCCAGCTTCTCAGGATGATTGAGGGAGCCCAACACATACTGATTTTGCATGTGTGATGTCACAAGGAACAGGGGGCGGAGCTGAATGCCCTCTGAACACTGAGGGACCCCTGCGCCCTCTAGTAGTAGATGTGGTAGTAGTAGTAGTAGTAGTAATATTTTAGTCTAGCTTTCTCTTTGTCCAATTAGCTAGATCTGCTTTCCTGCTTACCATGGCTTCATTCACTGCCTAAAACCCAAAATGAATGGAAGCAGACTGGTTCGTCACAAAATAAAGGGGGAGAGGCACATTTTGCCTCATACCTCACATTCTACAAATGCTAGAAACATTTAAAAACAACGTCTGGGAATCTAGGGGTTACAGTTCATCTGGGAATGGGTGTTCTCTCTCTCTCCACCTCACCCGTTGGACACTCATGAGCTGCACTTAAATGTATGTAACATAGGAGAAGAGGTAGTAATAGAAATATATTTTTTTTAAAAAAATAACTTTCCTGCAGTTTGCTATCATGGAGGATGTTGTACTAAGAATAACTGACTAAAAAGCAAATATTTTACTAGATTGTAGATCCTATAACATGAAGATTGCAGCAAAAAAATACACAAAAAACACAAGTCCTTTGCTTCATTATTTGAGTTTTTAAAGGCCATTAGCAATTAATGTCATTTTATTTTAGTGCAGGCAGTGAAGAGAGGATAGGTTGCTAGATGTTAAATAGGTTTACTACATTTTCCATAAAGTTTCTGAAATATTGAAGGTTGAGCCCAAAGTGTCTGAGCAGGACTACAGCTCCTTGATTCTGCAGAGTATCCTTTTTTGAAATTAATCTTCTGAGTCAGGATGTGCAGCTATAGGTTTTATACATGGCTATAAATTTTAGGAAATTAACTTCTCCATAAGAACATGTTCAGGGAAGGCTCCAGTCTAGGGACCCTTATATTTTTAAGCTCATCATCATTTAATTAAATGTAACTCAAGTTTATTCCTGCAATTTATCTTTATATTTGGTCTCTAGTAGAGGAAAAGGTGATTGTTAAAACAAAATAAATGAAACTGGGAGGAGAGGCTATCTTTTAAATATAAGATTATATGCTGAGTTTAAAGGAAGGCAAATGTGTAGTATCGTGCAGCATTCTTGTGGCAACTGGTGGATAATTCCTACAATATATGTGGCTTTTAGTAGTCTCTGCTGCAACAATGTAACTGAAAGAGAGGTCCAAATTGTCATAAAGCTATTTTCTTCAACAGAATGTTCATTTCTGGCAGCCTGGGGTATGTTCTGCAAATATTACAGAACTGTAACATCACATTAGCATGGGTGATGTGAAAAACCAGCTGCCTAGGAGTACTTTGAAACTGCTCTATTTAGAACTAGGCCAGGAAATCAGATAATTCACTACTTTTTGGATCATATAGAAACTTAGTTGTCTTCCCAGCAAGAATTTCTGTGAAGTGTTTAAAGACGAGTCTTGAAGCAGAATGTCAAGACTGCACACACGATGCATGCGAACAGGAACAGGGAATCTTGAAGGATCATATCTGGGCTCTGTTTGGATACCTATAAAAAGGTAAAGGTACCCCTGCCCGTACGGGCCAGTCTTGGCAGACTCTGGGGTTGTGCGCCCATCTCACTTAAGAGGCCAGGGGCCAGCGCTGTCCAGAGACACTTCCGGGTCACGTGGCCAGTGTGACATCGCTGCTCTGGCGAGCCAGAGCCGCACACGGAAACGCCGTTTACCTTCCCGCTGGTAAGCGGTCCCTATTTATCTACTTGCACCCAGAGGTGCTTTCGAACTGCTAGGTTGGCAGGCGCTGGGACCGAGCAGCGGGAGCGCACCCCGCCGCAGGGATTCGAACCGCCGACCTTTTGATCAGCAAGTCCTAGGCGCTGAGGCTTTAACCCACAGCGCCACCTGCGTCCCATTTGGATACCTAGAGCACTCTTTCAATATTTGCTGCTACCTGCCTACCTAGATAGCTAATTCCAACTGTCATTCGGATCCTGTGAATTTCCCAGGCCACTTACAGGCATTTTCTCTTCTGATCCTAAATATTCAAATTTGAATGTTTTTTGAGACTAAATCCAATCCACCCTCGCTGAACAGAACTGGATTTTTAAAATCACCTTACGGGTTTGACAATAAATTAAGGCCATTTGATCTCTCATGCTTCACCAAGCTATGGAGCTGTAACTAATGACTAATTGGATGAGATAATGTCAAAACCATCACATATTCGCTAACTTTCTGCTAGCGTTGGAATTTCGCCAGCATTATTCACAAATACAGATGTTACTACTGGTGCCTTAGCGAGCAGTGAAGCAACACTGAAAAAGCAGGGGTTCATTTACCATATTTTATTGAACATGCCATCTGTGCTTGCATGGGTTACAGGTGATATCCAGGTAAGTCTTAGTAGGTTGGAGTGAGGAATCTGATAATAGCAGCTGATCAGATACATTTCTTCCCTACTCTTTGCTATCTACCTGTCAATCACAATTGTTGGAGAATGTATGGGAATAGATTTTTACTCTATTGTAGCAGTGTTAGCACAATGGCTGAGTTTTCCAAGCTCCTTTTAAAGCCTGGTTATATTTTACATCTGCCCTCATCCACCTTTAAACAAACGTTCTCCATTAAAATACTTAGGCTAGAATAAATCACAAACATGTAGAGGAGGAGATGGGAAGAGGTTTTTGCTTTACTTGAACCATTACAGACTCTGCCTCCTTTCTCCTGGCTACAGCCAGAATCCCACCAGTGGCACTTCCACCCACTGGCACGTTGGTGAGTGGAAGAAGGAGCTCCATACCAGTAGAGTGGTGCTCATGGGAGACCAACAGTAGCCAGAAGCGCTGGGGAGTGACACCTCCCCTCAATCTACCCTCCCCCCATTTACACATAAGCAAAGGGTGTTTGGATTGCTCTACCAGTAACTTTAGGTAAGGTAAAGGTAAAAGGACCCCTGACCATTAGGTCCAGTCATGACCGACTCTGGGGTTGCGGCACTCATCTTGCTTTATTGGCTGAGAGAGCTGGTGTACAGCTTCCGGGTCATGTGGCAAGCATGACTAAGCTGCTTCTGGCGAACCAGAGCAGCGCACGGAAATGCTGTTTACCTTCCCGCTGGAGCGGTACCTATTTATCTACTTGCACTTTGACGTGCTTTCGAACTGCTAGGTTGGCAGGAGCTGGGACCGAGCAACAGGAGCTCACCCCGTCGTGGGGATTCAAACTGCTGACCTTCTGATCGGCAAGTCCTAGGCTCTGTGATTTAACCAGCAGTGCCACCCGCGTCCCTTTAACTTTAGGTACTTAATAATAATTGTTTTAGTGTTGTTATATATTGGTACTATTACTATAATTTTTTCATATGCTCTAACCAGAGATAGTCCCTATTTGCAGGTATCTGTCCCCATATGTTTTTTGGAAGAGATGGGTCTGTGTGTATGTTATTCTTACATTTAGTTCCCACCATGGAATCCAAAATGACAAATGTGTGATTCCTAGGAGGTCTCCCATCTAAGGCAATGACCTGACTCAGATCTACTGAGATCAGGTAATGGTCTTCTGTGCCTTCAAACCATGCTCTGGGTCTTTAGAACAGGAGTAGGCAGACTTTGGCTTGTGGAGTCCACTTTGTTTTAAATAAGGTCTGCCAGCCAGAGCCAGGTGCAGATTAGTGGCTCAGGTGGACAGACATAAAAGAAGAATTAGGAAACACCATGGCACCTGCTCTGTCCAGCCACTAGTGCTCAGAACCAGAACCAAGCTTACAAGTTCTTTCACACAAGTCATTCTCTATTTTCATCTGCAAAATGTTAGGGGATACATCATTGTTAACAGCAATTCTTCGTGCACAGATTCTTCATACGTGGCAAGGTATGGATTTGGTACTTAGATGCATCTTGCCAAATATAAAGAAATAAAATAAAGTGAGAATCAGCCACGTCTGCAGGTTCACGACCATTGAATACCTGAATCTTGCAGATGTTCATGACTCTTCATTCCCTTTTCAATCTTTCATCTATTAGGCTGCAAATTTATATATTGTGATGTGTTTCTAAGCTGAAGGCTCTTTATGACTATGCAACATTCTGTTGTAGTGCTTGTCAACTATTTTTCTCTTCTTTTGGTGTAGCTGTATTTGAAAGCTTTAATGGGAAAGGTGCTATTAACATTAACACTCATAACGGAGCTACCATTTGATGCTGGAAACACTCTTATAATCCCATTACATACCATAATGCAGCCATTTAGATAGTCATTATTGGGAAAAAACCTACTACAGCAAGTTTTCAGAGAACATTTTATTGGTATATTATCAAAGCTATACCAAAAATACAATTGTAAATGTATTTATTTATTGGTGTTCTTAACCTACTCTGTCCCCACAAGTCCATAGTTGGTAATAATATTTAAATCTCAAGTGTTAAGAGTCCTTGAACTATATAAAATACAATTATGGGACATGATACAGCAGAATGAAAGTATTTTAAAGGCTCCCGGAATAGCTTTGATGGAGCAAATGACTCCCATAAGCCAGTCATTTTGAACCTGAAGTTTAACCGGATTGGGGGTGGGATCAAGGTAGACTAGAAATCAGATTAAAAATCAACAGGGGCAGAGGCTGAAGGATGGAAAAGTAGGTCACTTAGGTTTCTATGGAATGGATCGGTCTTTAAATCCATATGCAGATAACACACACATAAGCGCCTACTGAGCAGGATTTAATGCCCTGCTCATCAGGCATTTAAGTCAATGCAAGGCTTAACCCCACTATCTCACTCATCAGATGACATCATGAGTGATGGCAGTTGGTGAGCAGGGATGCATGGTTTCAAGCAAAATACCTCTCAGGCCAACTTAGATCACCGGATGGGCCAAGACTGGGCCATGGGTTTGAGGCTCCTCTCCTCTGTTCTACTGTATAGTGCTGGATAGGCCTTCACTATCTTATCTAACAGTCTCTGAAATGGGAGCACATGGAGAGCCAAGGATCTTCAACTTAGAAAGGGGTGTGTGTCACAGGCTTCAGCAGCTGACTATTCAACGTTTTTGTCCACTCACTCACTATTCTGAAAATATGTGATTGAGAATTATTAGTAGTAGTACAGTGGTACCTCGGGTTAAGTACTTAATTCGTTCCGGAGGTCCGTTCTTAACCTGCAACTGTTTTTAACCTGAAGCACCACTTTAGCTAATGGGGACTCCCGCTGCCACCGCATGATTTCTGTTCTCATCCTGAAGCAAAGTTCTTAAGCCGAGGTACTATTTCTGGGTTAGCGGAGTCTGTAACCTGAAGCGTATGTAACCCGAGGTAACACTGTACTATTATTATTATTACTACAGCAGCAGCCACTGTTAACTAATCGGTCACAGGGGATATAGGGTGGGGTGGGGTTTTTTTTTTTTGTATTTTCATGTTCATGTCACTTCTTAGTGAGACGTTCAAGGGCTGCAGCGCTTATCCAGTTTGTTTCTTTCTGAATGAGGTCACTGTAAACTCATTGACATTTTGTAATATGCAGGCATAGCTTAAACATGCCAAAAGACAGCCGAAGTCCACTGGTCCCACATCAGACCACCAGGGTGACATCCAGTACCAAACCATAGCTTAGAGCAAATGCTTGAGTGGTTGGGTCCTGGAGAGAGATCACATCTGCTTTGCTCCTCCTCCAGACCTGCTGCTGCTGTGAGCAACACCATGGTTTGACTTGGCATGCCATCCAAATCCAAGCTTCTGGTTTATATCACTCCAGCCTTATCACATGAGCTGTAACTAAGGTTTGCTCTTGGTTTACAGAATATGGTTTATCTGGAAGAGACAAACCTTGAGCCCGGATTCAGACAACATGCTAAACCAAACCTTGGCTTAGCTCTCAGTAGCCTAGAAGCAGATGAACTGGAGGAGGAGGAAAGTGGTCACCATCTTATGGTCTTGATCATTTTTAAAATGAGGCTGCATTTTAACCAGCATTTTAAATTATCCCCCCCCCATTTTGTTTTTACTGTGATTTTATTGGTGTTAGCCACCCTGAGCCGGCTCTGGCCGGGGAGGGCAGGGTATAAATAAAATTTATTATTATTATTATCTCTTCTCTAGGAACCTGCATGATTTGGCTTAGAATTCTGTGCAAACCGAGTCTCTGTTTTTCTCAGTCCCATCCAAAGTTCATTGTTCTTTTGATACCTGGAAATCTGAATGAGGTGGAAATGTGGAGGCAGAAGACAGCCATCATGGCTAAGTTGCCATCTGGCATCTTCATTCACCATAGAAGCAATCCCTGTGCCTGATAAGTGAATGTGGGTGTTGGTGTGTAGGTTTTTCCCCTCAGCAAAGTCCCCTCTTAGCTCCAGAGTCAGATCTCTTTCTGGGTTTTTTTTGGAGGGGGGCATGGACACTCTTGCAAGCTTTATTAATGGAACGAACAACCCCAAGTTCTCCCCTCGTTCCATTAATATGGATGCAGATAACAAGCGGTTCCTCTGCCACTCCACTATCATTTAGTAATAAATTAATACAACATTAGCCTAAGCCATCTGAGATCTCCCTAATGGACCCAAAGAAAAGAAGCAATTATAATAACTCCCAGGACTTTGACAAATAAAAAGAAAGGAAAATAAGCTGGAAATAGTTCAGCGATCGGCTGCCTGGCGGACACGGCACAGGCTTGCCCTTGGTTTATCAGCTGCTTCCATCCCCCGAGGGGAGACAGGAGGGCCACGAAGCCTGAGGCAGCCGCAGGGCCCTCTTTGCATGCTCGTAGCAGCGCCCTAAGGCTGCCTACAGTTGAACAAATCATCGGCTTTTATCATGTTCCAAATAAGCCATCTGCTAATAAGACATTGTGTGTTGCTGTTCAGCGCAAACAACAACTGTTACGTCTAGTTAATATTATTTTTCCAGGAGCCAATTCTTTTTTCGGTTCCCGATTAAGAAGCCAAATATTAACTCTAGCCCTTTGTGGCTCTTTTGCAGAGTTACGTTTGCAAGCAGCGATGAAATAGCTGTGAGGCAGGAGGCACACAAGCCTTTTCAACGCTGTTTGCTGTTCAGTCCCTTCAGTGCGCTGAATAAGTTTCCGAAGCAAATGTCTTCTGATTTTCCGTGATAAGGCAATATACACAACAATCACATGCTGTTTTGCTGAAGAAATGGCTTCATAGCTTAAACTTTCCCTGAAATGGGATGCTTTAAGTCAAGGGTAGAGAACCTTTCTCTAGCCCACTGTTTCCTTCAGGGCAATTTTCCACACACACGCCGGGGGTGGGAGGGGCCAGAGGCAAAAGTGGGCGGAGCTGTGGATGTAAGTTTTATCTTTCTATACACAACAATCTATCCTGCATTGAGCCATTCCTTTCCCCAGAACTGAGATTCCCTACTCCCTATTCAAAGCACCCAGCAACCTTGGGCAGCATGTCCTGGCAGGAGCTGGCACAAGCCCTTCTGTGCACACATTTTGCTGCCAATAACATGGCAGCATTTGCCATTTTAAATGTCCCACCATGCCTTGGGCACTGTGGAATAGTAAAAACAGTGGGCAGCTGGCCAGATCTAGCCACTGCTGACTGGTAAACCAGTTACTGCCGGGGGGGGGCACTGCTCCTGCTTTTAACATTGTTAGAAACGCATGGGTCACAGTTCTACTTCCCATTGGCAGCGTGTGGGGTAGGGTGGAGCCACAGGGGCACCCTCCCAGCAATCCACTGCTGATCACTTGGATGCAGCTGGGGTGGGGCAGGACAGCAGTGAAGTCAGGGGGTGCTCCTCCCCTGGTGGACCCACATAGCCGTGGTCTAGCCACTGTCCCGCTCCTCCGCAATCTTGTCTAGGTAAGTAGCAGTGATGCCAACACTGGTGTCAAAAGGCTGGATTTGCTGCTCTGCCCCATCATACACATCAATATAGTGGTACCTCGGGTTAAGAACTTAATTCTGGAGGTCCGTTCTTAACCTGAAACTGTTCTTAACCTGAGGTACCATAGAATCATAGAATCATAGAGTTGGAAGAGACCACAAGGGCCATTGAGTCCAACCCTCTGCCAAGCAGGAAACACCATCAGAGCACTCCTGACATATGGCTGTCAAGCCTCTGCTTAAAGACCTCCAAAGAAGGAGACTCCACCACACTCCTTGGCAGCAAATTCCACTGTCGAACAGCTTTTACTGTCAGGAAGTTCTTCCTAATGTTTAGGTGGAATCTTCTTTCTTGTAGTTTGGATCCATTGCTCCGTGTCCGCTTCTCTGGAGCAGCAGAAAACAACCTTACCACTTTAGCTAATGGAGCATCCCGCCGCTGCTGCGTGATTTCTGTTCTCATCCTGAAGCAAAGTTCTTAACCTGAGGTACTATTTCTGGGTTAACAGAGTCTGTAACCTGAAGCGCCTGTAACCTGAGGTACCACTGTACTGCTACTGGGTAGCTCAGTTGGTTAGAGTGTGGTGCTGATAAAGCCAAGGTTTCAGATTTGATCCCCATATGGAACAGCTGCATATTCCTGCATTGCAGGGGGTTAGACGAGATGATCCTCAGGGTCGCTTCCAACTCTATGATTCCCCCAACCTCACAAAAACAAAGTGCAGAATGGCTGCGATAGAGCTCTGGTATCATCTCCCCTCTCCCAGACATGACTCCCCTCTGGTAGTTTACATACTTTCCCTCACAGAGCTGCAATTTCCAGCACCCCAAACAAACTTCAATTCTCAGGGTTCTTTAGGGAAAATATGCTTTAAGTGTATGGGGGGTGACCTGAAACCATGTGGATCAGACTCCCAGGCAGTCTCCTATCCAGGCACTGATCAAGGTAAGGCTTCCCTAGGCTTAACATCATAGCAGCAGCAACTCCCCTTAGGCCAGTGATGGCCAAATGAGACCCTCCAGCTGTTTTGGGACTACAACTCCCATCATCCCTAGTTAACAGGACCAGTGGTCAGGGATGATAGGAACTGTAGTCCCCAAACAGCTGGAGGGCCAAGTTTGGCCATCGCTCCCTTAGGCCATTCTTCGGAAATCTGAACGTTCAACCCACTTTGGACTATCAAGTGTAGCAGGTATGGGTTTGCGCAATATGACTTGCCTTGAAAGTGGTACAAGAAACTAGCTATTCAAAGTCACCACCACCCTAAAAAGACAGCCACCATGAGTCAGTCCACCACACTGCTTCTTTGCTGCAGGATGTCTTCTGCTAAAGCAATCTTTGCAAACCTGATGCCTTCCAGATGTTTTGGGCTATAATTCCTATCAACCTCGGGTTACATACGCTTCAGGTTACATATGCTTCAGGTTACAGACTCCGCTAACCCAGAAATAGTACCTCGGGTTAAGAACTTTGCTTCAGCATGAGAACAGAAATTGTGCTCCGGCGGCACAGCAGCAGCGGGAGGCCCCATTAGCTAAAGTGGTGCTTCAGGTTAAGAACAGTTTCAGGTAAAGAACGGACCACCAGAACAAATTAAGTACTTAACCCGAGGTAGCACTGTATTAAGAATCTCACTGTGGATTATTTGTATTATTCCTTAATCTTTAACATGTTTTATAGACACATGTGCTTATGAATCTTGTATTTTTTCCTTGGGAGAAAATGACCTGGGCACAGTCATTCATTCCCTGTAACCTGAAGGCCCCTAGGCTTGTAGAGGCTGTGCTGAGGCATGAGTTCTTAATACAGCTTCATCTAGAAAGCCATAGTAGTCCATAGCTTTACTGTAACAAATTTGCTGATATTAAGTGGATTTGAACACACAGCGGGTGTCATAAACTTCTCCAATTGGGTTATACTGAACTCATCACTTTAATCCAACCACTCCTATTACCCTTCACAGTAAACACAATCAAGATTTGAATCTAAACCTCTCATTCTCCCATCTCTGCATGCTATAAATGTTTCTGAACCGACAGGCGCTCACATGATTGGATGTCATGTGCTGTAATGTTACCGCAGTAAACAGCACCATCTAGGGATCCACATTTGGATGATTTGTGCTTGAAGAATATTTGACATGTGGAATTAGCTGTATGTACAGAGCAAGGTAGGTGTGTGTTGTTACTAGAGCTATGTGTGTTTTGGGTGATCCCAGAACTGAAATATTTGTTTATTAAATCACATTTAAATAGCCACTTTTCCTCCAAAGAAACTCTAAGGCAGCACACATTTTCCCCACCTCCCACTTTATCCTCACAACATCCCCGGAGGGAGGTTAGAGAGAGAGAGAGAGAGAGAGAGAGAGAGAGAGAGAGAGAGAGAGAGAGAGAGAGGCAGGCTGGGCCCAAATACCCCAGTGAGCTTTATAATGGATTTGGAATTTGAACTTGGGTCTGCCTGGTCCTGCTCCAGCACTCTGACACTGCATCACACTGGATCTCACTGTATTCCTTAACATGTTCACAACAAATGTGTTGTCTTATACAGTGCATGAAAGTCAAGACTGCCACCACTGGGTGCCCCAAGCCTGAAACCCAGTTAAGCATAAGGTCTATAGCTCAGTGCCATATGGACTAAGGAGTGGTGGGAGGTACCAGCTGGGGAACCTGTCCCCAGGGAAAGAAGGCTCAGAGCTTGGGCATGGTGGTGGCATGACAATGCGTGGTCAGAGAGAGAAGAGGGGGCAGACTGGGAGGAGGAGATGGCAGAAGCTGAAGAGGCAGCAGGCTTTAGTGAGCAGGAAGAGGCTGGGACAGAGAGCAGTCCAGTTTCAGAGTCAGAAGCGGAGGCTGGAGGGGAGGTGGCCAAGAAGCAGAGATGAAACAGGCTGCTGAAGAATCCAGGGAGTCTCCCCCTCCTGCTGCGACCAGCTCCACTCCCCGTGATTTCCCAGAACCTGCAGAGGTATGAAGAGCAGAGACAGTCAAGGCAAAGAACTCTCAGGTTGCTTGGGAAGGACCCGGGAGTGAAGGAGACTTAGGGAGTGGTGGGGAAGTGGGGACTTTCAATCCTTGCAACTACCTTATTTGGGCAGGATCTTCAAGGAAGTGTTGTTATGCTCACCAGGCCAGGCTTCCTGAGCTGCTTGTTTCTTTGAATAAAGAGTTAGCTTCACTGACACAGTGAAGCTTTTATTGGCGACCCACTCCTGACATTCAGCAGCAGAGCAACATGATTTGAATGGGAAGGTCCCATGTCCAGCCGCTTGCTTCTGCAGGTAGGGCTGGGAATGACCTCTGCCTGAGAGCTTGCAGGGCCACTGCAATGTAGACCACTGCTAAGAAACCTCCAACTTGCAGGCCTGATTAGGCCCAAGACCTTCATATTTGGCCTGTGAGGTACACACCTGTACATCCCCTGCTGTCATGTGATGTCAGGCCCTGGACTAGCAAAGCCATGGTGCCGATCCCCAAAGGAAGAATTGGGAACACACTAAGGGCACTCCTGCAGCTTTAATTCAGTGCTTTTCGCATAGCCCTGCCTACTGACCAGGAAAGACACCAAACGCACTCCCAAGTCTTCCTTTGCGGCCGTGGCTTTAAATGTGAATCACCTGGTGTCGTATGATGTCAGGTGATTAGCATGTGTGTGGTCCTGCCCAGTGTCAAAGGGGCCCACCCCTGGCATTGGCAGTACTGAGCTGGCTAGACCAAAGGAGTAATTTGGCAGAAGGATGTGTTTCTGGATATTTGAACTCAAGCCTGAATCCCATGCCCTGTGTGCACAGTGCTTGTGGTTACAAACAGGGTATGTAAGAAGCAACTATGATACAAACACTTTGAATATGCTAATTGCCACGTTGCTCTGTAGGGATTAACCTCTTGTGCCCTGGTATAATAGGCGATTCCAATCTGTGAAGCTGAATGCTGGCTGAGGATTGAATGGCCATTCATGTCTGCTTCGCAATGATACGAAATTCATTTCCAAAGCTTCTTGAGGATACAAGTACTATTCTCTGAAATTTTCCCAGTAAAGTAAAATCCTCCTAAAATGATTAGCTTTCCGATTAATAACCTTGTAATCATTTCACACGGAAAGGGATTACAATTGCAAGCCTCATCCTCTACTATATTATTTACCTAAAAAAAAAAAAAAAGCTCGGCTTTAATTATGCTGGATATTATTGCCCCTCATTTTCAGGGCTGTTAATTTGTTTCATCAAATTAAGTCCCCATAATAAGTAAGGAGCAGAAAAAGTTTATCTATATTGCTTGTAGTTTATCTATGCTGCTCACTTAAATGCAGCATATGTTAAATGTTTCAAAGCCTTGACACCTCTGCTTTAGTTTCGCTGCTCTGTTTTCCAATCAGGTGTTGATCATCTACTTTTAATACACTGGAGCACATCTAAGCCACGGCTGGAACCTTTAATGCTAAATTTTATGTAAACAACTAACCTGCAGAAGGGTTATGTTCACCATTTGTGGGAGAAATAGTGTGCTGGGATATTGAATTTCAAAGCTAGCTGGATTTCCAGCAGATGTGTTTGATGTCTGTCAAACTCTTTGCACTGCTTCAGTAGAACAGCATTCATTAACATAAATGGCATGCAGTAAAAAGTGCTTTTCAGTGCACATTTAATATGTAGCATGTCTGGCTGCATTTTAACATTAGGGCAATCTATCCTAGTATTCAAAGCCATTTCAGCTGGTGATACTGTCCATGATAAGACCTGCCCGCCCAAATGGCCCTAAACAACCACTGAGCCAGCAGTTCTCAGAAATATTCTTTTAAAAAAAATAAAAAACCAAAGATTTTTCTTTTCGTAACCTCCCTTCCT
Source organism: Podarcis melisellensis (assembly GCF_964234715.1). NCBI lineage: Eukaryota > Metazoa > Chordata > Lepidosauria > Squamata > Lacertidae > Podarcis > Podarcis melisellensis. The sequence goes on from NC_138537.1 coordinate 40,773,018, forward strand.
CATATTCTCTGAACGCTCTTCTCTTTTTATCTTCTGTGCCCATCTTGCCACATCCTGGAATAGCATGAGGCCAATGTCATGCCAAACTCTAAACTGATGCCAGAAACTGTATTTTAATATTCTGCTGGAAGCTGCCCAGAGTGGCTGGGGAAACCCAGCCAGATGGGTGGGGTATAAATAATAATTTATTATTATCATTATCATCTGAATCCTCAGGGGATGAACCAGTCACTCTATGAGCCAAGGACCTTGAGGAGGAGGCAGGAACTCTATATCCAATACAGTCATGTTGTTGTTTAGTCATTTAGTCATGTCCAACTCTTCGTGACCCCATGGACCAGAGAACGCCAGGCACCTCTGTCTTCCACTGCCTCCCGCAGCCTCCCGCATACAGTCATACGTTGGGTTAAATGTGCTTCACGATGAGCGTTTTCAGGTTACGCTCTGCGGTGACCCGGAAGTAACGGAGTGTGTTCCTTCCGGGTTTCGCCACTCGCGCATGCGCAGATGCTCAAAATGATGTCACGTGCATGCGCGGGGGCGGCAAATCACGACCCGCACACGCACAGACACGGGTTGTGTTCGCTTCAGGATGCGAACGGGGCTCCGGAATGGATCCCATTCGCACCCAGAGGTACCACTGTACTGAGGATTCCCTGGAGGGGACCTCTGGGTTCACACCTGATGAAGGACCCCTGGAGCTGTCAGAGGAGGAGGTGGAACAGCCCGCAGTCCTTCTAAATCCGGCCCACGGACGGTCCAGGAATCAGCGCATTTTTACACGAGTAGAATGTCTCCTTTTATTTAAAATGCTTCTCTGGGTTATTTGTGGGGCATAGGAATTCATTCTTCTTTTTTCCAAAATATAGTCCGGCCCCCCACAAGGGGGACAGTGGACCAGCCCCCTGCTGAAAAAGTTTGCTGACCCCTGGGCCTAGAGCTTCCTGACTATTTCCCATTCTGTTTATTCGGCTTAATTAAAAGTTGAAGGAATATAATAATCCTAGTGTATCAATGACTAAACTGGTTATCTTTGTTTTGTTTCTTAAAGTTGTCTTACCATTTTGTCTGTGCAGAAACCATTCCTTAGCAGGAGGCGTTGATTAGATTTTCCAGGCAACTAGATTACAGGGGTGGGGGCTGCTTCGTTTTCAACACCAAAGTGACCTCTCCAGGGCACTAGCCCATCCACTGTGGATTACCTGTGCTGATCTTTATACAAGTTATCAGAAACTCAAGACATTCCTTCAATGCCTTCCAGGACACGTTTAAGACAAGACTGGTACCAGAGTAAAAAAAAGTTCATAATGGGGATCTCATGTCATATTAAGTTATGCCAACCTTTTTAACTCATGCCATGATCTATAGTAATAAGACACAGAAAAAGTTCAGATTGACACACACCTGTTCACAATCGTACCAGGTGCACATTTAAGGCAAGGAGCTCTTCCTCCAACTGGAAAAAGATTGTAAAAACAAAACAAAAAAATGCATTTAACTGTTTCCTGAGGGAGGTTGACAGGAATAGTGCTCCAATGATGAAAAGTGCCACTTTTGTAACAGTTGGTCTGTCCAGGTTGTTGTTGTTGTTGTTTTTTTAGTTTCTACTGAATTATATGTATTTATTGAAGTGCCTGGAGTGCTCTGGTCCATGGGGTCACGAAGAGTCGGACACGACTAAACAACAACATTATTATTTTTATTCATTTATAAGATTTTAAAACCACTTGATCAAGGCTGTCTAAATGGTGTGCAAATAAAACTGTAAATAAAGCACTGCTAAAACACACAAAGCAATTAAAAACTAATACAGTGGTACCTCGTGTTAAGAACTTAATTCATTCTGGAGGTCTGTTCTTAACCTGAAACTGTTCTTAACCTGAAGCACCACTTTAGCTATAGGGGCCTCCTGCTGCCGCCGCACTGCCGGAGCACGATTTCTGTTCTCATCCTGAAGCAAAGTTCTTAACCTGAAGCACTATTCCTGGGTTTGCGGAGTATGTAACCTGAAGCGTATATAACCTGAAGCGTATGTATCCCGAGGTACCACTGTATACATTGATGCTTCCAGCATTTTGTTTGTGGAGCTTTTCCTAACCCCCCCCCCCCATGTTATTTTAGACTGAATTTATATAATGTTGACCTTGTTGTTCAAATGGCAGACCACCAAACAAAAGGGAAAAGAAAGTAGTAGAGAGTGAAATCTCAGTGTGCACCAGGACTTCTCAACAGCTAGAAATGATCCATTCTTTCCACTATCCACCTTTGCACCAGCATTCGTAAATCAAGAATTCTTATTACCAATGAGCCTTCCTACAGACCATCTCTCTGAGTCTTCTCCCCACTGCCACCATTTGTGACAGTTAGAAAAATAAAACACAACAGTTTGGAGAATAGCAAACAGCTGAATTATTTTCCTCCCCCCCACCCCTACTCTCTTACGGACATTACACTGAAAGCAAGGACAATGAGATTTATAACCACAAATGAAAGGAATTTAAGAAGCGTAATCTAAAATTGATTTTAATGCACTTCCTGATCAGATACCATCAACCCTGGCTTGCAACTGAATGGGATAATTTCATTTTTTTGGACACTGAAAATAGATACTTGAATACAAATGATGCTTATGGCTGAGTTGTCATCAGGCACACCTTAACTTTCAAAAATAGATTACTTGACTCCTTGACAATTTATGGTTTGGGCACTTATTGCTATTTCCGTCTCTAAATAGCAGCTCTTAAAGACAAATGTTTACAGATTTTGCCCAAGAGAACTGAAGAGGGGGAAATAAGCCTCTTTCAGGCAGCACATTTACACTGAAGGATTTCTTGACTAAAAGGGTCTAGCGTTTAGCCTCTGTAGAAGATAACCTTTTTCTAGGGAGGAACCTCTAGAATGGATCTTAGAAGGCACTGTTTCATTAAAACCTCACATGATTTATGCTAAATGCTCAGTGGTGTGGCGTTTGCTATCTCCGAGTGCCAGATAGAATCATGTGCCTATATTAGAGAATTGTGTGCAGGAGGGAAAATGACTTTAGCATTGTGCTTCCCTTGCCTGCCCTTCAAACAGAGGTGTTTAAATTGTTGTATGGTATTAAACAATTATTTTCACAGATATAACAGTCTCTCTATCCTTGATCATTTTCTATAGCTAAGGTTGCAATTCAGGTGCATATCAAAAAAATTATTTGCACAATTAAAGCGGATTTAAGTCTTCTGTTACCATAGAACAACAATTCCGTTGTTGTTGTTAAAATGGGGGCTTTTGAGTTGGGAAGTGATGTGGAACTGTGTGGAATAAATGAATGATTGATGGAAAGTTGTATAAACACTCCACGAGCAAATAAGGATAAATGCAGAATGAATGCTCATTATCATATAACTTCTCCATAAACCATTCAGAAAGAATGCTAAACAAAAACTGGACATAAGCTTTGTGCAAGCAAGTCAAGATGAACACTCAATTAACAGGTCCTCTGGAGATGCCCATATTTAGACATACAGCCCCCAAAGTTTAAGAAATCTGATACATATGGTGTTTGATATTTTTGTTTATCTGTTTACTTATTTATTGTGAGATATTTACAGGCTGCCTTTCCAAGTACAACAGTTTCGCAGTGTTTATTTATGTCTCTGTGACATGTCTCTTTAAGGAAATTCAGCAGCTACCTTCCCAATTGTTTTAAAATGTTGAAAATATATACATATAGACTTTCATCATAATGAGGAAAGGAAGAAGATTCACCAGAATTCTCTGTCACACTCTGGTCTAGTCTACCACTGACAAGTGGAAGAATCCCTGAAGTAACTATTGCCCAGAAAACATGGTCCCACCACTAAGCCCTTCCTGATCAAGGAAGTAGAAGATTGGCTTAGTATCTGGACTAATTCTTGTTAAAAGTAGGGTGCTTATCAAAAAATGTGTCATTGATTAATGCTAGCTGACTGTGTACAGTGGTACCTCGGGTTAAGTACTTAATTCATTCTGGAGGTCCATTCTTAACCTGAAACTGTTCTTAACCTGAAGCACCACTTTAGCTAATGGGGCCTCCTGTTGCCGCCATGCCGCCGGAGCCCGATTTCTGTTCTTATCCTGAAGCAAAGTTCTTAACCTGAAGCACTATTTCAGGCTTAGTGGATGGTGTAACCTGAAGCATATGTAACCTGAAGCGTATGTAACCCGAGGTACCACTGTATATTATGTCGTGATTTATTAATTTTGTTGTCGTTTAGTCGTGTCTGACTGTTCATGACCCTATGGACCAGAGCACGCCAGGCACTCCTGTCTTCCACTGCCTCCCACAGTTTGGTCAAACTCATGCTGGTAGCTTCAAGAACACTGTCCAACTATCTCATCCTCTGTTGTCCCCTTCTCCTTGTGCCCTCCATCATTCACAACATCAAGGTCTTTTCCAGGGAGTCTTCTCTTCTCATGATGTGATCAAAGTATTGGAGCTTCAGCTTCAGGATCTGTCCTTCCAGTGAGCACTCAGGGCTGATTTCCTTAAGAATGGATAGGTTTGATCTTCTTGCAGTCCATGGGGCTCTCAAGAGTCTCCTGCCGCAGCACTATTGATATTCGAAATGAATTATATTATATTATATTGATTATATTATATTATATTATATTATATTATATTATATTATATTATATTATATTGTATTGTATTGTATTATTAGTTCTTCGTCTCATGTATTGTGAGCTGCTTGTGGGAAAGTGGCATATAAATAAACTAATGAGTAATGAATGAATTGTAATAGCTAAGAATAAATCTCCATCTTTGGAATGAGATACCCAACACAACATGGAAATATCCCTCCAGCTACGGAGAGAAAAAAAGCAACTTTCCATTTGAATGGACAAACAACAACAACAACGAGTGAGTGAGATGAGAATTGTAGTTGGGGTTAGCTAAACTCAGCTGCAACTTTTGAGGAGTTGTATCTACTCTGGGAATCTGCTAGAACACCCACAGATTTGCTATAACTGAATAAGGGCCTATTTGCTTCCACTATTCTCTTCTTATAAAGTAAACCTACTACGAAGACCCTACAAGTCTGCTGTTCTCTCTCGTCAAAAATGTAAAGCTCAGCACTTAGAAGGGGGGATTAAAGTGAAGTGAAATTCCTTTTTCCATTCAGCAACAATCTGCCCCAGCCAGGTATCAAAAGTTTAGCAAGTACTTGTTTGGAATATACTAGTAGCAAAATAATAGGAAAAACATTCCAAATATGATTAAAATGAATGCATTTATTTTAAAAGCCTCATCCAGAGAAGCAGCACTAAATTACTTTGATGCACTAATGCAGAATTACTTGGGACTTAGATATGGGATATAAGTTCCGTTACCATAAAGACTCTCCTCCCTGAAAGAGAGGGGAGTGGTTGTGGGCGGGAGCCCGAGCACCGCCCAGCAGGGGGCGTTGCCCCCTGCCTCCAGCTCACCTGGCTGGCACTCACGCCCCCCCGGTGGCCACCCAACCAGGTGCCACGGTGGGGGCGTGTTCAGCAGCCTTTTGCTGCAGTGCCAGCCTTTCCCTGGCCTCATTCCTCATCGTCGTCCCGTCACGATGAACCCCTGGTGAATAAACCCACTTGTTTCGATCCAATGCCTAAGCCAATACCTTTTCATTGCTGTAATCAATAAAGTTGTGGCCTTTTCTAGCCCATTAACCTTATATCACGTGTCCTTGTGTCTTCATTTCACTTCGCGGGGGTCGGGCCCTCGAACCACAACTTAGTATTCACAGTACATAATTTTAGTTGATCACAGTCTAACCAAATGTATATTTAATCTTAATCCTTTAGCCGCCTTGGGTAGCTGGCAAATTGATAAAACAAGATATAGAGACAAATTACAAAATTGTGTTCCTGGAAAATAGGTTTCCATATATTAAAAAGCTTATGAAATCACTGGAGTTGATTTTGTTATGCATATTATTTAATGGTCAATGATGGGTTTAAAACAGTGCTACCTTTATGGGCTTATTATACACTTGAATGGAAGCTTCTAAGGGGAAAGATTACTGAAACTGGGAAAGAAGACAGAACTTTTGTTCGAAAGCACGTCAAAGTGCAAGTAGATAAATAGGTACCGCTCCGGTGGGAAGGTAAACAGCGTTTCCGTGCGCTGCTCTGGTTTGCCAGAAGCAGCTTAGTCATGCTGGCCACATGACCCGGAAGCTGTACACCGGCTCCCTCGGCCAATAAAGCGAGATGAGCGCCGCAACCCCAGAGTTGGTCATGACTGGCCTAATGGTCAGGGGTCCCTTTACCTTTTTAAGTCATGTTGAAATCAGTTGGGCAGGTAAAATGATAACATTTCATTATTTCTTTATTTAAAAAAAAAACGTACTAGGAGCATGCAAGCCCCTGGATTTATCAAGGTTCTCCAGGCAGGCTTTAAGCCAGAATCCCTGACCAGAATCTGGTCTAACATACCTCACTATTTATTTAGAATCATAGAACTCTATGGTAGGGCTGGAAGGGGTATTGAAGACCACCTACTTCAAGCCCTTACTCAGTGAAGGATCTACAATGCTGCGTGAAACTGAAGCATCCCTCGCAGATGGACATCCTGCCTCTGCTTAAATACCTCCAGAGGCCACCATTTCCTGAAGCAAGCTGTCCAGATTTCTACTATGCTAAGCTGAAAATTTGCTTCCTTGCCATTGGTTCCTTGTATCCATTGGTCCCTGACCTACCCTCTTGTTCAAGGGTCGCCAGTGTGGCCCATGAGGCCTTCTCTGGTGCTCACAGTGTCCCCTTCCCTTGCCTCTCATCTACTGAAGCTCAGAAATGAACAGCAGCTCACAAAGAGGTAGCGCTGGAGTTAAATATAGTTCACAGAACAAAGTAGAGTCATTTACTCATATACTGATAATATCCCTTGAGGGATAAGAATGTGCCAAAGTGTGAGAAATATAAATTCTCTACAAAATAAAAATGTGCCCTAACTCTACCAGCTGTCTCCTCAGCCTGTGAAGCAAGACACTTTCTGCTGCAGTTCCTATGATTCCTATTTCAATTGGGATTTTTTTTTAAAAAAAATATAATGCAAATGAGCTTGCGCCACCTGAGGTGAGACTAATTAAAATGTTAAATGTGACTTTAAGTGTGGTGTCTTCTACTACTTCATCATGTTACATATTACAACCATCACTCGCTTAACTCAAAGCTGTCTTCCCGCTGGTTAACAGCCATCTGTAGTAACAGAGACAGAACTTTATGAGCCCATGAGTAGAATCTGAGCTGCATTTAGCAATGATTAATGAGTATCATTTCTATTGAAAAGGGGGTGAGGGATGCAAAGAAGATTATCTTTGAAGAATGTTAAAAATGGCAATGTCAGCGAGGAAAACAACATGGCCAGAATTTCTTGGTGATAAAGTGCCAATACTTCTGAGGCCTTTCACTGTGACTTTTTGGGACTGACAGCTTTTGGGTACTAAGGGGCTTGCAGAGTAAATATGCCTGGTATTTACTTGAGCAGGGACAAGATTCACATCAACTCAAAGGAGGCTGTGTAAAAAATTTAAAATAATTAAAGGTCCTCAGGAAATTCCAGGCTATATCAAATAGCTTGTTGCATACAATTTGGCGGCTATTTATAGCACATGAATTGATTGTGAGTGAGAATTATTCTAATTATCAATTAAATAGCACTTTGAGGTACAAAATCTATACCATTGCTTTGTGTATTTGTGAGCAATTGTTTCCATTCTAAAGTTGGGGGAACTGAAACTTAGAAATACTAGGCATTTGGGTGGACAGTTACACATTCCAAAACAAGAGGAAGTGCATAAAGTTAATAGGAGAGCAAAAGAAGACACATAATTGCATATGTGGATAGAAGCAAATTTTGAAATAATGAGTATTCTAATTTAAACATCAAGACAATCCATCTCACCATATTGGGGAAAACTGACCAATTGAATCTGCTGTCTGAGATGCTAACTATTTATGGGCAACTTCAAGGCTTCTTACATTTCTTTATCTTTAAATGAAATGTGGATTGAAGAGTCAATCAATCAACTTTGCTGCAGTTTAGAAACCTTCCAATTGACCAATCCAAGTTATGGGATACTTTGAACATAACAAGTTTCGGGATACATTGAACACAAGGCCTCTCCTCCTTCCAGAGGGGAGGTGTTGTGAGCAGGAGACGATTCCCGTGTCACGCAGGGGATGTTACGCCCCCTGCCCCATCCACATGGCTGGCGCGCCACGCCCTCGGTTGAGCACCCAATCAGGCAGCTTGGTGGAGGCGTGGCTTGCTGCTCAGACGCAGCCACGCCAGCCATTCAGCCCATTTACTCACCTTCTCGTCGTGAGTCACTCACCGACCACTCCCTTAGGGCTTAGCTTTTCGCTTGACCTTGCTATGGACCTATGGTTGGTCGCCCAGGTTGCCCAGGGGGCCTGGTAGGAATTTTTCCAACTGGCATTAGGTTTTTTTGCCTACCTCGTAGCAATCGTCACAACTTTCTTGGTACTTGGCGGTTAGGCATTGGAATGTGTTGTTGGTATGTGGAAGGGCAAAGTGTGGCTATCGCCTACCCCTTCAAATTTGGGTATTCCATTAAAGGAATCCGGGGTCATGAATCCTGTCTGATGCCTGTGTGGCAGGAGGCCATGGAACGACCTTCGGTGACATCAGGGGAGAGCTTATAGTTGTATTAGCATCAACAGGCTCCACCCACTGGTGGTTAACCCCTCTGCAGACCCACCCCTCTCTGAGTGGGTGGAGTCAAATCTTCCATGGTCCAATGCCTAAGCCAATACCTTCTCACTTGCTGTAATCAATGAAGTTGTGGCCTTTTCTTGCCCATTAACCTTATATTCTGTGTCCACATGTCTTTATTCCACCAAGCGGGGGTCGGGTCCTCGAACCACAACATAAATGTAAAAGATCTACACACCATTGTTCTTGGCACATAGCACTTCTCAGTGTGATTTGGATAAACGTCCCTTGTATTTATAGTGACAAATAATGTTTGCCATTTTTAATGTCATTTAATGTTATTCATATCAGTCAATAGGAAAGATACAGAAAATATTGAAAGTGTGTCCCCCTGTAAGGAGTTACTAAGAGGAGATAAACAGCTGCCATAAATCCTTCTACAATATGCAGACTGAATGGTGCATGAACCACCAGTTCAACCACCAAAGCACCACAAGGATGAATCTATCACCCCATGGCAGTCCTCTGAAACACACATCCACTGCAGCTGGTGGAAATACATGTAGCCAATCCAGAATAAAAGATCTACAATATTTAGGAACTATGTAAGTCCATAAGTTATTTAGCTGCTGGTAGAGAAATGCCATCTGACAGCCCTTCAAATACACAATGGTCCTCTGTAAAGTAAAGCGTGTGGTGACCTTGCTCAGGTAGAAGAGATCTGAATCAATGTCTTCTGGAATACTCCAGTGCATGTGATGTCAGGTTTTCTGACTATAATTCACTATATAGTCCACTATAATTCTCTATATCTAAACTTTTCGGCAATATAAATGGTTCATTGGTTACCCATGTACTACGCACAACACTCATATATAGCAAATGGCTGGCCACCCCTGGCCACGGGTCAGATGCTGCCATTTGTTAAGTACTAAACATATGAGATTTCCACATTATGTAATTGGTACTACACACTCTCCTGCCCATGTGTGGCCAGTTCTGGGTCTTTGCTTTGCAATCCAAATTTACAGCATAGCAGTAATATTTTTGTACAAGCTGTCAGGTCTCATGCTTGCATAGGTCTATGGGAAAGTATCACAACCTATTATTCAGAGGTAGCAATAGGTTCTCCTCGGCAGACAAACCACTTTGTGTTAGGGCTTTTTTCCTTTTCCTAAAATATTTCACCACCAACACTGCACTTCCCCTTTGAAGGAGGTCATGTCACAGTGGGGTTTAAAATATAATGCAGCTTCTCATCTGGCAAACCAGCAAGAGGAGAATCACACCCCAGGTGGTGCCATTGGTTGCCTTCTTTATCATAGCTGCCTCAGACCATCCAAGTGTGGCCCACCCCACTCTTTTGGTAAAGGCTTTGTCAAGAAAGGTGGGAGGGTTAAGGGGTGGAGGGACTTCTGATCCCATACAGACCCTTAAACTCACCTTGGAGTAGCTTTGCTTTCTGTATCATTCTAACAAGTGAAAAGGAGCGTTTTGCCACATGTACTCATTTTAAGTAAATTCAAATTAAGTTTATTCAATGTAGCCACTACTGCGTTAGCACCACAATGCACTCAGTCCCATCACGTAGGGCAGCGATGTCCAATTGGTCGACTGCGATCGACAGGTAGATCCCCAGGTGAATGAATGTCTCTGCCCCCTCGTTCTGTCCCTCTGTCACATCCAATGGGAAGTCATTTGTCGTCTAGTGCTGGCAACTGGGGATATGGTAGCTGACTTTAGCGGTGCCTTCGTGTTTTAGTGGCAAGTTTTTAGGTGAGCAATTTATGTCATTCCCCCATAAAAAAAACTGAACAACTCTTGGGAATCCTCTCCCAAAAAAGGTGACAAACTCTTGGCTCTCCCCCCTAAAAAAAAAGTTCAACTATTGGCAATCATCCCCTCCCACCCACCCACCCCAATGCCAATGGGTAGATCACTGACATTTTTTTTATATACTGGGAGTAGATCGCAGTCTCTTGGGAGTTGGACGTGCCTGATGTAAGGCATCCAAAAGTCAATTGAGATCAGCACTGCATCTGCTACTGAACTAGGGCCATCCCGTTTGGCTGCACTGAATGAAATTCCCAAGCTAGTGCCGTCCAGATGTGCCAGTGTGGTGTAGTGGTTAAGAGCGGTAGACTCGTAATCTGGTGAACTGGGTTCACGTCTCCGCTCCTCCACATGCAGCTGCTGGGTGACCTTGGGCTAGTTACACTTATCTGAAGTCTCTCAGCCCCACTCACCTCACAGAGTGTTTGTTGTGGGAGAGGAAGGGAAAGGAGAATGTTAGCCGCTTTGAGACTCCTTTGGGTAGTGATAAAGCGGGATATCAAATCCAAACTCCTCTTCTTCTTCAACAATCCCCATCATACCGGATCAATGGCCATGTTGGCTGTGACTGGTGGGAGTTCTAGTTCCAAATATCTGAAGGGCACCATCTTGGGGAAGGTTAGTCTAGCTCTATTGAACACAAGCTCATTTCTTGACCAGTATGATACTTATTTCAATAGCATTCCATATTTGATAGTCCACAAAAGAACAGAATGAAAGCTCTGCTCCAAAAGACTTACAACGGCAGCAAACTGCCAGGCTATGCATTTTATGACTGAATGCATGTATTGCGGTAACTAGCCTTTTAAGTTAGGGGCAATTAATAAGATCCTGAATAAACAAAGAATACATTTTCAAAAATCCCAACAAAGGAAAAACTGTGTTCCTTTTAATCCACTTGGATACAAGTACCTTTTTTTAAAAAAGAAAGAAAGAAAGAAAAGGATGTAGCTCGACTTTCTGTATTCTTTAAAGGGCATTTTATCGGAGAATTAAATATTTCGCTTTCTTAATGCTCGTGGTTTTTATATTTGGATTTACTAAAGAGAGGCATACATTAAAGATAATGAAGAGGCATTGCCATTTCAAACTACTACATTTTCAATGCTATTCTATTGCAGTCACCGTCGCTCTGGAGAATGACAGCTATTAGACTGCAGGTGTGAATATAATAGAGCCTTCTCTGAAGATAACATTAAGGGTGCAAAAAAAAAAGTTGTTGTAAAACTTCACCTCTTTTGTCTTCTATTGTGTGGTTGCCATTCAAAAGAATCCATAATTGGCTAAATTCTACCCAAAGTGCCACTCATCTAGTGTGGCACAAACCTCCTTGGGAAAGATGCTTTTGCCCAGGAGTGATCTCTATAGAGAGCTTTGGAAAGCCACAGAAGCGTGTCATTATTTCAAGTATGTGTTTTATTTGTGATCTAATCAAGGCTGTGCATCTCAAAACTCTATAAATTAACACACTTATTAGGCCCATGAATAGCTACAGGCGGCCTGACACATTCACTGAAATTTCTCCATTTAAATGTAAATGTCGCCAGCCCAGTTGAGATTTGACTGAATTTCTCTACAGAATAAGGGCAGAAAAGAGGAGACATTAAAAAGTGGGGGGGGGGGACCCACAAAGGTCAAATATATGCATAAAAATTAAAAGAGGAGAAGGCTGTTGTGGAACAGCCTAAAGTTACTGCATGAATATTAGATCTGCCTCAAAGCTGGGAAATGACAGGACTCCCTGATGGTCCACAAGCTCTTCTCGTTCACAGGATAACATTCCTCTTAACAGGCCACCCAGCTTTCAGGCACTTTGCAAACTATGGGCTGGATCTATAGCTAGAGATGGGGGAGGAGGATTAAATTGTAATATCACACATTACATTTAAAGGCGAAGCTACCTAATTATCCATTTCCCAAAACTATACATCAGGCATGTCCAACAGGTAGATCATGATCTACGGGTAGATCACTGTATGTCTGTGGTAGATCACTGGTAGAACTTTGGCTCCCCCCCAAAGAAGCTGAACAACTGTGGCTCCCCTAAAAAAAGCTCAGCATTCTACCTCCTCCCTGAAAAACTCAACAACTTTGACCTGAAGCCCCCAAAAGGGGATCACTGCCAGTTTTTAACTCTGTGAGTAGATCACAGTCTCTTGGGAGTTGGCCACCCCTGCTATACATGAACTAAAGCACAGCCATCCTTTGACATTCACACTTCTCTGAATTTTGTTGTGCAGTTCTCCAGCCCAAGTAACGTGTACACAAATGCATATACTATGCCAAAATGTGCATAAAAATACGTATTTTGGTGAAAATAACGTGTGAAAAGGAATGAGGCTAGGAGCATAGTTTTGTGTGAATTGGGTGAAATTGTATGCAAATGGTAAGGGGGAAAATACTGATTACATTTTATGGCGATTTTTAAGTTGTGAACTGATTTTAAGACTGGAAAGATTAGAAACCGGGAGAAAATGAAACTGACAGATTTGTCCCTCCTTAATCCACCTGGAGGAGGAACCGGCAAGCCACTCCAGTATCCCTGCCAAGAAAACTCCATGGACAAAGACAACAGGCATATAAAAGTTATGACGCTGGAAGATGAGCCCCTCAGGTCGGAAGGCGTCCAACATGCTACTGGGGAAGAGCGGAGGGCAAGTACAAGTAGATCCAGAGCTGATGAAGCGGCTGGGCCAAAGCCGAAAGGACGCTCAGTTGCGGATATGCCTGGAAGCGAAAGGAAAGTCCAATGCTGTAAAGAAAAATATTGCATAGGAACCTGGAATGTAAGAACCATGAACCTGGGTAAGTTGGAGGTGGTCAAAAATGAGATGGCAAGAATAAATATTGACATCCTGGGCATCAGTGAACTAAAATGGACGGGAATGGGCGAATTCAGTTCGGATGACCATCATATCTACTACTGTGGGCAAGAAACCCGTAAAAGAAATGGAGTGGCCCTCATAGTCAACAAAAGAGTGGCGAAGGCTGTACTGGGATGCAATCTCAAAAATGATAGAATGATCTCGATACGAATCCAAGGCAGACCTTTTAACATCACAGTAATCCAAGTTTATGCACCAACTACTGGTGCTGAAGAAACTGAAATTGACCAATTCTATGAAGACTTACAACACTTTATAGAAGTGACACCAAAGAAGGATGTTCTTCTTATCATAGGGGATTGGAATGCCAAAGTAGGGAGTCAAGAGATAAAAGGAACAACTGGCAAGTTTGGCCTTGGAGATCAAAACGAAGCAGGGCAAAGGCTAATAGAGTTCTGTCAAGAGAACAAGCTGGTCATCACAAACACGCTTTTCCAACAACACAAGAGACGACTCTACACATGGACATCACCAGATGGGCAGCATCGAAATCAGATTGATTATATTCTCTGCAGCCAAAGATGGAGAAGCTCTATACAGTCAGCAAAAACAAGACCTGGAGCTGACTGTGGCTCAGATCATCAGCTTCTTATAGCAAAATTCAAGCTTAAACTGAAGAAAGTAGGAAAAACCACTGGGCCGGTAAGATACAATCTAAGTCAAATCCCTTATGAATACACAGTGGAAGTGAGGAACAGGTTTAAGGATTTAGATTTGCTGGACAGAGTGCCTGAAGAACTATGGATGGAGGCTCGCAACATTATACAGGAAGCAGCAACTAAAACCATCCCAATGAAAAGCAAATGCAAGAAAGCAAAGTGGCTGTCCAACGAGGCCTTACAAATAGCGGGGGAGAGAAGGCAAGCAAAATGCGAGGGAGATAGCGAAAGATACAGGAAATTGAATGCAGATTTCCAAAGAATAGCAAGGAGAGACAAGAAGACCTTCTTAAACGAGCAATGCAAAGAAATAGAGGAAAGCAATAGAATGGGAAGAACCAGAGATCTGTTCAAGAAAATTGGAGATATGAAAGGAACATTTCGTACAAAGATTTCCATAATAAAGGACAAAAGTGGAAAGGACCTAACAGAAGCAGAAGACATCAAGAAGAGGTGGCAAGAATACACAGAGGAATTATACCAGAAAGAAATGGATGTCTCATACACCCCAGGTAGTGTGGTTGCTGACCTTGAGCCAGACATCCTGGAAAGTGAAGTCAAATGGGCCTTAGAAAGCACTGCAAATAACAAGGCCAGTGGAAGTGATGGTATCCCAGCTGAACTATTTAAAATTTTAAAAGATGATGCTGTTAAGGTGCTACACTCAATATGCCAGCAAGTTTGGAAAACTCAGCAGTGGCCAGAAGATTGGAGAAGATCAGTCTACATCCCAATCCCAAAGAAGGGCAGTGCCAAAGAATGCTCCAACTACCGCACAATTGCACTCATTTCACACGCTAGCAAGGTTATGCTTAAAATTCTACAAGGAAGGCTCAAGCAGTATGTGGACCGAGAACTCCCAGAAGTGCAAGCTGGATTTAGAAGAGGCAGAGGAACCAGAGACCAAATTGCAAACATGCGCTGGATTATGGAGAAAGCTAGAGAGTTCCAGAAAGACATCTACTTCTGTTTCATTGACTATGCAAAAGCCTTTGACTGTGTCGACCACGGCAACCTATGGCAAGTTCTTAAAGAAATGGGAGTGCCAGATCACCTCATCTGTCTCCTGAGAAATCTCTATGTGGGACAAGAAGCTACAGTTAGAACTGGATATGGAACAACTGATTGGTTCAAAATTGGGAAAGGAGTACGACAAGGCTGTATTTTGTCTCCCTGCTTATTTAACTTATATGCAGAATTCATCATGCGAAAGGCTGGGCTGGATGAATCTGAAGCCGGAATTAAGATTGCCGGAAGAAATATCAACAACCTCAGATATGCAGATGACACAACCTTGATGGCAGAAAGTGAGAAGGAATTAAAGAACCTTTTAATGAGGGTGAAAGAGGAGAGTGCAAAATATGGTCTGAAGCTCAACATCAAAAAAACGAAGATCATGGCCACTGGTCCCATCACCTCCTGGCAAATAGAAGGGGAAGAAATGGAGGTAGTGAGAGATTTCACCTTCTTGGGCTCAATGATCACTGCAGATGGTGACAGCAGCCACGAAATTAAAAGATGCCTGCTTCTTGGGAGAAGGGCAATGACAGGCCTAGACAGCATATTGAGAAGTAGAGACATCACCTTGCCAACAAAGGTTCGTATAGTTAAAGCTATGGTTTTCCCAGTAGTGATGTATGGAAGTGAGAGCTGGACCATAAAGAAGGCTGATCGCCGAAGAATTGATGCTTTTGAATTATGGTGCTGGAGGAGACTCTTGAGAGTCCCATGGACTGCAAGAAGATCAAACCTCTCCATACTGAAGGAAATCAGCCCTGAGTGCTCACTGGAAGGACAGATTGTGAAGCTGAGGCTCCAGTACTTTGGCCACCTCATGAGAAGAGAAGACTCCCTGGAGAAGACCCTGATGTTGGGAAAGATGGAGGGCACAAGGAGAAGGGGGCGACAGAGGAGGAGATGGCTGGATAGTGTTTTCGAGGTTACCAGCATGAGTTTGACCAAACTGCGGGAGGCAGTGGAGGACAGAGGTGCCTGGCGTTCTCTGGTCCATGGGGTCACGAAGAGTCGGACACGACTAAACGACTAAACAACAACAACAACAATCCAGACTGAGGCATCACAACTGTAATTCTCTGTGATTCCCCCTCCCTAATGTCCATGATTCTAGCAAAGCTAGAATCCCAGTTGGCTGGAACATAAGAGGTTTTTTTTTCCTTTCTGGCTCCAAGTGGCTCGGCTGCCCACCCTCTCCTTGAAGCTTCAGGCTAAGACCTTTGTTATTATTTTGCAAAACTTGTAGTTTGGGTTGTTTGTCTCCTTGCTTTTTCTACTGAATAGTTGTTGATTGACCACCTGCCAGTCACCTGATGTCACAAGTTAGAGGAAATAGCCTCATGGGCCAATCTGGAATCCATGCTGTTCCCCACCCCTGCTATGGACCAATGAATCGATAGGAGTAAGTGACGTTCTCTTCTGCTCGTGCATGTCTTCCTTTTTATTGCACAAAGAGGAATAATAACTGCAATGCTGTCTGAGGATGCACAACAAACAGCTTTGCAATTTTCCCATACCTCACCTTGTTTTTTCTATTTAATGAGCAGCACAAGCTGTTTATTGCTTTGCTTTGTCCGCCACAATGAACATTAGCCTTTAATTAAATAATGGTGTTTTTTTTTCTATAAGGCTCATAAAAGAGAGAATAAAAACCAGGTGTGTGTGAAGCTTAGACTACCAGCAGGCTCATTAATCACAATCACAAGTTTTATGAGTTGTGTTTTGAGCTTTGAATGTGAAGACCTCGTAGTCTACCAGCAGCCCACGTTCAAGGCTGCAACACTTGGTTCTTGAGTATGAGGCCTGTTTATTGCATTCACCTAAAACCCATCTTAGAATGGGTTGGGAATGCCAGTACCTTCATCTTGTGAGACACTCCAGGTTGATTTGATTGGCAACGAGCCTCCTGATTGGCTCTTCCTGGTGAGGATACCCAAAAATAGCAGGGCAGCATCAGCAGAAGGCACCATGCTCCAATGAGCACAAGGTCT